>NC_000074.6:94692747-95292747 GCF_000001635.26 Mus musculus
GCCTCCCACTCACAGGAGCACTGGGGTTACAGGCCTTTGTGCCACTGTGACCTGCTAAAACCTTCTTCTAAAACCCCATCCATCTAGACAGACTCTTAAGAGCTCACCTCTTCCAAGAAGCCCTCCTCTAAAGTCTCGGCCGAGTCTCCCTTCCTGAAGAGGTCATCCTTCTCTTGTAAGGCCATCTAGGAACCCCAGAATCCCATATAAAGGCAGCAGGAAACATGGATGGAGCTAGACTTCAAACAGTCAGATTTGAGTGCAAATCCTACCTGTGGGCAGTAGCTTTGCTTGTCCTCCCCCCACCCCCAACCATGTGACTTTGCTCAAGTGTTTCTGTGCTTATCAGTAAGTCCCAGGTAAGATCATCCTTTGTCCCAAAGCTGGGGAGAGGATTGTGTTAAAAAGTAGCCAAAAATATGGGCACTTCAGCCGGGCAGTGCTGGTGAACACCTTCAATCCCAGCACTTGGAACACAGAGACAGGAGTATTTCTGGAGGCCAGCCTGGTCTGCAGAGCAAGTTTCAGAACAGGTAGGGCTACACAGGGAAATCCTATCTCAAAAACAAAAACAAAAAGAAAGAAAAGGAAAAGGTGGGTACTTCATCCCCCACGTTCTTCAAAGTTTTTCTAAACTCATTAGGATGTACCACGGGTCCCTGTCAGCCACACCGGCAGCACCTTCCATTCCCTTGCTTCACAAAGAACTGTAACATGAAGCAAAAGAATTGTCTCTAGGTCAAACTTGCCTGCCTGTTTAGACGATAGCTATGAAGATTCATGTTTCTTTTTTTGTTTATGTTACCAGGAAGCTCAGCCTTGAGCCAACATTTTAAACTTGCAGGTTTCCTGCTAGGCGATGTCTCTTTAAAAGTTCTCTCAAGTCAGGCTTTAGAAATACACTGACTCTTCTGTATTAACAATTAATAGCACCATCCAGTATCCTTTCTGGAGCTAGATGGGTATGGGCAGTTATGGAGTAGTAAAAGCCATCAGATGTCTGTAGATGTCAGGTTCTGTAGATGAACTACCATGCTAGATGAAGAGCAGTGCTTTGCTCCAGAAGTTTGGCCTTGCTTCTCATCCATCTTTCCATCGCTGCAGGGCCCTCTATACCCTAGTAGACAGAGCAACCTGGCCAGCAAAGACCTCCATCTCCTCAGCTACTGCCTCCTCCAAGCAGCCTTCCTTGATCCCCAGGGGCAGGCACTAGGCATGGAGCCTCTTCCACTTGCTCTGATGTGCCACACCCCACAATGTAAGAGCAAACCAACATAAAGAGTAGAGGCCGAGGAGGAGTCAGAAAACAGCTCCCCAGGAAGCCAAAGCTATGTTGAGAGACCCTGTCTTTCAAACAAACAAACCCCCCCTCAAAAAAACCAAAAAACCAAAAAACCCCACAAAACAAACAAACAAACAACAACTAAAACAAACAAACTAAACCCACCTAGTCAAAAGGTCTAGAACAACCAGCCTCCAGTGTGCTGTTGTGGCTTTCCAGCAAGTATGGTACCTGTCTGCCCACCCTCCCCCCTCGGCCCCAGTGGAGTAGTAGGTTGCCACAGAAACATCTTAGGAAGCAGCGGCTGGCATAGTCTCCAAGTGAGTTCTTTGGAACGAATCTAGGGAAGGAGGAAAAGAGTAAAAGGGATCTATCATTTCACACCCTGATGTCTTCATGCTCCAGAACCTACCAAGACCACCAACACAACCAGGACCCCAGTTCTGGCCCTAGATGCTTACGATGCTGGGCTCCTAGCCAGACCAGAAACGATGCTACAACTCCCGCTCAGCCTGTGCACTACAGTGTCTGCTGTCCCCACACCACTCCCTGCAAAGGCTTAGCTCAAAAACTACCCTTCTAGCCTCCCCGTAACTCCTTCCTAGACCTCTCTCCTCTCTGTCCCTTTCACAAACCGTTTAACTCCTCCCCCAGCCCAAAGCTGACTCTCAGGTGTGAGGTTCAAAGAGACCAGAAAAACCCCTGGAGTGGTGGTGTCAGAAAGTAATTACAACACTTGGGGAAGGTCTAGTCCAAGGCTAGCCTCCGCTACACAAGGAATTGGAAGCCAGCTGTGGCTAAGAGGGAATTCAAGACCAATCTGGGCTATATGCGACTCTTGTCTCAAAAAAACAGAAACAAATTGAATCAAACAAAATAAATAAAACAAACAAGGCAATCACCAAGAGCCCAACACTCCAGGGTCGGCAGTGTCTGCGCGGCAGAGTTAAATTGGTCCCAGAAGAGAGCCTCATGCTACCCTCCCTGATCTCATCAAAACCAAACAGTACCCAAAACCACTCCAGGAGAAGACATTAAAATGCAAATTTCTTGCTGCGCTTTTGGAGATTCAAAGAGCAGTTTCACATTTTTTCCGGGGTTGGGGCCCAAGAATCTGAATTTTAAACAAACCCAGGGAGGAGACGGAGGGGGAAGGGGGAAGGGGGAAGGGGGAAGGGCGAAGGCTCACCAAGGAAGATCAGAAATCTCGAAACCAAGATAGTATGTATGCCCTAGGTGGAGATGGCCCAGGAAAGCCTCCCGACTCCCCAGCCCGGCCTGGCAGCCTGGCTCGAGGTGCCCACTGGAGGGATGATGACAGAAACAGATGCATGCCCACCTGCGGTGCTACCCTATTCCTCTACCAGCGGACCTCTCAGTTAATGGAGACCGTTCCCTAGGGGCAGCCACAGGCCTCCAGACCCTCGCAGGAGGGGACTATGAAAAGACAGCTGACATCTCAGAATGCACCCAATGGGAACGGGCAACTCTAGGATCTTCAGCTGGGACCTGCACAGAGTACGGGGGATGGCAGACACGTGGTTTCTTGCCTCTGCGAATCTCCACAGCCCAAGGAAGGAGATTCGACCAGCAGACCCTGGGTAGGTGCCCTGGTGGGAGCGCGCGTGTCAGAGCCACTGATGTGGTGTTCTGCCCTGTCCAGGAGGGCTACAGAGCGGTCGCATTTAGTGGTTAAAGCCGGGTGAAGAGGAGGGCAGTGGACTTTGCCCGGCGGAGAAAGCCAGGGCACGGTCCCAGAGGGAAGGGGGAAGGGTAGAAGAGAAGGGACAGACTGGCGGACAGTTGTGCGCAGCTATCTCAGCTACGGTATCGCCACGGTAACCACCCGGGTAGGGTGTGTATGGTCCCCTCCACAAGAGTCATGCTGTGCTCGCAGGGATGTCACACGAGCGTCCCCAGGTGCAAGCTTCCCGGCGATCTTGGGAGTGAGCGTCCCGGGGGTCCCCGGAGAGTCCCCCATCCAGTCCCCGAGCTACCCGGCTCACCAGCTGCAGAAGCGCGAGCACCCCAAGAGCGGAGCGCACGAAGCCCAGATCCGGTCGCAGCGCAGACACAGAGGCTCCCACGCCCTGCGCGGGGCTGCTGGTCCTCGTGCTCACTTTCGACGGGAACTCCGCCATAGCGATCGCGAGCCTACGACGCTCTGGCCGCGCTCCCGGCGCTGCTCCGGGGCTGCGACTGCGGCTCCGGCTGCTGGCGCTGCTTGGGTACCCTAGACAGAACTCACAGGTGCGCGAAGCCCAGCCCCGCTCCGCCCGAGGCCCCGCCCCTTCTTGAGGCCCCGCCCCTTAACCCTGGGTTCGCCTGTTTGGATAGAGATTTTGAAGAAGTCCGTAGACCGATCTACAGACAGCCAGGCAGGAAAAAATAAATCCAGGTAGTGGCAACTGCTGCTGTGACTGAATCTAACAGGGCGAGGCAGAGTGACCAGGAGATTTTTAGATGGTTGTTTTAGGGTCTCTATTACGGTGGTAGAAAACCATGACCAAAAGCAAATTGGGGAAGAAAGGGTTTATTTGTCTTATGCTTCCATATCATTGCTCATCACTGAAGGAAATCAGGACAGGAACTCAAGCAGGGCAGAGACCTGGAGGCAGGAGCCGATGCAGAGGCCATGGAGGGGTGCTGCTTACTGGCTTGCTTCCCCTGGCTTGCTCAGCCTGCTTTCTTATAGAACCCAGGACCCAGGGATGGCACCGCTCACAATGGACTGGGCCCTCCTCCATCAATCACTGAGAAAATTCTCTACAGGGCTTGCCTAGAGCCCGATCTTATAGAGGCATTTTCTCAATCCAGGTTCCCTCCTCTTGGATTGCTATAGCTTGTATTAAGTTGACAGAAAAGGAAGGAGCACATTAGTCAAGGAAGACCTGTCAGAAGTGGTGACATTTGTGCAGAGGCCTGAATCTGTGAGTAGGAGGAAACCTTGGGAGGATTTAAGTGAGGAGCAAAGGCGCAGTGGCAGGACCAACCTAGGCAGTTGGGGAAATAGAAAGCAGGTCCCCAAAGGGACTGGAGCTGAGCACATGAGGGTGACACTGACCCCCAGTGGGTAAGGACCAGGTCACAGAAGCTGTGTAGGTGACTGTACTATCCTATGGCTCCTTGTGACAACTTATCACAAGCTCAAGGTCCTAACAAAAGTTTCTTCTCAGTGATGGAGGCTAGATATGCAAAGGCATCATCACGGAGACACAGTCATGGTGTCCTGAGCTCAGGCAACCTCTGGGGTACTTTTGCCCACTTTTTGTCTTGAGACAGGAGATTGCTCTGTAATCCAGACTGACTTCATGCTTTTGACATTCCTCGTACCTCAGGTCTTTGCAGGCTGGGATTACAGATGACCTGCCGGCAGGGGATTCTGGTACCCTACCTAGCTCTGCCTCTCCTCGTATCATCAACTCTCCTCTTACTATGCACAAGATATCTCTCTCTCTCTCTCTCTCTCTCTCTCTCTCTCTCTCTCTCTCTCTCTCTCTCTCTCATCTCTTTTGTAAGGATATGGTCATGACTATATTGCCCATCAGATAATACAGTTCAATATCCTCAAATCAGGAATTTTAAGTATTTATTCAATCACCCCATCACTAACATTCTGCAAAGATTCCTTCTTCTTTTTTTCTTTTGAAAGACAAAGTCTCATGTAACCCTGGAACTTTTTTTTTTTTTTTTTTTTTTTTTTTGGTTTTTCGAGACAGGGTTTCTCTGTATAGCCCTGGCTGTCCTAGAACTCAATCTGTAGACCAGGCTGGCCTCAAACTCAGAAATCCACCTGCTCTGCCTCCCAAGTGCTGGGATTAAAGGTGTGCGCCACCACGCCCGGCTGTAACCCCAGAACTTGATATATGTCTTACAATGGATTTCTGCCCTGCTTCTGCCTCCCAAGTGCAGAGACTATAAACACCAGTTTACGCTGTGCTGAGAACTGAGCCCAGGGCCTTGAACACACTAAACAAACACACTAGCACTGAGCCACATGCCCAAGGCTCTACACCCAGTGACCCTTTTATTTCTTAAAAGTTTGTCTGGAGGTTCTAGTGCCAGAGTACAGCTGCTCAGAAGCCCACAAGGGAAGGGTCTATCAGGGAGGGTGGCTCTTTTCCACTGAGGACGCAGCTCAGGAGGGGCATACACGAGCTCCGAGGGAGGAAGGGGACACCTGACCACCCAGCCGCATCAGCTAAATCTACCCTGGAGACCAATGGGATGGCAAATAACTCGTTCCCTTTGGCTTTTTTGAGACAGGAGGTTTTTGCAATGTTGCCTGGGTTGGCTTCAAGTCTGCTGCAGATTGGATGCTCTTGTCTCTGTCTCTCCAGCTCTGGGAGCTACCACACCTGGAGATTCCTCCTTTCCTTTCCTTTCTTTCTTTCTTTCTTTCTTTCTTTCTTTCTTTCTTTCTTTCTTTCTTTCTTCCTTCCTTCCTTCCTTCCTTCCTTCCTTCCTTCCTTCTTCCCTCCCTTCCTTCCTTCCTTCCTTCTTCCCTCCCTCCCTCCCTTCCTTCCTTCCTTTTCTTTCCTTCCTTCCTCCCTCCCTCCCTCCCTTCCTCCCTTCCTTTTAAGAAAGATCTAACACTGTAGCTAGCTTTGAACTCACTATATAGTTGAAAATGCCCTTGAACTCCTGATACTTCTGCCTCTAGCATCCAAGTAGTGGAATTGCAGGTGTATGGCATCATGCCTGGGTCTATTCTTTTTCCTTTTTCCTTTTTTTTTAATAGCTATTACATTTTATTTTATTTTATTTTATTTTTATTTTATTTTTATTTTTATTTTTTGAGACAAGGGTTCTCAGTGTAGTCCTGGCTGTCCTAGAACTTTCTCTGTAGACCAAACTGGTCTTAAACTCAAAGATCTGCCTCTGCGTCTAGGGAACTGGGATTAAAGGTGTGCACCACCACTGCCCAGCTATCCCTTTCCTTTATAAGATAACTCCACATATTTTTGGAGTATCACTGGATAGCCGTTATTTAGTCCTCCAAAATGACGTTTGCAGGGTTTTTAACTGGTTGGGTGGTGCAAGCCTGTGACCTGAGGACCAGGAGACCACTCTCACTTACCTGGTGGCAAACGGTCTCAAAAAACAAAGAACAAGACAGGAGGGTTTTAGGATCTTGGGACTTTGACAGAAGGGCTGGTTGATGCTGGTTTAACCCAGTGTACTTGGGGACAGCCCCCCCCCCCCACACACACACCTCTATGTCTCTCTGTCTCTGTTTCTTTCTCCTGAACACACACACATACCAAAAGCAGCTACTTTGCAAGTGAACAGTGCATTTCAGTAGCAGGAAAACTGTAACCCAGAGACCAAGCTCAGAACAAAGCTGGGGTGGGCCCGTAACTTTATTATGTATGACATAGAACAATCAGGAGACTGTTGGGGGGGGGGGGCAGATTCGGAAACAGTAGTGTGTTTTTGTTCTGCCGTTGGGTTGAATTCTGTCGTTTAGCTAATCCCACTCTCATTCCTTTCAAATGGCATCGCAGAGCCAGCCGAGCACTGGGGCAGCTGCCAGAACGTGTAGGAGGCGATCAGAGTGAGGCTAGAACCAGCTACCCACCAAGATCCACACAGATGAGGCCACGAAGAGCTCTGCATTGTCGGAATGCACAGCAGGGACAGACGGGCAGCTGTGAGTGGGGAATCGATTCGACAGCTCTTCCCAGGGATGGCCTCAGAGCACCTGTGGCCAGCCGCGCGTTCCCTGTTTAGTTCTGCACAGGTCTCTAGTCTGGTGAAAGCCCTACTCCGAGCCTGTCAGGATCGGAGGGCCACTAGGATTCTTCACAGAGCAGTTGGACATCAGTCCAGGAGCCAGGCCTAGTGGTATAAGGCCTGTATTCCCAACTGCTTGAAAGACACAGGCAGGAGAATTAACCTAAGTTCCAGGCCAGCCTTGCCTACATAGAAAAACCTTGTTTCCAAAATGTCAGCAGGGCCAGGAATAGCGACCCAAGCCTTTAACTCGAGCGCTCAGGAGGCAGAGGCAGGAAGCTCTCTGCCAGTCTGGTCTACATAGTGAGTTCCAGGACAGCCAGGGCTACAAAGAGAAAGAGTCAAAAAACACTCATAACAACAACAAAACCCTAATGAATTGGTTAATTAAAATAGATTATCTTTAAAAAACAAAAAACATCAAGACCTGGGAATAAGGCACTAACTATGCAGACATGAGGACTTGGATTCGAATTCTTTGCATCCAGGTCAAAAGCTGGGCCTGGCTATCAGTGACCATGACTTCAAAACTAGGGGATTAGAGAAGGCAGATCCCTAGAGGTCATTGGGCTGACCCAGAAATAAGTGGTTTGGGTTTTTTTTTAGATTTTATTTATTTATTTATTTATTTATTTATTTATTTATTTATTTATTTATTGTATGTGAGTACACTGTAGCTGTCTTCAGACACAACAGAAGAGGGCATCAGATCCCATTACAGATGGTTGTGAGCCACCATGTGGTTGCTGGGATTTGAACTCAGGACCTCTGGAAGAGCACTCAGTGCTCTTACCTGCTGAGTTATCTCTCCAGCCCCAGAAATGAGCTTTGGTTCATCGAGAGAGCCCGTCTCAAAACAACAAGGCAGAGATTAATAGAAGAGGAAGTAGGTGTTCTGCTCAGGCCTCCCCGCATGTCCCTATGGGCAGGGTCACCTGTACCCTCAACTGTCTGCCCCATACACCACCCACACTCAACAAAACCAAGAAGACAAACTAAGAGTGTTGAGAGATGGGTAATAACACTATTTTCATTAAGTTAGATTTTAGTTCTAAGAAACGTACATGACTCTTCCTATAGACTTCCAAGTTTCCTGCTAGCACATATACTGACAGTCTCACACTTGTGCTAGTGGTGTGGGGTTGACTCTTTCCAATTTAACTATTAATTATTAATTCATTCGTTCATGGTTTGTTGCCAGTCACAGCCCCCTCTGCAGACCCAGGTGTGCCCTTTAATAAATGGCTGTTAAGACTTGAATGAATTTTCTCAGATCTTTTTCTTTCTTTTTTTTTTTTTGTTGTTTGTTTTTTAATTTTCACTGGTGTAGCTGTGTAGAAATAAAGACACTTGTATGCATTTATTTTTTTTAAAACCTTTCATCTACTTTAACAAAAATGAGGTTAGTGTACATACTGAATTTTTTAAAATTATGAGCCACTTGGATGTAGTGCCTAAGGCAGCAAGACAGGCTTGCCCAGGTTCTTGGTATTAAAACAGCACCTCACACTCGCACATCAAATTGTTTCCCACTGAGCCACCTTCCCCCCCCCCCCCCCTCCATGGTGAAATTTGGAAACTTGGAGAGGAGCTTCACTCTCTTTGACTTGCTGCATGACAACCAACTCCTTGGGTAACTAACTAGTCCTTCGTCACCCTACCACAGGCTAACACTGACTTCCAGCCAGCCTCATGCTGGGGTGTTCTTTTCTTTTCTCTTCTCTTCTTTTCTTTTCTCTTCTTTTCTTTTTTCTTTTCCTCTTTTCTTCTCTTCTCTTTTTCCTTCCTTCCTTCCTTCCTTCCTTCCTTCCTTCCTTCCTTCCTTCCTTTCGTTCGTTTTTAAAGATAATGTCTCATGTAGCCCAGGCTAATCTTAAACTCACTCTGTAGTGGTGGAAAATCTTGAACTCCTAATTCTCCGTTCTTTACCTCTTAATGGCTGCGATTATGGGTTTTAAATTGAGAAACAGTTTACTTTGAGAAGTTACTTTTTGCTTGTTTTGGTGTTTCTGTGTGTCCCGTGTCGTCGTCCCCCCCCCCCCCGTCGTCCCCCCCCCCCCCCCCCGTTTCTCTGTGTGGTCTTGGCTGTCCAAGATCTAGCTCAGTAGACCAGGCTGGCCTTGAACTCTTGAACTCTGCCTCTGCTTCCCAAGTGCTGGGATTTTTGTTGGGAGACAAAGTTTTTTCATGTAGCCAGGACTTAAATATGCATTTACAAACAAAATAAAAGAAAGGAAGAAAGAAAGAAAGAAAGGTAGAAACAAAGGAAGGAAGAAAACGAAGGAAGGAAGGAAGGAAGGAAGGAAGGAAGGAAGGAAGGAAGGAAAGAGAGGAGGGGAGAGGGGAGGGGAGGAGAGGAGAGGAAGAGGAAGAGGAAGAGGAAGAGGAAGAGGAAGAGGAGAGGAGAAGAGAAGAGAAGAGAAGAGAAGAGAAGAGAAGAGAAGAGAAGAGAAGAGAAGAGAAGAGGAGACAATAATGTATCTGTAGGAGAAGGCTGTAGCTAGCTAGCTAGGTTGGTAGAGTACTTGCTTAGCATGAGTTCGGTCCTGGCTGGGTAACCCTAAGTGAATGGAGTTCAAAGACATCATCGACTACTTAACGATTCTGAGGCCATCCTGGGCTATGTGAGACCCTGTTCCAAAAAGAAAAACAAATTAAAAAAAAAAAGTCACACACACACACAACTCCAACACAACAATAGATTCAAAAAACAACAAAGCTCTACAAACACCAACAACAGAATATGTCTCACCACAAATTCAACTGGGAGGCAAAAGAATATGAAGTAGAAACTCTTGTTTACTGATGGTGGAAAATAGCAGGAAGTGGGGGGGTGGGTGGGGGCGGGGCTTGAAAAAATTAGGATTAAACTAGGCTCTGTGACTTACATGTCTGTATATAGTTGTAGCATTCAGAAGGCTGAGACAGGAGGATAGCAAGTTCCAGGATAATCTGAACGACATAGCAAGATTCTGGTCAAAAGCCATCAACCAACCAGCCACACAAACAAGCTTGGTACTTTGACAGCAGCAATAAAACACCTCTCTACTGGGCGACTGGCCAGCTTGGTCGTGAATGTCTCTGGTGACCGGGCTATCTACTCAGATGCCCCATTACGTTAACCCTCCAACGCCCTTACAAACCAACATCCTCCAGCCAGGGCTCAAGGACTGATGGCACCTTCAGGGCTTTGAAGGCAGACGACAGTTCTCTCCCTAAGATCTCCATTTTCTCTGAAGCCGATGGCTGTGCTCACAGCATCCCCTGCCGGCAGGCCATCTCCAGCCAGTCTGTCTTACTAAGACGCCTCGGGCATCCTGTGGCGCGGAGCCGGGGGTCGTCTAGAATTCAGTTAACTGTAGCTCGTCCTTGTATTTACATCTATAGTTCTTCTCTATAGAATGTGAGAGAAACAGGTTTTTGGCGACATTTCCAGTGAAAACAGCTACAGGTCCGTTTGAAAGAGGGGGAGTCTTGTTAACACTGTATGTGTTTCTTGTTGTTTATTTAGGGTTTTTAATTTATTTTTAAAAAATATTTTATTTTATTTGAGATCGAGCCTAACTCCATAGCAAAGGCTGGTCTGGAACTCGAGGCGATTTTTCTGCTTTAGATTACTGCGTGCTAGAATTACAGATGAAGCTCGCCACGCCCTGCTACTAACCGGTGATTTTTAAACCCTGGGTAGACTGGACTGTAGACATTGCATTGCACAAAGCAGGAGAAACGCTGGCTGTAGATGCCAAGCAAGCATGTGTCTGTGCGACCGGGGTGATGGTGGGGTAGGGTAGTGGTGGTGGCGTGGCAGCGGTGGTGTTACAGAGTGCCAATAACTAAAATGAACATGAAAAGGACCAACTCTCATGTCAGGATGGCCGAGCGGTCTAAGGCGCTGCGTTCAGGTCGCAGTCTCCCCTGGAGGCGTGGGTTCGAATCCCACTTCTGACAGAATTCCTGTTTTTTTTTTTCCCCCTCCAGTAATTCTCTCTAAAAATTAAAAGCAAATTTGAAAACTAGACCTGCGCTTGAGACACCAGAGTGGGAATAATCATTCTCTCCCTCCCCCGCTCCTGGAATTCTTTTTACAGTTTCAAATCAAAGAAATAGGTAGTAAGAAGATAGTTTTAAAAAGTATACAATAGCATTTAAAACGACGAAGAGGAGTATATTATGAAGAGTCGATAATTATTACCTAATTCACTTTATGTATAAATTGAATTATGAAGAAAAGAGCAACTTGTCAGAAGTGGGATTCGAACCCACGCCTCCAGGGGAGACTGCGACCTGAACGCAGCGCCTTAGACCGCTCGGCCATCCTGACAACTGGAAACAGAGCGCCTAGTCAGTCCTCTTTGTAAGCCTCTCAATGTGCGCATGCGTAATGAAGTAGCTTCTGGGATTTTTTGCACTGGGCGGAGCAAGCACCCTATGTAATACTACGAATGACCGGCAGGTGGCACTCGCCACTCGCTAGAAAACTCAGAAGGCGCCAGACCTGCAGTTTCTTTTAAATGAATGCAGAAACTGTGCCCTTCATCCTTGTTTCCTGCGGATCTGCCAGCATCCTTGCTTTTTTTTTTTTTTTTTTTTTTTGCATCCCCACCTTCGTGTCTTTATGGTACGTGGCAATCAGGTCCGTATATTCGCGGCAGCTAACGGTGCTTAGCCTTTGCTACCCTGACCCGGTTGACGTCATAAAATCCTGGTCCCCTTGCCTAAAGGTGATCAAAACCTCAGCGACCCATTTGCAGGGTTACTGGTTTGTTTCAGACTCTAGCTTAGATGAATCCCGCAGCGACACGGTCTGATCCGGGTTTTGGCCGTGTCTTCAGTGCCCACACAGTGCCTGACACACAATAGTATGCAGGTCAGATGCCCCCTATCCCCGCGCCGTCTCGCTTTCAGTTATTTCGTGACTCATCGCTCCTCTCCGCCCCTTGCCTTTTTCTGTTCCTTCTCGCCCCCTTCTCAAACCTCAGACTTGCTCACGGAAACAGAAAACCTCAGCCCAAAAGAAGCTGTTCCTCATGTTATTTCCAAAGGTATAAATAAGGATGGCATACCGTGCCCACAATAATAACGATGGTAAATAAAAACAAACAAAAAAATAACGACTAAGAGCCATACGTGCTTTTAATCTCATCACTCAGGAGGCAGAAGCAGGTTGATCTCTGTGTGAGTTCTAGTCTACATAGTGAATTCCAGGCTAAATCCTGTGTCAAACCAAAAATGATTAAGAATGGTTAGAAAATACATTGATGGGAGAGAAAAACAATAAAGAATGGCTAGAGGTTTTACAGACATTGGTACAAAAGGCTTGATAAGGTTTCAGTGAGTTCAAAAGGATATAGGCAAACAAAATCAGTGTTGATGGGGAGAGGAGGAACATTTGATGAGAGACCCAGTAAATGCGAAGGTTCTCAGGCAGAGAGAACTGTGCTCTTGGTAGGAAAGGTGGCATGTCAAAGTCAGCAAGACACTGAGATTAGAGTGAAGGAGGCTTAAGTTTGCATCGTTACACCAGGCTGGGTGTTAGAGAAAGGACTTTAGCTTTACCTTGTCTGTAGTGTATCACCAGAGTGTCTTAAGCGGGATTGGGGCAGGTCCTGGTGGCCCCTTAGAAGGAGCCCTTTAATTGTTCATGGAGAAATAGGTGGGAGTCAGAGAGTCTGGGGAGGTGAGCCAGGCTGGAAGATGGCAGGTCTAGCAAACCGAGAGAGCACAGGCTGTGTTCTAGTTGTAGAGCAGACAGGCCCTACCACCGGACTGTAGAAGATGTCAATAGAGAGAGGCAGGAAGTCACAGAGACCTTGGAGGGGCCAGAGTTCTCATTTCCATTAGGAGACAGGGGCTTCCAGGCAGATGTTGAAGTTGTTCCTTCAATCATAGTTGCTCAAGGTCCTCCTGGGTGTGGGGGGCCCAGCACATTTGGATCACCTCATCTTTAGTAACCCCAGCATTCCTGGGCACAGACCAGACAGAGAAAGGCATGTCTGGAACACAGATTAGCCTGCTGCAGCTGCCGGGACAGAGGGGCCTCGCTGGCCAGGGTCGGCCACTTCCTCTGCCACCCCTGGTACGTGTTTTAGGTGACTGCTTTCTGGCCCAGAGGAGGCTTCTCAGTGCCTCATTCCAACCTGGACTGCCCAAGCCAAAATTACCTTCTTTCCTTAAATCAGAAGCCTGAAGAGCCACACCAGCCACAGGGAGAGCTTCGCCTCTGCCTCCTGGCTTAGGCCATTGCCCAGCTTGGAGGAAAGTCCCGGGGCTGACCCGGAAAGCCCATCAGAGCAGGGGAAGTCCCTGTGTGGCTCTTGACGTACTGAGCTCTGGTCAGTACCTGGTGATTATCCAGCCAAGGGCCCGGAGAGGTGGACTCCTTGCATTTCCATGACACCAGCTTTTGATGCACTGTTGTCCAGAGGAAAGGGTGGCAGGAAACAGAGTTTTAGCAAATGCCACCATGGACGTCACCATCCTAACAGCACCACAATGATATGTATATTTACACTTATTTGACAGATGCAGAGAATGGAGCTTAGAGAGGCAAGTAACTCACTGATAGTCAGGCAGCTAATAAATGGATTTGATTCATCTGCATCAAAGCTCCCTCCTGGGAGGTGGGGTTGGGGCTGGAGAGATGTCTCAGTGGTGAAGAGCGCTTTCTGTTATTCTAGAGTATCTGAATTTGGTACCCAACACCCACATCTGCAGCTCCAGGAGATGCCACACCCTCTTCTGACCTCCAAGGGCCCCAACGTGTGCATATGTATAATTAAGAGAAAAATAAAAAGGCTTCCTCAGGAATGCTGTGGCCTACTGCCAAGCTAGATGTTCTCTTAGGCAGTCTCTTCTCGGTCTTAACTGCTGAGCCATCTCTCCAGCCCCTCCACTTCAGTAATTAACATGGAGATGGCAAAACAGATTTTCTTTAGCGTAACAATACTAGCTTAATTTTTTTTATTTTTACAGAGATCTGATTCTGTAAATTATACTGGTCCCCGAATCACAGCAATTCTCCTGCCTCAGCCCCCAGTTGTGTTGGGATTACATGAAGGAACCACTAGGCCTGACTCCCAAGGGAGAGCCTTGGGTCTTTACCCGCTAAACCCTATGATGCCTCGGCCTCACCCAGGGTCTCTTCCCACTGAGAAGAAACTCTGAAGGATGAGAGCTTGCTGAGTCATGGCCAGGTTGGACCTGGGAGGGCTATTTTTAGAACTGTTTTCATTATTGGAGGCGACTGAAAGAATAGGGAGGTTTTTCCCAGCATGGCTGTCCCAGTGGCCTGGCCAAGCTTTTGTACTCAGGGTCTGCTTTCTTTGGCTGACAGAAGAGGTCAGAAGCCATCAGGCACCAGAGCTAAACCTGTGCCAAGACCCTATTCTGGCATCTCGGTCACTGCATGGAAGCAAGCCGGACACCCCGAGGGACAGGAGGTCTGATAATGAAGTGGACTAGGCAGGCAGAGGTCTTTAAGACAGGAGGCAAGATCTATCCGAGACCTCCAAGGTCACCCTGCCCCTCCTCCCCACTGTGGCCCAGTTTTTTCACTTAGAATCGGGTCACATGGACAGAAATGTTTCCATGTGACCAGAATGGTTTCAAAGCCAGGAGTTTACTTTCAAGTTCTGTGGAATGCTAAATGTGCCCTGAAATCCTTTGATCACCCTCAGAAGAGAGGCTCCCAGAAAGATATGCTCAGGAACAGCGGAGGCTCTTGTTTGCTACTCTGCAAAGCAGGGCCGTGGGGCCATGTGGGCTGGACACCCCTAGGTTCACACCTACCTCTGCTGTTTGCTAGTTCTGTGATCTTAGAGGGAGGTGACTCGGCCTCAGGTTGCCCACCTTCAAGAAGTAGGTTCTATAATCGAATCTGTGGATAAGTAAGGACAAGCTGGACACTGGACAGCCTGGCACACAGAGGATGCTGGCCACAAGTGGGGGGGAGGGTCATCAAAGCATGCAAGGCTGCATTTCTCCACCTGGGGAACACCGTGGGGCAGGTCCTGACTGCCAACCTTGCAAAGAGGTTTCCTATAGTCCCACCAATCCAACCCCAGGCTGTCCTGCCTGCCTCATCAGAGGCAACCCAAAACATGTCTAGCTTCCCTCCCATCTTCTCATTCCCAAACCCTTCCAGCACTTTCCTTCCTTTTCCCTTATCCATCTTCTTCTCTTCCCCAGACAGAAGAATCTCACTATTTAGCCAAGACTGGCTACAATTGCACAACCCTCTTACCTCAGCCTCTCGAGCCTTAGGCACGTACCACCATACTCCCTCTTCTCTGATTTCTCATACACAAAGTCTGTTTGCTCCTCAGGGCCTGTGGAGAGCCATCCTTCCCCAGACCACACAGGACAGGTTCTGAAATCCATCTTTCCCATGCTAGCTCAAATGTGTCTTCATCGCATCCGGGCTAATGTGGTTCCACTCTCTTTGCAGTCACTGTCCAGTCTCCTTGACTCAGATTTAATTTATCTGTTCATTATGTTTCTTTCCCACTAGGCTCAGCTATGGGAAGGCAGGGACCTCACCATGGTCTCTCCATCAGGAAGTGCTGGTCTAGAAGTTTGGTAAGTAAGGACAAATAAGTTTGGGATGAATAAATGGGTGGATGATGGATGGATGGGTTGATGGATGGACAGATGGGTGGGTGGATGGATAGATGGATGGATGGATGGATGGATGAATGGATGGATGGGTTGATGGATGGACAGATGGGTGGGTGGATGGATAGATGGATGGATGGATGGATGGATGGATGGATGAATGGATGGATGGGTTGATGGATGGACAGATGGGTGGGTGGATGGATAGATGGATGGATGGATGGATGGATGGATGGATGAATGGATGGATGGGTTGATGGATGGACAGATGGGTGGGTGGATGGATAGATGGATGGATGAATGAATGGATGGATGGATGATGGATGGATGGACAGATGGGTGGGTGGATGGATGGATGAATGGATGAGTGGATGAATACATGTGTGGATAGAAAATTGGATGGGTCAAGCTCAGGAAGCTGGGGGCCCTCTGCTGAGACATCCTGATGCATTCCTTCCCTGAGACCCTTTATTCCTGAGCCCTGTTACCCAACCTTCCCCATCGGCACACCGTCCTTCTCTTAGGTCCTCCCTTGCACATAGGCTGTGATTATTTGTTTTTGTTAGCATATACAGCGCTAATTGTTGTCAAAGTTAGGGTGTTTATTGCTGCAATGAAACAGTATGACCAAAAGCAAGCTAGGGAGGAAGGGGTTCATTTGACTTACACTAACATATTGTTTATCCTCAAAGGGAGTCAGGGCAGGAACTCAAACAGGGCGGGGACCTGGAGGCAGGAACTGATGCAGAGGCCATAGGAAGTTGTCTGCTCCTCATGGCTTGCTCAGCCTGCTTTCTTATAGAACCCAGGGCCACCAGCACAGTTCCTGACTACAGTCAGACCAAGCCTCTCTAATGCTGCTTAAAAAACAAAACAAAACAAAACAAAACAAAACAAAACAAAACAAAACAAAACAAAACAAAAAACTAACAGGCATGGGTGGCAGAGATATGGTAGCAGGGAGTGGGAAACTCTTTCCCATGCAGTATAGCAGTATTTACTCTGTTCAGATGGTTTTATCCCAGTAAACAAATGCCACGGTGAATACCTAGGTGTTCCAGTCTTAAACATGTCCCCATGCCCCTTGCTAGAGTACTTCACGCAGTTCACTGTTTTCTGTGTTACTACTGGGTGGGGGGAGTTGTTGCCTCTACGGCTAGAGACCAAAGTGCCCACAGTGCAGATGGCCAAATGCTCACTGCACTGAGAACTGGGTCCCTGTGTTCCTGCTCCAGGATTGCATCTCAGGACTGGAATCTCCGAAGCTAATGCCTGGCTGTTGAGGAAGAGGTCTCCTTTCCCTCATGGCTCGGTCACAGTTTGCTCATTCTGCTTTCTTACAGAACCAAAGAATACTCGCCCGGAGGTAACCACACCCACAATGGGCTGGGACCTCTTCCATCACTCACTAGTTAAGAAAATGCCCAACTGGTAGATCTTATGGAGGTGGAGGCATTTTCTTAATTGAGTTTCCCTCCTTTCAAATAACTCTAGCTTGCATCATAAAACTAGCCAATATGCTAGTTGTATCTAATTGAAAATGTCTGTAGAATCAGGGCATGAACCTCCTCTGGGAAACTGGGGGTTCTGGGAAGGTATGCACTTTCTGTGTGTATCATGAGGCCCTAGGCAGACAGCTGCTTCCCAGCCTTTCAGGGTCATCTCTAGACCTAACAAGTTTGAATCCAGTATCACCGACTTTCTGAGGCCCAAATCCATCTTAGCATGATTTCTGAGGAGAGACGGGAGTAGAGGGGGGTTGGGAGTAGGGGGTGGCATGGCTCTGGGAGGGAAAAAGAGCAGGAACCGGTAGCACAAACCCTTTCCCATAGGCTCCAGGGTTACAATGCCTCCTCCTTAACCCACCATTAAACAGGAGTCCCTGGGCTGGTACTCAGGGTGGGACTTGATCCTGCGTGTGTTGGGGGTTGGTCAAAGAGCTGAATAGGTAGAAGGAGACCCATCCCCACAACCTCAACAGTCAGGCGTTAGCAGGGGAGAGTCTAGTCCCAAAATTGCAATCCCAGGGCAGGAAAACAGGTACCCAGTTCCCAGCTGCAAACACACGTGGAAGAGTCTGAATTGGAAGTGCTTTAGTCTGCTCAGTATCGAACATTCCTAAGATGCCTACAAGGTCCCAGGGAGACGAGGGAAGTCCCAGCCACTTCTGCCATGTGGAGGGTGGCTGTGGTGGGGACATCTGTAGCCAGTGTTTCACAGAAGCAGCCACATGCGTAATAAACAGCCTGGCACGTTCAGGTCAGAGAACGCGGCTGGGGGCCAGGGAAGGCTTCTGTTAATGAACCACTAATGAGCCATTTTTAAGCTGGATGTAGTAATTCATATTTGTGAGCCTTGCTACTCAGAGGGTGAGGTGGAGGGATTGCTCTAGCTCAGGAGTCCAAAATGAGTCTGGGAAATCTAGCAAGACTCTCATTAATATATATTAATGTTTTATATATATATATATATGCATATATACACATGTATATGCATATACATATACACACACATATATGTATATGTGTGTGTAATGTATATATTATGTAATGTATATAATATATAATGTATATATTAGCCTGGTGGATCATACTTGTAATCTCAGTATTAAGGATGCTTGAGGCAGGGGAAAACCACATGTTGGAGATTTGCCTGACCAATATACATATTATACTATATTATACTATGATATAACAAGTCCTTTCTTAAAGAGACAAAACCAACAACAAAAGAAGATGAAAAACTGCATTTATATTTTGGAATTACCCACCATCTTTCTCAGGATAGCTGTGGGGATATTTGAGGTCCTGGGAACAGAAAACCAGAATCACTGTGGCTGCAGCCAAGGTATGAGGCTCTCTGCTGGCAGGACTTGAGGCTGGGCAGGCTCTGGTGAGTTCGTTTGGGCTATCCCCGCCTGGCATGGATAAGGCAAGCATGCTGCTGCCAGAAACCCCTCGGGCTTGGACACCAGCCTGGAGCCAGGAGCCCAGCCAGCAATGGGAGAGGATTGTTACCTGCAGAAGTGGCTGTGAAAAGCTAGGGAGATGGGAACTTGGCCCCTACAGCCAGTTTTCCTTTCCCCCTTTCCATTTAAGGGCATGTTATTCTTCCTCCCAGTGAACTGCCCAAAGCCACCAGCTTCTGTGTCATTTCCTTCCCTCTAGGAGGGAGGCCGAAGGCTTTTGCTTTCCTTTTTAGACCTTCACCGCAGTGAGACTCAAATTTCCCTTTTCTTCTCTCTCTCCCTCTCCCTCTCTCTTTAATTCTCCCTCTTTCTGATTTAAAAATATTTTAAATTATGTGCATGTGTGCATATGAACATGAGTGCAGGCTGCCCAGGAGGCCAGAGGTGTAGGCTTTCCTTGCTGGAGTTACAGGCAGATGTGAGCCACCTGGTTATGGGTGCTTGGAAGTAGACTAGGATCCTCTGCAAGGCAGTACCTGTTCTTGACTGCTGAGCCATCCTCCGGCCCTCTTACCTCCCTCTTTCCCTCCTCCCCCTATGGATTTTTTTTTGGGGGGGGGGAGGACGAGATTGGTAATATCTTACTGTGTAGCTTGGTATAGAACTCACTATGTAGACCAGGCTGGATTCACAGGGGTCATATCTTTTTCTCTTTCTAGATACAGCATCTCACTTTGTAGCCCAGGCTAGCCTAGAACTCATAATCCTCCTGTCTCTATGGCCCAAGTACTGAAATTATAGGTGTGTTCCACTATGCCCAGCAAAGTTTGGATTTTGTAAACTTCCATGTCTCTTTTCCCTCTTTCTGTCTATTTTTTTCCCCTTTATGGCCAGAGAAGGATTCAGGGAGGACCAGCGGTAAAGGAGTGAACATCAGTGTGTTAAAAGGAAACTCCAACCATCATTAAATATATATCATTATTTAAATACCAAATGACGTCTCTCAATGTGGTTGTACTTTTCATGCCATATATATTCATTTATATATGACACACACATGTGTCTGCATGTGCACATGTGTCTTGGCTACTATTCTATTGCTGTGAAAAGGCACCATGACCAAGGCCAGCTCTCATTTTTTTTTAAGATTTATTTATTTATTTTATATATATGCTGACTTCAGACACACCAGAAGAGGGCATTATATCCCATTACAGATGTTTGTGAGCCACCATGGGGTTGCTGGGAATTGAACTTCGGACCTCTGGAAGAGCAGTCAGTGCTCTTGACCACTGACCCATCTCTCCAGCCCAAGGCATCTCTTATAAAAGAAAGCATTTAACTGGGGGCTTGTAGGACCATCATGGAGGGAAGCAGACAGGTGTGGCACTGGAGCAGTAACTGAGAGAGTAACTGATCCGTAAGCATCAGGAGAAAGGGGGGAGAGGGGGAGAGGTGGAGGGGGAGAGGGGGAGAGGGGGAGGGGGAGAGAGAGAGAAGAGAGAAGAGAGAACCTGGTGTGAGTGTTTAAAACCTCAAAGCCCATCCTCAGTGACACCCCTCTCCAACTAGGACACACCTAGCCACAGCTCACCAACTGAGGACCAGGCATTCAAACATATGAGCCTATGGGACCATTGCCACCCAAACAGCCATATATACTTAAATAATTCTAACAATATCTTTGCCATGTAAATCTCCCACCAAAGTTGTAGTCTCCTGTCTCTGTTTAAATCATTCATAATAACCTGGAATGTGGACCTGAGAGAGATTTAAGGATGACAGAATATGTGAAGCATAAACCTAAGGCCTATGTAAGATGGCAAAACTTTCTGTTTCAGGCTGGCTCCCTTCTGTGCGTTAGTCAGAACCTATAGCACACTATTATTAAGGAGGTTTTTCCTTTGTTAACCCCTAAGTGTGCAGAAGATTCCTCACTGGATGGTATATTAACTCTAGAACACTTCCATCTCATAGGTCTGGTAGATAAAGCTTTCCTCCTCAGGCTTGGGGGTACCTTTACCCACTGGTTACCTTCCTGGCCCTAGACACTTTATGCAATAGAAAACTTCTAAGGTCTGTGCTAAGCATTTCTTATATATTGCTGTCTCAAAGCAAGGCTGAGAGACAGAGAACATCTGGATCATTTTTTAAATTTTATTTTAGTTTTAAGTTATTTATTTGTATGTGTATGTGCACATTGCATGGGTGCCAAGGAGACAAGAAAAGCTTAGAGCCCCTGGAAATAGTCTCAGGTGGTTGTGAGCTTTCCAGACTCCAGACCTCTGGAAGAAGGGGCAGCCATCTTAACTGTTGAGCTATCTCTCCTGCCACAAATCTGGACCATTTTTCAAACCAGGAAACTGAAGCTTGGAGTCTTGTTTTGTATTGTTTTTTTTTTTTTCAATTTTTTATTAGATATTGTCTTCATTTACATTTCAAATACTATCCTGAAAGTCCCCTATACTCCTCCCCCCATTTGTATTGTTTTTAAAGTTCCCCTAGATCTCACAGTTAGATAGTACTAGAAGTAGCAATCACAGCAAGTTGGTCCTGCTTGCTCAGACTAGGCATTCTCTTAGACCTTGATATTAGGTCTGATCTTGGGCAGCTTCGTGTTCCTGTGTGCATCTTGATCAGAGAGGCTCAGCCCAGACACATAGCTGCTGGGGCTGAGTGCAAAGTAGAAGATGCGTTAGGTTTGGGGGGGATCCTTAACTCGTGCCAGATGCCTAGTGCATAGTGAAGAATGAAGCAGCTGCAGTGTGTCCCCAAGATACTCAGGACTTTTTATCCATGCAGTGGACTTGAAGCCAAAAGAAAGCTTGAGGGGGCACCTAAATGAACTGGCTTCCCCTGCCTAGTCATTCCCTTTGAGTTGAATTTAAAATGGCCAATCTCAGGGGATGGCAAATGTGTCTGCAGCATGGGCAGAGCTCTGATGACCTCCCTCCTGGTACCCTTTCCCATTTCCTCAAGGCAATAGATATCCCAAATCCTATCTGCAGATTCGATAGTTGTCTTCACGCCTCCACAATTGACCACCCCATAAATAAAACTTTCTGATTTGCAACACTTGGTCAGTGGTTGGTACACCATGCAGCAAGCAGTGCAGAGCCAGATGTGGTGATGGTGTGAGCCGACAGTTGCCCTAGACCGTGGGTTCCCCAAGTACTGAGCAGCAGTTGCATGTCTTTTATGCTTCGCTTGCTCATTTTCAAAGCATCCCACCAGGAGAAGTTCTTCCATCTTACAAATGAGGAAGAAACCGTGGCCGAGAGAAGTCAGGTGTGACAGCGTGAATCTGAAGCTTTGGGGCTCCAGCCTGTTGACCTGTCTCCCAATCTTAAGAATCTGTGACTGACAGGGTAAATATACAAACACCATGTTGGCTCCTCTCAGCTGGGCAGTTATTAGATCGCTCAATTCAAGCCTGGGCAGGAAAAGTGGCATTTGAATACTAGCCTTTTATTACCCACAGCAGGGAAGTGACTCAAACATTGCTGTGGGACAGACTTGGGATCCTGGAAACTCCCAACGATCCAAAAAGCAGCTCTCAAGTCTCTGGGCACAGAGCCATCAGCTAAAGGATAGTCCCAGGTGATTCCCCTGTGGGCAAAGAAGGGGCTTCTAACCACAAGGGTTGTGTTGGCTAATATTGATGGTCAATTTGACAGAATTCAATCATCTTGGGAATAAATCTCTCGGTAAGTCTATGAAGGAGTTTATGCATTACATTAATTGAAGCAGGAAAACCCATCTCAGATATAGATGGCACTGTACCATGCCTGAAGAAAAAGGAGGCAAGCCTGGCACCAGGAGCCCTCCCTCTGCTTCCTGGCCTGGGAAACAGAAACAAAACCCCTGCCTTTTCTATTAGATGGCTAAATAGAACAAAGGAAGTTCCATCTTTAATGGGTAAATAGGTTGGAGAGTCAGCCCTGGTCTCAGGCCTGGGGTTACTCTTCCTGAGATCCACCCTATAAGTTTACTCTTCCCAGTAGGGGCCTGCCAATTCTGAATTGGCTTCTGGGTTTAAAGGGCCAGGTCCTAACAGGAACTGGTAAAAGACACCATCTGAGGGGGGTAAAAATCCCTCTTCCAGTTAGTATTTGCTCAAGATCAAAGCATTTGCTCAGAGTTGTATCCTGCTCTGGAAAAATACACTTTGCTTATCAACTGTGCCACTTTTAAGTTAGCAGATTATGGCAAAAAGAGTGTGAAGCCAGCTCTGACCAGCCAGAGTGAGGGACAGGACCTCTTTGCATTAGGAATAAAAACCCACCAGGACTCCTGGTATATGGGCTTGCTGCTTTCACTGCATCTGTGCACCCTTCTACAGAGGTGCCACGATGCTTTGCTGGGGTGCTTTGGATTAATGGCCGTTTCATGGCCATGTTCCTAAGATTACCCACCCTCAGACCCATTTTAAACACTGACTATGGATTCAGCGTTACCTCATACTCTCAAATCTGGGATGATGACTTGAACCCTCAAACAATAAGTTCAGATAAACCCTCCCTTCCTTAACTTGCTTTTGTTAGGTATTTTGCTACACCTACAAGACAAGCAACAAGGACCAAGCTGAGAAAAAAGCCTCACTTCTGGAGCCCTAGCAAAGGAGAAGCTGAGGCAAGAGGCCAGCATTTACCCAAAGCCCTGCCGATGGCCAGTCAGAGGTGGCAAGCCCCAGCCTGGCACCCTGAGTTCACTTGGCACTGGTTTTAACATGTTGGAGGCTAAGGCTGCGAGGTGGACGTGGCCCACAGCCTGCCTGGAAATACTCCTAGCCCCATGGGGAGTGAAGTCAAATTGGAGGAATACCAAGCACCCTGGGATTCTGCCTGGAGTGTGTGCTTTCTTTGGGGATACAGCAGGAAATGCTCTTGGATTGGGTCAAGAAAGAAGTGTTTTGCTTGGAAGAGAAGGTAGGACAACATTGGAACAGAAAACAAGAATAAGATGCAAGGCTCAGTGGCAGGGATTTTGCCCAGAGTCTGTGAGAGGCAGTAGAATGTCTGGTGGGAGAGCATTGCTGTTGCAAACATAGGGTTTGAATCCTGGCTTCATGTCTCAGGACTGTGGACCTTTGCAAGCACGCCAACAGCCTGGCCATTCCTTCTCTGTGAAATAGAGAGAAGATTGGTTCTCGCCATTAAAGGCTTTCAGGTGAAATACAATGAATCTAAATAACAGGTGTGGAGCGAGGTGAGCATGTGGTCATTTGGCCTGCCATATACACACAACACAGCTGGGCTCAGGAGGACGGTCCTGTGGCCACAACTGGGTCTGGACTCTTGATTCATGTACTGCTGTAGTTGGCTCCAAACAACCTTCTCCCCAACCTCAGCCAGTGTGAAAGACTCCAAAGAGTGAGGAGATGGAAGGTTTAAGGGGAGCTAATAGATGTTCTGAGGAATTCCAGTGACAAGGACAGAGTCATTCTCCTAGGAGGGAGAACATGGGTGCGGGGTGAGGCGCTACTACACATGGAGCAGAGTGATCCTTCTTGCCCTACAGAACCACCCATGCCCTACAGAGACCTCCATACCCTACAAACCTCCCATATATTACAGAGCCCCCATACCCTCCAGAGTCCCTCCCATGCCTTACAGAGGGGCCCCATCCCCTACAGAGGCTTCCCCATACCATACAGAGGCCCTCCATTCCCTACAAGGCTTCAAAAGGACAGGACAGTTGGAGAAGGAGGCACAGATTTATGACCCAGGAAGAATTCTGCTGGAGCCTCCAAGGAAGCAACAGGAAATGCTCTGACATGGCTGGGGTGGAATGAGGATTTGCGGGTAGCCATAAACACACATAAATAATAATGATAAAATGACTGGAAATACAATTTTAATTCTGGGAACTGAGGCTGAAGAAAAAAATCTGGACAGAAAATTTCTTACAAGTTACTGTTTTTAGAGAGAAGAATTCTAAAATATAAATTGTTTATTTAAAATCATATTTATTGCAAATGTAAGATAAAAGTTCATTAAGTCTTATGTTGGCTATTTACATTTTGATAATGATCTTCTTCTAACATAGATTCTAGAAAGATATTAAGTTTTTATTCCTTAAAAATTGTTTTGTTAAGTCATGCAATGGTGGCACATGCCTTTAATCCCAGCACTTGGGAGGCAGAGGCAGGTGGATTTCTGAGTTCGAGGCCAGCCTGGTCTACAGAGTGAGTTCCAGGACAGCCAGGGCTATACAGAGAAACCCTGTCTCAAAAAAAAAAATCGTTTTTTTATGCAAAGGAAAAAGACCAAGCAACATGTAAAGGCAGATCTATTAGAATAACAACTGACTTTACAATGGAGATGCTAATAGCCAAAAGGGTCTACATCGATTCTCTACAAGCTCTAAAAGACCACAGATTTCAAACCAGGCTACTATACCCAGCAAAATTATTAATCACATTAGAGGAAGAAAAAGATTCCATAATAAGACCAAATTTAAGCAGCCTACAAGTAAGCTCTACAAAGAAAATTTCAACCTGAAGAGGTTAACCACATCCAAGAAAACACAAGAAATAAATAATAGCAGACCAGCAAATCAAAAGATGGGGTCAAAGAATCCACACCATAAGAACAAATAACAGGAATCAATAAACACTGCCCATTGAGAACTCTCAACATTAATAGTCTCAATTCTCCCAATAATAAGACACGGACTAACAGATTAGATGCAAAAAACAGGATCCATCTTTATGCTGCATCCAAGAAACACACCTCAGCATCAAGGTTAGAGGTCAATTTAGGGTAAAAGAATGGAAGAAGATGTTCTAAGCAAATAGACAAAAGAGGGAAAATGGACTTTAAACCAAAACTAACCAAAAGAGACAGAGAAGGGTACTGCATACCCATCAAAGGAAAAATCCACCAAGAGGACATTGCAATTCTTAACATCTATACACCAAACACAAGAACATCCAAATCCATAAAAGAAACACTATTACACCTGAGATCACAAATTGACCCTCACACAGCGATAGTGGGAGATGTCTATACCCCGCTTTCACCAATAGCCAGGTCATCCAGACAAAAACTAAATAGAGAAATGCTGGAGCTAAAAGAAATCATAAACCAAATGGAACTAACAGTATTTATAGAACATTTCCCCCATACACAAAAGAATATACCTCTTCTCAGCAGCTCATACAACTTTCTCCAATATTGACCACATACTTGGACACAGATCAAGATTCAACAGATACAAAAAAAATTAAAATAATACCCTGAGTGTTATCTGATCACTAGATAAGCAAGATATCAATAGCAACAGAAAAAGTTTACAACCTCATGAAGACTCAATTCATTACTGAATAAAAAGATGGGTTGATGCAGAAATTAGTAATAAGTTTTTAAAAATTTAGAATTGAATGTAAGTGAAAATACAACCTATCCAAACCCATGAGACACAATGAAGGCAATTCTACAAAGCAAGCTCATGAAAAAAAAATTAGAAAGAAGCCAGACAGTGGTGGCACACACCTATAATTTCAGCATTTGGGAGGCAGAAGCTGGTGGATCTCTGAGGACAGGAGGACTCCAGGACAGCCAGGGCTACATAGAGAAACCTTGTTTCAAAAAAAAAAAAATTCTCATATTAGTAACTTAACAGCACACCAGAAATCTCTAGAATAATAACAACAACAACAACAAAACAACAACAAAAAGAGTAGATGGCAAGAAATAATCAAACTTAGGGCTGAAATAAAAAAAATAGAAAAAATATTCAATGAATCTGTAAAACAAAGAGTTGTTTCTTTGAGAAAATCAGTAGGATTGACAAACCCTTTGCCAAATTAACTGTAAGACAGATTTTTATACCTGCTTAGGATAATTGATTACATGGTTTTCTAAGCACTTCTACATTCCATAAGTTCTTAGTAAGTTTAAAGCAATAGTTCATGTCATAGATCAATAAGGCTTAAGGAGTTACAGTCTTTCCATTAACATGAGTACCTGACTAAACATTTATTACCTTGAACTAGCTCTACAAATTTGTTATAAGTTTAAAGCTATAGTTTTTATGTCACAGGCCAACATGGTTTTGTCAAGAGACAAATCTCTTGTGTCTTATCATTCCGAAGTCTCGTATCGATAAAACAGTCAATCATTTTTCTGCCCTTGCTCCTCCAATAAACTGTCCGTTACCAGTTTATGACCTTTGGTTACCAGAGAGTGGCCTCATTCCTAACCTAAAAGGGGATGTTTTCCTTGATGGTTTTTTGTTCCAAGCCTGTCTTCTTTTCCTAGTGCAATTATCCCACGAAACATGAAGGTTTACAGGGCTCTATTTTCAGCTTTTAGTCTATACGGATCTTGAGATTACTTGTATCAATTTAGGAGTTCTATAAAATCATTATGGAGAATTATGAAATCATCAATTCATCTAACAGCATTACTACATGAAAGTACATCTTCAGATTGATTCTGCAAGAAATCTGCCCGACAGAGTTGGTAAATACCCAGGAACTTATTAAGCTATGTAATAGTGGCTAGAAAAGTATATCAGCAGCAAGAAGCAATCCTAGGACAAGGTCTCTGGGGTCCTTGCCTCGCAGAGTGAACACATTGCGGCTCTGCAAAACAGTGGGCAATCTCCAGAAAACTCACTTACTTGCCATAGCCTTTCCTATATGGCTTCTGTCAAAACTCAAAGCATTTTCACTAAAATCAGCAACAAGACAAGGTTGTCCACTCTCTTCACACCTATTCAATACAGTACTTTAAGTCTGGCCAGAGCAATGAGGCAATTGAAGGAGACCTGGGGGAATAAATAGGAAAGGGAGAAGTTAAAGTGTCTTTATTATGGATGATATGATTGTATACATACATGACCCTAAAAACTCCACCAGGAAACCTCTTCATCTGATAAACACTTTGAGCAAAGCAGCTGGATGCAAAAATTAACACACAAAAGTCAGTAGTCTTTCTATATAAAAATGGCAAATGCACTGAAAGAGAATCCAGGGAAACAATAGCTTTTGCAGTAGCTCCAAAAAATACCTGGGGCAATAATAATTTTACCCCAAGTACAAGTGAAAGGCCTGGATTATAGAAGCTTTAAGACATTGGAGAAAAGAAATTGAAGAAGATATCAGAAGATGGAAAGACCTCCCATGTCCATTGATCAGTAGGATTAACAGTAAAAATGGCCATCTTACCAAAAGCAATCTAAAGGTTCAATGTAATCGCCATCAAAATGCCAACACAGCTCCTCACAGAAACTAAAAGGACAATTTTCAGCATTATATGGAAATACAAAAACCCAAAATAATCCAGAGTACTAGTACAACTCCTGAAGGTATCACCATCCTCAATCGCAAACTGTACTAAAAAGCTACAGTAATAAAAAGAGTACGGAGCCAGGCAGTGGTGGTGCACGCCTTTAATCCCAGCACTCGGGAGGCAGAGGCAGGTGGATTTCTGAGTTCGAGGCCAGCCTGGTCTACAGAGTGAGTTCCAGGACAGCCAGGGCTGCACAGAGAAACCCTGTCTCGAAAAAAACAAAACAAAACAAAACAAAAATAGTACGGTCTTGGCATAAAAGGGGACATGTTGATCAGTGGGATTGAATTGTAAATCTAGACGTAAATTCATATACATATGCACGTTTGATCTTAAATAAAGAAGCCAGAAACACAAACTGGGGGGAAAAAAGACTGCATCTTCAACAAATTGTGCTTATCAACCGGGATGGCTAATGTAGAAGAATGCAGACAGAACCATATTTATCGCCCTGTACAAAACTCAACTCTAAATGGATCAAGGCCTTCTACATAAGGCCAGATACCGTAAATTGATCAAAGAAAAAAATGGGAAATAGTCTTGAGTTCAGTGACACAGGCAGACCTGAACAGTCCACTGATATCACAGGCACTGAGAACAACAATGAATAAATGGGAACTCGTGTAACTGAGACACTCCTTGATGGAAGAGGTCACCATTGTTTAGACAAACAGGCAGACAGAAGAATGGGAAGCAGTGTTTACCAATTACCTATTTGTTAGAGTGCTAATATCTAAAACATATAGCAGGGCAGTGGTGGCGCACGCCTTTAATCCCAGCGCTTGGGAGGCAGAGGCAGGCAAGTTTCCTGAGTTTGAGGCCAGCCTGGTCTACAGAGTGAGTTCCCGGACAGCCAGGGCTACAAAGAAACCCTGTCTCAAAAAACAAAACAAAAAAACCCTAAAAATTAAATAATAATAATAATAACATATAAAGAGCCCAAAAAACTAGATATCAAGAAAACCAATAACCCAATTTTTAAAATGGGGTACAGACCTAAACAGAAAGTTCTCAAAAATAAGACATAAATTTCTGAGAAACACTTGAAGAAATGTTCACTATCCTTAGCTATCAGGAAAATGCAAATGAAAACTACTTTGAGATTTCATCTTATACCGGTCAGAATGGCCTGCATCATTAAAACAAGTGACATTACATGCTAGCAAGGTCGTGAGGGGAGGAGAAAACTCATCCATTGCTTGTGGGAGTGCAAGCCTGCACAGTCACTACAGAAGGCAGTGCGGCCGGCTGTTCCTCAGGAAGCTTGGAGTTACCTGCTCATTCATGCTCACTGCTGCTCCATTCATAAAGCCAGACATTGGGAACAACTTAGCTGTCTGGCAACAGAAGAATGGATAAAGAAAATGTGAGCTGGGCATGGTGGCGCATACCTTTAATTCCAGCAGTCAAAAGGCAGAAGCAGGCGGATCTCTGTGAGTTCAAGGCCAGCCTGGGCTACTGAGCAAGTTCCAGGACAGGACAGCCAGGACTACAAAAAGAAAATCTGTCTTGAAAAAAACAAAACAAAACAAACAAACAAACAAAAACAAAAACAGAAAGGGAAAAGAAAATGTATATTTAGACGATGGAATATTACTTAGCTGTTTAAAAAAATGAAGTCATGAAACTTGCAGGTAAATGGATGGAATTACAAAAATCAGCCTGAGGTAACCAGACCCCAAAAGACAAATGTGATATGTGTGTTCGTACATAGATGTTGGCTTTTAAGTCTTTACTAAGCATGCCACAACTTGTATAAAACAGGTATAGAATAATGGGCTAGGTGGGAGGGAAAGATTCCCTGAGGCAGGGAAATAGGATTTATAGTTATAGAGGAAATAGGATTTATAGTTATGGAAAAACAGGACAAGGGGATGCTGGAATGGGAGTTTTAAATGGAGAGGGTGATAAGGGAGAAAACGCAGACAAGAACAGTTAAAACTAAGGGTCATTTGAGGGGTCATATGGGAAACTTATGCAAGAGAAACTTTTTATCTATACATATACAAAAAAATCTAAGTGTAATCGCCAAATAACTGGGAGATGAAACCCCAAGTAGACACCTCTTACCTCCAAACGAAACTTGTGGTGCCTGGATTGGGTTACATCTAATTGAGTTGTTGACCAAGGGGGCCCCATGGAGACTCCCAAATAGCTCATGCTATTGCGAATGCTATTGATTTCTGCCCATCAAACTCATCATAAGACCCTATTGCTGAAGACAACACTTACACAACTCCTTGAATATGGAGTTACGTCGAGCTGGTGCTCGATGAGAGCTGCACTCCTTTTGTATAGTGTACACAGCCCTGGAAGGTACTCTACATGCTATTAGAGGAGAAATTTAAACACTAAGCCAGCTATAAAACCTTCAGTCTACAATGGTGACCTGCCATCATGGTTCACTAGTGTATGAGTGCCACATAAGTTGTGGGAGTAACTAACCATTACTATCTGATTTAAGGCCCATTTCATAAGATGGACCCATCCCCAACACTGCTCAGATGGCTAAGAGCCTGAAACTAGATAGGACAAATACTATTATTCTGGTAAAGGCACACAGAGATACAATGACTCCTAGCAACATTCTGCTATATCCGTAGATCAACCATCATCAAAGATTCTTTCATCTGCAGGAGACGGGAACAAATACAGAGACCCACGACTTGACAATATGCTGAGAATAAGGAGAGATCTTGGAATACACAGTCCAATTTCTCCCCCTCTGGGCCCAGGGACCTTTGTGGAAGAGGAGTCAGAAGGGTTGTGAGAACTAGTGGGGATGAGAAACAAGGGAGTAGAATGTGGTGGTTCAAATATGCTTGGCCCAGGGAGTGACACTATTAGGAGGTGCGGCCTTTTTGGAGTATGTGTGGCCTTGTTAGTGTGGGCTTTAATACCCTCATCCTAGCTGTCTGGGAGCTAGTCTTCTCTTAGCAGCCTTCAGATAAAGATGTAGAACTCTCAGCTCTGCCTGCATCATGTCTGTCTGGACACTGCCATGCTACTGCCTTGATGATGATAGATTGAACCTCTGAACCTGTAAACCAGCCCCAGTTAAATGTTGTCCTTATAAGAGTTGTCTTGGGGCTGGAGAAATGGCTCAGTGGTTAAGAGCACTGACTGCTCTTCCAGAGGTCCTGAGTTCAAATCCCAGCAACCACATGGTGGCTCACAACCATCTGTAATGAGATCTGATGCCCTCTTCTGGGATGTCTGAAGACAGCTACAGTGTACTTACATATAATAAGTTTAGGGGGAAAAAAAAAAAGAGTTGCCTTGTTCATTGTATCTGTTCACAGCAGTAAAACCTTAAGATAATATGAAAAAAAAATTGTTTTCAGAAGACTGTGTTTTAACCTTTAGTTTTATTTTATGTGTGTTTTAGTCAGGGTTTCTATTCCTGGACAAAACATCATGACCAAGAAGCAAGTTGGGGAAGAAAGGGTTTATTCAGCTTACACTTCCATACTGCTGTTCATCACCAAGGAAGTCAGGACTGGAACTCAGGAGCAGGAAACGCTGTCTCAAAGCAGGAACTGGAAGCAGGTCAGGAAGCAGGAGCTGATGCAGAGGCCATGGAGGGATGTTTCTTACTGGCTTTCTTCCCCTGGCTTGCTCAACCTGCTCTCTTATAGAACCAGGACTACCAGCCCAGAGATGGCACCACCCACAAGGGGACCTCCCCCCTTGATCACTAATTGAGAAAATGCCCCACAGCTGGATCTCGTGGAGGCATTTCCCCAACTGAAGCTCCTTTCTCTGTGATAACTCCAGCCTGTTTCAAGTTGACACAAAACAAACCAGTACATATATGTAGAGGTGTTTTGCCTGATGTATGTTTTTGTACCATGTGTGTGCAGTGCCTATGGAGGCCTGAGATGGTATGGAATCTCCTGGGACTAGAGTTACAGACAGTGTGAGTGAGCATGTTCATTCTGGGAATGGAACATTGAAACTCTGGAAAGCAACCATTGCTCTTAATCACTAAGCCATTGCTCCAGCCCCTTTACTCATTTCTAGTAGTCAAGGGTAACAACAAAAAAGATATTTTAAATATACCTTTGCTAAGTGGTCAAAAAATTCTAAACTGGAACCTGATGTGAAGGTGTACACTGTTGGGGCCGGCCTGCAGCTCTCATGTCTGGATTCAAGCCTGGGATGCATCTTGGAACTGAAAGAAAAGAGGGAATCTAGGCAGGTAAAGAGAGAAATGGAGTCAAGACAGTATTCTGATCAAGACTCCACTTTAATGTCGGCAAACACGCTTTATAAAGAAGAGGGGAGGCCCATTCCCAGTCATGCAAAGTTCCTTTGAAGTTGTCAGATCAGCCTTTTAGTAGGAACCCTCGAAAATCACAGTTCATAGCTAACTCAGGAAGATCTCAGAGAACCGGTTCGGCCTCAGGCAGGTAGCAGGTTAGCAGGTAGTGGCACATCAAAGGAGAGTGATGAGAAGCAGCACAGCAGGTGGCTCCGCCTAAGTGGCAGATGGTCTCAGCCAGCCTTGCTAGGCTGGAAGGAGGTAACAGCACACCTTTAATCCCAGCACTCAGGAGGCAGAGACAGGAGGATCTCTGTGAATTCAAGGGCAGCCTGGTCTATGTTATGTAGTGAGGCTAGCCAAAGCTACATAGAAGAGACTGTCTCTAACCAGCAAAACAAAACAAGACAAGGAAATTCTGAATTGGTCTTTTGTTAGGCACACTTAAAATGTAAATTTAAAAGTTTTATGAGTAGCCTATAATAGAGAAATACTTTTACATGATTTTGGGGCTTTGGTGTCTATGAAATATGAATACATTTTTCAATATTTAGATTTTTTTTCTTTTTTAAAGACAGGGTCTCACTAGCTTCCTATGTATACCTCAAATTCAGACTTCAAATCCAGAGACCTGCCTGCCTCTGCCTTCTAAGTGGTGGGATTAAAGGAGTGTGTCACCACTCCTGTGAAAATGGGTCAATGTTGCTAGTGGAATAATTGTTAGCAGGTGATATATTTTGTCTTAAAAGTGTTATGAAATTAGAAGTCAATTTTTCTTCTTACATTATTATTATTATTGCATGTTTCCTGTGTGTTGTGTGTACCCTGGAGTATATGTGGAGGTCAGAAGACAACTTTAAGGAGTTGCTTTTCTCCTTCCAACTTTAAGCCTGTTCTGGGAACTGACTTCACGGCCTTTACCCACTATGTGGTCTCGTCAGCCGCAACATTAACTACTATAATGTATCCTGTATACTGTAGAATTAGCAAGATAAAAATAGTATCATTCAGGAAAGGCAGTGTTAGATGTTGAGTACTGGTTTACTGTTGCTAGACTTAATTTGCTCAGGACAGATCATATACAACATGCTTTGTAACTCTGACAGACAAAATGCTATTAGAAATTGTGTTCCTAGTTTTACCTTTCAGACCTGTTTTGAATGCAACACTGTGGCTAAAAGTGTGTGTGTTTATAGTCTCCAGCAGGATGTAACAGTTTCAGCACTAACAATTGTACCCAGAAGGTTGCCCTTTCTGCTCTTGGAGAAAGAAGCCTCGCTCCTTCCTCATAGAACAGGACGTGAGCATTCCCCCTCTGTCGGAACACCCCTTCCACTGTTCTTTTGCTGTTTTCCTGGTGTGTTGAGACTTATGCCTGCCTGTTAGGAACCTTGGCTCCAACTAGACTATGCCTTTGTGTGTGTTGAAACTGTGATGCGAAGTTCTCTGCCTCCTGGTGTGTTCTGTGTGCTTCGGAAGGGCTTGGATGAACTTGAACTTGGATGAACTTACTAAAAAGAGACTAATATTTTTACCACTTATTTTTAATTTATTGAACATTATTATCATTATTATTTAGTATTGTGTGTGCTGCATGTCTATGTTTGATATGTGTGTATGATATGTGCATGCATGCTCATATGTACAACATAATATATACACAGATGTCAGAGGACAACTTGCAGGAATCAGTTATCTGCTTCTTCCATGTGGGTCCCAGGGAAGGAACTCAAGTCAGCAGGCTTGGTGGCAAGCACTTTTACATGGTAAGCAGCCATGCTCACAAGTCCTCCTTTATGTATTTAAATGTTTTAAATTTATTTTTATTTGGTATGTAGTGGGTGTTTTGCCTCCAGATATGTCTGTGTACCACATGTATGCTGTGAAGGTTTGTATATGCTTGGCCCAGGGAGTGGCACTGGTGTGTTACTGTAGGCATGGGCTTTAAGACCCTCATCCTAAGCCGGGCAGTGGTGGCACACACCTTTAATCCCAGCACTTGGGAGGCAGGTGGATTTCTGACTTCGAGGCTAACCTGGTTTACAGAGTGAGTTCCAGGACTGCCAGGGCTACACAGAGAAATGCTGTCTCAAAACAAAACAAAACAAAACAAAACAAAACAAAACAAAACAAAACAAAACAAAACCCTCATCCTAACTGCCTGGAAGCCATTCTTCTCCTAGCCATCTCTCCAGCCCCAAGACTAACATATTTAAAGAAAATGTCTACCAATATAGTTGGCCTTAATTACCTGTGTCCTTTCCTTTTACTTAAAACTCTGCAGTTTAACTAAACTCATCATCTCTTCTCTTAAATAGAGCACCCAGCAGACCTAGAAACAGATGTAGGTCCCTCCTCCCTCTGTGCCCGCTTTCTCTTTAAGAGCTGTCTCCCAGTAACTAGAATGAACCATAGGGTCCAATTGCCATTTACCTGGATATAAAACATCTTCCCCTCACCTTTTCCAAGACAGACAGACAAAAACCCAAACAACCAAAAAACAAAAAACCCAACAACCAAACCAAAAAGACAAAAAACAAAAAAACCACACAATTACCCCATTATTATTTATTTCTTTTTCATGCTAATGTGTCTTGAATAAGAATGGTCCCCATGGGCCCCTATATTTGGATGTTTGGTTCCCAGTTGGAAAAATTGTTTGGGAAGGATTAGGAGGCCTGGCCTTGTTGGAGAAGGTGTGTCTGGGGATGTGGAAGGAGGAGAAGTCCATTGGGGGTGGGCTTTGAGGTTTCAAAAGCCCACTACAGGCCCAGTCTCTCACTCTCTGCTTCCAACTTGCAGATCAGATGTAAACTCTCAGCTACCACTCCAGCACCCTGCCTGACTGCTATCTCTTCATAGCAACAGAATAGTAACCAAGACATACACATAGGGATGAAGATGTCTTCGTGTGTGTGTGTGTGTGTGTGTGCAAGTTGAGTGTTCTCTATCACTTCCTATTAATTTTTTTTACCTTTTATTTGTTTGTTTGTTCATTCAGTTATTTATTGTGTGTGTGGTGGTTTGAATAAGAACGGCCCTTGTTGGCTCATATATTTGAATGTTTCATCATCTGGGAATGGCACTATTTGAGAAGGAGTAGGAGGTGTGGCCTTGTTGGAGTGGGTGTGGCCTTGCTGTAGGAAGTGTCACTGTGGGTGGGCTCTGAGATTTTGAGACACCAAGCCTGGCCTGGAGTCTCTCTCTACCTGTGGCCTGTAGATCTGGATGTAGAACTCTCAGCTACTTCTCTCCCTCCTTGCCTACCTGCATGCTGCCATGCTTTCTTTCTGCCGTGATGATAATGGACTAAACCTCTGAAAATGTAAGCAAGACCCTGTTTGGCTTCAGACCCCAGGACGAGGGACTGAGTTGTATATTTTGATGTATATCAAAGCAGACCTGGCCTCCAGGTTCTCACCATCCCTCAGTCCCCACCTGCCATACTCTTGCCCCCAACCCTGAACTTTCTAGCTCAGGGACTGGGCTGCCCTTCTCCTGAGGCTCTTTCCTATATAATCCAGACATTTTGGTCTCTCTCGTCTCTCTTCTCTCTCTATGCTCATGCACCCCTTTCTCTCTTTCCTAAACTCTCTTTTTCCATGGCGACCTCCCTGGCCTTGGTCCTTGGAGCATGTGAATTCGCCCAAGAACAGCTTCCCAATAAACCTGTGTTTAATGTAATCTAATCTGGCTTGAATTGGCTTACTTCATCGGCAGAGAAATAACCTATCAGCCCCAATTAAATGCTTTCTTTTATAAGAGTTGCCTTAGTCATGACATTTTTTTCGCATGACCCTTACTAAGGCCATGTGAGCATGCATGGAGAAATGCGAAGGTAAGATACTTTCTGGAGGCAGTTTTCCCCACCATGTGGTTCCTGGAAGTAAGACAGAGGTGCCAGCCTTCCAGGGAAGGACCTTTCCCCTCAGAGCAATCTCAAAGGTCATGCCTATTACTTTTGAGTCAGGGTCTCCTCCTGACCCTGGTACTCTGGTGTTTCAACTAGGCTGAGCAAGCCCCAGCAACCCTCCTGTTCTGTCCCAGTTGGGTCTGGAGTTATGGGTATTTATGGAGATGCCCAGCTTGTCATGTCTGTACTGTGATTCCAAATTCAAGTCCTAATATTTGAGGCATAAACAGTCTTAATCACTGAGCCACATCTCCAGACCTAGGAAAAGTTCAGTCAAGTGACTTGTTGATGTTAAAACACTCTGAACGGATGCTTTGTAAGCAGCTATTTTATGGTGGTTTTAGTACAGTTAATTCCCAAGACATCTGCAACCAAGAAGGGAGTAGTATGTCTAAACTTTACATATAATTCAAACATTTATAAAGTTAAACACATGGAGATTTAGCACATATAGAGACCCTCTTGGCAGCCAGATAACAAACAGCAACTGTGACCACAGTAGAGCTTGCTATGCAATGGTCCACCAGGCTGGAGAACCAGCCTGATCTTCCTCTGCCACCAGGCAGGTTGAACAGTGTGAACAAACCCCATTGAGAGTGGAGAAATGCAGACACAATCGTAGTGTTGAAACCCCCAAATTACTGATGCTAGAGAGACTTCAGTGTTGTGTACAGTTTGCCTCTGTGTTCCCCGCCCCGTCCCTGCCAGAAGCTCCCATCCTCCCTCCAGCCTGCAGCAAGCAAGATATGCAGACAGCTGGTTTCTGAGCTGTGTCCTCCTGCAACAAGCCCAGGGCTCCCTCCCCCTTCCCTGGCCGCTCTTCTAGTGTTAAAATGGCACTACCTATAAAACTCCCCCTTAATGAGGACATTCTGAGGAGAGAGCAAGAGACATCCTCCCTGCCTTTGTGTCTCCAAAAAAACCAACCCTCCTCCTGATAAGCAGCAGAAGTCCAGGTGCCTGCCTGTCCTTGAGACCTTAGAGAAATAACAAGCTCAAGGGAGACTAGGGCCTTGCGTTTAAATCATGGAGAAAAGGTAATCAGAGATCAGGTCACAGATAGTTATGACTGGCCATAAAATTAGTTCCCTGAACAGACACCCATTTACCCCCCCCCCCTACTTCATTCCACCAAATGACTACAGCCCTCTACTCCCCTTTTCTGTGAACATTCATGGGATTCCTAACTATACTGTATATAAACCCAGTGTTTTCTGGACTCAGGGTCGCTTGCCAGCATTCATGGGTTGAGTACAAGGCAGGCAATCTGAGTTTAAACTTGAAACACTGAAAGACTCTTTTGCGAGTTGCAGTGGACTTCACAATTCTTGGGCTCATCTGGGTTTCCCATGGGCTCAGAGCACAGTGATAACTGCACCTCAGGAAGATAGAGGCAGAGAGACACCTCACCAGGCTGAGGATGTGGCCATCTAACAAGGGAGCCTGCCGCCATCCACACAGCTGTGAGAGGAAACAGTTGATACAAGCAATAGAATCCTTGTAGGGGCCAGGCAGTGGTGGTGCAGAGGCAGGCAGATTTCTGAGTTCAAGGCAAGCCTGGTCTACAGAGTGAGTTCCAGGACAGCCAGGGCTACACAGAGAAACCCTGTCTTGAAAGGAATCCTTCCAGGCTATGTTGGAGCTCGATGATGGCTTTGTTTAGTGTCCCCTTAGCTAAGCTCCCAGAGACCAACCGGCTCTTGAGATGGACAGGCATGTTCCTTACTTTAGGAACCCTGCCTACCCTCTGTAGAAAGATTTTGAAAAGCACCTGGAAAAATGATAAAACAAAGCAAAATAAAACAAAACTAAACAAAAATATATTTAAAGAGTTGGGGTTTTTTGTTTGTTTTTTGTTTTTTAAGTGATCCTGCATGTGAGAAAAGAGGTTTACCAAAAGGCCTAGAGTTGCTAGATCTGCCCCTCAGGCAATCCCTCTATTGAAAATCCTGTTCTGTACCTTTTTGCCTTGACTCAGTATTCTGCTATTGTAAATATAAGATACACTTGTGCGAAAAGCAATCACTCTGTTTGTAGTTATTATTATAGCACAGCTCTCTAAATTTGTAAAAGGTCTAAAATTTTTATTTCTGTCAATATGGTAGATTCATCCTACTCAACCAATGATTCTAAATTTTGCTTCAAAGGTGAAAAAGCTAACGGTCACCATGGCTACCTAAATGAGTCCTGAACAACAATGACACCATAGAGATGCTGAAGTGGGAGGGGCATAAGGCATGAGGTGTCACACTAACCAAAGAGAGGCAACCAGCTAAAGAAGGCTGAGAGTGGAAAAATAGTATTTCCCAGGAAAGAACACAGCAACTGGTTCTCCAATACCAAGTAGACAGCCATGAGATCATATGCATACAAGTAACATTCTACACACTGAGCAGGATATATATAATTATAATACTATGCACAGAAATAATTATGTGTATTATATATAATTTAATATATAAATAATTATATAATAGTATATTGATATATAATATATCGAGATATAATAAATATATATTCATATAAGTTTATAAATATGTGCATGTATATATGCTTATTCATATATGAACAATTAAAGAAAGAGAGAGCAAGGGGGATTACATTTCATGGAAGGGAAGAAGGAAAGGAAAGGGAAAGATAATGTCATTGTAATTTAAATTTTAAAAATTATTTAAAAAGTAAAACCTAAATTAATATGTGTAATGGCTTAAATGTGAATAAGCCCCATAAGCTCATATTTGAAATCCTGGTTCCCAACTGGTGGGAACCATTTTGGAAGTGTAGCCACCAGCGGCTGCGGGTTATTGGATTCCTGAAAGGAAAGAATGGGGTTGAATGGGAAAGGTGGTGAGAGAAATAAGGAGCCAAGACAAAGTTCTCTGATCAAGGCCCAATGTTTACTGATGGGTCTGAGCTTATAAAGGGGAGGAACCCATCCCCCACCATGCCAGGATCTTGTGGTCACTTATCTGTCAGGAAAACAAGCTCAGCTGCTAAGCAGGTAACTTCTTTCAGGAAGCTGCAGATGTGGCAGACAAAAGACTTTACCTAGGTCAGAAGACTGGGCCCTAGGTGAGCTAGCAACTGTGGCAAGCAAGGTCTGAGACAGCCTGCTCGAGGCTGGGGGGAGGGCAGTATATGTAATTCTCCTGTGTAATGATTCTAATTGCTGCTAGCTCATGCATATATGTAATATGCCTCTGGAGTTATACTAGGCTTCTACGGTGTAAAGCTTAGGACACTTTACCAAGCTGTCCTCTGAACTAGCATCATCGCCGATGCTACTCTTCCACAGGTTTTGTGTGTATATTCCTAGTTGAATCATGGGTCTTTTCTTGAGGCTAAGGTAATTAGATGTGCCTTAACCCTGTGTGCTCCAAGCTGTGCCACCTCATAGGTACTGCATGTTAGTCACCTCCTCCAACAAGGCCACACCTTTGAATCCTTCCCAAACTGTTCCATCAATGGGAATCTGAATATTCAAACCTATGGGGCCATTTTCACTATGGGGCCAACTGCCACAACATTATTGATTGATTGATTGATTGATGATTGACAGATTTTCTTATTTTAATTATTTTTTAAAATCTTGTGTGTAAGGGTATTGTGCCTCCTTATATGTCTGTGTACCATGTGCACGCAGAACACACAGAAGTCAGAAGAGGTGAACAGAGCTCCTGGAATTACAGTCAGTTGTAAGCTGTCATGGGATGCTGGAAACCGAATCCTGGTCTGCTAGAAGAAATACTCTTAATTGCTGAACCATTTCTCCAGCCTGATTCTTATTTGTGTGTGTGTGTGTGTGTGTGTGTGTGTTGAGTGTATGCCTGCATGTTCACACCACTGTCCGGCTGTTTCAACAGGCTCTAATCATATTATTGCATGATATATATATATATGGGATTAATTGGGTTGTATGCTAATAAAACAGAATTTGTTCATGCAATATCAGAGGCCCACCATATACAAACTGGTCCCACATAAATATGTCTCACAGAGCAGAAGAACATAGCATATTCCCGCACTTCCATCCTGCGCCCTTAGGAAGGGGGTGTCCAGTGGCATGGGGCTGCACACTTTTTGGAGTGGGGGAGCTGGGGGAGCGTGCCTACAAACACAGGACCTGTCCACTCTGGGAGAAGACTGGACATATACAAAACGCTCATGGGAAGGAAGAAATGGCCCATTCTCATGGCTCTGTATGCTTCCCTATTACCGAAGTTCTAGCAAGGCCTTAAGGGAGGCTTAACTGCAGTGGTACTTCACCTCCTTGGTTTGGTTCAATCCTAAGTGTTCTATCCATTTAGGCCCCTACTGCCAGTGGCATAATTTTGGCCTGATTCCCTTCTCAGTAAGCTTGTTGGTCCATGGGAAAGATACTTATCTTTGTGTCTCAACTTCCTAACTGGCGACGTGGATGGCAAATGTTTATCAGCTCTGAGTACTTTGGGGCCGTCAGGGAATTGCCCCCCCCCCCAGGATCCTGTGGGTTGTAAAAAAAGAGGTAAGTTGACTTCTTCACTTCCTCTCCATAAACCTTTTCTTCCTTTCTGATTGATCCAACTAAGACTTGAAGGACTACACTCGATAGGACAGGCGAGGATGGCCATTCCTGTCTGACTCTGACCTGAGAGCATCTTGGGTCATGCCCCTGTGGTATTGCTGGCTTGGATGAGCCCTTGCTTCTGAGATACTGTGCTGTCTTCCTTCCATTCCTGGTTTCTTCAGGGCTTTTACTGTGGAGAGAGGTGGGATTTTGTTGACTTTTTTGTGCACCTACAGAAATGATCGTGTCATTTCTTTCCCCAAGTTTTATTTATGTGTTCTGTGAACAGGACGGTGATTGCTTGGAGAGGTTCTGGAAAGAACCTTGGGCCAAGGAATGAATATCTGGGGCTTTCTCCTTTCTTCTCATACCACGATGGTTCTCCCTTTCTTTGCTTCCCTTTTCTGCTTCCCTTCCAGAAGGATATCATCTCCTGACCTAGTTTTAGGCACCTCATGTCTGGGTACTGAGCCAGGTCTTTCCCGGGCCCAGCACCGTTGCCCCTCTTTCTGGCATGGGTCTTCCCAAAGATTATCATATGCTTCCAGCACCCGTGGCTATTGTGAATTGTGTGTGACAGAGAGCATAAAAATCCTTGATCCTCAAAACAACCTGGTGGCAGCGAGGCTCACTAACCCACAAGCCACACCCACTGCCAGCTGGTGGTAGAGACAAGACAGCTGTATCTAGGACAAGGGGCATTAGTACACTGGTCACACCCTGCAGGCTCTAACACATCTGCTATTTTTATGACACACTGAAAAGCCAAATCAACACTCCACACAACGCATCAAATGGTAAAAGAGGCAGGTGGAGCATGGAAGACTGCTGGCCTTCTAGGGCCCTCAGACATAAAAAGCAGTCAGGTGGGTCTTGCTTTAGGGGCCCAGGCTGGAGCATGGGTTCCACCCAGGACAAAGTCTGGAGTGAAATGCTTGTCATCATTCCCTGGCTACATCACTAGTCACTGTGGAGACTGTGTGGCTCTTACCAAACCACTTGTCTCTTTGGGTCCTTCCCCAGATGCTCCTGCACGCATTGAAGGTCACGTGACTGAACATGATCAAAGCAGATGCTCTCAGCTTCCAGGCCTGGATCAGAAAAGTCACCTACAAGCTCTGAAAGACAACACAACACACACACACACACACACACACACACACACACACACACACACACAGCACAGGAGAGCCACTTTAAACTCGGCCCCTGGAGGAGACCTGCACTGGACTGGGAACACCTACTTCTGGTTTCCTGTGAGGAGACCCGGGAGATAGATGCACAGGTTGGGGGACATGTGATGGGGATTGGGCATCACAGAGGATGAAGGGTGGCTGTGACCTTAACCAGCACTTGGCATGATTCATTTTCTCCCTAAGCACTGCTTAGCTACACCAGGGCGAAACTGGTAGAGATGGGGGCTTCCCTGGGGCCCTGGATTCTCCAGGAGGAAGCAGGAAAACAGGAGTAGGCGTTATGACTGCACATTGAAGGTATAGGCAAACGTTGCTTACAGTGGAAGCTGAAATAAGGACAGGGTAAGGGAGCCAGGGACAAGGGACCAATTCAGTCCCTTGGGGCTGGATGGCAGGAATTGGATGCTTGGGACATTGAGCTGGAAGGTCGAGATGGGGGTGACAGTGAGGTGTTTGAAGGTGAGAACATGTCCTAGCAGTTACCAGGGCTGGCATGGTCAAGGGCATGGCCGTGGGCAGGAGAGGCTGAGGAGGTGAGGCCCAAGTTCTCTGGAAGAGACGGGGCTGTGAAACCAAGAGAGATGAGCATGAAACATGCTATGAAAGAGAACCCTGGTGAGGAGAGTGACCATGAGCTGGCAGCTGTCATTGTCAGCAACAAAGGAAGTAGGTGGTAAGGGGAGAATGTGTGAGTGCCCTGAAAAGAGGCAAGGCTTTTAGGGAAGGGAGATGGCGGCTCAGAAGAACTGCACAGAGCAAGGAGGGTGCCTTTCCCAACCCTGGCTCTGTATGGGGCAGTTGTGTGGGGACAACGCCTCCCAGAAGCCTACAGGGGGAGCAGAGACCTTAAAGAGAGCCAAAGGGAGCCGGGCATGGTGGCGCACGCCTTTAATCCCAGCACTCGGGAGGCAGAGGCAGGCAGATTTCTGAGTTCGAGGCCAACCTGGGCTACAAAGTGAGTTCCAGGACAGACAGGGCTGCACAAAGAAACCCTGTCTCAAAAAACCAAAAAAAAAAAAAAGAGAGAGAGAGAGAGAGCCAAAGGATGAGAAGCCAGACTGAGTGGGCTGTGTCTATAACTCTGGCATTCGGGGAGTCTGAATCAGGAACATGGCAGGCTTGAGGCCAATAAAAACTACATGAAACCAGAAAGGGACAAAAGAGCAAGAAGAGACAGAGGGAGCAGGGACACACACACACACACACACACACACACACACACACACACACACACACACACACGGCAGCACTATGGAAGAGCTGTTAGTCCTGAAAATCTGGAAACAACCTAGACCCTTGGTGCTGAGGGGATCCATAGACAGCAGAGGAGGCCACAGCAGGACTCAACACAGAGAAAGTGAAAGTGGAGAGCCCCGAGGATCAACAGGACTGGAGGAGAGCAGGCAAGCACCCACTTGAAAACGGCTGGCTGCAAAGTATGGAACACAGCAGCACAGAACCATGCTGTATTCTATTTAGAAATCTACAAAATCATAAGCATATACTCAGGGAAGGATCCCAAGTGATGTCAGGGTCCTGGTTTTGTGGTTATGCACAGAAAAAAAAAGAGGGGTGAAAGGTGAGGAAGAACAGCTTGGGTGGTATCAAAAAAAAATTTTTTTTAACTTCTTAATGACCAGAAAAGAAAAAGAAAAAAAAGATTCACAAAGGGATGAAACAAAATACAGTAAAATGTTGTCTACTGCATAACCTGGGCTGCAGGTCCTCTAAGGTTGAAAGGTTTGTAAATTTAAGATAAGGCCTGGCTGGAGGTCAACACTTGGGGCCCCAGCACTTGAGAGGCTAAAGCAGAAGAATTGTTAAATGCAAGGCTACACTCCTTCTCAGAATAGAAGAAGAGAGGAAAGGAAAGGAAGGCAGGAAGGGAAGTGGGATGGGGCAGGGAGAATATGAGGAAAGAAATAGAAAAGGAAAAAAAAAAGCCAGGTGAGGGAATTATAATACAGCACAATAATCAAGACATTGCAGTCAGACTGAGACTCTAAAAACAAGCCCATACGTTTAAGGGCAACTGATCTTGACAAATGTGCCAACACAATTCAGTGGAGAAAAATAGTCTTTTCCGTAAGTCGTTCTGGGGCTGCAGAGATGGCTCAGCAGTTAAGACAACTAGCTGTTCTCATAGAGGACTTGGGTTCAACTCCCAGCACCCACCTGGCTCACAACTTCCAGTAACTCCAGTTGCAGCTGATCTGTCTCCCTCTTCCCGCCTCCATGAGAGCCTGGTCCCCATGTAGTATATATATCCACACACGCAGGCAAAACAGTCATACATATAAGATAAAAAGAAATCTTTAGGGCTGGAGAGATGGTTTGGTGCTTAAAAGCACTTGCTACTCTTGCAGAGGACCTGGGTTCAGTTCCCAGCATCCACCTGTGGTTCACAACCATCTCTAACTCTGGTTCCAGGGGATCCAATGCTTTCTTCTGACCTCTAAGGGCTTTTGTACCCATGTGATACATACACATAATACACTCAGGCACACACATATACAATTCAAATAAAATAAATAAATATTTTTTTAAACAGTAGCTCTGATAGCTGGGTGTGCAGACTGGTACACATATGAGCTCAGATGGATTGAAGAGCTGAGCAGAGGAGCTAACACTATAAAACTCCTAGCAGAACGTGGGAGATGATTCTATGTTGTATATAGGAACCCTGCATAGCCACGGATGCCGCAATGGTTTGGTGTGCCAAGAAAACACAGGAACAAAATAGAGGACAAGTTAGAGGCTATCATGGTGAGCATCCCCAGGAAGCAAAGAGATAGCACAAAGAATAGGAGGAACTATTTGCAAGCCACCCAACGGAGCTCTAGCACTCACATCAAAATCTGATCAAACAAAGATATGTGAAAGGCATGGGCAGATTCTCTTTCTCCAAAGAAGATGCGCAAATGTCCAATAAGCACATGATGAGATGCTCAACGCCAGCAGTCAAAGCCACAGGCTACCCCTTCACACCTCCTATGCTGTCCCTCATCAAGACAGTCAAGAATGAGTAATAGCAAGCTGTTGAGAGGTTGTAAGTTAGAATTACCACACATTACTAGAGGGCATGGGAAATAGCAGCTCTCCATGTAAACAGTGCTGGAGGCCCTTAAGAAGTCAAATATGGTTCACATCTAACCTGGAAACCTCACTCCTCCCTACACCCATACCCCAAAGAATCAAAGATATGCTTACATGGAAACTTGTAAGCAATAATCATGCAATGTTCTTATGATAGTCCCCAAACGAAACAACTCTGATGTCTATCAGCTGACAAAAAGATGTAAGACATGTGCCTTGTCCATAAAAATGGAATATGATTCATCAATACAAACAAATGAAATGCTGATATAAACTCTGACATAGGTGAGTTCTGAAAGCATTGCATTAAATCAAAGAAATCAGACACAGAAATCTCCTATCCTATGATCCTATTTACATGAAATGCCCTCGAAAGGTAAATTCACTGGATGCAGTAGTGCATGGCTTTAATCCCAGCACTCAGGAGGAATAGGCATGAAGATCTCCATGAGTTCCAGGACAGCCTGGTCTACATATCAAATCCTATTCCAACCTGGGCTACATAGTGAGACTTTGTCTCAAAAGAAAGAAAGGTAAACACACACACACACACACACACACACACACACACACACACACACACACACACACACAGAGAGAGAGAGAGAGAGAGAGAGAGAGAGAGAGAGAGAGAAGCAAACCAAAACAGAGGGAGAAAGCAGATTACTTGTTGCTGAGAGGGCGAGGTGTTGAGAATAGAGACTATGTTTCTTTTTGAATTAGAGAGTGGTGGTCACATATCCTTTGATGCATTAAAATCCGCTGAGTTTTATGTTTTTAAAGGATGAATTTAGGAGTTCATAAATTAAATCTCAAGGTTGGATGGAGGACTCAGTGGGTGAAGGTGCTTGCCACAAAGCCCAAGGACCTGAGTTTAATCCCCGGGACTCCACATTGTAGAAGGAGAGAACTGACTCTAGGAGGTTGTCCTCTGAGCTACATATGTGTGTCATGACACACATTAAACGTGCCAAATACCTATGGGCTGGAGAGATAGATCCAGAATTAAGAGTACATGCTACTCTTTCAAAAGACCTGAGTTCAGTTCCCAGGACCCAGAGCATCAGGTCAGCTCCAGGACGTCCAATGTTCTCTGGCTTCTGTGGGCACCTGAACTAATGTGCACACACCTATGCACAGAAATGCATGCATCCACATATTCTTGGTCTTAAAAATAAGAATAAGTCTTAAAACTAATAAGAGAAAATATCAGTATCAATTAAGATGCAAACCTAAAACCTGGGATTGAATCTATATTTTACTAGAGTGGCCTTGGCAGAAGGCTTCTTGCCTCTTCCCTGAACCTTAGTTCCTCTTGGGGATCAGGGTTTGGTATTCAGGTGGATCTCAGGCTGAGCTGGATTCCACACATGGCTTATTGTTGTCACTGTCTCTGCTCTGACTTGGCCCCTGCTCCTCTCTGAGCCTCAGTCTCTTCACTGAGCAGTGGAACCAACACCAGCCCTTTCAGCATGCTGCCTTGGGGGAAATAGTGAGAAAATGGATGTAAAACACAGAACAGAGCGACTCTGGCCCCAGTCAGTATCCAGTTTTGCTAACCAGCACCTGTTACTGTAACAGAAACCCAGCTAATCCATTTATAAAGAAAAAAGGTTTTGTTGTTTTGTTTTGACTCACCATTTTGGATGCTTCAACTGTGTTTGGCCCTGTTGCTTTGGGCCTTCGGTTAAGACAGCGCATCCTGGTAGTGGTACGTGCTACACAACTGCCCACCCCCCATCAAGCAGGTCTCACCTCTTTTTTTGTTTTTCTTTCTTCTGTTTTTTGGTTTTTTGAGACAGGGTTTCTCTGGATAATCCTAGCTGTCCTGGAACTCACTCTGTAGACCAGGCTGGCCTCAAACTCAGAAATCTGTCTGCCTCTGCCTCCCAAGTGATGGAAAGGCAGGATGTGCCATAAAAAAGTGCCACCAGCCGGGGGATCAAGCACAGGGACACAGGGACATTTGGAGACTATTCTAGAACCAGACTATATCACAGTTGGAATTGCTATTAAATATCACTATAGTAGCGATGTCACCTTTGAGCCAATCAGCTTCAAAAGGCGTTCACTTCTCCATCCCTAGCCCTCTATCCTAGTCTGCCTGCCTCAGTCTCCTGCTTTGGCCCATAGACTGGCCACCCTTGCTTGCTTCCTCACTGGCTTTTTTCCAACCCTTGTGCTCACAAGGCCTTGGCCTTGCCAGAACCGTGCTCCTGTCTCTTTCTGAAGTGTGCTTTCTTTCCTGGAGTCCAGCTGGGAAGTCCACCTCCTCACAGCCAAGGAGAGGCGTGCCGTGCTGTGCCGGGGAAGCTTCAGGGCTGAGTTCACAGAGCCCTACAGTCCCCTGACTGCATGCATGGGGGCTCCTCACTTGGGGCACCCCCTTGCTCAGCTGAAAGGAGGAAGCTCCTGTGGCTGTTTGGGTCAGGGACTTTCTTTCTGAGTCGCAGTCAAAGCAAAAACTTTACTTCTAGGAATTATCAACCGCATGTCTTCCCCCTGGAAATTCGATCAAAGAACTTTGAGCATTTTTTCTTATGTAAAGACAAAAGACTGGAAGACCCCCAATTTAACTACAGCAGGACACTGACCCAGCAGAGAACCATAAACTATGAGAGATGATGGGGCCAAGGGCTGCAGCCAAGATTCACTGTGGATGAAAGAAAGCAAGGTGTATGTTGACTGAATGCTTCCATCTTCCTTTCCCTCGGCTCCTTCCTTCTCTCCCCGTCCGTCGTCCGTCTGTCCTTCCTTCCTTCCTTCCTTCCTTCCTTCCTTCCTTCCTCCTTTCCTCCTTTCTTCTTCCCTGTCTTCTTTGCTTCCTCTTTCCTTCCCTCCTTTCTTTCCTCTTATTCCACTTTCTTCTACTCCTTCTTTTATGTTTTTTGGTTGTGAGCCTAGCCTTTAACGGCTGAGCCATCATCACTCCAGCCCTTCTTCTTTTGGAGTGTGTGTGTGTTTGTGCATGCGTGTGTGTACATGTGCATGTGGAGGTTATGATCCATGTCATCTGACTTCCTCAATCACTCTTTATCTTATTTATTTAAAGGTGTAGTTTAAAATTTTTAAATGATATGTATAGGTATGTGTCTCTGTGGGGGTATATACATACAAATGAGTGCAGTGTCCAAAAAGCCCAGAAGAGGGCACTGCTCTCCTGTGTGTGCAGTTACAGGTGGCTGTGAGCCACCTGATGTGAATGCCAGGATCTGAACTCGGATCCTCTGCAAGAGCGTATGTACTTCTAATGACTGAGCTGGCACACCTCTAGCCCTCACCTTATTTCTTGAGACAAGGTCTGTCATTGCACCTCGAGTTTCTGGATTTCACTAGACTACCCCAGCTGGCCAGCAAGTCCCCAGTAAGTCTCCTGTCTCATTTCCCCCAGGCATTGTAGTTGGCTTTTTATGAGGGGATTGGGGACTTGAACTTGGGTCCTCATGTTTGTGTAGCAAGCACTTTACTATGTTATCTCCCCAGCTCCATCTCTCTAGTCTTGCTATGTTGCTCAGACTGAGTCTTAACTCCCAGGATTCAAGAAATCTTCCTGCCTCAGCCTCCTATGGACCTGGCATGATGAGTATGTGCCACCAGGTTCTGCTTTATGGTTCTGATGTTGCAGTGATTGTTTGTTTTAGACAGGATAGCCTTGCTGTCCTGGAACTCACTGTGTAGACCAGGCTGGCCTCTAACTCACAGAGATCCACCTGTCTCTACCTCTCTGGTGATGAGATTAAAGGCATGTGCCAACACACCCCACTCCTGCTTTATATTTTTATTAAATAAATTAATTTGGAGCTGGGAATGGTGGCACACAGCTGGAGGATTAATGCAAGTCTCAGGTCAGCCTAGTTGACACAGTGACTTCTAGGCCATCTGGGACTACAGGGTGAGACCCTTTCTCCAAAACCAGCAAACATTAATTTAAACAAAAGAAAAGGGAGGTTAGGACAAGAGGATTGTCTAGGAGAGTCTTCTATTTCTTGCAGGGCACAGAGTGAGACAGTATGGCCACCAAGGGGAGATAAGAGCAGCCCCATCATCATTAGACTCCACCCCACACCCACTACCACTCAATGTCCTGGGACTTTACCACTTGCAGCCCCAAGAATTCCCCTCCCTTCCCTTGAAATCTTATCTCCATGTTCTGTACCCTGACTGGGCATCAGGGCTGCTTTACTTCCTATCTACCTCTTTTTCTGTCAGGGAGGCCAAGAACCCTGGTAGCGCAAAGGCTGCCAGACGGCAGGTGTGCCCAGGGCAGGGAGGATGGGGCCGGGATGAGAACCCTGGGGCATGCCAAGTCTCTGGGGACCCAGGTGTTCTCCAGGGGAGACCCCCAGGCCCACCCATGGAGGGCCCTGGGCCCTAAGGGGCCCTGTAAGAAAGCCCCAAGTGCTACTTACTTACAATGCTCTAGTGAAAGGGTTTTCACAGGCAAACATAAGGTTTTGGGTCAGTGATATGGGTCAGACGGTAAAGGTGCTTGGAGCCAAACTATTGACTTAATTCCCCAAATCTACATGATTTCACTTTCTAAATAAATAAATAAATGTATAAATATATAAATGCAAAATTATTTTAAAGAAATATTTCTTGGTTAAGGCAGGAGGATCACTTTGAGTTGAGAAATTTGAGATCAGCCTGGACAATATAGTTTGACACTCTCTCTGTCTCTCTCTCTGTCTCTGTCTCTGTCTCTCTTACACACACACACACACCTACCTTTTTTTTTCTTGGTACTGGCCATGTTGATACACATCTGTAATCCCAGCACTCATAAGGCAGGAGAGTGGCTACAAGCTAGAGGTCAACCTGGCTTTACAGCAAGACCCTGTTTCAAAACTAAGACATAAAACAACTCTTTGTGTTTGTTTTGTTGCTTGTTTTCCCAGATAGGGTCTCATTATGTAGCCCAGGCTATCTTCAAACTCTTGATCCTCCTGCCTCAGCATCCTGAGTTCTGGGGCTATCGGTAGACCACCAAGCCCAATGAGATACACTTTCAGAGGTCAAGTGTGTTGTTAGATTTGTTCAGCAGCTGTGCATGACCAAGACCCACCCTTGGTGGCAACTTCGACTTGCTATTTTGGCTTTGTTTCCACTCTGAACACATACTTCCACATTTATATATGCATCTCATACACATACATACACACACACATATCTTATACATGCATCTATGTCTATAAATACACATACACTGTACTCTCTCTATATTACTCTGTATACACAAGTATGCAATTGACACTATAGTCAAAGGTGTCACATACCCATATTATATCTAACACCATATATTTTCTCCCCAACTCTAAAATTATCATTCTCGCTCATAAATACCTCAGTGTGCCTCTTTTAGGAACAAGACCATCTCTAACACACACTGAAGTATCCAATGCACAAAACAAATCTACTCTAACATACAACAGCATCTAATACCTGTCTGTATTCAAATCTCTCTGATTATTTCTAGAAGGTCTTTGCTTTTGTTTGGTCTTATTTTTTGAGGCAGGATCTAAATCTAGCTCATGCTGATCTAATGTAGCCCAGGCTGGCCTCAAACTCATGGTGATCCTTCTAGCTCACACACCCAGATGTTGAGATTACAGGCATGTCACTGCCTGGCTTTGGAAGGTCTTCGATAGGTGTCAGTATTAGGCTTGGTATTTGGCTTCTACCTTGAGACAGGGTTTCTTGTTCATCACACGTGATGAACAAGACCGTGAGCCACACTGTGAGCCAGACTAAGAACTTCCAGGGATCTTTCTATCCCCACTCCTCATCTCATCATGGAGGTTAACATCATAGTCACGTCTCTGGCCTTTGTGGATCTGGGAGACCAAAACTCGGATCTTCATGCATGTGTACTTTGTCCATTGAACCAGCTCCACAACCCTAGCTTTGTGTTTTTGAGGTTGGGTCATGGGCTTCTCTCAAACTTCCAGGGATCCTCCTGTCTCAGCCTTCTGAGTGCTAGAATTGCAGGTATATGTATCCATGACCAGCCACATAACTTTTGAAATACATATGTATGTACACACACACACACACACACACACACACACACACACACACACCTAGGACAGTTGATTTGAAGGTGGAAGGTCCTATGTGCCTTTGGTGATTGACAAATTGCTTTTGTGGAGTAACTTGTTTTCTTCCAGTTTTTGCTGTTGCTTTGTTAAAGACTGGATCTCACTATAATGCCCAAAGGGTTTTGAGCTCTCAAGTCTAAGCAAACCCCCCCCCTTTTTTTTTACCCTCTGAAGTAGCTGGGAATACAGGTGTGAGCTACCAACTCCAACACCTGTATTTTTTTCTAACTAGAAATTCGTACTGGAGGCTTGGTTTGAGTTGGAGAGGGCCACATGTTTAGTATGAAATACACAATACATATTTAGTATTTCTTTTCTTTTTTTAAATATTATTTACTTATTTATACGAGTACACTGTAGCTGTCTTCAGACACACACCAGAAGAGGGCATCAGATCCCATTACAGATGGTTGTGAGCTACCATATGGTTGCTGGGAATTGAACTCAGGAAGAGCAAGCAGTCATTGCTCTTAATGGCTGAGCCATCTCTCTAGGCCATATTTAATATTTCAAACCATTTTAAGTGTACAGTGTGCTCAGCAGCATTAGGCTTGTTCAAATGTTTGTGCGACCATGGCTGTCATCCCTGCCCGAATGTTCTATTTTGCCTAATGTGTATTAAGACTTTTCCTGAGGAAACACAACACACACATCTACTCACTCCAGATAGAGAGGCCATAGATAGACCAAAGTATGGATAATACTAAGGTCCAACTTGGTGAACCATGTGTTTTATTGGGGTTACTTACAGGAATATGGGTGTGTGTGGGGGGGGTTATTTACAGGAACAAAAATGAAGTCTCTAAGACAGCTGCATCACCAAAGCCCACCGCATCATGGGGTGACAGCTCACAAAGCTGGGAACCTGGAGCACACAGTCAGCCAGCAGGCAACTCAACAGGTTGAATACTAAGAAAGATGAGGGATTAGCTCCCCTGTGCTTATGAGAGGAGCTTAGGAGAAAGTCTCTTCCTGGGCCATGTTCCAGGTTACTTGGAGAGTGTGAATTCCTGAGTAGGTAGGCTTACCAAAGAAGTGACATTTCAAACAGTCTCGATGTACGAGTAGGAGTTTCTGCAATAAAGAAGCAGAAAGTGGAAATATAGTCAGGGTCAGGCCATAGATCTCTTTGGGGAACCGTAAAGCAGTGTGGCGTGATCCCTCTGACTGTGGTGAATAGTTTTGGAAAAGAGGCCCTGAAGGCCCTAGTCAGGAGCCTGGGTTTCATCCTCCGGTGAATGGGGAGCCCAGCATGGCTTTAAAGTAGGAGAGGGCCACGTGGAGCTTTGAGTTTGCACACTCACTCTGGCTCGCAGCATGGGGAGGCAAATCTACTGGCGTCCACGAAGGAAGTGGAGCTGGACTGATCTGCAGACGGGGCTGTATCAGTGGGGAGAGTCAGTGGAATGGCAAGAGGAGGGGATGACGTGGGTAAGGGAAGACTGAGAGGGTACAGGCTCTGGGCATGCGCAGGAGCAGCCCGCTCTGAGCTGGGTGAGGCTGTCTACTGAGAAACCCAACAAGAGTCAGGTTATGGGGCCAAGAGCCTGCCCCAAAGGACTCTGGGCCTCCACCCTTGAAATGAGAACCTGATGCCCGGCCTTGAGGGATTAAGAAAGTCCCCAATCTAGGTACAGTTTGTCCTTATCCATGTGCCAGTGGCCACTGAGGTGGGCAGTGAACCCTTGCCCAGCTTTTCCATCCCTACCAAGGTCCTCTCCATGACCCCTAGTGATATGGCTGAGGTCATAGAACAGACATCCTCGGTAGAGCACCGCTAAGGGGACTTTACAATCCTCCGGAGACCCACAGTTTGGGAGAGTGGCAGTCCCCTCTGAGTAGTTCCCCGCCTTTGGATCCTCCCGCTGGGGGAAGTGGGACTTCTTCTTTCAGGACATGAATGTCAGGCTTGGTAGTGACTAAGAGGTGCCTGAACTAGTGGGTGGAGAGAGCGTTTAAATATCAGACCTTCCTGCCCTCTGGTCATTAGACACCTGACGAGGACACATAACATCATGGCTACCCTGCGTGTCCCACTCCTGGTGGCTCTCGTCCTTCTTGCTGTGGCAATTCAGACCTCTGATGCAGGTGAGGCTGGGGAGTAGGAGGGTGGAGACCAGAGAATCTGGAAAGAGTCCAAGAGTGAGTCTGCCACTGGACTCACTTTGGCTTTGGACTAACTCTGGCACTTCCATGGGCCAGCTCTATTACTTCTCAAAACCCAGATATACACATTTATAAACTGGGTTGCTAGGAAGGCTTGGCTTTTAGGATCTGCCAATTGGTTGGTGGTATCTTGCTGGGGATCTTGCTGCCCAGATAGCTCAAATATAGGGTCCCTGGGAGTGGATAGAGAGCCTGCAAGGTACCAGGCTTGAGTCAGGGAAGGTAGAGCCTCTCTTAAAAGCTGCCCTCCCCCAACACCCAAGGTTTGCTCTGGAGCCTGTGGTGGATACAGGGTCCAGACCCCTCCTTCCCACCATAGTGTCAACACTTCTGCTTTGAGTTGGGCAGGAGAGGGGTCACGGTGAGGGGTGAGGCAACTACAACCAACCAATCAAGTGTCTGGAGAGCCTCCGTGTAGCCAAGCCCCTACGGAACTGGTATTCCTCCACGGGCCTTGGAGATGACAGATGACTAGGGTCAGTCAGGGACAGAGTGGGACTTGAACCAGGTCAGTGTCATGACTGTCACCTGTCTGAGTCTTGATTCTGACTCTGCTACAGTCTCACCATGACCTTGGATGCTCGCCTTCGCTCGGCTTCTCTGATGTAGCCTCACCAAGGCGCTGAGAAGAGGAAGATGCACCTCTAATTCTGTGTTGTATACATGGGGGTAGGTGGGTCTGCCGTAGGGCTGAGCATTCCACAAGATCCTGGGAAGCTGGTGCTATTGTCCACAGACTGACCCAAGGTGAGCATGAGGCTCTTCCTGGCTCAGACAGAGGTGCAGGACCCATTTAGAAGCCTGTTGATATTTAATCTTTCTGAATCCACTTCCTGGAGCTGACTGTCCCCAGAGCGTAGACATTGGACCTTTAGTGGCATCTCAGAGACTCCCCAGGCTAGTGTGCATGAGCCCTAGAAGATATCCATCAGTGTGGAAGAGAATTTTACTCCTATAGGTCAGCCTGTGATCAGGGGTAAGGCTGAAGCTGGCCTCTCTGTGCTCCAGCTAACGTCCCCTGGGTACCCTTCCTCCAGGTCCCTATGGTGCCAATGTGGAAGACAGTATCTGCTGCCAGGACTACATCCGTCACCCTCTGCCATCACGTTTAGTGAAGGAGTTCTTCTGGACCTCAAAATCCTGCCGCAAGCCTGGCGTTGTGTGAGTAGGGAGCTGGGGCTTCAGAACCTTGGAGGAGGGGCCTGACAAGTGTGGCCCGAGGGTAGGCAGGATGTATCGAACTCCAACTCAAGAAGGCTTGGCTGGATGGGATGGCTCAGCCAGGCTTGGGTTTTCTGAATCCCAGAATGATGGTATTATTCCATCGATATTGTTGAACATCTGTGACATGACAGAGCTGAGGATGATGGCTGAATAAATAGGTACCACCCCAGCATGACATGTATCTGTGGGCAGCATAGCCACAGGCTATTGGTGATGGGACGCAATGCTAGTTGTAGGGGTACAAACAGCATTCCTAGAGCCAAACCTGCCAAGACATTCTGGGTCCTCCCAGTGCTCTGGAATTCTTCAAGGTAGCCATTTCAATCAGAGACATACTATTAAGAGCTGATACCCATAGATGGTTGCCCATGTGCCCAGGCTAATTTGAATACTACCCTTGTGATTCATTCAATCTTTAAAGCAATTCTACAAGGAGATTAACCCACGTCGTAGGTGAGACCCAGGCTCAGCAAAGGGAAGAGAACCTAGACTTAGCAAAGGGAAGGGGGATCCAGGCTCAGCAAAGAAAAAGGGACCCAGGTTCAGGAGAGTTTCCTTTTTCCCTTTTTCCAGGACTCAGGCTTAGCAAAGGAATCCCAACCTAGGCTCCAGCAAGGGGCAAGCAGTCATAGTCTGTCTGGTTTCCTTGCACACTGAGGAGGTGGCATGAGCTTAAGGGTCTCTTAAGCTCACAGGGCAGCTACAGCAAGTGGAAGTCACAGAGCTCATGGCCTTTTACTCAGGAGATGCTCCGTGAAGGACACTAGTGATCCATTGACTCTGAGCCCAAAGGGACTCTAGAAAGAATATGGCTTGACAGATGGAAAGACAGATGCACAGGGTGGGACCAGCCTTGGGTAAACTGCCCTAAGAAGTCAAACTCAGGCAGGCCATGGTAGCCCACACCTTTAATCCCAGGACTCAGGAGGCAGAGGCAGATGACTCTCCATGAGTTCAAGGCCAACCTAGTCTACATAGTGAGTTAGCCAGGTCTGCATGGTGACACCTTGTCTCAAACAAAAACAAACAAACAAACAAAACAAAACAAAACAAAACAAAAGACAGGCTCAGGTTGCTATTGCCCTTGGGCTCTGCTCAGTAGTCAGTGATGCGAGGACAGGTTAGGTATGTGGGGAGCTATGCGAGGACAGGTTAGGTATGTGGAGAGCCATGCGAGGACAGGTTAGGTATGTGGGGAGCCAGCAGCTCTCAGCTGTATGGCTGGACTCTTAGGAAGCAACAATGGAATGGCAGCAGAGACCTCACCACCAGCTGGCCTGTACCCACCTTGCTAACTTCAGCTTTAGTGCCCATAGCTGGCCCCACTTGCTTCAGGTTTCCCTTGGGTCACACTTTGTTGGGTGTCTTAGTTTCTTTTCTAATTGCTGTGCCAGATAACTGAATTCTGGCAAGAATGACTCAGCGGAGAAAGAGAGTGTTTCAGCACACAGTTCAAGGTGCAGGGCATCCCAGCAGGGAAGTTGAGGCACTGGGAACTGAAAGCAGCTCGTCACAGTCATCCAAGCTCAGGAAACAGAGGGATGGATGCAAATGCTCAGCTTGCTCTCTCTACTTTATACCATCCAGGATCTACCGCCCAGGGAATAGCCCCACCACAATTAAGATGGGTTTTCTCTCATCACTTAAAATAAGATAATCCCCACAGGGACGCCCAGAGGTCTCCCTAAGGGATCCTAGATACTGCCAATTGGCAGTTACCACTACCATCACGGGCAAACCTATTTCTCCACCAGATGCTCTGGGACTCTCAAAGAGGCCTGGGAGGGATCTCTACAAAGTCACAGTCCAGCCCCGACCCTTGACATATTTTACTCCTTCTTTTATTCAGCCAAATTTCTTCACATCTGTGGGTAGAACAGGCGTGCAGGGACAGGGAGCACAGGGGCATGGGACACCAGAGTGGTTGCAAGAATTAGAGATGGGGATGCGAGACTGCTCAGTCAGTAAAATGTTTGCTGAGCAAGCCTGAGGATCCAAGTCGGATCCTTTGCTCTCGTGCAAAACAAACAAACAAAAACAAACAAACAAACAAAACAGATGTGGCATCATGTGTCTATACTCCCCAGTCCTGAGGAAACAAAGATAGGAAGATTTCTCAGCCTTGCTGGCCAGCCAGTCTGGCTGAACTGGAGAGCTTCAAGTTCAAGGAACTGGGGTTTTTTTTGTTGGTTTTTTTTTTTTAAAGTAAGATGGATAACAAATGAGGGAGACACTCTATGTTGACCTCTGGTCTACATGCATGTGTACATTTCTCTCTCTCTCTCTCTCTCTCTCTCTCTCTCTCTCTCTCTCTCTCTCTCACACACACACACACACACACACACACACACACACACACACACACACACACACACACACACACAGAGGAGAAGAAAAAGAAAGCAATGTAAAACGTTAGGGTCATCTTCTGACTCAATTATATACAGCACCTGCTATGTGCTGTAGCCCTTAGTAGTGTCTGCTTTCTTGAGCAGATCGGTATGTATCTAGACGGCTTCATCAAAATATCACGCAGCTGGGCAGGGCCGTCAGCCCCATTTTACAGATATAGAAACTAGGGCCTAGGGAAGTTAGCTGACTTGCTAACAAGGAGCAAAACTAGAAAGCAATCCAGATAGGTAGGCTGGAAGGTGGGTCCATACTTTCAGCAGCAGGCCTTCTAATGCTACAACTTTCTTCTTTACACCTCTTCCAGTTTGATAACCGTCAAGAACCGAGATATCTGTGCCGATCCCAGGCAGGTCTGGGTGAAGAAGCTACTCCATAAACTGTCCTAGGGAGGAGGACCTGATGACCATGGGTCTGGTGTGGTCCAGGGAGGCTCAGCAAGCCCTATTCTTCTGCCATTCCAGCAAGAGCCTTGCCAACGACGCCACCTTTACTCACCTCCATCCCCTGGGCTGTCACTCTGTGAGGCTCTGGTCCCTCTACCTCCCCTCTATCCCTTCCAGCTTATCCCCCTTCAATGTGGCAGCTGGGAAACACATTCAGGCCAGCCTTACCCAATGCCTACTCCCCACTGCTTTAGATGAGACCAGCGTCCTTGTTTTGATGCCCTGATCCTATGATGCCTTCCCCATCCCCAGCCTTGGCCCCCTTCTCTTCTTGCATGTAGGGAAGGCCCATAGGTTTCAAATATGTGCTACCTAGTTCCCTTTCTGGGGGGTTCTAATACCCAGCATGTTTTTCCTGCTGCAGGCACCTATCCAGTGCCACACACCTCCCAAGTTTCTATCAGTCCCAGTGGGCATCCACCAAGCCCCAAACTTCAGACTTCCTTGGCCTCCACCTACTCTCAGTAGAATTCTGGGAGTTTCAGGCTGGTCCACCAGGCCCCCCAGGGTTAGGCCAAGGTCCCCACCAGAGCTCCTCCTGTTTCTTGGTCTGCAGCACGGGGCAGGGAGCAAGGAGCAGGCTCAGAATCAGATTTCTTAAAGGAGCTGCAGACTCCATCAGTAAAAGGAATCTTTCTCCCATCCCTGAATATAAGGCAGTTTTCTGTCAACACAGAGACTCAGGTTGTTAGAAATGGCCACATAGATCAACTGTGAAACCCTAAATTTACCAAGAATCAACTTCCACCCCTCTTCAACCACATGCTAGGGTCTTTTACTTTCTCTGCCCCACACCTTTGACTCCTTGCCTGTGTAGCTGATAGTCGAAGTTATGCTATGGTGTCAGTGACTGCCACAGTTTGTTTGGTATTATAAGCTATAGTTATATTTATATAGGAAAGAGGATAAATATATGTGAGGCCAAATAGACGAACTGGAGAGTTTTAGGATCTGGGGGCAGGAAGGGCCATACAAAGTGATACCTCAGAAAATAGATGGTTGTGGGAGCTGCTGCCAGTGGCAGAGTTAACTTAAAGAACTTAATTGAAATTATTCTTGAGTGGCTGAGGCCAAGACAAGAATATAGAACCCATTCTTGCTTCCCTGGAGACAACAGTGGTCCCAGGGGAAGGAATAAACCTTCTTGCTCCTCTGGAGGGAGCATGGCCTGGCTTAGCCGAGTGACTGGACTGTGTGAGATTGGGGGCATCGCTTTTCCTCTCTGAGCCTCAGCTGACAGCATATGGGACCACAAAGGGCTTGATCCAAACCACAGGGATTGACAGTGCCAGCCACAGCTGTGTCCAGGGCTCGTGTTCTGCCAGAAGGAGCACCTGGACGACCAGGGCCACCACTAGTGCTACTTTGCTCACTGCCCATGCATGTCCTGAAGGTCCCTCCCCCTCCTCTCCTACTTCTGGGAAAATAAATGCTCGCCAATAATACCTGACTTGGGTCCTTGTCCTCTGTGTTGCTGTGAAATAGAACGGGGCCTTCCTTTACCCAGACCTGCCCTCCTCCAGGGTCTGACCCCTCCATGGAAAAGGAAGGTTTGTGGGATGGTGGGAAATGGGATGTGCACCTATTGTGCCATGTGTCATTGGTGGCTTTCCTTAGTGGCTGGGGGAGATTTTATAATCCCTTTCTTGTGTCCTTGATTCTAAAGCTAGAACCATGTGCCTGGAGCTGCCAAGTTCTGCTGCTTGTTGGGGCTGGAACACGGCCCCCTCATTCAAATATATATAACCAACTTTCTCTGTTTTTGAATGTTTCCTTCACTGCCTAAGCTTCGCTGTCCCGGAACTCACTCTGTAGATCAGGCTGGCCTTAAACTCCAGAGATCCACCTGCCTCTGCCTCCATAGTGCTGGCATTAGAGGTGTGTGCCACCACACCTGCGCTCTAAACTTTTCTTTAATTCCTTCTCACTGGCTGGGATCTTGTCCTGTGGTCACCACTCCCTTCATTCCAGCTAGCACTAAGCTTTTTTTAAAAAATGTTTATCTCCTTGAACACTGGACGTAGCTCCATTTTACTTCCTGGTGCCCCTTTTTTCCCCCAAATTGTACCTTTTGTATTTTACCTTGCTCAGCCTGCTCCTCTTCATTATAGATCTGCGGAAGACTAATAACCACACAATAGAGTCCGTACTAGGTTGTTTTGAGATTTCCTCTGCCAGTGGAATTGATCCAAAAACTCTTCAATTGAACCTCAGTCAGATTTTTCTGGACAAAGGCTAAAGGCAGCCACATTCTTACTCAAAATATCACAAGAACAATCTCGAGGCCACATACAAATATTCTTCTCCTCTGGAATCTTCTGAGCCAGGCCCACGAAGTTCAAAGCACCCTCAACACCTCTGCTTTTCCATGTCCCTACTAGGACGGTTCACTAAGCTCCACTTAAAGCATTCAACTGCTTTCCTAACCCAAAGTCTCAAAGACCACATCCCTCCTAGCAAAAGCATGGTCAGGCCTATCACAGCAATATTCCAGTCCCTGGTACCAACTTCTGCCTTAGCATTTCTATTGCTGTGAAGAGATACCATGACCATAACTACTCTTATAAATGAAATTGGGGCTGGGTTATAGTTTGGAGGTTTAGTCTGTTATTGTCATAGCGGGAAGCATGGTGGCACACAGGCAGACATGGTGCTGGAGAGGTACCTGAGAGTTCTACATCTGGATTCATAAGCAGTAAAAAGAGAGAGTGACACTGGGTCTGGCTTGAGCACTTGAGACCTCAAAGCCTACCTCCAGTGACACATTTCCTCCAAGAAGGCCAAACCACCAATAATAAAATAATGCCACTTCCTGACTCTATGGGGGCCATTTTCATTCAAACTAACAAACACACACACACACACACACCTTTCACACCACCCAGGAAACAAAGAAGGACCCTTCAAGTTCAATGTCTTTGTGTTTTCTTGAGTGTAAACTCCATCGGCAGTCATCCTGAAGGGCTCTGGTAGGCGTGGCAAATATGGCTCTGGCAGATTTTACCCTTCCCCATTCCCTCTGCCTTGCTAAAACCCATTAGATTACATTCCTAAAGCTACCTACTGAGGTCTATTCCTCTATTTTTCTCCTGAGTCTGAAGTCCAGCTATCAAAGTCTTGAAATCTCGAAATCAAAAGCCCCCTTTGGCTGCCCTAATTAACATGCCCAATTAAATTAAACACCTCATCCTAACTAGGGGGTTTCCCCTTTGTTTTTATAAACTTCCGTTTGCCTACAGGCCATGTCTGTTTCTTCTCTATCCAGAGGCAATCTTTTGTCCCTCCCAGGCAAATATCCCTTCCCCCTCTCCCTTGCTCCTCTCCTTTTCTCCCTCATCCTCCCTCCCCTATCTTCGTCTCTTGTTCTCTGTTCTTTATCCCTCTGGGGCAAATAAATCCCCTTTGTGCTGAGAACTTGAGAACTTGGTCTTAGGGTGTCCTGGGCAGACTCTGTCTGCCTCTTAAGCTTCCCTCCCTACAGCTACCTTGTGGATTTCAGTACAGACAACCAGCAATGATAATACTAACATATCTAAAACATTTATCTCTTTTTATGAACTTGAAGATTATTATTATTTATTTATTTATTTATTTATTTATTTTGGTTTTTTGAGACAGGGTCTCTCTGGGTGAACCTGGAACTCACTCTGTAGACCAGGCTGGCCTCCAACTCAGAAATCCGCCTGCCTCTGCCTCCCGAGTGCTGGGATTAAAGGCGTGCACCACCACACCCGGCTGAACTTGAAGATTCTTATAGGCATCAAAAATCAACTTGAATTCACCTCTCACAGATCAAAAGGACTCCTGCCAACCAACAGCCTGTTCCCCCACCTGTCTACTCCTAAAGGTGGGTCTCTCCCCTCTTCCCTGGTCTCAAGCCTCTCCTCTCCCAACTACTAGGACCATAAACCTAAGAGTTTCAGATGTATACCCATGATAAAAATTTCCCCCTAAACTCCTTAAAGACAGAGACTTTACTTCTGTCTCTAGTCTGTCTGTCTCTCCCAGCAGATTTTAAACCAACTACAATCTGCTCCAGCAACTTGCCAGTCTCAGCTCTTTCCCCAGAATCTACATCACAGTCCAGCCTCACAGACTACCTCAGATGGTCCCACAGAGCTTGGACAACAAGTAAAGCAGCCTGTTCTACTTGGCCTTGACCAACATTCCAGCTTCCTTGAGTCCCTAATAACAACATCCCAGTGTCTGCAGGAAGCAGCCAGCGAAAACAGTGCCCACTTACCCAACACCTAATGACCCAGCGGTAAAAAGGAAAGGTGGGACTGAAGGACTCTGGCAGGCCAGAACATGGCAAACATAGCTCTGGTAAGTCTTATCCCTTCCCATTCCCTCTTTTTTGCTAGACTAATTATGTTCCTAAAGCTACCCACCAAGGTCACTCTATTTGGCCAATCCCTCCTCCTGGGGCTAACCACTAAGGTTCAGTTAGCAAAGTATTGAAGTCCAGCCGTCAAAATCTCCCTTTTGGCCACCTTAATTAACTGGCCCAATCAAAACAAACCAACTCATCCTAACATGGGATTTCCCCTTTCCCTTTATAAACTGTCATTTGCCCACAGGCCATGTCTGTCTCTTCTCTATCCAGAGGTAGTCCTTTGTCCCTCCCAGACAAGCATCCCTTCCCCCTCTCCCTTGTTCCTTTCCTCTCCTCTCTCATCAGTCTCCTGTCTTCATCTCTTATCCTCTGCCCTTTGCTCCCTGGGGCAGATAAATCTCCTTTGTGCTGGGAACTTGGTTTTGGTGTGTCCTGTGTGGACTGTGGACCTTTCACATCCTGTCAGTCCTTGTTCCCTTCATGTCCGCTTGGCTAGACTCTCTAAGCTGTAGCCACAGATGCAGAGCACTTACTTTCCAGGAAGAAGCAAGAATCTGGAGGCGCACACAAGGAAGCTGGCAGATGCAAGGCTTTTTTTTTTGCAGGGTACCAAGGCGCTCTGCCCCCTGAGCCTTAGTTTTCTACACATGAGTGAGAATCTGGTAAGATAAGAAGATCCAGGCCACCAACCCAATAACAAAGTAAGCATGGCGTCTGCAGTGACAGGAGCAGAGACACAGCTCTGAGCTGGTGCTCACAGCAGCCTGAAGAGTTCCTTTTAGAGACCTCTACTCCGGTGAAACCAGATCCTCACCTCTGGCACAGAAAAGGATTTTAGGACAAGACGGCACGGAGCGGGCTTGGAGTTGACTCAAAGGCATTTAATAGATTTCGAAGCAGGGGTCAATATAGAAGAGCTCAGAGGGAAAAGGAAAGCCAAGCGTACGGGTTGGGGTTCTCAATGACAGCTCCCCTGTCCCCACCACATTGTCTTTACAATATCTACCAGCCTGATGAATTTTGAAGCTTTATTTTCCAAAGGGTTGCTAAGGAACCCAGATGGGATCCCGGGATGGTTCCTGGTGAGCAGGACCACTATTGATAAGTCTCGGTCACTCTGAACAAAGTTTGATGTTTCTAAAGACCATCTAGGAACAGGGATAAACCTTACCCCAGGTCATAGACACTCAGGTCTCCTGCTTGTTCCCTGCTGTGTTAACACACAAAGTCTGTCAGGAAGAAACAGTGTTTCTGTGTTGACTCCACACATCAACTTAGAGCGCCTGCAAGAGACTTCACCGAGACTCTAGACTGAGGCTTCTTTCCCTTCCTGTCTCCTTCCATAATCTTTCCTGTCTTGTCTTAAGGACTTGAAGAGATCCTTCTCTACAGAAGATACTCAGGTGGTGAAGAAAACATAGAAAAATATGCTTAACACTACCACCCACTGGGGGAAATGCGAATAAAACCCACAGAAAATACAACAGGAAACCTAAAAGGTAACAAGTATAGGCGAGAACGTACAGACCTGTGAACTCCCGGGCACAGGTGCTTGGAGTACCCGCTGCTGCGGCTGCTGTTTAAAACACTGGTTGTTCTTCCAAAACCAAATGATGGAGCCATGCGACCCCACAGGTTAGCCTGTGGGTAATATAGTATACACGCCAAGGGGATGGCTATACATTCATGTACATTGTAACTCTCTGCAACTGTCAACAGATGGACATAACCTCAGCATCCATCAGCAAGGATGTAAGCAGATGAGGCTTACACAGTGGAGTATTAGTCAGCATTTGTAATTTATATATTTTTTATTTTATGTGCATTGGTGTTTTGCCTGTCTGCATGTCTGTATGAAGGTGTCAGGAGTTGTGAGTCACCATGTGGGTGCTGGTGAAATTGAACCCAGGTCCTCTGGAAGCACAATCAGTGCTCATAACTACTGAGCCATCTCTCCAGCCACCTTTTGTGTGTTTTGTTTTGTTTTGTTTTTTCAAGACACGGTTTCCTTACATATCCCTGACTGTCCTAGAACTCTTTCTGTAGACCAGGCTGGCTTCACACCCAGAGATCTGCCTGGATTGCCTCCTGAGGCATGTACCACCACTGCTGAGCTATGATTACTCAGTGCTTAAAGAGGGGGATTCTGACTCATGCTATTACATACATGAATTTTCAGGACATTCTACTAAGGGGAATAAAATTATCTAGTCACAAGAATAAGCATTGTATTTTTCTTTCATTGTTGCTCATCTTCCCCCTCCCAATCCCCACCCCCCAGACTGGTGATGGACCAAGAACTCTTGCAAGGCTTACCACAGACCTAGAATGTCAGAGTCATCAAAAATCTCAAAATGTGAGTAAGATTGTGACAGAAATTAATGAAATAAACATAAGGAATCAATGAAGCAAAGAGTCGATTCTTTAAAAAGAAAAGACTGGCAAACCCTCAGCCTATTAATCAGAGGAATGGTAGGGAAGACACAAGCCTACAAAATCTGAGGCGAAAAAGGAGACGTCACCACAGGAGATTCAGAAAACCATAAGGGTGTGTTTTAAGATTTGTATGCATTGAAACTAGAAGGTCTAACGGCTAGACCTTCTAGTGTACGGCTTTCTAGTTGGATATGATCCTACCAATGATACCAAAGATCTACAACAAGCAACACGATTGCAGTGATAATTTTTTAAAAATTCCCAAATGAGAAAAGGCCAGGGCCAGATGAATTCAGTAAAAAATTCTACCAAGTCTTTAAAAAGAAGAACAAATAACAATATCAAGTTATTCCATAAAACTGAAAACGAAGAGGGCCAGTAAGATAACTCGCAATATAAAGATCCTTGTGCCAGCCAGCAACCAGACTTTGATCCCTAGAATCTACATAAAGGTGGGAAGAGAGGACTCAAAAGCTGTCCTCTGGCTTTTTTGTGCACCCACACCTCACACTAATAAATAAAATTTAAATTTTGAAAAATAGGAAAGAAACACTTCAAATTCTTTTTAGGAAGCCAGTTTTCCTTGGATACCAAAACCAGATAAATACATGAGAAACAGAAAATTATAGGCAAATCTCATCAGTGGTGATAGATGCAAAAAAATCTGCATAAAATACAAACCAAATTCAACATCACATCAAAAATGATTATTTACTCCAATCAAAGTGGCTTCATTCCAGACATGCAAGGATGGTTCAACACAGAGAAACCAATAAATATAATTCATCACATAAATGAACTCAAAGATAGATATCACATGTTCATCTCAACAGAGGCAAAAAATGACTTTGACAAAATCTAACATCCCTTCACAATAAAAGCCCTGAAGGGATCAGGGAGAGAAAGAATATATTTTAAAGTGATAAAGCTTTTATGTGACAAACCTATATGCACTATCATGGTAAATACAAGAAGAAGAGGAGGAGGAGGAGGAGGAAGAAGTGGAGGAAGAAGTGAGGGAGGAAGAGCAAGAGAAGGAGGAAGAGGAGGAGGAAGAAGAGAAAGCCAAAACATTCCCTACTAAGCTCAGGAAATAAAATGAAGGCGTCCCCACTCACTTCTATCCAATATAAAGCTTGAAGTCTTAGCTACAGCAACAAGACAGCAGAAGGAAGTAAAAGGAGTGCAAATAGGAAAGAAAGAAGACAAAGTATCTATATTTGCATATGATATGATTTTGTGTATAAGAGACCCCAGAGATTTCACGGAAAATGAGCTGGTAAACATTTTCTACAAAATTAACATCCTCAAACCACAGCCTCGCTAAAACCCAAAGACAAACATACTGAGGTAAATCTGGGAATAATCTCATCATTCATAATGCTTAGGAGGGAAGAGGCAGGAAGCGGGAGAGATTCCTCCCGAAGTTGGACTGAATCCTTTTTTTTTTTTTTTTTTTTTTTTTTTTGCATTGTGGAATGGTTACAAGCCTATCCAGGGAATAACAGGGAATAGAATGTGGTGATTGGAATATGGATCACTCCCACAGGCTCATATATGGGAATGCTTAGTCATCCATGCTTAGACACTTCTCGAGAAAGATTAGGAGATGTGGCCTTCTGGGAGAAAGTGTGTCCCTGGGGTTGGGCTTTGAGGTTTCAAAAGTCAAAGCCAGGCCCAGTGTCTCCCTCTTCCTGCTGCCTGTGGATCTGGATGTAGAATTCTCAGCTCCTTCTCCAGCACCATGTCTGTGTGCTGCCATGCTCCCCACCATGATGATAATGGATTAAACCTCTGAAGCTGTAAACAAGCCTCAATTAAATGCTTTTTAAAATAAGAGTTGCTGTAGGCAATAGAACTCTGGCTAAGACAAAGTGTTCAGCAGGGCTAAGGATGAGAGAAGATAATAAAGGATAAAAAATGACCAAAATTGGACCTGGAGAGATGGCTCAGCAGTGAAAAGCACTAACTGTTCTTCCAGAGGTTCTAAGAGCAATTCCCAGCAACCACATGGTGGCTCACAACTATCTATAATGTGATCTGATGCCCTCTTCTGACATGCGGGTGTACATGCAGATAGAGCACTCATACATGCCATGCACACTCCAGTAAAGTTTGCTTTGCAGGCCGAGAGGCCTGGGAGCACTCACGAAGCAAAGAGTTTCTTGGAAACTCACCTCCTGGAACTTTGGCGTTCTCATAACCCGTATACTCATACCTCATCCCCGAGTTAGTCTGGTGTATGGATCCATGTGCTCTCTTTTAGTATAAGTGCCTTTTAAGATTGAATTTTGACATAGCTAAGCCTTCACCAGTGTTCCAACATCCTAGAAAGTCCTTGAGCAAGACCATGGGCTTGAAATTCAGTAAGAATGTTGCCTATTCAGTGACATTCAGAATTGCCTCTAGTATTACACTATCACTTAGAATAAAAGCCAAGCCGCTCTCATATATAGGAATTTACAATGGTTTAGGAAGTAGATCGGGCTGTGGTTTTAGAGTATTGTATTATTCATGAGATGGTTAGCTAGAGCGGAACTCCCTAGTTAGAACCATGGCTTGGGTGTGAAAGCCCTTGCCCCGGAGTGTAAAGACCTCACACCTGGCTTCTAAGACTATGGCTGACCTTAGATAGGGCTGACTTTGTCTCAGTTGTTTTATTGCCCAGTTTCTGCCAGTCTTTGTGTAAGAGTCATTAAGCATCCGGTAACCTCCTTTGTACCTTGCTGATGTGTCACCTAACTTCCCTATTTTCTTCTGTATAAAAAGTTTGATGCTCAATTTGAAAATTTACATTCAGATCCACACTCCCTTGTGTCGAGTCTGTCTGTCAATTCCCGCCGACTCCTTGCCCACCTGCGACTAGACCCGTTCAACGCAGACAAAGGGACCCAGAGGGTCTGCGGCACATACACATAAAATACATCATAAAAAGGGGGAGGGCTGGAGAGATGGCTCAGCAGTTAAGAGCACTGACTGCCCTTCCAGAGGTTCTGAGTTCAATTCCCAACAACCACATGGTGTCTCACAAAGATCTATAATGGGATCTGAAGCCCTCTTCTGGAGTGACTGAAGAGACAACTACATGTAGTATACTCATATGTGTAAAATAAATAAATAAATCTCTTTAAAAAAAAAACTAAAATGGTGGTCACAAGAGGCAGATAGAGGCAAGAGCCAGTTGGGAAGAGAGAGTTCTGGACGTGGACAGCAATGGTCAGCCAGAGTAATGTGTTGGAAGCCTCTGAAAGAACCAGTTAAGGAATGAATGGAGTGCACGCAGAGGAAAGCCTGTGTAGAGGACACAGGGGGTCAGACATGCCATTTCTAGAGGATGACAATGTGGAGGGTAGTGGGGCCAGGACCAAAACAGCCTCCGTGGACTGACCTGCCTTGTGGACTCCTGCATCAGTCTGAGAGTGCTAAGACCAGGCCTGCATGTTCTAGCATGGTCACCTGCCAGGCTGGCTGAGGCTGAGATAGACTCACGTGTCTGGGAGAGCAGACCAGAAACACTTCCAGATGATGATCACAGATTCTGCAGAATGCCATAAGCACAGGGACGTAAAGGTGAGTGGGCTTGGCCAGCCACCAGAGGAGGCTGAGCAACTGAAGAACCAGATCAGACATGTTCAAAACTTGTGCACAGATGCAGCTCTTGCAGATCAGAAACGAGAGTGGTCCAGTGGGAACCATCCAGATGTGAACCAGGAGAATGCTGAGAGGACATCAGGCCAAGATTTATGCCAGGCACTGCGACACAGTCTCCAGACTCAATGCCAGTTCTTCTCAGAATGGAAAACTCACCATCTGGGACAGCTATACCACAAACAAGGTTCATGCCATTCCCCCGTGCTCTTTCTCGGTCATGACCTATACAGACACTCTTCCTGGGAAGTATGCAGCCTGTGGTGGCCTGGATAACATCTGTTCCAAACTTCCTAAGGGAATGAGTGTGAAAGTCGTAAGCTGGCAGAACATGCAAATTATCTATCCTGTTGCTGGTTCCTGGACAGCAATCGGAGAGTCACCAGCTCTAGAGATACTACATGTGTCCTGTGGGACATCAAGAAGACAGGCCAACAGACAACCACACTAACGTGACACACTGGATATGTCATGAGCCTGTCCTCCTGACACCAGACTGTTTGTCTCTGGTGCTTGAGATGGTTCAGCCAAGCCTTGGAATGTCTGATAAGGGATGTGCAGGCAGACCTTTCACACTGATGTGAGTCTCACATCAATGCTGTCTGTTTCTTTCCCAATGACAATGCCTTTGATGCTGTCTCAGATGACGCTGTGTGCAGGCTGTTTGACCTCCATGCAGACCAGGAGGAGCTCATGACCTACTCCCATGACATCATCTGTGGGATCACATCTGTATTCTTGTGGCCATTGCCTCCTTCTTGCTGGATACAACGGTGACTTCACCTGCAACGTCTGGGATGCTGACAGAGCAGGACACCACAACCTCATCGGTTGCTTGGGAGTGGCTGTAGCAACAGGATCCTGGGATGTTTTTTTTTTTTTTTTTTCTCAAGATCTGGAGCTAAGACCACAGGTGGATGCCATGGTGCCTGGAGGACCATTCCAACCTTGAAGAGTTATATAGCAATAGCTTATCCTATCCAACTCAGACACCCATACCTCCCGTCAGAACTTCAAAAGGGCAAGAGCTCTTTTCCTTCACTTAACACTGATGCCAAGAACACAACTTCCATTAAAAAAAGGATCTCTGTGCTGTAAACTAAAACAAATTGTGCATTTCTTCTGTGACACTGTCTTTGGTTTCTTATTTGGATGAATTTTAAAAGGAAATGTTACAATAAAATGTTAACCAGAAGGTAACCCCGATTGTGAGAATGAGACAGACACTCCTCTTGACTAGTTCATTTACATTTTAGACCCAGATTCTGTTTTGTGGCACCCATGAAAAACGAGTTGAAGACTTTGTTTACTAGACCCTAGTAGTTTTAAATATCAAGTCATTTGTAGCAGGATTTTGGAAGTATTCACATTTTCTTCTGAAATGCACTTCTTTATGCTCAGCAGTTAAGAGAACCAGAGCTCACAATCCACAGAAGCACAGAGGGTGAGCATAGAGTGAAAGGCTAGAGAAAGTCAGATAGATCTCAGCAGGAAAGGGAGATAGAACAGATAATTATGGATGGATGGGGAGGCTGTAATGGGAGGATAAAGTAGAGATATGAAAGGAAGAGGGAGATGAGGGAGGTGTAGCAGTACCCAATTAATTAATCTATTCAAATTGATCCCAATGGCAGCGGAGTTCCTTGCTATCCATCTTAATGTTCTGCGTTCCCGAATGAAACGCACACATACATAGCCTTTATATTTTGATATGTCTAAAATAGTTCAATGGCTGGGACACTTCTTAAACTCTACGTGGCTAATCTACCTCCCTCTGATATTCTGAAGTTGTTACTTACTAAAATCTACATTTTATCTTTGTTGTCCTAGACCCAGTCAGGGGCCCTTTTGGGGCCACTCTTCCCCGGCTCCTACATGGCAGCTGTTTTCTGTCCTGTTCCTTCTCAAGTGTGGCATCTCCTCTCCTCCACCTTCTCCACAAATCAGGATCTCCTCTTCCTCTCCCTCCTCAGTCCAGTCCCTTGCCTGGGAATCCTAAAAGTCCCACCTCTGTCTCCCTGCCCAGCCATTGGCTGCTGGCAACTTTATTTTCCAATCAAAATCAACTGGGGGGATGGGGGGGCAGAGTGTCTGATGTATGGACGTGTAGATTCTTGTGTAATTTTGGGGACCCAAATTAACATAATACAAACAGCATTAGGCCTAGCCCACAGCAGGAAGGAATACTGGGAAAGATAGCTAAAATTAAGGGGTATTTGAGGGGGTAGTATGGAAATCTAATACTGTTAGAAACTTGCTTAAAAAATATACATATATGAAGGCAATCTAAGTGAAATTGTCAAATATGAGGGAGACAGAGTCCTAAACTAAATGTTCCTTGTCACCAAAGAAAGCATCTAGTATCAGAATTGGGTTGCATCTAATTGAGTTGTTGGTCAAAGGGTTCCCATGGGGATATTGCCAAGACTATAGGTTACTCTCCACAGACCAACAGCAAAGCCCTGTTGCTGAAGACAACACCTAACCAAACCAGTGAATATGGAGAATTCGAGCTGGTACCTTCATAGAACCTTCACACCTGTGGTCCAGGTTCTTGGTCCAGGAAGGTACTCAGCACTCTCTCAGAAGAGAAATATAAACACCAAGTCAGCAACAGCCCCCTTATCCACAATGGTATCCTGACTACAAGATATGTTAGGCTATGGTGGCCCAAAGCTCATGGGAATAACCCACCAATAACTGATTTGACGTAAGGCCCACTCTACGAGATGGAACCTATACCCAACACTGTTTGCATGAACAAGAACCAAAGATTAGATAGCACCAGGACCTAAGATAAAAGCCAAATACTATTGGTCAAAAAAAGGAGGGAAAATGTAGGGATAAAAATGAATACCTTGTTCAGCCATCATTAGAGAGGCTTCCTCCTGCAGTGGATGTAACAAATACCAGAGACCCACAGGCAGGCATTACACAGAGGATGAGAGGCCTTGGAACGCTTAGCCTTGAATGAGAAGTCTCCATCAAATCCCTCCCCATCAAAGCTCAGGGGACCTAAGGAAGAGGACGCAGAAAGAAAGCAAGATTCTTAACATGAGCAAAGCTCGTGTGAATTCACAGAGACTGAGGCAGCAGGCACAGGGCCTGCACGGGGCTGTACCAGGTCCTCTGTGTGTGTGTGTGTGTGTGTGTGTGTGTGTGTGTGTGTGTGTGTGTGTGTGTGTATACACACATAGGCTTCCAGTGTAGTATTTTTATGGTACTCTTGTGTATACAAACAAGTGGGTCTATGTGGGTTTCTGATTCTTGTTCCTTCTCTTGGGCTCTTTTCCTTCTCTTGGCTTGTCCTGCCCAAATTTGACGTGATCATATTTGTTTTCTTATTATATTGTGTTATGTTTTAATATTATCTCTTAGAAGCTTGTTCTTTTTGCATCAGAAACAGAAAGGAAGGACTGGCAGGGGAGATGGGAAGGAACTGGGAAAGTAGAGGGAGTAGCAACTGTGATGTGGATATATTATGTAAAAAAATATCTATTTTCAATAAAAGGGTGAAAAACAAACAAAAACAGGGTAGGCAGAGAAAGCCAGAGGGAGCAACAGTCAACAGCATCCCACCCTGGTCTCTGCATCAGCTCCTGCCTCCGGGTTCCTGCCCTGTTTGTGTTCTTGTCCTGACTTCCTTCAGAGATAGACTACAGATGTAAAAGTGTAAGCCAGATAAACTCTTTCCTCCATGCCTGCCCCCCAGAGAGAGAGAACCGGTACTCAGGCAGCCTCTGACCTGTCAATGTACAGTCTTGTTCCTGGCTTTGTTTTTTTGCCTCTGTCACTTCCTGGAAGCCTGCCTCATAGAACAGCCTTCCACAGCCATGGAAGACCATCTTGACACAGTGCAGATCTTTGTGGTTTTCATCTCAAGTCATGTTTAGCAGCAGCGATTGGACAGCAGTGTTCTGTGGGGCCTCTCCCCCGCCTTTGTGTGTCCTGCACCCCTCATAGAAGCAGTAGTGGCTATGCCATTCTGTTTTCTACAGCAGAGAGTATTCCGTACAAGGCTGCGCTGAGACTGTGTAGTAGGTCTGGGCCTGGCAAAGAGAATACAGCGAAGCCCTTTCTCTTTCCACCAAACAACTGCAGAGCTCTCTGTACCTGTACCCTTTCTACCTTTGTGCTTAATCTTAAAGTCAGCGTACCACAAGGAGGCTGGATGCAAGCGAGACACTATATTAAATTGTACTGTAATTTAAGATGTAATAAAGTAGTTTGATATAAAAAAAAGTTCCATTTCTCAGGACAATGATGGGACTTTGTACCACTTAGCCACACATTTACTGGGAGACAGTCATGCGTGGGTTGGGACTACTATAAACATAACTTCTAAGAAGTTGCCTGCGATCTTCTGAGCAAAGAAAGGATGATTTTTTTCCCCCTTTCTAAATTACAGGCTTTGGATGGGCACCTAGTGGCCTAAAATAGGCTTTCAATTTCTGTATGACACAGGGTCTTGCTATGCATCCAAGGCTGGTCTCGAACTCCCCATCCTCCTGCCTCTAAGTGCTGAGATTATGGGGTGACCCTCCTCATACCAAACTCCATCTCCTGTAGCCTTTTGTTTAGAATCTGTAGACACTGGCTGTTTTTTTTTGTTTGTTTGTTTTTTTGTTTTTTTGTCTTGAGTGTTTCTAAGCTGAGACTCTGTATCCTGGATGTCCATGTTCACTAAAGCCAGGAACTTGAACACTATGTTGGTAGTGCTGCTCAAAGCTCGTTACAGCTCCAAGGGACGGCACTCGGTGGGTTTTTACTCTCCCCAGCTCTCCATGTCAATAAAGGGTTAAGGAAAATACTTCATGCAATTGTTGATGGAATAAACAAAAACATTAAGACTTAATCTACATGGTGCTGGGATGTGATTTTAAAGAGAAAAAAACAAACAACCATGGAAGGCCGTGGTCTGTGGACCAAAAGCAGTTTTTACCCAAGTGTACAGCACACCTGATATCGCAGAGTCAATTTATATTTACACTTGAGTTATCTGTGCTTGCTGGCTAGCTAGAGAAGCGGTGAGCTCATGGGTAGGGTGTGTAGTCTCATTTCCCTAGATCCTAGGCTTTAGTCAACCCCAAGTGCCACATAAAATATGAAGGAAAACACAGCCCTTCCTAGGCAAGCACACACAGAGAAGGTAAACACCACGCTGCTCAAGGATGTTTAAATCTGGCTATTTGTTCTGTTTACCAGGGAAGCTGTTAAACACAGCTCATTCCTAAGACCCTAGAGATATCGGTTTTGGAGACCCCAAGGAATTCTAATGTCTTGTTAAAGGTTTGGTTTTTGTTGTTGTTGTTTTGGTTTGGTTTTTGGTTTTTGGTTTTTGGTTTTTTTTTTTTTTTTGGTAGAGGATTCCATCTTCTCTATCTGCTAAACAAGTTTCTCTCTGATTCCTGGGTCACTAGTTTCCCTGATAATTTAGTAGGCTCTAAGAGGATTCTCCACCCCCACCCCCTCCCCCCAGAAATAGCACCTGTCTTAGTTAGGGTTTTCATTGCTACGCACAGACACCATGACTAAGAACTCTTCTTTTAAAAACAACACCTAATTAGGGCTGGCTTACAGGTTCAGAGGTTCAGTCCACTATCATCAAGGGTAGGAACACGGCAGCATCCAGGCAGGCATGGTGCAGGAGGAGCTGAGAGTCCCACATCTTCATCTGAAGGCCGCTAGCAGAATATCAACTTCCAGGCAGCTAGGATGAGGGTCTTAAAACCCATGCCCACAGTGAGACATTTACTCCAACAGGGCCACACCCTCTAATAGTGCCACTCCCTGGGCCGAGCGTTATACAAACCATCAGACCACCCCTTTGCTCAGTATTCCCACACTTACTCTATCTCTGCATACTGCCCATCTGCTGTTGGTGGTTAACATAAGTGCTGTGTAAACTTTCCTTCCACATCCCTGAAGCTGCAGGTCAATTTTGCCAACCCATCTTCATGCTTAATATGCCAACAGCATTCAACATGCAAAAAGAAACAGTAATGGTATCAGCAGCAGCAACAACAACAACAAGTACTGTCTGTTACTGTCTGTTTTGAGTGATGCTGGGTGGTCCCCAGGTTTGGCTCAGTTGGCAGAGTGCATGCCTAGCATGTTCACAGCCCTAGGTTCTATTTCTCTTACATAAAGTCCTAGAGCCTGGTGGAACATGCCTGGCATCTCAACATTCATGAGATAGAGGCAGGGGGTTGAGGAGTTCAAAGACAGCCTGGGCTAAATGAGAATCTGTTCCCCTTCTCAAAAAATGTTCCACTGTATAACGATGTGGAATTAACGATGTGGAATATCGTTAAAATTGCTTCCCTAGTCATCCTTAGCTCGAAATCGCCCACCCCCCCACACTCCCCACCACACACCCCAGTTTTCCTCTGTCAACACTAGGTCCTGGTACAACTGCAGCTTCCCTGCAGCCCCTTCCTCAGAACCACAGGTGCAGACATCCCCTCTTGTTACCAAGGAGACCGGCACCTTCATCTGGACTAGGCTCTGCCTGGAGAGTTTGGTTAGAACACTGCCTGGGAGCCTAATGACCTACACACATGAGAAGCGCAGGTAGAAGGCTCTCAAACTCAAAGCTAGCCTGGACTGTGTAGTAAATTCTAGACCAGCCTGGGCCACACCAGAGGAGGATGAATGAATGAAGGAACAAATAAATAAACAAACCTGCCTCCGTGCATGTTGTGGGACTAGGGCATGCCCCAAAGTTTGTGAGTCACAAGACAACAGTACTTCTACAACGAAATCAACTCATTCACCTGCTAATCCGTCTCTTCCGACCAAAGGAAAAGTGAGCGCCCTGCTCACACACAGCTCTCGGGCTTACTCATTCATGCCAGTGTCTTGCCTTGAATGTGAATTCTGGGTCTCATCCAACATGTTGGTTAAAGCTCTGGTTTATAGGAAGCACACAGGATAAGGGGAAAAAAATGAGATGACTCATAAGGAAGTAACTAGATAAGTTAGGACGAGAGCTTTGTACAAACAATGCTCTTGACTCTTCGAAAGGTCAATGTCATAAAAATAAAAATGAGCGAGTGGTCTGCAAGTATCAACTTGTACAAGAAAATAACGGTATGCAATGCACAAGGTTAGATGATAGTCTAATTCAGGAAGGATTTAAAAAAAAAAAAAAAGCAGGTGTTGCCAGCTGTGTGACTCAAGCTTGGATATCCCAGCTCTGGTAAAACTGAAACAGGTGGATTCTGAGTTCAAGGCTTACTTGGGCTAGCTATGGAGATCCTGTGAAAGAGAGGCTGAAGGGGGCTGGGGGAAAGGAATGAGTGGGAAAGGTGAAGAAGGGCTGGAGAGATGGCTTAGAGGTATGCTGCTCTGGCAGAGGACCTGGGTTCACTTCCCAGCACCCACCTCCCATGGCTCACAACCGCCTATGGCCCTTTCTCCAGAGGATTCCGTGCTCTTTCCTGGCCTCAGCAGGCACCTGCACACAGGTGGCACACACACAAACATGAACAGGAGTGAAAATAAATCCTAAAATAAAGAAAGAAGAAAGATTTAAAAAAAAAAGAAACAAAGAAAGAAAAGAAGAAAGGAAGAAGGGAAGGAAGGAAGAAAAGGCTTTGAGGTAGTGAAGGAGAAAGAATACATTTGGGGACAAATTGGAATGTGAACTGAGTGTTACATGACATAGGCGAGCTACTGTTGTTTCTGTGAGGTAGAAGAATCATAATTGTTGCATACTTATGAATGAAAATGGAGAGGCACCCTGATCCACTGGAGGCAAAAATGCCAAGCGGCCAGAAACTTTTTTTTTGCAATAGTTTAGCCGGGGGGGGGGGGGAGATAAAGCAAATATGAAAAATGTTGAGCATTGAATCTTGGAGGTTGAACTATGAAAATACTTTCTGTCGTTCTCTCTTCTGTATTGCTTGAAATTTTCGAAGAATGGTTGAGGGGCCAGCCTTGCTTTGCCTTGCTTTGGGCAAAGAATTCATCCCTCTCTCCTCCCTTTATCTCTCCTTTTTCTTTTTCCTTCTCCTCTTCTTCCTCCTCTGCCTCATCCTCCTCCTCTGCCTTCTCTGCCTTCTCTTCCTCCTCTTCCTCCTCTTCCTCCTTTTCCTCCTCTGCCTCTTCCTCCTCTGCCTTCTCTTCCTCCTCTTCCTCCTCTTCCTCCTTTTCCTCCTCTGCCTCTTCCTCCTCTGCCTTCTCTTCCTCCTCTTCCTCTTCCTCCTCCTCCTCCATTTTCTTCTTTGTCTTCTCCTGAGACTGGGTCTCACTCATATCACAGGCTGTGTAGCTGCTGGTGGTCTTGATTCAAATCCTTCTGCTTCCACCTCCCAAGTCCTGGGATCAGGGTTGCAAGCCAGCATACCAAATTTTGTGTTGCTGGTGATGGAAGCTAGGGCTTTGCACAAGCTAAGCAAGTAGTCTACCAAATAAATCACACACCCCCAGTCCCATCCTTTCCTTCCTTTCTTATTATTTATTTTCATAGTCTGGGATGGAATCCAGGCCCTCAGTATGCCAGCCAAGCACTGGAACACTGAGCTACACTGCCAGCTTACTGTTCTCTAATTTCTTGCCTCAGCCCCACAGCTTGAGAGTCCTGGGGAGGCCTTGGACCTTCCTCCTGCTACTGAGCTGAGGCTCACTGGGGCCAAGAATTATGGCTTATTTGCTACTCTCTGAGTCTCTTTGTCTTACCACAGCCCCAGGCACACACAAGGGATTTGCAAACATTAGCACACTCTTGTGTTCTGGGCACCAAAAAAGCCCTCAGTTTCATTCACTTCCCTGGGGACTTGCAGTGGTAGCCATTAGCATCTGTCTTAGTTTGGGTTCCATTGCTGTGAAGAGACACCATGACCAAGGCAACTCTTATAAAGGTAGACATCTAACTGGGGCTAGCTTACAGTTTTAGAGGTTTAGTCCGTTATCATCATGGTGGAAAGCATGGCAGCATGCAGGCAGACATGATGCTGGAGGGGCCAAGAGTTCTACATCTTGATCAGAAGGCAGCAGAAGGAGACTGTTCTGCAGGCAACAAGGAGGAGACACTGATTCCACACTGGGCAGAGCTGGAGTGTAGGAGACCTCAAAGCCCACCTCCATAGTGACACACTTCCTTCAACAAGATCACACCTGCTAATAGTGCCACTCCCCATGGGCCAAAAACTCAAATACAAGAGTAGATGGGGGTCAAAATTCAAACCACTGCTGGGCTTGGTGGCGCACACCTTTAATACCAGCACTTGGGAAGCAGAGGCAGGCCGATTTCTGAGTTCAAGGCCAGCTTGATCTGCAGAGTGAGTTCCAGGACAGCCAGGGCTACACAGAGAAACCCTATCTCAAAAAACCAAAAAACCAAACCAAAACAGAAAATTTCAAACCACCTCAGCATACTACAGACAGAAACACTGCAGTACATAGAGCATTAGTAACCTGCCCAAGTGGGACCTTTAGGAAGGGCAGAGTTGAGCTTGAATTGGGTCAATGGGCCTGAAAGCCTGGCTACTGTGTCCAAACTGCATCTCAACAGTCACTCCTTGAAACCTGGATGAGATGGGTGGGACCAACCATCTGTAGATGAGAAGCTGGTTCTGGAGGGAGCACAGACTGCCCCCTGGAGCTGAAGCTAGGTCTGGAGGGAGCACGGAATGCTCCTGGAGCTGAAGCTGGGTCTAGAGGGAGCACGGACTGCCCCTGGAGCTGAGCAAGTTCGGGTAAAGCTGTTTTTACCTTCTCAGTTCAGACACTTGCTTATCAAATGGTTCCTTGCCAGTGGGTGGTGACTCAGACCCAAGAGACAGCTAGTTGGTCATCCCATCCTTCTTGACTTCCTCCCTGGTTATCTTCAGCTACTCCATCCATAAAGCAGCCCACCACAGTGATGGATGTTAGCCTTATAGCCTGGGTGTGTTATCATGACTATGTGTGTTAAACATGGAACTCCATTAAGTTTTGTTTAGTTGGGGATAGACACCAGGCTTTTGGCATGCCAGGTGAGTGCTGTACAGCTGAGCTATGTCCCCAGCACCATGGGAAACGTTATTAGAGAGTGCCTGGATCAGAGTTAATTTAGTGCCTCCTTCCTAATTTTACAGAATCCAAACATTTCACAATAACTCTGGAGCCAGGCTTGCATCCTGCAAACCATCTCCCTGCCCTCCAAATTCTACTCTGGAGCTCACCCTCCAGTCAGGGATTCCAAGTCTCCATTCCCAGATCCTTTCCCTTTAAATATGTAAGTGTTGATTTCCCATAATCCTCCTTGGATTCCCCTACCTACCCCTGTCTTCTCTCTCTTCTCTCTCCCTTTTCCTCTGGTCCCCCCCCCGCCCCTCCTTCTTATCCTATCTGCTGCACAGGCACAAAGAAACCTAGACTTCTGGGTTTTATTTCCCTGTTTGGTTTGGAGTTTTTGTTTTTGTTTTTGTTCTAGCCAGGCTGGAAGTCACTATGTAGCCCAGGCTAGACTTGAACTTTAGACGATCCTTCCTCCACCTCTTCAGTGCTGCAATTACAAACATGAGGTACCCTACCTGGCCCAGCCCTCCATTTTTATCACTTCTTATTAAGTCTCTCCAGCTGTAAAATGAGGCTTCCTGGCTTCTTATCTGGCCAGCTGAGGGCAGGTTCTCTGGGCCTCAGTGGATATTGATCCCTGCCAGGACAGCCACCCTCAACACTATCAGTACCCACACCAGGTGCTAGCCCTGCTACAATGTATAGCAGGAGAGAGCACGAGGTCTTCGGGGGCGGCAGCTGCAGCCTCTGCAGTCTGGACCAGGCTGGCTATGGTCCAACTGGCACCTTAGCCTAGGACAGTTTTCTACACAAACTGGTTTTTCCTTCTGGCTGGCAGCCCAAAAAGAGTAGCGCAATTCACTCCCAGCCCGAGGCTGGGGAGGCTCTGACTTTTCTAGACTCCCAGGATTGTACTCCCTGTCTTCCGGGAAGTCAGGTTGTGTGCAGTACCCAAGCTTTGCTGCTAGGTCTTGCCTGGTCTCATGGAGAAAGCTTCTGGAAGATCCGAGCCAGAAGCTGGGTTAGCCAGACTCTACAGTGGCAGAGCTACCCTGGAAGGAGGCAGGACCTCTCTAAGGCTCTGCATTAGGGTCCAAGAGGAGCCAAGAGACCCTTAGCTCCGAAGACAAGTTCGTGGCTGTGCTGTTTCGGGAGCTAGCAGAAGGCACAGCCAGCCCTGGATAGAGCAAAGGCTAGAGGGGCTACACAACAGCTAAGGAGGCCAGGAGGCCCATGTTCCCTCCATGTCCATGTCCTCAGCAGCCCTGGCTCTGCAGTCTTCTCCTCCGTGGTCTTGATAAGTTTATCGAGTGAAGCTCTGTGTGATTTGGAATGGTCTCTCCCTTCTCTGGGTCTCAGTTTCCCCACCTGTCCATAGAAGGCAGGACTGGATCTATGTTTCAGGAAACTGCTTGCCAGGTTCGGTGTTGAGTCCAGCAGATGCATAGGCTGAAATGTATCTGGGGATTTTAAGGGGTGATTGCTGGGGGTTCTGCATCGCATGGGCGAAAGACCCCATCTGCCCCCAGATCAAGAAAGAGCTTGGCAGATCCGGCCTGGCGGGGACCAGCGCTCTGCATGTCCCTGGCTCAGTGTCCGGCTTAGACAAGACCTAGGTTCTCCAGGGAAGGTAACCCTGCTAACCCACCAGGTTCCCATCGCGCCGCTCCCGCAGCGGAGCCCAGCGCAGGATTGCAACTGGTTCCCTGGCAACCTGGGAGGAATCCAGCCGCAGCTACAGGCTCTTCCTCTCCCCTCCCACCGCCTCCTACTGCGGGCGCCGGGGGCGGAGGCTGCCAGCCCATTATAAAAAGCAACCGAGACCAGCCGCGAGTGACTACTAGGAGCTGCGACACGGCCCAGCCTCCTGGCCCGCCGAATTCCTGCACTCCAGCCATGGCTCCCTCGCCGCTCGCGTGGCTGCTGCGCCTGGCCGCGTTCTTCCATTTGTGTACTCTGCTGCCGGGTGAGTGGGTCCCGGACCCTACCTCGGGGAGAAAGGAAGGGTATGCAGACTGCATCTCCCTGGGGAAAATAGGCCCCCGCGAGTCCCAGCCATCCCAGTGGCTTCTGGGGTGGGAGTCGGGGAGACACCTCGGAGGTGTCTGTGGGAGACAGAAGCTGTGTGGGGAGGAGAGCGAGGGCTGAGGGAAACCTGAGCAGGCTCCTGGCTGACGGACAAGAGGTGGTTCTTCCTACTGAGGTTAACTATAACCTGTATAAGCTCTGGCCCGGGGCCAGGGACTAGGTAGGACTTTCCCCTGCCCTGTCGCTCCAGGCCCCCAGAAATAGTTAAGGTCAAGGTCACTGCAGCTCATGGGGATGGAGCTTGTCTCTAGTACTGGCGTGCAGCTTGTCGTCTCTCTGCCTGTGTCTCCCCCATCATCCTTGCCACTTTCTCCAAACCCAGCTTAGAAAATATTTTGTCTCTACGGACTTGCTTCCTGGAGTCCACTACCTGGTAGTACAAGGTGTAGACATTCCTAGGGACATAGGAAAGATGGAGAGCTAGAGCTAGAGATCTGTTTGAGGATGCTCAGCCAGTATGCAGGGCAGGAGAGAGTGATGCCCAGGGACTTAAGGAAGGAGAGACCAACAGCCTTGCCCACCTTCTCTTTTGACCATTCCACCTCCTTTAACCTCTAGAGCTCCATCCTCAGGGAGGGCCGAGGCTATTTAGCCAGGCTAAATTAGCAGGTTGTCGCTCAGAGAAGGTGGCACTCTGCCTTAGGGCGCACTGTGAAACTGGAAAAAAATGAGAGCCAACCCCCAGCATCAAGGATATCTCCATGGAACTAAATCACCAGTGCCACAGGGAGCTGGGTGGGTGAGTGGGTGGGAGTGGGGGTGGTGGGATAAAATTGTGCCTGCCTTTCTGCTGTCTGAGCTCTGGCCCTCAAGCCTGAGATATTTGTAGACAGTGCGCACGGGGAAGTAGGAATCAGATGGAGGTTGCTTTGCCATCACCTCCCTGTGTGTCAATGGAGCAGGGTCTTGACTTCTCTGGTCCCAACTGCTGTAGCATTCACGCCTTACCGGTGAGAAAACTCCAGTGTCTAGGGAGGCATTTTGGAAAGTGCATGTGGTCATGGTGGTAGCTATCACTTTCCTAAGCTTATAGGGAAATCCTAGGCAAGGTTGAAAAGAAAACCCAGAATGTCTGATGCCTGAGGACCCTAATCGTGGTTGCTGGCTTTGCCAGGACACAGTGAGGATGGATGACTCAACCCCAGTGAACCTCAGTTTCTTCTCCCCTTGAATGAGGTATTCAGCTGGGTTCACCCTAGAGCTCCCTCAGCAAGGGGGGGGGGGTGTCTCAGGCTTTAGGGATGCTGCAGGCTGGTGCAGGGCATCTGCGTCAGTCCCCAAATGTGGGTCTGCAGGGCTGTGTCAGGCGAGCGAGCGAGCGCTCAGCGCTTTATGTAACAAACCTGCAAATGCAAGTTGGAGCAGGGAAGGCTGCTCTCCAGCACTGACGCATTCACTCCCACTCAAGTCTCAGCAAGAAAGAGAAAAAGAAAGAAAAAAAATATATCTGCTTTCAGCTGTTCCAGCCTGCTTCCCCCATCCTCAGTGGGGGTGGAGGGGGGCAGAGGCGGACAGCTCCAGTGTCAGTCAGATCGAGGGCCCTATGGATTTAATTAGAAGCTCCCCCCCCACACACACACACACACTTCTCTGTTGGTCGAGGTTTTATATGCCATTAAGCACCTCTGCATGCATCTCATCCATTCATTTGGTTGGCAAACTGGACACCTGCTGTGCGACAAGCGCATTTCTGGTTGCTAAGACCACAGCAGGGAATAAAGGGCCCACGGGGCCCAGCTCTCAGGGTGCTGAAATTTGGCTGCAATACACAAAAATAAACCAGTAAGCCATTTGGTCTGTTAGAAGGAAAAAGCACAGGAAGGGAGGGGTGGCTTAACTTGTGTTGTTTGCTTGGTTTATGTTTTGTTTTTGAGGCAGGGTCTTTCCATGTAGCTCTCCTCCTGCCTCAGCCTCCTGAGAGGGGCCTATGGGAAATGTGCTGTTCTATGCCTACATGATGTTGACATTATCTGTGGGAAGAAGGTTGGGAAATGAATGAGCTCCCTATAGGATGATGGTCCTCCCAGGGGATATTTGGCAATTTCCAAATTTATTATTATTATTATTATTACAAATGTCCCAATATTTTCAGCTCCTGGTGTAGAATGCACAGTGTCAGCCCCCACAACAAAAAATGAGCAGGTCCAAAATGAGAACAGTATGGCCATTGAGAAAAGCTGCCCCAGGGCCCACCCAGTGTGTCTTAGCAGTCCTTAAGGGACAACCGGAAGCATGCTTCTCCCAGGAAGCCTCCCCTGATTACTCCTCACATTTGAAAGCTATCTCTCATTCCTGTAAATCCTAGGGTGTTTGTGAATGGCCAGAATGTGAGGCTTTGCCAGGATTATGCAACTGTAGTGTTTAGGAAAAACCTGCTCTGCCACAAGCAGTAGACTGTGCTTACAGTGGCAAGCAGCTGAACCCTCTGATCTTCAGCTTCTGCATCCATCTGTAAGAAGAAGATAGCAATGTGCACTATGCAGAGATTGGGAGTTTTATTAGTTCTCTTACTTATTACTGCTCTTATTGAGCAGATGTGTGTGTGCTGAACACAGGATCTGAAACACAGTAGGTGCTCAACCCTCCTCCTCATCATCATTCGTATCTAACCTGCCCATAGATCCAGGACCCTTCTGAAGGCTGAGACAGGCCCCATTTTCACCCCAACTCCCATTCAAGCCAGTGCTGGCTGACTTAAGAAATGGATGGATGGATGGATGGATGGATGGATGGATGGATGGATGGATGTGTGGATGGATGAATGGATGGATGGATACATGAATGAATGGATTCATGGATGGATACATGGATGGATGGGTGGGTGGATGCATGCATGCATGCATGGATGGATGGATGGATAGATGGATGCATGGATGGATGTGTGGATGGATGGGTGGGTGGGTGCATGGATGAATGCATGCATGCATGCATGGATGACTGGTGAGTGGATTAGTTACAGGCAGTGAGTGAAAAGAAATTGATGGGTGGATGAGACTGAAAGGGTGACAGACGGACAGGTGGGTGAGTAGGATAGGGTGGGTAGATGGATGGGGGAGGATGAGTAGGAACAAGAAGGGAGCTAGGAGAAAGGAGGTAAGTAGGAGGATAGAAAGCTGGGTGGATGGATGGATGGCCAGATGGATGAATGGATAAATCAATGGGTACATATATGGAAGGGTGGGCAGGCGGATATATGTAAAGGAAGACAAGTAGACTGAAATATTACTTCTTTTATGAGTTTTTGCTGAGTGCCCAGGTTGCCAGCAGTGAGAAACACAGTGGCGCAGACACAGTGGATCTCTAATCCCTCAACTCATTTAGTGGACAGTAGGTGGCTTGCTGCACAGAAGCGCTGCCTCCCTTTCTAGAAATGAGAACTTAGGACTAAAGAAGGGAAAGGCTTCTCTCGGTGACATAGCCATCCTGGTAGAACCCAGCCAAGGGCTTTGTGGCCCTCACAGCTCTGCAGGCAGTAGTCGTCTTCTCTACCCTAGTTGGGGGATCTTCCTCGACACACAGCCGCCTATCTCAGATCATCCCATGATTTCTCCAGGAAGATATCTGCCAGAGACCCATGCAGGAGTGGGCACCAGGGACTTAGGAAGGGGGGACACAGCTGAGCTATTCTTAGGTCTACTGAGGAATGGAGGAGGGCGAAGGAGTCTGCGGGTAGCAGAGATCAATCGTAGTATAGTTCCTCAGGAACCACCCACCTTGTTTTTTGAGACAGAGTCTCTTCCCTGGGATCTGGAGCTCAGTGATTGGTCACTCCTGACTGGCCAGTGAGCCCCTACCTCTGCTCCTCCAGTGTGGGATTACAAACACACACTACCATGCATGTTTTTTTACATAGGTTCTGGGGAATCAAACCCAAGTCCTCAAGCTGGTGTGGCAAATACTTTAGCTACTCAACTGTCTCCCCAGCCCTGACCTGTGACTTTCATAGCCTACTTCTTGGGGGAGAGAAGACAGCACTGTAATTCAGTGAGGCCAGGAACTACTAGGACTGGTCTTGATGACCCAGCTCAGACCTGCAGCCCAAGCTTCCTTTCCCACAATGTGGAGTGACTCATGGCCAGGAGGTGATGGGGCAAGGAGTTGGTTAGGCTTTGTGCTAGCTTTGGCTAGTTCTTTTTTTTTTAGGGGTTGTGCTGAGCACAAACTCATGCACACCACTGTATCCCTGAGCTCCGTCTGCCCTTCATTCTTGGCGAGATGGAGCATGTTTGCACATCCATATGTGTGTAAGTATTATGCACAAGCAGTGTGTTTCAGTGGAGCTGAAGAACAATTAGGCTTCCAAGTTCTAAAAGCTGAGTCAGCTTACTCCATGCTACTTCCTGGGGAGTCCTTGGGTTCTAGATGTTTGATATAGCCTTTACTCAGATCTAGAACCCAAGCTCTTCACACACACACACACACACACACACACACACACACACACACACACACACACCATTTTCCATGAGTTTACACTGGGGCAGATGATAGGACACTCTGCTGGAGATTTAGATCAGAGGTTCTCACCCATGGGTTGTGATGTCTTGGAGGTCAAATGTCCCTTTCATAGGGGTCGCCTAAGACCACCTGCATATCAGAATTCATACATTACGATCCATAACAGCAGCAAAATTACAGTTATGAAGTAGCAACAAAACTAATTTTATGGTCAGGGGTCACCACCAGTGAGGAACTGTCTAAGCCATTGGTTTAGACAACGCAGGCCGATAGAAACAGAATGCAAAAATGTTTATATCAAATAACTAGGTTTATCCACTCACAGAAATCCCTGCCCAGTGGCTTCTGCTACGTAGCTATCTGCATGTCCTTGCCCCCTACTTTGCCCCCCAGCTTTTCTCCTGAACTCCTTATCCCAAACTCATTCTGCAGAACACAGGGGGATCTGCTCAGCAGACACTCACACACTTCCCAGGGAGGTAAGCTCCCCTATTCAACACAGACCCTTACCTGATCTATGCACCTGATCACATGTGTGTGGAGGAGGAGGATGCATGTGTAGGGTGATTGCTGAGCCCTTGACTTAATTGAGCACAAGACAGGGATGAGCAAGGAAGGCAATGCCGTAGGGGTGGAACAGGGCTGGAAGAGCGGGACTGCACCATCATATCTCCCTAGATTCCTCTCCCCGCTATGACTTCATTTTAAAAATTAAACGTTTCCAGGCCAGGAGTTGTGGTCCGCATCTTTAATCCCAGCACTTGGGAGGCAGTGGCAAGCAGATCTTGATGAGCTCAAAGCCAGTCTGATTGTCTTAATGAGTACCAGGATAGCCAGAGCTACCTAGAGACCTTGTCTCAAAATAACAACAACAACAACACAACAAAATGAAATGATTCCCAGGTATCAGGCAAAATGAGATTTATAAATAAAGGCTAATTTTTTATCAGTCCAAAACAACCCCAGAGGCTGAGACTCTTGCTGTCTGGCAGGTTATCACGGGTTGGGTTAGATGTGGATTCTGGCTTGGGAGTATAGCCTCGAGGAGCTGAAATGGGTATGGGGCACCAGATGCCCAGGGGTCCTACTGACTGCTGGCCTCTGTGGATCCAGGTCAGCACCTCGGCATGACGAAATGCGAAATCATGTGCGACAAGATGACCTCACGAATCCCAGTGGCTTTGCTCATCCGCTATCAGCTAAACCAGGAGTCCTGCGGCAAGCGTGCCATTGTGTAGGTATCCCTTTCAACCCCCAGAGGCCCTAGGACATTCCAGCCCTCCCTCTCCCCCTCCTCACCCTGGGCTTCCTGCCAAAGGCCTTAGTAAGTGTGGGCCTTGTTTCAGGCCCACAGGCTATCTCCTCGCTGACCTTAAGATCAGTGGTAAACAACAGAGGTGGGAAATGGTTTCCTGGATGGCTCACCGTGGTTCAGGGCAGCACCCAGGATGGAGCCTCCTTTCTTCAGCCCACTAGATCCCATGGGGGAGGTTGAGGGAAGTGGCCTACTAGAGCAGGATCCAGACTCCAGCAGGAGATGGGTAGCAGCAGGGTGAGAGGAGGTGGAGGAGCTAAAATGATTGGCTAACCACAAGGATGGTCATCACCAAGTGACAGAAGAGCAGGGCCCTGGGAGCCTCTGGGGAGGAAACAGGCTCAGTCAGTCATTTTCTGCCTGGCCAGTTTGGTCCCTTGTTCCTTCTGGGGCACATGGAGCGTACTGCCTGTTTGCTCAGTCCCGAGTCCCTTCCCCAGCACTGATGGTGGCCCCTTGAGCAGCCTCAGCCGTGCAGGAAATGATCAGTGTCCTTTTAAACTCAGGCTCTGTTGGAGGAAGTCCAGCGTTTCCTGTCCCTAGACCGCTCCCTCAAGGAGTGGGGTTCAAAGTGCATTCCTGCCTGCTTGCTCTGCTCCCCCAGCAAGGATTACTTCTTCCAGACACCCCCCAAATGCTTGCCTCTCTCTTCTAAAGGAAGTAGAAGAGGGAACCTGGAACCCTTGGGAATGCCACAGCTTCCCAGAATACCCCAGCTGGGCATGCTTTGTCTGTCAACCTCATTTTCCCACGTGTTAAAGGGCATTAGCATAGTGGCTACAGTGTAGAATGTGTATGAACTGCAGAGGCTGTAGCGTGGAATGTGGGCTCCAGTCAGCTCTGAGCTGCTGTTGGGGCAAAGCGTCATGGACAGCCTCATGGGAAGCTCTAGACAGAAACCCCACTCAGAGCCCAGAGCCCCCTTACCTTGGTAGCAGAGATGCAGTTGATACTACGGTTATTTCTAAATCTTACAATCCCTGCTGTGACGCGATGCACTTTCTCTAGATAGTTTACCCTTTATTTTGCTTAATATCACAAAAGTTGGATGCCCATTTGCTTGGGACTTTCCTGGTTATAAAAGGGGAAGTCCCTCAGGCTGAATGCTGAATGCCACAGTTCATCTGAGGTGGAGGGTTCCCCTCCAGACCACAGGCATTTGCGTCTCAGCCGAGGGAGGACTAGGCGACACAGGGGATGGAGTGGGCCCCAAACCTCATGCTAGCAAGCCAGGCCAGCTTGGCTGCAGAGCATGCGAGCAGTACCCCCACACCATAGCAGCCTGGCTGTCTAGAATCTGGGCATCACCAGCCCCCCGTTTTCCTTATAGCCTGGAGACGACACAGCACAGACGCTTCTGTGCTGACCCGAAGGAGAAATGGGTCCAAGACGCCATGAAGCATCTGGATCACCAGGCTGCTGCCCTCACTAAAAATGGTGGCAAGTTTGAGAAGCGGGTGGACAATGTGACACCTGGGATCACCTTGGCCACTAGGGGACTGTCCCCATCTGCCCTGACAAAGCCTGAATCCGCCACATTGGAAGACCTTGCTTTGGAACTGACTACTATTTCCCAGGAGGCCAGGGGGACCATGGGGACTTCCCAAGAGCCACCGGCAGCAGTGACCGGATCATCTCTCTCAACTTCCGAGGCACAGGATGCAGGGCTTACGGCTAAGCCTCAGAGCATTGGAAGTTTTGAGGCGGCTGACATCTCCACCACCGTTTGGCCGAGTCCTGCTGTCTACCAATCTGGATCTAGCTCCTGGGCTGAGGAAAAAGCTACTGAGTCCCCCTCCACTACAGCCCCATCTCCTCAGGTGTCCACTACTTCACCTTCAACCCCAGAGGAAAATGTTGGGTCCGAAGGCCAACCCCCATGGGTCCAGGGACAGGACCTCAGTCCAGAGAAGTCTCTAGGGTCTGAGGAGATAAACCCAGTTCATACTGATAATTTCCAGGAGAGGGGGCCTGGCAACACAGTCCACCCCTCAGTGGCTCCCATCTCCTCTGAAGAGACCCCCAGCCCAGAGCTGGTGGCCTCGGGCAGCCAGGCTCCTAAGATAGAGGAACCCATCCATGCCACTGCAGATCCCCAGAAACTGAGTGTGCTTATCACTCCTGTCCCCGACACCCAGGCAGCCACAAGGAGGCAGGCAGTGGGGCTACTGGCTTTCCTTGGTCTTCTTTTCTGCCTAGGGGTGGCCATGTTTGCTTACCAGAGCCTTCAGGGCTGTCCCCGCAAAATGGCGGGGGAAATGGTAGAAGGCCTCCGCTACGTCCCCCGTAGCTGTGGCAGTAACTCATACGTCCTGGTGCCAGTGTGAGCTGCTTGCCTGCCTGCCTGTGTCCAGAGTGTGATTCGGACAGCTGTCTGGGGACCCCCCCCCCCATCCTCATACCCACCTTCATCCACGCTGGGGAAATGGGAATGGAGAAGCTGGACCCTCCAGGGGCTGTGGGCTCCATCCAATCCCCCCTCCCCCGAGGGGTGGCCCCGGAGGCCACCCTAGACCACTATTCACTTATCAGAGACAGAGCAGGTGACCTTCCAGCTCCTCTATATTTGAAAGAATCCTCTGCTGCTGGCTGGTTAGAGGGGCCCTTGACACCCCAACTCCAGTGAACAATTATTTATTGGATTCCCAGCCCCTGCGACGACACCTGTTTCCCGCGCGCACCGTGGTCCGCCCATATCACAAGCAGCAGGCCAGGCCTATCTGCCTGTCCCCCTGACCTCCTTGTGTCTCCTGGCTTTGCTGCAGTCGCCAGCCCTTCTCCTCCCCGGCCAGCTGCGGTGCTATCTGCCCTATGTCTCCCTCTATCCCCTGTACAGAGCGCACCACCATCACCATCAACACCGCTGTTGTGTCTTTTCTTGCATGAGGTTAAAGCTGTGTTTTCTGGAGCTCTCCGGGAAGGGAGACAAGCTTGCGAGAGGGTTTAAAGTGTTCCTCCCCAGACTTGGATGTGCTGTGAAGGCATGCTGCGTCTGAAGGAAGGGTCCAGTCCCCACTCGGCTACCAGCACCACAAAGTGCCCCACCTGTAAAAGGAAAGAAACGTGGTCCAGAGCTGGCAATAACCTATGGCCCTGACATCATCACTTTCTCTGAGATCCTTGTCTCCACCCCTGGGTGCAACCCCACCCCTTATCAACATTAATAGTCACTGCCATTCCACTGGACTGACATTTTTGTACCCTGTGATTCTGAGGGCTGGCAAGGAGTGGCTTGAGAGTGCAGATCGTACCCTGTATGCCCCCCCCCCAAATGGAGGCTGAGTTGGGGACTTGCAGGAACAGAGGCCAACTCAGATGGCTTCCCCTGTGTTCTCACTAGAAACCCCTCCCCCATGCACCAAGGTGACAGTCACAGGTCTGCCCTGGCTAAAGGACAAGCCACATAGGAAAGATTAGGACAAGCCCCTCGGAGGCAGAGGATCCAGGGTAAACCCCTGGAGTGGCCACAAACCCAATTTCAGTGTAGGGACTTGTGCATGTGTGTACTTGCATAGTCAGACAGAGGCTGCCAGGGTCCTTTCCTGTCTCTGAGAGCAGTGTTCACGCCAAGGACTCACCTTTGCCCCCATTGCAGGCAGGGCCAGAACTCCCATAGCATTCTCCAAGAGCCCTGTGACATTTTCTGGAAGGGACTCTGCCCTGGGCGCAAAGTGACTGCTGAAGCAAGGAGCAGCTGAGCAGCACCCCAGCGGAGCTGAGCCGGCAGGCCACGCCCCTCGGGGGGGGGGGGCATTTCTACCCACCCTGCTCTGAATAGCTCCAACTTCACCTTAGGAGCCTCCCAGGGGCGAGCTTCACCCAGAAGCCAGTGACTCACTCCTTGATTGGTGGAAGCTCAGTTGGCTCCTGAGAGTGAGGAAGCCAACCCTTTGTCGACCCTCCTCCTGGGAAGCCTGTGGGCGGCTCTGATCATGCTCCACAGAACCAGTTGTAGGCCTGAGCCGCAGCAGCCCGAGTGCACTATATCCTGGCTCCTTCGGTGGGGAACCTTTAAGGGTTGGGACACCCGTCATCGGACTTTGTTGGTTCCTCCCTCCCAGAGCAGAATGTGGGCCGTAACAATCTGAGGAGGACTTTGAAAGTTGTTGATCCTTTAGGGTTTTTTTTCAAGCATCATTACCAATGTCTGTGCCATTTTGTATTTTACTAATAAAATTTTAAAGTCTTGTGAATTAAATCAGGGAACTTTTCTCTGGGGTAGGCCTCGGCCGGGGTGGAGGTGGGGTGGGAGCATGGGGAATGGGAGAGGAGAGGGGACAAGTTCTAAGACCTGGGTCTCTAACTCATTTGCACCAGGGGTAGGGATTTTCCCAGAAGGCAGATGGGAATGAGGAGAACTGGACCCTGGCCTGGCCCAGTGTTGCCTCTGTGTGTGTAATGGTGACCCGGTACCTTTCACCTCCCTGGGCCTCTATGCACGTGGGTGTGACTGATCTCTTGGTCTGCCAAGACTCAGGATCCCTGTGGGTCCTACTCAGTGTCCAGGAGCCACCACCCTGATGTTACTGTCACTTATATATGATGTCCACATGTTCCTCTACACTGTCTCTACTCATTCCTGACTCGTATAAAGACGAAGAGGGACTAACTAGCTCTTCTCAAGAAACCAGGAAGCTCCTAGATAGGACCCAAGTGTGAGCCGTTCAGCGGCCCTTCCGCTTTTCAATATACAACATTAGAGTCCCAGCGTACAGTTGTGCAGGTTGAAAACAGCACAGGGTTATCTCAGGTCAGGTCCAGCCTATGGTATACAATCTTTCATGAATTCTAAAACGGACATTTTTTTCCCCCTCACTGTGATGTGTTAGAGTTGGGATTTACTTTGCTATCCGTGATTCTGCTGGGTTTTTGTTTGTTTGTTAGTTTATGTGGTTTTCCTTCTGAATAGGGCTAAAACCCCAGGACTCAGGCGTGCAAGGCAAAGCGCTGTACTCCTGACCTCTGCACCCTCTGCTCTCTTCTTCATGTTTTGTTTTGACACATTGTCTGAGTTGCTCAGACTGGCCTAAGCAGATCTTATAGTCCTCCTGCCTTCAACCGCTTGAGTAGCTAGATTTTATTAGTAAAATGCAAAATGGCACATATTCTACAGTTATTAAATGTCAGAACATCTTTCTATCAATAACATCTTAGACTCAGTGTCTACATTGTAGTTTTAAAATTGGAGGCAGCATGGCAAGATGGCTCAGCAGTTAAGAGCACTGACTGTTCTTCCGAAGGTTCTGAGTTCAAATCCCAACAACCACATGGAGGCTCCCAACCACCTGTAATGAGATCTGATGCCCCCTTCTGGTGTGTCTGAAGTCAGCTACATGTACTTATGTATAATAATAAATAAATCTTTGGGCCAGAGCAATCAAGGGTTGAGCGAGCAGAGTTGACCGGAGCGAGCAGGGCTGACCGGAGCGAATGGGGTTGACCAGAGGGAGCAGAGGTCCTACACCACATAAAGGCTCACAACCATCTGTACAGCTACAGTGTACTCACATACATAAAATAAATAAATTAAAAAAAAAAACATTGGAGGCAGCGAGGGGCTGGAGAGATGGCTGGAAAGAGTTAAGAGCACCTTCTGCTCTTGTAGAAGACACAGGTTTGGCTTCCAGCACCCACATCAAGCGACTCACAGGAGATCTGATACTCTCCCCCTCCCCTGACACTCCAGGCACCATCACACGGGCAGACACCCACTCATACTTGTGAAATAAAAATAAGTAAATCGTTGAAAATAAAATTAGAGACAGCATTTAAAAATCAGGAAGTCGGCCAGGTACACTCATTTCCTAAATTCTCTCAGTGACTCAGGGGACCCCACAGGCCTGTGCTCTTTCCAGGTGACAGGTGGGGGTTGGGCATGGGGGTTACAGCCTGTGCACCAGCTGTCCTATGCAGCCCAGCCATCTCCTGCTCTCTGGGCTCACTGGGATCCATCAGGTGCCATTTATTGTCACCACCCTCTTAGTAAGGACATTATTTTGGAGCCCCTGTGTCTATCAAAAACACGTCAAGGAAAGGCAGACCATGATCTCACTTCCCTTTCTTCTGGGGCCTCCCTCGCTCCATCGTTTCCTGCCCATTTTCATCAGGAGCAGAGACCCGAAGTCCATGATAGCTGCAGTCAGATCTCCCTCTTTGAGGAGAGTTCTTCAGGCAGACCTGCATCCTCCTGACCTAATTCCCCAGTTTGTTGCCCCAGGCTTTTCCCTGGCTGGAATGGTTGCAGGTGTGGTGACATCTTGAACAGGTTCAGGAAGAGGAAGGGAGTCGAGAAAACTGGATCCCGGTTCAAGGCTCCCCAGGGACCTCAAAGCTCCACGCCCTCACAGTTTTCTCTTTCAGTTCAGCCAGTTTGACTTAGCGAAGGCAATTCCCATCCCCAATTCCAAGTCTGAAATGGCAGTTATTCTGAAACTCCATGCAACTGTGCTGATAATAGACACTCCTTCTTCATAATTTCCACGTGGCAGGCTGTGTGCCAAGCTCTTCCGGCAGTGAGCTTTACCATAACAGTAAAGTTTGCCAAGGATATGTGAACTCAGGCTCGGGGGCACAGCTCAGTGGTAGAGCACCTGGCTCATCCCCGGATCTGAAGACCTGTGACTTGTTCCAGTCTCGTTCCCATCTCCCAAAGAGCTGGCACGGGACCGAGCCTTTCTCCAGAGTTCAGATCCTAAGAAATATGTCATTAGGCTTTGGGGGGTTGGAGGTTGATTTTTTGAGACCAGGTCTCCCCATGTGGCCCAGGCTGGCTTTGACGGTGTCTCTCTTGACCTCTCCCTACACTGCAAGGAGTCCAGCAGAAATAAAGGGGCAGAGCAACTTACTAAAACCTTAATGGTCTACCCTCTCTCCTCACCTTTCCAGTGCCGCAGTGTGTGCCACCATGCCCAGCTCCACACTGTTCCTATGAGTCCTGGTTGAGCCGCAGATTCATAGGTGTGCAGACTCCTGAGCCCCTCTGACCTCCTGTCCTCAGCCCTGGGGAGTATAGGCCTGGATTTGTGCTATTAAGCTACAGCCCCTCCTTCTCAACCTTTGCCTCTACCTCCTACTTGGCCAGAGTTTTAGGACCCACTGCAACAGGTACACCCCTTTCCCTCTCCCTCTCCCCGTCCCCGGTCATCAGGGAACCTAGACAGTAGGCAGCCTCAGCCCTGCCACCTTAGCCCCTTCGCTCCTAGATCTGTGGTCAACTTCTGCATTCCCCAGACGGGCGAGGCCACAGACAAGAAAAACACACGAATGAATGGCTGGGAATTTCCAGCTTTGAGCCGAATAATAGGTTGTGTGTGTGTGTGTGTGTGTGTGTGTGTGTGTGTGTGTGTGTGTGTGTGTGTGTTGCATGTAGTATATGTGTTCAAGCACGGTATATATCAGTGCATACAGCTGCTCTAAGGGGGTTTGCAGGGAGGGCTCAGAGGCCTCAAGGGCCCGAGCACAGGTTCAAAGTACATAATGACTCAACTTCAAGGACTTGAAGCAAAACCTAGTTCTAGGCTGGCTTACCTGAATCAGAGCCAAGTTCAGCGGCTAGGATTCCCGAGGGACCTCTGTAATCTCAACCCATTGCAGTCAGTGCCTCTGCTGCCAGGTGAATTCCAGAGCAGATGCCCTTCCTTAACCTCCAGGTCACCCTGCTGCCCCTAGAGGGCAGAGCAGTACTGCTCAAAATGAGCACCTTGTCCTCAAAATGGATACAATATAACGGGGTTTTCTGGCTGTGCAACTTTGAGCCAGTCCCTTGTTTTTCTCCTATATAAAACAGGAATGAGAAGCCGAGCAGTGGTGGCACATGCCTTTAATCTCAGCACTTGGGAGGCAGAGGCAGGTGGATTTCTGAGTTCAAGGCCAGCCTGGTCTACAAAGTGAGTTTCAGGACAGCCACGGCTATACAAAGAAACTCTATCTCAACCCTCCCCCCTCCAAAAAAAAAAAAAAAAAAAAACAGGAATGAGAACTTATCTCAGAAATCTTAAGATAACCCTTACCAAACATTTAAGGCAAGTAATTATGGCTGGTGGGTTCCTAGCTAGTAACTAGAACCTATGATCCATATTTCCACATGGTTTGAAATTGCACTCACACACTTTTGAAACTTGATCTTGGGGGGGTGGGGGCGGCTGAAGAAATGGCTCAGTGGTTAAAAACACCTGCTGCTCTTCTGGAGGACCTGAGTTCAGCTCTCTGCACCCATGGCAGGCAGCTCAGAATAGCTCGTAACAACAGTTCTCAGGGTTCTGACGCCCTCCTCCAGCTTCCAAAGGCACCATGTCATGTACACATGCTCACACACAAAAATACATATAACACACATAAATAAACAGCAAATGGAATCTTCAAAGACGAAATAAGGTCTCACATAGGGTGGACTAGCCTTGAAGCTAACTTGTCGCCAAGGGTGGCCACGAACTCATAATCTTCCTGCTTCTTCCTCCCAAGTGCTGGGATTGCCACCATCCTAATTAGGGGAGGGGTAAGGGGATGCAGGGCATCATATGTAGCCCAGGCTGACCTCAAACTGGTGGGCACAGTATCCTCTCAGCCTCCCAAGGGTCTAGGAATACAGGATTTTGTTATTGGGTATTCAGACAAGACTATAGAATTACCAGGTGACCATAAATAAATATAGTCTTCCTGGTCTTCAGGGAAGTAAAGAAATACTGTAGTGTCGGATCCCAACTCTCGAGAGGCAGAGGCAGGAGGATTGCTGAGAGTTCAAAACCAGCCAGACCTAGAGGGAGACCTGTCTCAAAAAAGAAGAGGAAGAGAAAGAAGAGAGGAAGCAGAGGGAAGGAAGAACGGAGAAAAAAGATATTACAGTATTATTAAACAGATAACAATAATCCGTAACTTGGAGCTGGAGAGATGGCTCAGTGGTTAAGAGAGAGCGCTGGCTGCTCTTCTAGAGTGCCCAGGTTCAATTCCCAGCACCCGCATGACCATTCATCCATCACTGTCCCTAATTCTAGGCCCAGATTCCCAGGGACTCTAATGCTACCTCTGGCCTCCTCTAGTACTGCAGGCACATAGAGCACAAATACACATAAAACAAAAATACATAAAGTCTCAAAAAAAAAAAAAAAAAAGAAGAATCTGCAATTTGCACCATTTGCCCTAAGCTAGTACTTTCTGTTCAAGGTGATAGTTCTCCTCTCTATTGTTTTGAACTTGGTAAAGCAAAACTTATTGAATCACAAGTAATTCAAACCAGACTAGCTAGATGCTTGATGCTTGGACAGGAAGGGAGGGCTTTCTTATTTTTTTCTTTCTTTTGTCTTTTAAGTTCTCAAGTCCTTGGAGACTGGGGTTGTTATTAATGTCCCTGACTTGCTGCCTCTTGGGCACATGACCTGGCACTCCTCTTGGGCTGGCGGGGCAGCTCTGGTAAGTGAGATGGAAAGCAGTGTGTAGACTTGGCAGAGTTTGAGATAGCTGAGTAGACAGACAGACACTCCCCAGAGTGCTCTGCACAGTAGGGAGCGAGTGGAGGCTAAGTGGCTGAGCACTGCTCGGAAAGCCTTGTGTCAAGGACCCATGTCTGAGCCCTGTGGGAGTGGCCAAGCCATCCCGGGTGAGACCCAGCCTTCCTTGAGTCCAAGCGAGCCGACAGAGTGCAGAATATGCTCGCTGAAGCTTTCTCTCCACCAACTGCCCTGGTTATGGCCTAAGGGCTGCTCCCTGCTGAGTCTGCTCCTACTGAGATTAGCTAATCACACACACCTTCTTGTTCAGCTGTATGCACCAACCCTGCTTTTCATTTATCTGTGTGCAACAACCCCACCTTCCCGGTCAGCTGTGTATCCACTAAACATATTGAGTTTTGAGAGGTGCTGGGGCTTTGAGTTTCTGGGGGTGCTGTGGCTTCTCAATCACATGTTTTTGTCATGTCTTCATCGTCCCTAGTTAGGGTTCTGGGACTTACTGACGTCGTGCACGTCACCACTGGCTCAGCCTCTACAGTATTCCAGGAAGTACCTGGGTCCCAGAGCCCAAGGGACATGGAACTTCTGGCTGTGGAAGAGAGTCCAACTAATCAACATGCAGGAGTAGAACAAATAAACATTTGTGGTTTTAATTTGGAAGGCTGGAGGGTTTTTATGAGTCAGCATAACCGGCCCATCCGGTTAGCTCTGACACCATCAAGAAAACACAGGCTCAGCTTGGAGGGTGACTTATTAGCCATTATGCCGTTAAAAAGCTGGAACCCTTCTGGTGAGGACATAGGTCTTGTATTGCAGGCACCCCAGACTGGCCTTGACCCTGAATTTGCTATGTAGCAGAGGATGACCTTGAACTCCTGCTCTTCCTATCTCCGGATTCCAAGTGCCAGGAATACAGGCATGCTCTACCATACCCCCATGCTCTACCATACCCACATACCCAGCTGAACACTGCCTCTCTTTTTTTAAATATGTGTTTATTTTATGTATATGAGTACACCATTGTTCTCTTCAGACACACCAGAAGAGGGCATCAGATCCCATTACAGATGGTTGTGAGTCACCATGTAGTTACTGGGATTTGAACTCAGGACCTCTGGAAGAGTAATCAGTGCTCTTAACCGCTAAGCCATCTTTCCAGCCCTGAACACTGTCTCTTAATGGACATAAATATGCTGAGCCCAGTCCTTGCTCACTGGCCATGGTTGCTCCATCCTTTCCCCTTACCATGGCCATTCCTGGTTGCCAACCTGTCTACACCTGGGATTACCTGACAACCCAAGCAGTTTGCCACACCTGTGAGGGGTTGCTCTGGATTGGATCATGTGAGAGTGGGAGACCCATCCTAAATCTGGGTCATGCCTTCTCATGGCAGTCCATATAAAAGACACAGAAAAAGAGAGAGAGAGAAAAAAAAAAAAGCTTTTGCTTTTTGCCAGCTTGCCCTCACTCACTGGCAAGTTCATATACCTGCTGCGGAGGCATCTCTTTGCTGGGTAGCCTTTCCACCCTTAGCAAAGAATGTACCCCAACCTCCATCTCCTGAGGAAATCAATCCTTCATTGTCTGCTATCCCTGAAGAAGATACCAGACGAGGTAGTACCGATGTCCCTAAGGGCCCTCTGATAGTTGCCTCGAGACCTGTAAACCAGACTTAATGCAAAGCAGGCTCCTAGAGGGGAGGTAGAAAGAAAGTGTAGCCCATGGGGAAGTGCGCTGCACCACTAAAGAGCTTAATGACTCATTGACTCAAGCAGAAATGTGGGGAATGTGTGTGGGAGAGGATGTTAAGCATTTGGGATTACATTACAACTGGATCAGGCTGAGTTTATTGATCTGGACCACTGAGTCTAGGTTTAGGAAGCTTGATCAGTTAAACATGGCGTTAAAGGTTCGATCAGTTGCCTGAAGTATTTGTCAAATGGATGGCCTACTGAAAAGAAGCTAGAAATGACTTAGATCCTTTGGCTTAGACTCATAAAGGATCCCAGACTTAGTGGACTCTGAGACCTTAGTACAACCGACGCTGTGACGAAAGTACCATTCAGGCCACAAAACTCAGCATGTAGGCAGCACCACCCGCCCAAACCAGAACAAAGGTCCTGTCCATCAAAGTCCACACTTCTGGAAAACTCCCTAGATGTGCTAACCTTGCTTTTTGGCTTCTGTAGCTCTGCTTCAGGCTAAGTCTTCTTGTTAACAGTTATATCAAACCAGAACACTGTTTCCTTGGATTTAAAACTCACCCTGAAAAAGGGCTCAGGGCTACACCGGGATCCCAAAAACCTAGTCTAGTTGTTGGCTGGCTAATACAGACTTTCTATTGGCTTAACCCGTGTCCTAGCTGCCTTCTCTGGTGAATACCCCACAACATTGATGAAAGGATTTTAAGGCTCAGGGAAACCACAATGCTAGACTGAGTACTCTTTGTAAAGCCTAATCCTCCACCACGGACAGGCCCAGGAGACATGCCCTCCACTAATCCTCTAAGACTCAAAATGATGAGAGGGGCACCCGCACATTTGAAGAGCTGTGTGGTTGCCCTTTTCCTTGTGTCAGACCTTAGGGTCGGAGATGCTGTTGGATGAATTAGATGTGATGGGTTTATTTTAGCTTCAGAGTACCAGAGGCCAGGTGGCTGCACTGAATTGCCAAAGGCAAGATGATCACAGTTGTCAGAATGGGCAGCACAGACAAAGTGGCATCCACAGTGGCCTGACCCGTAATGGTTTCCAGGTAAAAGGACTAATATAGTAGCATGACCTGTATGGACCTTTGGTACTGGCTGATCAGTCACGGTGTTTCCGGGCATGAAACAGATAAGGAGCTTACTGTATTTTTGCTTGATCTGCATAAGTGGGAAAAAAAATCTCAAACAAATAAAAGAACGGCTACATTGGATCGTGGCAAAGGGGAATCTTGGCCCATAAATTGATTTCCAGACTTGAACCAGTTTTCAGACTCAGAACCCCTTGAATGAACAGACAGCCAGCTCCCCCTGAGGAGGGATAAAATACCCAAACGTTTTCCTGTTAGCCTTTCCCCAGTCGTACAGACCCTCTGGCCTCTTACTTGGGTAACCTGTAAAAGGCGGAAAAAGAAACTTTCCTGGCCTATTGGATACTGGTTCTGAACTAACTCCAATTCCACGAGACTCCAAGAAACGTCATGGCCCTTCAGTGAAAGCCGGAGCTTATGGAGGTCGGGTGATTGATGGAGTTTTGACTGAAGTCCGCTTCATAGTAAGTTGAGCACATCTCTGAACTCGTCCTGTGATTATTTCCCCGATTCCAGAAGGTATAATTGGACTAGATATAATTAGAGATTAGGAATTCCCACACTGGTTTTCTGACCTGTGGAATGGGGCTATTATAGAGAGGCTAAACGGAAGCCTTGGGAGTTACCTTTACCAGGGAAAATGTGAACCAAAAAGAGTGTTGCGCTTGGGCTGGTGAGATGGCTCAGTGGGTAAGAGCACCCGACTGCTCTTCCGAAGGTCCGAAGTTCAAATCCCAGCAACCACATGGTGGCTCACAACCACCCGTGATGAGATCTGATGCCTCTTCTGGTGCGTCTGAGGACAGCTGCAGTGTACTTACATATAATAAATAAATAAATAAATCTTTAAAAAAAAAAAAAAGTGTTGCGCTCCTGGAGGAACTACAGAAATTAGTGCCACCATCAAGGACTTAAAAGCTGTAGGGGTGGTGGTTTACACTGCATCTCTCTCTAACTTTCCTATGTGACCTGTGCAGAAGAAGGGGGTCATGGAGAATGACAGTTGACTTAATCAAAGGTGGAAAGAGGAATGCCTACACTTACTCTCATCCCTAGTGGCCAACCAAGAAAATTTTTGCTTCCTGCTCCAGAGCTCTTAACTTCTGCTAAATTTTGGTTCCAGAGCTCCTGCCTGGGGATACAACAAACATTTCACTGAACTGGAAGCTCTGACTACCCCCCTGGCCACTTTGGGCTTCTGATGTCCTTAAGCCAACAGGCTAAGACAGGAATAGCAGTGATAGGAGGGAGTGATTGATCCAGACTTCTAGAAAAAAAATCTGATTGATTCTCCTGAATGGAGATAAGAAAAATTACATGGGGAGTGCAGGAGATGATTTGGGGTATCTCTCCAAGTTATCAGGGCCTGTGATTAAAGTCAACGGAAAAGCACAACAGCCCACTACAGTCAGAATGACAAAAGGCACAGGCCCTTCAGGAATGAAGAAATGGATTGCTCCTCTGGGGATAGAACCAAGACCTGCCCAGGTGCTTGCTGAAGATAAGGAAATACAGTATGGGTATTTTTAAATACCAGCTAAGGCCAGATGACCAGCTGCAGAAATGAGGGTTAAATTGATCTGAGTGTTTCTGTCCTGTTCTGTTAGGAATGCGTTTGTCCAGATGTTTGTTTTCTTTCCTCGATTTCTTCATCATGCAACGTGTCAGTGGTTATCATAGTTAAGTTATGAGACACTATGTTCCTCAATCCACATTGCCACCTGTTCTAAAATGCATAGGGTTTTAGGTTGTACATGGGACAGTTGAATCACATTTGGTGTAATTATGGCTTGGTTACTGTTTTCATTTGGGAATAAAGCATGACATAAGGAGATGTGAGTGGGTGTCCAGGTGACAAGGGGAGGACTTGTGATTGCTAACCTCCGTTGTCACCTTGACTACATCTTGAACTAACTAAAAGCCCACACAGCTGTGCACTCCTGTGAGGGATTTTTCCCCATTGGATCATTGGAGGCAGGAAGACCCTAAATCTGGGCCACACCTTCTCATGGCAGCCCATATATAGGACATGGGAGAAGAAACCACTTGCACTTTCCATGCTTGCCTCTCTCTCTGGCAAGCTGACTCCTTCACTGGCATTAGAACCTACTTCTTTGGGATGGCAACATTCACCGAAGACCAACGGAGACTTGTGAACTGTGAACGGTTAGTGGATTCTTGGACTTTCTGTTGAAAGACAACCACGGTTGAACTAGCTGGAGCACAGCCTGTAAGTCATTCTAATGAGCCCCTCTGTATGTACATAGATCATTCTATCAGTTCCGTTCTTCTAGAAAACCCTGACCAATACACCTACCCACCCCTTTGGTCCCACACTTTGTAGATCCTCGTGCCTGGCTCTAAAAGTTACCCATCTTTGTTCCCCTGTCACCTTTGAGCTTAGCTTGGATGTCACTTACCTCAAAGGCCTTTCTTGCCTTAGTTTAATGACAGTGGTGGATATATGTAATTGCCTCCATGAGACACAAGACGCTGATGGTTGCTAGGGCAATGCACTCAAGTCCCAGTGGAACTGAATGAACCTCCACTCACCGTTATATTCTGTAAGATATTCCTTCCCAGGCTAGGTCAGAACTCCCAGGAAGCCTGGGCTGGGGCAATGCTCTGCTTCTCCTCCAGCCTCCTTAAATACCTGGCTAGCAGAGAAACCTAGTGGGCCTGAGCTATGGACAGCCTCAGAACTTAAGCTCATTCCTAACCAAACATTTTCTGGTCCATAGTGCTCTCTGCTGTGTGCATGGGACCACTTTTTAATGGACCCTGTATTATCATGGTCACCACCAGCTAGATAGGATTGAAGTGCCATTCACATGGCCCAGGGGTAAGAGGAAGAGCCACTGTCAGTTGCCAGAGGCTCTGATTTCATTGGCACCTTCCTGAAAGGTGTCATGAGCTTTGTTGTTGTTGGTGGTGGTGGTGGTGATAGTGGTGGTGGTGGTGGTGGTGGTGGTGGTGGTGGTGGTGGTGGTGGTGGTGAACCAGAGCCTCATGCATCCTAACCAATAGCTAGACCTCATTCCCTGCTGCAAGTGATTAGACAAATGTTCTTATATAACTCCTGCCGATGCTCTAAGATTAGTTCATACTGAAAAGAGCTACTTCTTCCACACCTCTTTGTACCTTCCTGGGTGTACAAAGACACAGAGAAGCTTCAGAAATATAGCCAAAGTCACAAACGTACTGAGAAGAATAATGTGCATACGTGTAGAATAGCATACAGTCATGGGAAGAAAGATGTGGGCACCCATCAGCAAAGGATTAACAATGCTAAGGGGTATGAACACCGACCCAGTGTGATCCTGCTAGTGCAAAGCTAAAGTACGCTTTCAGAATTACACACAGTCAACCCAGACCCCAGGGTCCACACACAAAACCAACCGACCATAGACCCAAAATATCAGGTCAAAATGTGTAACCAGGTGTGGTGGCACACACCTTTAATCCCAACACTGGAGAAGCAGAGTCAAGTGGAGATGGAGCTCTGTGAGATCGAGTCCAACCTGGTCTACATAATGAGTTCCAGGCTAGCCAGGGCTACTTGGTGAGATCTGGTCTAAGAGAAAGAACAACCAAAAACAGGAATGAAGATCTAGCTCGGTGGCAGAGTGCTTGTCTGCTACACACAAGGCCCCATATTCTGTCCTCATAAATAAATCTCCAGTGAACACATAGGGATTTTCTTCTAATCATTTATTATTCTCCAGCAGTCCAAGGTAGATGGCATTCATACGGTGCTTACACAATGGCAGACAATATAAGTGATCATCTAAAGGGGAGTACGTAGGAAGATGATCAGAGAGACTGGTGAATACTGGGTCATTTCACAGTAGGGACTTGAACGCTCTTAGGCATTGGTATCTTCAGAAAGGCCTGGATCCACACCCTGGGGTACTGAGAAACAACCATATGTTAAAGGTGTACACACTGCTTAGGAAAGTACAAAGAAACATGAGGCCAGCGAATGCCCAACTCTGCTCCTCCTAGTCCAAGGGGATGTGACTGCTGAAGCACCTGCACATTCATGGACATGGCTAGCACATCTAAGGTCCTGGGCAGGACACAAGGGTGTGGCTCACTGTGCCAATCATGTCTGTCCTGGCTCCATTTGTTTGGTCTGACTTCTAACCTGTAGTCCTGAGCAACCTAGGGCAGCATGCTGAAGTTCCCTTCTGCTTGTTATGTTACTCTACCTCCTTCTTATACTCCGACTCCCTCACCACCTCCTTCCCCGCTATATGGTGTGTGTATGGTGTGTGTGTGTGCGTGTGTGTGTGTGTGTGTGTGTATGGGGGGTGTATACTTGAAATTGAGCTCAGGGACTCATACATATCCAGCCAAAGGCTACACCACACATACACATTCCCAGATATCTCTCTTTCAAAAAATATTGCAATTGTCTCTTTTATTTTATGTTTGTGGATATTTCACCTGCCTGTATGTTTGTGTACCACTTGTATGCCTGTAACTGCAGTGGTCAGAAGAGGGCAGTAGATCCCTTGGAATTGGAGGTACAGACAGCTGTGAGCCACTACACAGATGCGGGGACTTGAATTCAAGTCCTCTTAACCACTGAGCCATTTCCCTAGAAGCAGCTCTCCGGTCTTAACTTCTACTTTGGTGTTTTAAAACAGGGTCTCATTAAGTAGCCCAGGCTAGCCTTAAACTTGTGATCCTCCTGCCTCAGTCCTCCAAGTAGCTGGATTACAAGCCTGTGCCAGCAAGACCTGCCTGCACATTCTTAAAGGCCCACCTAAGAGGTGGGCAGTGGTGGTCCAATGTTGGGAGCCGCGCCCACATTCGCCGTTACAAGATGGCGCTGACAGCTGTGTTCTAAGTGGTAAACAAATAATCTGCGCATGTGCCAAGGGTATCTTATGTCTACTTGTGCTCTGCCTTCCCCGTGACGTCAACTCGGCCGATGGGCTGCAGCCAATCAGGGAGTGACACGTCCGAGGCGAAGGAGAATGCTCCTTAAGAGGGACGGGGTTTCGTTTTCTCCCTCTCTTGCTTCTCTCTCTCTCTTGCTTCTTGCTCTCTTGCTTCTTACACGCTTGCTCCTGAAGATGTAAGAAATAAAGCTTTGCCGCAGAAGATTCTGGTCTGTGGTGTTCTTCCTGGCCGGTCGTGAGAACGCGTCTAATAACAATTGGTGCCGAATTCCGGGACGAGAAAAAACTCGGGACTGGCGCAAGGAAGATCCCTCATTCCAGAACCAGAACTGCGGGTCACGGTAATAAAGGTTCCCATAAAACAGACTGTTGAGAAGGATTCAACTACATGAATTCAGAACTTTTCAGCTGGGGAACGGTGGATACCAGTAAGTATAGCTTTACGAGGTACGCCTGGCCTTGAACTTTCTAACGAAATTCAAGACAGTCTATCAGAAGTAAAGTGGGGAATAGCTTTACAAGGTACGCCTGGCCTTGAACTTTCTAACGAAATTCAGGACAGTCTATCAGAAGTAAAGTGGAAAATGGCTTTACGAGGTATGCTTGGCCTTAAACTTTCTCTAGTGTTAGAAGCCCTTTTGTTCCTTTTCACATGTTATCAAGTGATTAAGGCAGGGCTAAAAATTCTAGATGAAATTCAGGACAATCTATCAGAAGTAAAGCGGGGAGAGAGAGTAGGAGCAAAGAGAAAATATGGTTCACAAAATAAGTATACAGGCCTTTCCAAGGGTCTTGAACCTGAGGAAAAGTTTAGGTCAGGTAAGAATACCTGGGGAGAGATTAGAAGGAAGGAGAAGGAAAAAGAAAAGAAAAAAGATCAATCAGCGGAGGCTTCTAAGAGAAGGAGCCTATACTCATCACTAGATGAGCTCAAGGAGCCAGTTTTTAGTAGTTCTGAATCAAATGAAAAGGCTATTAGGGCCTGGAAGGCGCTCTCCCGAGCAGGTGAAGCCACTGGACAATAATGACAGAGGCAGGCTCTTGCAGCCTACAAGGTCTTATTGTCTACCCTGGAGTTGTAGATCAGAATTGTAAAGGGGAACTTCAGGTTCTCTGTTCTTGTCCTCAAGTTGTCTTTTCTATATCACAAAGGGACAGAATAGCTCAACTAATAATAATTTTGCCAAGCCTACATGGCTGTTTTTTCTTCTTCTGGTATTCCTTGAGCTGCCAGAGGGATTGGTTCTACTGAAAGTGATTCTGATTACTTAATAATGCCTTTAGATTGTTGTCAAATTTTATCTACTCACGTAGGGGTAAACCCTCGTGGCGTCAGGCCATTACAGGTCTGACAGATGGATGTCACGCATATTTCCTCCTTTGAGAGAAATCAATATTTACATGTTTAGATAAGAAGAGATCACCTCCATACCTTAAATGATTTTCAAAAGCTGTTGGGAGATATTAATTGGCTCAGACCTTTTTTAAAGATTCCTTCCGCTGAGTTAAGGCCTTTGTTTAGTATTTTAGAAGGAGATCCTCATATCTCCTCCCCTAGGACTCTTACTCTAGCTGCTAACCAGGCCTTACAAAAAGTGGAAAAGGCCTTACAGAATGCACAATTACAACGTATTGAGGATTCGCAGCCTTTCAGTTTGTGTGTCTTTAAGACAGCACAATTGCCAACTGCAGTTTTGTGGCAGAATGGGCCATTGTTGTGGATCCATCCAAACGTATCCCCAGCTAAAATAATAGATTGGTATCCTGATGCAATTGCACAGCTTGCCCTTAAAGGTCTAAAAGCAGCAATCACCCACTTTGGGCAAAGTCCATATCTTTTAATTGTACCTTATACCGCTGCACAGGTTCAAACCTTGGCAGCCGCATCTAATGATTGGGCAGTTTTAGTTACCTCCTTTTCAGGAAAAATAGATAACCATTATCCAAAACATCCAATCTTACAGTTTGCCCAAAATCAATCTGTTGTGTTTCCACAAATAACAGTAAGAAACCCACTTAAAAATGGGATTGTGGTATATACTGATGGATCAAAAACTGGCATAGGTGCCTATGTGGCTAATGGTAAAGTGGTATCCAAACAATATAATGAAAATTCACCGCAAGTGGTAGAATGTTTAGTGGTCTTAGAAGTTTTAAAAACCTTTTTAGAACCCCTTAATATTGTGTCAGATTCCTGTTATGTGGTAAATGCAGTAAATCTTTTAGAAGTGGCTGGAGTGATTAAGCCTTCCAGTAGAGTTGCCAATATTTTTCAGCAGATACAATTAGTTTTGTTATCTAGAAGATCTCCTGTTTATATTACTCATGTTAGAGCCCATTCAGGCCTACCTGGCCCCATGGCTCTGGGAAATGATTTGGCAGATAAGGCCACTAAAGTGGTGGCTGCTGCCCTATCATCCCCGGTAGAGGCTGCAAGAAATTTTCATAACAATTTTCATGTGACGGCTGAAACATTACGCAGTCGTTTCTCCTTGACAAGAAAAGAAGCCCGTGACATTGTTACTCAATGTCAAAGCTGCTGTGAGTTCTTGCCAGTTCCTCATGTGGGAATTAACCCACGCGGTATTCGACCTCTACAGGTCTGGCAAATGGATGTTACACATGTTTCTTCCTTTGGAAAACTTCAATATCTCCATGTGTCCATTGACACATGTTCTGGCATCATGTTTGCCTCTCCGTTAACCGGAGAAAAAGCCTCACATGTGATTCAACATTGCCTTGAGGCATGGAGTGCTTGGGGGAAACCCAGACTCCTTAAGACTGATAATGGACCAGCTTATACGTCTCAAAAATTCCAACAGTTCTGCCGTCAGATGGACGTAACCCACCTGACTGGACTTCCATACAACCCTCAAGGACAGGGTATTGTTGAGCGTGCGCATCGCACCCTCAAAGCCTATCTTATAAAACAGAAGAGGGGAACTTTTGAGGAGACTGTACCCCGAGCACCAAGAGTGTCGGTGTCTTTGGCACTCTTTACACTCAATTTTTTAAATATTGATGTTCATGGCCATACTGCGGCTGAACGTCATTGTTCAGAGCCAGATAGGCCCAATGAGATGGTTAAATGGAAAAATGTCCTTGATAATAAATGGTATGGCCCGGATCCTATCTTGATAAGATCCAGGGGAGCTGTCTGTGTTTTCCCACAGAATGAAGACAACCCATTTTGGGTACCAGAAAGACTCACCCGAAAAATCCAGACTGACCAAGGGAATACTAATGTCCCTCGTCTTGGTGATGTCCAGGGCGTCAATAATAAAGAGAGAGCAGCGTTGGGGGATAATGTCGACATTTCCACTCCCAATGACGGTGATGTATAATGCTCAAGTATTCTCCTGCTTTTTTACCACTAACTAGGAACTGGGTTTGGCCTTAATTCAGACAGCCTTGGCTCTGTCTGGACAGGTCCAGATGACTGACACCATTAACACTTTGTCAGCCTCAGTGACTACAGTCATAGATGAACAGGCCTCAGCTAATGTCAAGATACAGGGAGGTCTCATGCTGGTTAATCAACTCATAGATCTTGTCCAGATACAACTAAATGTATTATGACAAATAACTCAGCAGGGATGTGAACAAAAGTTTCCGGGATTGTGTGTTATTTCCATTCAGTATGTTAAATTTACTAGGGCAGCTAATTTGTCAAAAAGTCTTTTTCAGTATATGTTACAGAATTGGATGGCTGAATTTGAACAGATCCTTCGGGAATTGAGACTTCAGGTCAACTCCACGCGCTTGGACCTGTCCCTGACCAAAGGATTACCCAATTGGATCTCCTCAGCATTTCCTTTCTTTAAAAAATGGGTGGGATTAATATTATTTGGAGATACACTTTGCTGTGGATTAGTGTTGCTTCTTTGATTGGTCTGTAAGCTTAAGGCCTAAACTAGGAGAGACAAGGTGGTTATTGCCCAGGCGCTTGCAGGACTAGAACATGGAGCTTCCCCTGATATATGGTTATCTATGCTTAGGCAATAGGTCGCTGGCCACTCAGCTCTTATATCCCATGAGGCTAGACTCATTGCACGGGATAGAGTGAGTGTGCTTCAGCAGCCCGAGAGAGTTGCAAGGCTAAGCACTGCAATGGAAAGGCTCTGCGGCATATATGAGCCTATTCTAGGGAGACATGTCATCTTTCATGAAGGTTCAGTGTCCTAGTTCCCTTCCCCCAGGCAAAACGACACGGGAGCAGGTCAGGGTTGCTCTGGGTAAAAGCCTGTGAGCCTAAGAGCTAATCCTGTACATGGCTCCTTTACCTACACACTGGGGATTTGACCTCTATCTCCACTCTCATTAATATGGGTGGCCTATTTGCTCTTATTAAAAGGATAGGGGGAGATGTTGGGAGCCGCGCCCACATTCGCCGTTACAAGATGGCGCTGACAGCTGTGTTCTAAGTGGTAAACAAATAATCTGCGCATGTGCCAAGGGTATCTTATGTCTACTTGTGCTCTGCCTTCCCCGTGACGTCAACTCGGCCGATGGGCTGCAGCCAATCAGGGAGTGACACGTCCGAGGCGAAGGAGAATGCTCCTTAAGAGGGACGGGGTTTCGTTTTCTCCCTCTCTTGCTTCTCTCTCTCTCTTGCTTCTTGCTCTCTTGCTTCTTACACGCTTGCTCCTGAAGATGTAAGAAATAAAGCTTTGCCGCAGAAGATTCTGGTCTGTGGTGTTCTTCCTGGCCGGTCGTGAGAACGCGTCTAATAACAGTCCAAGCCTTTAATCCCAGCACATGGGAGGCAGAGGCAGATCTCTGAATTCAAGGCCAGCCTGGTCAACAGAGTAAGTTCCAGGTTGACCAGGACAACACAAAGAGACCAGAAACCCTATCTAGAGAAACCAAGAGGGTCGAGGAGATCACCTAAGAGGAAGGAGCCCCACCCACCCCTGCTCCTATGGGAAGAAGGCAAGGTGGAAGAACTGTCTTGGCGAGGAGATGGGGAGCAGAGAGAATGCATGGGACAGATGTCCATCTTCCCTAGGTAATCTGTAAAGTCAATGCAGCTCCAGTCATCTGTGGAGGTGGATTAAGCTCCGTTAGTTTCATTTAAAAATAGAAGCCGCAGCTGAGAGCTGGAAGGAGCCCAGGCGTGGCAGGAAGGGTGTGCAAGCAGCAGCAGGCAAAGCCAGGCAAAGCAGGGAGGAAGCTGCTGTCCCTTCTGGCTGGGGCAGAAGCAGGGGGGGGGGTGTCTTCAGAGCCATGAAGACTCTGGGTCTGGACCCTGCTCAGAAGGAGCCACACCCCTCCCCAATCCTGCCTCCTAGAGATAGATATGAAGTGGTTGGGAGGTCAAATCACCAGTGTTGATGGGGCTTGATTGACCTCTCCCTGATGGCTTTTTTGGCTCTGGCTGGTGTTGGATAAGGTTGGAGGCAGGGCCAGGGATCCTTCTACACCAGCCTTTCAAGCCGGCAAGATTTAGTCTAGACTCCAAGTCCTTGACTTGGGTGCCTAGCGCTGGCCCTGGTGCTGAACCAAGAGGGTCTGGTTGGGCAGGAAAGAGCCCCTAGCAACCCAAACAAGCTGCCACACTAGCAACGGCAGACTACTGACTTCTCCATGGCTTCTTTCATTGCACCCGTTGGGTGAGCCTTGAATGGTCCCAGGGCCATTGGAGAACCAAGGATCCATCTTGGAAGTAACCTGGGAACTGGAATAAGTGCTCCTTGGGACGAGCTAGCCCTTAGCAATGGGCAAAAAAGAACTGACTTAAATGCTGGACGGAAGCTCAGCGCCTGACGTCCAGACATCAGAGACATGGAGACAGGCTCATTATCACAAGAGAGCTTATGCAAAAGCTTATACATTCTGCCATAAGAATAACACCAGGCTGGCTTCCTCTCCTCTCCTCTCCTCTTCTCTCCTCTCCTCTCCCCTTCCCCCCTCCCCTCCTCTCCTCTCCTCTTTCCCCCTTCCCCTCCTTCTCTCTCTGTCTTAGCTTATTGTGGGCCAGGGACTCACAATAAAGACATATTTCAGCCCAGTGGGAATGTGGTTGGGGTGCAGCTGGAAAGCAGGTGACAAGCAAGAGACATGAATGAGTCTGCAGGAGAAGGCCAGCAGAAAAGGAAAAAGTAGTGCCAAGGAGGGGCAGGACACCAGCTGAAACTGGGGCACCTCATGGAACATACGAACAAGGATCTAGAGGTGTGCGAATGAATGTCTGCAGACGGTTCTTCCAGAAGGGAGTGTGTCAGGGCATGTGGGGTCAGTGGGGAAGGCTGGGAGTGCCCTAAGAGGGCTGCAGGCTTGTTCCCTAAGTTAACACAGAGACTTCTAAGCATAGGGGAGCTGTGGCTTTGGGGCTACTGGTCTGGGGACAGAGTGCAGAGCAAGTGTAGCACAAGTGGCCAGGAGGTGGATGAAGGAATCCAGAGGAGAAGGGATGGCTCCTGAGAATTGGCGAAGGATGCACTGAGCGCCCTCTAGCAGATGGAATGCAGGGAGAGAGGAAGAGGCAGAAAGACAGCGCTCAGGCTTCTGGCCCGTTCAACCGGAAGGAAGGGGCTGGTGGAGAACGGGGGCAGAACACGAGTGGGGGTGAGGGAATCAGGAACTCAGCTTTGGACACGGGGGCTGGAGATGCCTATTTGGTGTGTTGAGTAGGAAGCTGGATACGTGTGATTCTGCAGTTTGTGAAAGTCGGAGTCACCAGCGTATAGATGGCTTTTCTTTCTTTTTCTTCTTTTTTTTTCTTTTTTCTGCCTGCTATAGTCACCAAAAGGCACTGTAGACTTCTGATGTCATTGCTATTAATTCTTTCATCTTGCAGATGAAGAAACCAAGGGTTCAGAGGGAGGTGACTTTGATCCTAAGAAGTGCCACCACCCATTAATGGTACACAAGAATCCCAAGCCAGGCACCCAGCTTACCCACTGCTCCAAACTCTTCTGCTGCACAGAGCACATGGACTTTGCATCGTCTAGAGAGTTATGCTCAAGGGGTAAACTGATGCCAGGAATGAAAGGGACAGCCCCAGCCACCCAGAGGCAGAAGGACATGGAGAGCCGGTGTTGTCAGCTTTTCTAACCGAGTGACACATGCCTGGGAGAAACATGTTAAGGGGGAAGGGCTTAGTGTAGCTTAGGTTTTCAGTGTGTTGACTCAGATCTGTGTTAAGTCATAAAGGCATGACAGAGGGACATGGTGGAGCAAGGTTGCTTGTCTCACAGAGGGAACGATGCAGAGGAAGTGAGATAAGATAGTTTTACAAGACATACCTCCCCCCTCCCCCCCAGGGATCCACTTCCTTTACACAGGCCCCATTTTCGCAGAGCCCATGTAGTACAAATTCATCAGTGGACAGACCTAAGAATGAAGTTAGCACCCTTAGGAGCTAATCACCTTTCTCTTTAAATGTTAATTACTGTGGAAAATTGTGTGTGTGTGTGTGTGTGTGTGTGTGTGTGTGTGTGTGTGTGTGCGCGCTCGCTGGCAGAGGCCAGAGGCATTAGCTCATCTGCAGCTGGAGTTACAGGTACTTGTGAGCTACCAGATGGAGATGCTGGGAACTGGATTCAGGTCCTCTACTAGAGCAGTATATATTCTTTATCACTAAGCCCACTCTCCAGCCCCAAACTAGAGGCCAGGACTCTGTGTAGGTCAGAGGACATCTTGCTGGAGTTGGTTCTCACCTTCTGCCATGTGGGTTGCTGGGATCAAACTTAGGTTGTCAGGCTTGGCAGAGAATGCCTTAAGCCACAGAACCAAATCGCCGTGTTTATTTATTTCATTGTATGTATCTGAGTGCTTTTCCTGTATGTGTGTATATATACCACATGTATGCCTAGTGCCCAAAAGGATGTGTCTGGTGGTGGTTATGAGCTAAAATGTAGGTGCTGGGATCCAAATATGGGTCCTCTACAAGAGCAATAAATGCTCTTAACCTCTGAACCAATAAATAAACCTTTTGGGAGACACTTCATATATTCAAACCATACAGAACCATTTATGGATAATTTTTTTGAGACAGGTTCATCCTGGCTGTCCTGGAACTCACTATGTAGACCAGGCTAGCCTTGAACTCACAGAGATCTTCCTGCCTTTACTTCCTGGGCGCTGAGATTAAAGGTGTGTGCCACCACCCTAAGTGATGATAGCTTTTCAAGAGGGGAGATAGCATCTTATTGCATAGCCCAGGCTGGTCCCAAGCTTTTAATCCCCCTTCCTCAACCTCTTAGATATAACAGGTATAGCCTTGTATACAGGCTAGGTAGCAGTAGGAGAAAGTTCCCAGGAGGAAGTGGGCCCCATGGGTTGGATTGTGTGGGTGGAAAGGAAAAGATTGAGGTAGTGGAATGAGGAGGAGGTGAGGACAAGTGACTGAGCAGAGCCTCTGTCTGATGACGTGTGGGGGAAGCAGGCCAGGAATGAGTCAAGGGCAGAGCTTCAGACTGGGTGGTGACAGGGAGGTGAGAGCGATGCTGGGGTGAGGAAAAAGGGGGAAGCCGGTTGGAGAGGGAGCTCGGTCCTGAGGCTGAATGGATGCAGAGGGCATGACATTCTGTCTTTCGGGAACATATCCATCCATTCATTAACGGGACAACCTCACAGTTACCAGATGGCAGCGAGGGGAAGGGTTGAGGAACTCACAGATAGACAGGTGAATGAGCGAGAAGCAGCCGGGTCCCTGAGGTCAGCATCTAGAGCCGTAGGTGTATATTAAGGAAGTACATGTCCAGAGGACAGAAGCATGGAGAGGTGACAGTAGGAGGGGAAGTGGGCAAAGTCTAGAACAGAGACCTGGGCTCCTGCAAACTGTTGACCCTGTGCCCTGGGATAAGCCTCTAAACCGCTCTGAAGAGTCTCATCTGAAAATACAAAGGATGCTATGGCTGTAACCAGGAGTTACAGTGTAACCAGGAGCTATCATTGCTGAATGCCTACTGGCCCACCGTGGGATCCTGAGGAAGGATCCCTAGGGACCCCAGGGGAAGAATCATATCCCAGAGGAATGGAGGATTAGGAAAGGAATGGCCTCCTTTCCTGGGAACAAAGAACTTCACATACTCACTTCACCTACAGCACCATGATGGAGTGTCCAGGCATCATGCCCATTGCACAGATAGAAAGGTGAAGGTCACCAAATTGTCCTTGGCTATATCAACCTGGAAAGATGGAAGAGGGACAGGGCAGGAACGGTGATGCTCCTCCCAGGGTGTCTGCTGGGTGGCCAGATATCCTGGTATGTAGCCTTGGACAATTCAAGAGTCCCACAACGCATGAAGGATGAAGAATGAAATTAGCACCCTTATGGGCTAATCCTCTGGCCACACTGCCAAGGAGCAATCACCTCACAGATGAGTGGAGAGGAAGTGGTAGTGGGAAGGGTGGACCACACGAGGGAGAGGGCAGTGTGCTGTCAGTGAAAGAAGAAGTAAGACAGCTTGGAGAAGGGCGTGGGTCAAACAGAGTTCTTTATGGAGCAGAGGGACAGGTGGAGAGGGCTCCTGGGATCCCTACTACAGGTGCCTTGTGGATGCTCACAGATGGTAACTGTTGCAATTACTATCTGTCATTACTGTGGCTGTTGTTTATTTCCTGGCCCTGAGTCTGGCTTTTTTTTTTCTTTTTTTTTTCTTTTTTTTGTCAGAAACCTTGTCACTTTTGTCACTTAAACTTCTGTCAGTACTAAAGCCGTGGATGAGAAAGAGGGCCTCTCCAGGATGAAGGCAGGCTGTGTAACCCCAGCTACTACAGAAGCGATTCAGACCAGCAGGCGTGCCCACTACCCACAGGAAGCTGTGAACTAGATAAAGTGTCAAGTCTACATCCTAACTGCCCAGAACACGCCCAGTCTCCGCTCATAAAGAGCATTTAGCTCAATTCTCTGCCTCTTTCGAGACAGAGGGACTCCAGAGAGACCCGTGAGTACTGGGACACATTGACACAATAAGTTAAACTCTGTATGGTGGCTCACACCTAGGATCCCAATATTCAGAAAGCAGAGGCAGGAGGATTGTGACTCCAAGGCCACCTGGGCTACATTAGTGAAACTATGTGTAATAATAATAATAATAATAATAATAATAATAAATTTGTTAAACTGGACATAGTGAGGGCTGGTGAGATGGCTCAGTGGGTAAGAGCACTGAATGCTCTTCTGAAGGTCCTGAGTTCAAATCCTAGCCACCACGTGGTGGCTCCCAACCACCCGTAATGAGATCTGATGCCCTCTTCTGGTGTGTCTGAAGTCAGCTACAGTGTACTTATGTATAATAATAAATAAATCTTTGGGCCAGAGCAAGCAGGGACTGAGCGAGCAGAGTTGACCAGAGCAAGTAGGGCTGACTAGAACAAATGGGGTTGGCTGAAGCAAGCGGGGTTGACCAGAGTGAACAGAGATCCTAAAAATTCAATTTCCAACAACCACGTGAAGGCTCACAACCACAGCTACAGTGTACTCACATACATAAAATAAATAAACAAATCTTAAAAAAAAAAAAATTGGCATGGTGTAGCATCCTTCCATTGCCAGCACTTTGGAAGCCAAGGCTAGAGGGTTGTGAGTTCTAGACAGCTCAGAAACTGGTAAGTGGCCATGCATGTGCACATGTGTGCATCAATCATCTCACCCATCCACCCACACACCCATTCATCCACATATCCACCCATCCACTCACTGACCCACCTGCCAACCATTCACCCAGCCAGCCAGCCAGCCAGCCGCGTGTACACCATTCATTAGCAGGTGCATTTAGTTGAGCACACGCAGTGTTCTCTGGGTGTGACTGGGTCTTTCCTGTTTGTGTGGATTCCACAGTCTTTGAGTGCGACACAACACACAATGCAATGTGAAGAAAAGTAAAGTGTGAAGAGGTCACTCGGTGACCTCTGAACACAGTAGGGTGGGCATCAAAGGAGTCCCAGCTGTGATCTGAAGTAGTCTAGAGTGTAAGGGAGTGGGAGAGATGGATGCAAAGGCTTTGAGCAAGAGGAACAGCCCTGGGTGTCCGTGAACTGAAAGCTGAGCAGTAGGAGGAGGTGTATCAGCAGGAAGGGCTGAGGCTGGGGAAGTACAGGGGTGTGTGTGACTGGATTGAGGGTATTGGGGAGGGGAAGTATGGGAAAAGATTGCTGGGTGTTAAAAAAGAGGACTCCCTGGACAAGGCCCTGGGATGACATTTCTGTGCTACCTTTAGCTCCAGCTATGTGACAAATGTCCCAAACCATTGAAGGCAATGAAGAGCTTCCAGTCCCAGTTACCTGCTCTGTGACCTAGGGCATCCCAAGTCTATCCCAAACCTTAAAATCCATTCCTAGGAAGAGACTTGAATAGAATCAGGGACCTCTCAGGATAAAAGACCCAGAATTCCACTGGTCCAGCTCCTTCTGGTCAAAACAGGGAGGGGTCTCAATGCCTCTAGCAGCTAGAGTCTAGATGGCTTTGCCCTAAGGACTCTGTTGAGACAGGACTTCAGAGGTGGGGGCAGGAGAGGAAGCCAGAGCATAGGTCATGAGTCTGGCTGCCTTGAGTTAGAGGGATCTGAGCATGCCATGCCCGAAGATGCTAGGACATTCATCATTTGGAAGGTCCCCAGGGAATCCACTTCATTGCTGGGATAATGGAGCAGATATGCTGTGGATAATCCCTTGGGGAGGAAAACCCCTCACAAATGCCCCTTCATGTTGCTTCCACAACAGCGTTCAACTGTAGCCTGGCCCTGTATTCACCTCTTCTCGTCTGTATTCACCAGCTATGGGCAGTTCTGACCTAGTGACTGGTCTGATTCCCTCAGAGTTCATGCTCGCCTCCCAGCTTCTTTCTCTCTCTCTCTCTCCCTCTCCCTCTCCCTCTCCCTCTCCCTCTCTCTCTCTCTCTCTCTCTCTCTCTCTCTGTGTGTGTGTGTATGTGTGTGTGTGTGCTCCTTCTGTACCTCTGTCATGGGTATATGAATGGCCCTCCCTGCCTCTCTGGGTAGGAATTCTACCTGCAAAGACTATCATCGAATTGTCACATCCTCTTAGACAGCCCTCCACAGTGTCTATCTCACCTGTAGCTCCTTCCCCACTTCCTGGGGAACCTCCCCAAGAGTAGGCGATGGGCTGCCAGGACCTGAAGCAACGGCTGTCCTGCCCCCCTCAAGTCAAGAGGTAACTGTTCAGAGACTCTGTTCCTGCTGCTGGCTGCTTCCCTAGAAGGACGGGGGATTTGGACCTTTTTCTGGAGAAAATATCTCAGTGTGCAGTCAAACAGAGGCCTTGAAACCCATGTGGGGAGTTTCCAAAGCCGTACTCAGGCCGTGTCCCTGGCAACAGAGTTGTTGATTGCAGCATAATCATCCGTGACTGTGCTCCAGCCCAGAGCAGCATGTGCTGGCCTCTGCCACAGGAGCCACTGGGAAGAGGGTGCAGGGGTGAGGATGGGAGTCCAGGGAGAGCAGGGGTGCAGTGAGGTTAAGAGATACCCATAAGATGCGGATCAGCAGACAGCCACCTCTTCCTCAAGCGTGAGGCTCCGGTCTCCAGGTTACAATCTCCTACCTAGTTCTCAGACCAGACCAGACCAGTTTTAACTGGGACACTGCTAGACATATATAATCTCTATGGTCACAAGGACAGTCAGCCTCCCCTGCATCCTGTCTGAAGCACTGGAAGCCAGGGGAACAGGGAGGGGTGCAGCCAGACAAGCTGAAGGCAAAGGCCCTCCTCAGCTGTGGCTGTAGGGAACAGGGGTGCAGCCAGACAAGCTGAAGGCAAAGGCCCTCCTCAGCTGTGGCTGTAGGGAACAGGGGTGCAGCCAGACAAGCTGAAGGCAAAGGCCCTCCTCAGCTGTGGCTGTAGGGGAGGGCAGAGAGTCAGGCAGCCACGGGACTCCAAGGGAAGCAGAGAATCACTAGGAAGGATGGATGGCCAAAGGAAGATCCTACCTTTGCCAGTTCTACCATCTTAGTAGGCTCCTGGGAACTATGTGGACTTCCCCCTACAGGGGATGAAATTGACACCCAGAGAACATTTGTGAGATGCCCTAGGTCACACAGTAAAACAATGGCATAGGACCCTGACCACAGGGAAGTTTGGACAAAGTAGGGGAAAGCCCAGGCCTCAGGACCTGAAATAGTCAGCATCCTGCAGGGCAGAGAGGATGCCTGGACTTTCTCCTCTTGATCTCAGGAGTGTCCCTGGGACTGATGGGTTTATACTCTGAGCACTGTTCCCAGGAGACTGGTCTCAACAGATAACGGCTGCTGTTCTTACCCTCACTCCCCCACCCTCACCCCTGAGACAGGGTTTCTCTATGTAACCCCAGCTGTCCCGGAACTCACTCTGTAGACCAGACTGGCCTCGAACTCAGAAAAACTCAGAAAAAACTTCCTCTGTCTCCCAAGTGCTGGGATTAAAGGCGTGCACCACCACCGCCCGGCTAGGATTTCTTGAACCCAGGATTTTGAGAGTAGCCTGGGCAAAAGGGCAACATAACAGGTTCAAACTCACAGAGCTCCACCTGCCTCTGCCTCCCAAGTATTGAGTCTAAAGGCGTGTGCTACCACCACCTGGCTTTTACCATCATCACCTTCTAGTGAAATTTTAATGGCAGTTCAATGATGAATATGGAGCCAGACCTGACAGCATGAGAGGGGGTGAGGGAGGGTGAAACTGCCTCTGGTCACTTAGGGGCAAGGAGAAGCCAGGCCCAGAACTCAAGTGTCAGATTCAAAGCCTTAGCACCTGCCTGCCACAGTACTGCACACCTCGGGACAGGTATTTAGAGAATGGACGGCTTTGGCCTGGGAAGACCTCTTAGTCTGGGAGAATGAGCAAATTTAGTGATGCTGTGGCCGTAGGGCAGGATTGAAGGAAAATGGAGATATGAGAAGGGTAAGGGGCCCCCTCAGCCTGGGTCTGTGTTTCTTGCTGACTGAGAGCCAAAAGTTCTAACAAAATGGCAGGAGGAGCTGGGGTGTGGCTCAGGTTGTAGAGTGTCTGCTAGCACATGAGTGCAAAACACCTATGCACACAAATGTAATAAATAAATGTTAATAAATTAAAATTTTAAAGAGTAAAACACACGGCGGCACATGCCTTATCTGTGAGACACTCTGGGTCACACTGCAAAGCAGTGACATTTCCCTTTATTGTGATAGCGTCTCACCAGCACCTGTGAACCCCGGTAGCTCAGGCTGGCCTCAAACTTGGAACCTTCCTACATCAGCCTCCCCAGTAGCTGGGATGCCGGTTCTTTTTCTCAGTAAACCCTGGCTTTGCTTAATAGTGACTTGTCCTGAAACTCTTTTCTGGGCACTGTTGTTAACAGTCTGGGTATGCTGAAAATTCACACAGATTTCTTAACAGTCTGCTTAAGGCCTGGGGATGCTCTATGGGCTTCTAGGGCAGCCTCTGGCATGCAGCTCCTATAGAGGTGAGCATCGCCCCCCCCACACACACACACACCATTCATTCTGCTCATAACAGAAACGAGGTGGTGCTCTATTTCTGGGAGCTGAGCTTTCCAACCCACTAAAGCACACATGCAGATACACCGTGATTAAAGCCCCTCTCAGCTTAGCCTCCTGGGGTAAGGGCCAGCCTGGGGAAGGACAGGAAGACAGGCTCAGCTTCAGCTGAACCTCTGGGTTCCCCAAAATAGGGTGGGACTAGGCCTCTTCTACTGAACATCCCTGTAACCTGCTCACCCTCCTGTGGACCTTCTGGACCCCAGAGCCCTGACTGGCATAGTCCCTATGATCTCTGTTTGGTCCCCTACCCTGCCTCCACAGGGTACCAGGCACAAAGGAAGTTCACCAGTACTAGGACAAGGGATGAGATGAGTTGAGGCTGAGGCCTTGGATCCTGCTAATAGAGGAACCAAGAAATGTTCCCTTTGAAAAGAGAAGTAAGTCATTGCCCTTACCCCAGACACAGACCCCCTCCCCTGTCCCGAGTCGAGTGACCATTCTCTGGAAAGCCACAAACATTCCCAAGCTGGGCTTCTACTAAGTTATCTCAAATTCTTTGAATTTCTCTAGTCTGGAAGGATTATAGGAGGGGACAGGAAGCGTGGGATAACCTCCAGAGAGGTTAAATAGGTCACCTCAATGCTGGGCACCAAGACAGGCAGAAGGACCCATGAAGACCTTCACCTCAGCTTTTGGTACCATGAGGTCACTTCAGATGCTGCTCCTGGCTGCTCTGCTTCTGGGGACTTTTCTGCAGCATGCCAGAGCTGGTAAGAGCCGGGCACAGACAGGATAGGGCAGATGGGAACCATTCACCCACACAGAGACCAAGGCAGAGACACAAGCTGTGTGACTTATACCCTGTCTGTTCTTAACAGGGGTCACCAGGGGGTGGCCACAGGAGCACTGGAGGGAGGATAATGGTTCTGAGGATGCTGGGATGATGTCAGGTGCCTGACCTGGACACATACCTTATTCTGAGATGTTAGGACATAGTGGCCTTGATTGTGGGCTCATGATGCAGAACGAACGATTCTCAGAATCGCTACCATTTGTTTCATTAATGGGCTTCATGTATCATCAGGGAACAACATAACAACGGAGCATTGGTTCCAAGAATGTATGAAAAGATTTTTATATTTAGTTTAGAACGGGAAGTTGAAATGAGGTTCCTAGATTCAGACAGCTGCATATGCAGACACACACAGATGAATATGCAAACTTGCAGACACAGGAGAGCACACACACACACCAAGAACAAACAGAATACAAAGTACATGCAGTCCCCACCCACAGGCTCACACAGGCATACATCGGAACATTCCATGGGTCCTCAGGCACATGGCCTGACTCTCAGGACACCTGCTTCCTATTGCTCTTCCAGCTCGAGCCACCAATGTAGGCCGAGAGTGCTGCCTGGATTACTTCAAAGGGGCCATTCCTATCAGGAAGTTGGTGAGCTGGTATAAGACCTCAGTGGAGTGTTCCAGGGATGCCATCGTGTGAGTATCCCTCTGTCCCACTCCTCTGCCTAGAACCCAGAGTGGGAAGTGGGTGGGCCTTGGAGTGCCCAGGAAGGCCACTGGGAAAGAAGGAAGAGAGGACAAGCCTGATTCCCCTAAAGGCAGTTTTGGGAACCCAGGGATACTCTTGTACCCCACACAGCTGAGGGGGTCCAACCTCTTTATGTATGGTGAAACTGAGTTTCCAAGATGGATAGGACATCCCAGGTAACAGAGCCAGTAGGCAGTAATACTGTCACCTCTCACTCTGGGTCTGAGCTGAGTAGAGACTAACACACAGCCTGAGGCTCTTTCTCTCAGGCTCAAGGTGCTCTGAGGAGAGAGGAGGCTAGGCATGAAGTCCTACTGCTCAGTGTTCAGGTCAATGCAGATGTGGCTGGTGGCCAAACCCTGAAGGCCTTCCTGGGCTCTTACTCACTGCTTTCTCCTACATAGGTTTCTGACTGTCCAGGGCAAGCTCATCTGTGCAGACCCCAAAGACAAACATGTGAAGAAGGCCATCAGATTGGTGAAAAACCCAAGGCCATGACCTTCCCGCTGAGGCATTTGGAGACGCCAGGGCTGCTGTCCATGGTTTCAACATAAAACGGCCTGTGACCAGCAGAGCCCAAGAGCAGCCACAGAGCAGAAGTCCCTGTTCCCTTTTTTATGGACTCTTATGCACTACAGGCGAACACAAAAAAAAGCAACGGAATAAAGCCTTCCTCCCTCAGACTGGGTCAGTACGTTCTGTCCCCACAGTGCAGAACGCCTTCCATTCTAGCTGATCACACAGGGAGAGTCCTCACAGGACAGCTGCGCCTGCTCTGCCCAGGTTAACTGAGGCTGAGAGGGACACATGGCCCCATACAAATGAGAGGTGGAACTGGAGAGACGTGGTCAAGGGCAGGGCAGAGCAGAAGTGGTGAAGGAGCCTAGCAGGTCCCTCACAAGTGTCCCCCTCCCTCTGTACCCCATGGAAAGTGTCCAAAGGAATCCCAAGGAGGGCCTGTCTTCTCTGTACCCCAAGTGTCCCAATCACCCCAAGACCAGCCCCTATTATTGTCCCACATGAAGCTGAAGTCATCCAACCTGCGCTGGACTCTGCCACATGTCCAGACCCTTCTGAGTGTGTCTGCCTTCCTGGAGGCCCTGTCTCTCCTCCTTCATTTCTGAGTCCCCCCCCCCCCCCCCCACTGCAATCTGTTCTGCCCCCAGCTCCAGGCTCACGATTCCTCCTCTGTCCCCTCTGCACATGGGGCACTGTTGATGCCGACCGCACAGGCCCTGGGGTTTCTTCCCAGGCTCTTGGGGGCTGGCTACCTTTCCACTGGGCTCTGATGCTGGTGGTTCACTAAACTATGCCTATGTGTGCTTGCAGACCTGGCTCTGCCATTCTACAGAGGACTCTATGAGCACTCTGGGACTTCCGTGAGCCGCTGAAGGAATGGTACAGGGGTCTAGAAAGCCCTGTGTCCAAGCCTAGCTCAGAGCTGGGGCTGGACTGCTAAGGTCTCGTATTCCAGGTCAACCATGCTCAGTCAGCATGCCTCTCTTTCTAGGACAGGTTGTGGCACAAGCAAGGGTCTTCCTTTTCCCAGTCTGTCTGGGCTGCAACAGCGAGTTATCTGAGAGGGTTTTTTGTTGGTTTGTTTTTTTAACCTATTGCTGCCACCTTGTGGCCAGTTTTTGCCTTGAAGAACGAATGCTAAGTGTCCGAATAGGGTAGAACCAAGAACACCACATTAACAATCAGGAGGCTGGTGGCCCTGAAGTGGCTTCTCTGTGGACCCAGGGTTCCTTCTACTGCAATAGACTTCTCTCCCTTGAGCACCAGGAGTGTCCCTCCAACAACTACTTAAGATTCTGAGTCCCAAGGCTCCTTCTACAGAGTCTTTGTGTGTGTGGGGGGGGGGGGGGGAAGCCTCTGAATCCAGTGACTAGAGAGAGAAAGGATGGTTGGCGGGAGGGGGGAGGCAAAGGGGAGCCCCTACTGGAGGCTTGCATCCTGTGTTCCAGAAGAAAGGTGCCCTCGGAGTATTTTTTTTTTTTTTTTTTTTTTTTTTTTGAGACAGGGTTTCTCTGTATAGCCCTGGCTGTCCTGGAACTCACTCTGTAGGCCAGGCTGGCCTCGAACTCAGAAATCCGCTTGCCTCTGCCTCCCGAGTGCTGGAATTAAAGGCGTGCACCACCACTTTTTGCTCTACCAGAGAAAGCCTTCCAGAGACATCTGTTGGGTAAACTCAGATAAGCAGGGCCGCAGAGACCCATGAGAGGTGTCCTGTGGGCCCTGGAGAGAGTAAAGGGGTTATTTCAAGGCCACTGGACAGAGAAAGTGTGGGGCCACAACTGGCAACAAAATGCCAGGAGGAGGAGGAAGAGGAGGGTGCAAGGTGTGTGTGGTGACAGCCCCCACATTCCTGGAGGCACCTTAAGGAACTGTGGCTTGAAGACTCTCGTGCTTAATGAGAGAGGGGTAGAAATGGGGACGGGGAAGGGGATGGACAGTGGAGAGGGATGCAAGGCATCTGTTGGTTCTTCTGTCTTGAAAGCGCCTCCCCTGTCCACTTCTGAAATACAGTTTCCCTTCGTTGCTCCATGCAAAACACCACCACGCCCACAAGAACTTCCATGGTCTTCCTATTTCTGTAAGTCACTCCAAGCCCGACATACACATGCCTAATCTTGGCCAAATGTCACCTGTCACTTAGGGAGGCTTAGATTCCCCCAATTATTTTACAGTCTCTGATAACTTGGGTCAGCTAACTCAGTAAATGAATTATTTATATAGTGGACATTTGATAATATATTTTGTCAACATGGCTGGATGAATTCCTAAAGGAACACCACCTACAGGGAAATAAATTTTCAGAGGATCCCTAACACTGAAACACCCTTTAAGATGTGGAAATTGAAGGAGCCTGATATGACTGTCTACTGAGAGGCCCTGCCAGAGCCTTACAAATACAGAGACAGATGCTCACAGCTAACCACTGGACTGAGCACGGGGTCCCCAAGAGAGGAGTTAGAGAAAGAACTGAAGGAGATAAAGGGGATTGCAACCCCATAGGGAGAACAACAATATCAACCACCCAGTCCCCCAAGAGCTCCCAGGGACTAAGCAATCATGGTTCCAGCTGCATATGTAGCAGAGGATGGCCTTGTCAAGCATCAATGGGAGGAGAGGCCCTTGGGCCTATGAAGGCTCGATAGATGCCCCCAGTGTAGGGGAACTAAGGGCAGGGAAGTGGGAGTGGGTGGGTGGGTGGGTGGAGGAAAACCCTTATAGAAGCAGGGGAAGGGAGGATGGAATAGGGAGTTTCAGGGGGGGACTGGAAAAGGGGATAACATTTGAAATGTAAATAAAGAAAATATCCAATTAAAAAAAAAAGTGGAAATTGAAATTGGGCAGTTCTTCAATACCCCACCAGGGGGCGTGATGGCACAGTAATAGATGTCCAAAATTGATGATAGCTGCACATACTCTGGTCCTAACTGATTGGAGCTGTGGAAGACCTTAAACAGGGATGTCTGTAGCTGGTCAGATGGTCCCCTGGGGGAGCAGAGGTCAGAAAATAACCCAATACACTACCAGAGTTAGCAAGATAGGGGTGGGGGTGGGTGGGTTACAAGGACTAGAAGAGCCACCAACACCAGGAGCTTGGGCAAACGCTAAAAGCACTGGGCGAGAAGTCCACTGGCTTCTATTTCCTTCGCCTGTAACTGTTTCTCATCCACTTATCACAAGGCCACAAATACCAAGTGGTGTTTGTATCTCTGTGATCCAACTTTTGTGAGTTTTTAAAAATCGTTATAAGCTAGGCATGCTGGTTTATGCTTTTAATTCATGGGCCTGTCTGTGTTGCAGTAAGCATTAATTGGGTGTTTCTACCCCATCTGAGATCATTTAGTGCCTAAATAAAATATTTATAATACTCCTTAAAGCACTAGAACAGGGCAGATATTAACTCTCTATGCTATTTTGTCTACTTCTCCTGTCAAAATCCTGAGAGATCATTTGCTGTGTTCTGCTTGGACCGTTCCTACTCCAACTGACCATCCCTCATGGCCACGCCCTCATGATCTACCGACTCCATGTTGCCTTCTTCCCCATTCTCCTTACCCTTGTGGTCTCTCCTCAGACCCCAAGACCAAAGCCCTGCCTACCACTCTTCTGCCCAGCTACAAGCTGTAGGCATCTTTATTTAACCAACAGTTTTAAACGAAGGAAGAAGGTTTGCAAACAAAAGCTGGCATATGTGAGAATTCACTCATTTTGAGGCAACTAGACCTTGGGATATAGAACTTAGCATTACAATACAGCAACAGAGCAAACCTCAGCACACCTGGGAGGTGGAGGCCAGAGCCATCGTCTGTTACACGGTGCATCTGAGGCTAACCTAGAGTGTGGGAGAGCCTAACTCCAAAACGAAACAAAAAATGACAGTGTAAAGTCAGGGGCAGTGGTACATACCTGTAGTTCCAGCCACTCAGCAGACAGAGGCAGGAGGATTGCTTGCACCCAAGAGCAGGCTGGGAAACATACTGAGAAACCCTTTGTCATGGTCATGTTTCTATTGCTTCGATAAAAACACAATGACCAATGATATTTATAAGAGCTCATTTCTTTTTGTTTTTCAAGACAGGATTTTTCTGTGTAGCTCTGGCTGTCCTGGAACTTACTCTGTGGACCAGGCTGGCCTGGAACACTTGAGATCTGACTGCTGCCTCCCTCCTGCCTCCTGCCTCCTGCCTCCTGCCTCCTGCCTCCTGCCTCCTGCCTCCTGCCTCCTGCCTCCTGCCTCCTGCCTCCTGCCTCTGCCTTTCTGCCTCAAGAGTTGAGACTAAAGGCATGTGCCACCCTCAGGCTCTGAGACTTTTCCAAAGACCTTAACTTTCCAACCAAAAAACTTTCAGGACAAGTCAGTATGAAGCAGATTTGGTATTAACTAAGAAGTGGCTTGGTGGCTGGGAGCACTTGCTACTCTTCCACAGGACCCCAGTTTGATTCCCAGCACCCATGTGGCCACTCACAGCTGTCTTCTTTGGGCCTCCAAAGGTACCAGGCATACACATGGTACACAGACATCTATGCAGACGAAACACTCACACAGCATACTGGATTAAAGACAGGCATGACCATGTTCAACTAGGAACATTTTTAAATGAGATCATAAGGTGGTTTCTAGGGTGCCTTGGAAAGGAGTATGGATAAAGCCATAGGCCCCAAGGATTAAATTCAATCCTTATTAGCCTAGGTCACAAGGGAGTTAAGACATGTTTTGACTACAACAACAACAAAAATCTCAACATGTTTTTGAGATTCTCAAAGAAGCTAGCCCTTTCCCAGTTGTGAATCCGTAAGGACCTTCGAGTTTAAAGGTCACATACACTCAGGCCTTCAGCTTGACTCCCTGCTATTTTTTTTTAAAGATTTATTTTATATATGTAAGTACAGTGTTGCTGTCTTCAGACACACAAGAAGAGGGCATTGGATCCCATTACAGATGGTTGTGAGCCACCATGTGGTTGCTGGGAATTGAACTCAGGACCTCTGGAAGAGCAGTCTGTGTTCTTAACCACTGAACCATCTCTCCCTGCTATTTTAACATCTTTATTTGCATTATCTCCATTGAGAGGAAGCATGTCTCTATGTAGGCAATCTTGGGCAAGGTTTGTTAGCCCTGCTGAAATTCTGGACTCTCAGCTGGGCAGCCTTCAGCCAGACTCAGGTAAGTGGCTCCTTTTTCCTTGCCATATTCCCTCAACATGCCCTTCTCTCTCCTGCCTCCAGTCTCTGCCACAGCTTGGCTGTGGGCTCTCATACATTACCTTCCCTTCCCTCACATCTCCCCAGCAACAGTGAACTTGGCCCTCCACAGACCCATTGAGGGTGGACCCGGTTAAGTAGCTGCTTTCTGCCTCACACACCACCCTTACAGAAACCCTGTGTAGCCTTGTGGTCCCGTTGACATAACGTGGGCATCCTACCTGTATTGATTGGTTGTTTTGTCAACTTGACACAAGCGAATGTTATCTGAGGAAGCTCAATTGAGAAAATGCCTCCATCAGATTAGCCTGCAGGCAGGTCTATGGGTTTTTTGGTTAGTGATTGATGCGGGAGGGCCCAGCCCACTGTGGGCAGTGCCACCCTTAGGCAGGAGGTCTTAAGTTGTATAAGACTGAGCGAGCCATCAGGTATGAGCCTGTAAGCAGTGCTTTTCTGTGGCCTCTGTTTTATTTCACCCATTTTCAGTGTCCCATGGGAGGTTTGGTGGTGGTAGTTTTTGAGGTAGTAGAGTCTCCTGTGAAGTCCAGGGTCACTCTGAACTCAGTCCTACACGTCTCCTAATTACTAGGATTACATACATGAACACTACTCCTTTAAGGGTTGAGAATTGACAAGGCCTCCTAGACAATGCACAGTACACTGTGTGCAGGACTCCAGGAACTATAAATTGTTCCGAATCAAACTATTTTCAGTGTGAAATATCACCACCTTTTATTTTGATCTTTTGTGCACATATGGTACACATATATAGATGCTGACAAAACACCCAAACACATAAATCTCAAAAACTTTTGTAGGTGACTCATAAAGTGTTAAGTGCTTATATGTATGTATGCATGTACATACGTACATATGTATGTAAGTAGTGAGAATCACTTCATATGATGATCTAATACATTCAATTTGGGATGAATCTATTCTGTTCCAAGTCCATTTCGGGACCCAGTTCTTCCTTCTTCCTTGTGACATTCTCAACAACCCAAACTGTTCTTCGTTCTTTGGTGAGCCTGCTGGTAAGCGTCCTCATCACGTCTCCACGCTGTGACCACTTCCTGTCGTGCTCCCGTCCGTGTCATTGTATCTTATACATTTGTGCACTTTTTAGCAAAAATTATGCCCCAGGCCAGTGAGATGGCAAGCACAGTGGGGAAAGGTCCTTGCCACTAAGCCTAACTCCCTAAGTTTGATCTTGGCACGCACGCACACACACACACACACACACACACACACACACACACACACACACACACACACGAAAGGAGGAAAACAACTCCAAGCTGTCCTCTGACGACCTCCTACAAATTGTGACAACCACAAGCACTCACACAGAAAATAAATGAAAAGGTAAGGGTTCTGTGTGGTCGGTATTCATCGGCTCTGTGCTACATTCTCCGTAGTACTGCTATGCTTTCTTTCTTAACTTTCTTCTTGCAGGTAGCATCTTGCTATAGCCCAGCATGGCTTTGGACCCTCCGTCCTGCCTTTGCCTCCTGCCTGCTAGTGTTTACATGCTATGGAGACTATTTATGTAGCTGCTGTGCTGTTCCACATATGGAATCAGTCTCTGAAGATCCTTGTCAGGAGGTTTGGGACTTTGTTTTCCTAAGCCTCGGGGTTTATGTTCCCTTGTTTTACAAATAAAGTATCCTAAGATACAAAATACATGTATGTGTAAGGCATATCAATCAATGATAAAATACGTTAAAGAATGACTCACCAGTGGGCTGGGACTGTAGCTCAGTGGTTAAGTGTGCTGAGCATGTGTGAGGAGGCCTTGGGTTGGAAATCAACAGTCTTGCTAGTGGATGTGGTGCCTTACCTTCATGTCAGCACTCAGGAGGCTGAAGCAGGAAGACTACCTTCTAAGCTACAAGGTGAGTTCTAGGCTAGCCTAGGCTACTGTATGAGACCCAGTCTCAAACTAACCAACCAACTATCCCTCTACCCTGAAAGCCTGCTTCCCCATCTCATCTCTATTCCAGAACATATTCTGTCCCGGAGTGTTCACCAGTTTTCTGGAACATCTTTGTCACATGTACTCAAGTTATATATATATGCATGTATCCATTAGATATTTATAATATTCCTTTCACCGCCACCCCCATCTCTCTCCTGTGCACATGCATGCATGGGGGCACGCACACACATCCTTCTGACACTTTAGCTCTTCCACATCCTCAACTATAGATCACCTCTACTGCTCTAAGCCAGATGATGTGGCCCTATAACTTGCTCCACTCTCTTAAGGGCTACCTGATTGCACTGTAGGATCTTTTTCAAGACAGGGCTTCTCTGTACAGCCCTAGCTGTCCTGGAACTCACTTTGTAGACCAGGCTGTCTTCGAACTCAGATATCCGCCTGCCTCTGCCTCCCAAGTGCTGGGATTAAAGACATGCACCACCACTGTCCCGCCACACCCTAGGTTCTTGCTCTTCAAATATATCTGCTTGGGATTTTTGGTTTTCAACATAGTCTCATTATGTAGTCTAGCCTGACCTAGAACTTTGGCCCAGGCTAGCTTTAAACTTTCAATCTTCCTGCCTCGGCCTCTAGAGTGCTGGAGTTGCAGGCGCACTGCAATACCTGGCTGGGATGCTTTTTACCTTGCTTTCTGCTGTGTGAGAAAAGTCTTCTCTAATACAGAATGCACTTTAGAATCATCTGGGAAAGCCTCGTGAAACACTGCTACCCTAGACCACTCCAGAAGATTCTGATTTTTGTCTTTGTAAATAACACCCAGGCACAGGAGGTTGTTTTTATTTTTGGAAGCTGCCCAGTGATTCCAATGGTCAGCCAGTGTTGAACTGTCCAAACAAATCCTGCTGTGTCCCCATCTGGCCACGCCTTCACTCTTATCTGGTAGGGCTTCTGCTTCGCCTTCCGAATCGCCATCACCACATACTGGGTGAAGCAGTATTTTGTAACATCAGAGAACTATCAGCTTCAAGCAATGGCAGGCTTCCCTGTAGACTCAGCTCAACCAGGAGTATCTGCAAAGCCCGAGGGCCTTCACCTCTGCAACCTGTCTCACTCACACCCCCTCATGCTTCAGCTCCAAGACCCCTTAAGGCCCAGCTGTCACCAAAGCCCAGGAAAGATGTGGCCTGCCTCTGCTGCCTATACTAACCAAGTGATTTCAGAACGAGGGGAAACTAGATGCCACAATACCAGATTCTAAGCCAAAGACTCCATAGAGCTAAGAAGCCAGGGAGCTGGAAGATTCCTCAATGGTTAAGAGAACTTAGCTGCTTTTACAGAGAACCTGTTTGATTCCCAGCACCCATATAGTGGCTCACAGCTCTAAGTCCAATCCCAGGGGGGCTGACACCCTCTCTGGGCTCCCTGGGCACTGCACAAACCTGGTACACAGACATATATGCATACATACACATAAAATGAAAAAAAAAAACCACATTTTTTTAAAAGCCAGGTTTAGCATGATGGGACATGCTTGCAATGCCAGTATTCGGGAGCCTGAGGAGCCCCATGAGGTGCAGGCTAGTTTGGGCTACACGGTGAGATTCAGGCTACGATAACCAGAGTTTGTTTCAGACAGGGGAAGAGAGGGGGAGGGAGGGAGATGGAGGAGAGCCCAGCTTCCATGTAACCCAGTCTCACAAAAACAAAAGACAAGAACCAATGAGATGGCTCAGTGCGGGAAGGTAATGGCTGCCTAGCCTGAGGACCTGGCTTTGATCCCTGGGACCCACGTGGTGGAAGGAGAACCAGCTCTGGCAAGTTATTCCGTGACCTCCAGGTGCACCATGGCACGTGTGCCTGTATACACATAAACACAAAGAAACCATTACACTTACTACAAAACCAAGGCTTCCAGGCCCACACATGTATCCATGGGAGTTTAGGTTGAATTTGTTTTTGGGTTCTATACTGTAAGCTTACCAATGGCTGAAACTCCTCCTTAGGCTATGGTCACAGACTCAAGAGTCTGGCCAGACAAATAGCTGTGCCCCTACCACTGCAAATTCCTTGGTGTGCAGCAGCAGCCAGGCAGAGGCCTACATGTGCTCTGGGCAAGGATTCTCTCCACCAGCCTAGGACTGACTAAACTGGATATGCTCCTTCTGGCCCTTGTGGAAGGACACAAAGACTGACGCCAGGGCCCTATTAACCAAGCCAACCAAATCATTATCCTTCGTGCCAGTCATAGCTAGCAATCAACAAGCAGGTCTGAAGGGCTTGTGGCGTTTACTAAGCCCACAAGGAAGCTCTGGTCCAGGAGCATCTCCTCCTCCTAGAGGCTCAAGTGTTTGTCCCTCACCTAGGTAACTGCAGTAGAGGCCGACAACAGGTCTGTGACTGGGCCAGTTGGTCAGCTAAACCTAAACCCATCTGGGGCTGAGTTTTTGTTGCTGTGTGACAAATCAGTCAGCCACACCCCCACTTATTATCTTGGCTTTTCTGTCAATTGCTCTGGCCTGAGAAAACCTTTTTTGGTTTTGGTACTAGGAATCAAAAACAAGGCTTTGTGCATACCCAAGTGTTCCATCCATGGATCCCAGCCATTAATTCAGGCACAGGCTGTGTTCTCATTTGAAAGCGAGTCCTCTTTCAAGCTGGCACAGTGATGACAGAACCAAGCTCCTTGCTGTGGGGCTGTAACCACCACCACCCCACCACCACCCTTTTTTTCCCCCCAAAACAGGGTTTCTCTGTGTAGCCCTGGCTGTCCTGGAACTCACTCTGTAGACTAGGCTAGCCTTGAACTCAGAAATCCGGCTGCCTCTGGCTGCCAAGTGCTGGGGTTAAAGGCATACACCACCACTGCCTGGCTCCCACTTTCTTAGTAGGGCTAAGAGGTACACACCTCCTAAAACTTCACCACTAGCTTGTGCACAGGCAGCAAAACAAAGCCTTTGTTTTCTAATTCTTTTAAAGGATCAAGAGAATGGGCCAAGGATAATCTCCCGTCTAATTAACTTTAATCAGCAGGGACTGTGGGTCCATCTGTAAAACCCTTTCACTTAGCAAAGCCTCTTCCACTCAGAAGAGAAACACCAGAGGTTTTCAGGGTTTGCTGTAATTGGAGGGGAGGTAACACAAGGCAAGGGTCACTGGGGTCAACAGAAATTCTGCTTCTCAAAGGGCTTTTCACCACACCCATAGCAGCAGAAGCTAGCTAAGCAGATCAAGTAACAAGGACAGGTAACAGCAGGCATGATGGATAACAGGGATGTGGGCAGAGGCAGGAGGGAGACTGAAGAGGGCCTCCTGCTCTGATACTTCCTGCTGCTGGTCCAGCCTGCCCTAACCTGCATTCTCCACCTGGCTCCTACAGGAGGTGAAGACAGATCCTAGTCCTAGCTAGTGGGCAGTTCTGGCCCCACTCCTGTGTGACGATGACTTCTTCAAAAACAATTTTCATAGTCCAAGCTGAATGTGGATGGGTGACAGACAACCCTTCACTACCACACACAGACACAAAGACACACTCACAGTAAAAGGGAGACATAAAAACACAAAAGTTTAATACCATTTAACAGAAATGACAACAGGACACAGATACAACACTACAGTAAAACGGGGTGAGGTGAGAAAGGCAGAGGGACACAAGATGGATCACAACTGGGGGAGTGACTTCTTTGGTGCCCCTGAGGCCCTTTGACAGCTAACCCATGGCTCCAAGAACTACATCCTGAGGAAGTCCAGCAGGTGGCAGCATCACTGAGCGGAGCCTGGAGCTTACTCAGCATAAATACTCAAGGGTGGAGAGGGACAGCACTGTAACACCAGGAGCAGAGTTCCTTAGGCGCATCCACCCTCTTCCCCTAACACTAAGAGACAGGTCCCCTCAATCCTTGGTCTTTCAAGACACAGCAGCACCCCACCCCACTGCCCACAGCAGCTTCGCTCGCTCGCTCGGCTGCAAGCCTCTCCCTGTGAGTGTTTTCAGAGCGCCTGAATCCAGAGGTGGGAGGAGGCCGTGGGAGGAGCTGAGGACAGGAGTTGCTGGAGGAGGAGGTGTGTGGGCTTGAGGTCCCTCCTAGGCATCCTGGAGATTGCTATTGCTCAGGAGCACCTGCTCGCCAGGCTTGAAGGCTGGCATCCCGAGGTAGGGGCAGTTGGCACAGCGGAAAGCGTCACCCAGGTAGCACTGTGGAGAAACAACAGTCACACAGAGAGGCTAAGGGCCAAAGGGAAAGGGCACCTGCGTACACCCACGGGTCTCTTGTTCTATGAAACGTCAGTCAGTACGGGCGCCAGCCACGAGAGTTGGTAACACAGCTGTACTGACGTACTTGGGAGGCTGAGGCAGGTTTATGGCCTGCCTGAGTTATGTGGAAGCCCATGGGACGGAGGAGAGGTAGCTCAGGCAGCCTCTGCTACAGGAGATCACAGCAAGGTCAGCCAAAATAAAAACTGATAGCCACTGTCAGCCTGGCATGAGAATGCCGATTCCCTCTCGGGATAACCTCTTCTCATTACAGCTGCACTCGTGGCCCACTATGACAACACTCAGTGACAAATCCCTTAAGATCAGCTACTCTGTGTGCAGTTAGGGTCAGGGGTTGGTGGGTGTCAGGAGGTGCAGTACGTACATTTCCACAGGCTGACTTGGGCTGAGAGCTCTGCGCCTTGGACTGCTCCCGCTCCAGTTCCTCTGCGAGGCCACAGGTGCTGGGGACCCAACAGAAGCATCAAATCTCTTACAGTGCTATCATACACCTAAGACTTTTCTCTTTTTACATAATGTCAAGTCAAGTGTTACAGAAGCAGCAGGCTAGGGGTGAGGCTGCTGGGGAAGACAGCAGAGTGGAGAAGGATAGGGGAGCTGTCCTGCTGACTTCTGTGGGAAGCAGACCCAAATTCATGAGCAGAAGGAGCTGAGCCCAGTGGTAGAGCACTTCCCTAGCAGGTGTAGGACCCTGGGCTGTATGCCCAGCACCACAAACATACCAAAAATAATTAAACACAAGAAAACCTGGATTTTCACTTGAAATCCTCTCATTTGATGTTGGCAAACTGGAATAAAGCCAAAGGTGGTGGTGCAGGGCTGAGACCCCAGCACTGGAGAGGTCAGCAAAGTTACAACACCAAGCTCCCCGTGAGCCTGAACTGTAGTGTGAGACTATCTCAGAAAACAAACAAACAAAACAACAACAACAACAACAAAACCAAAACCAAAACCAAAAATAGGGCTGGAGAGATGGCTCAGCAGTTAAGAGCACCGACTGTTCTTCCAAAGGTCCTGAGTTCAAATCTCAGCAACCACATGGTGGCTCACAACCATCTGTAATGAGATCTGATGCCCTCTTCTGGTGTGTCTGGAGACAGCTACAGTGTACTTCGATATAATGATAAATAAATCTTTTTTAAAAAGTATAAACAAACAAACACACAAGCAAAGAGCCATAATAACCACCAGTGGATGAATAAACAAGCCAAGCCTGTCTGGCACTAGTAGAAATACCAATGCAAAGCTTCTGTGTTAGGACAGAGTGACACAGGGACCTACTATTTCACGCTTTTCAAACTCCCCCCAGCACTACAAAAACAACAGCAGTACACAATTGGAAACTAGGGAAACAGCAAGACTCAGCTTGACAGACAAACCACCACTCCCACCTCCTCCTGAGCCTTAAGGTGCGGAAAAACTGGTAGCTTACATAGGAAGACTTGCCCTGAGCAACCTTATCCCTGTAGAAGACACAAGGCTCTGAAACTTAAGAGCTTTCCCACCCTCAACATCTAGCTAGGCTCCCTTTAATAAAAGTGAATAAACAAATACACCTAGATGCTCACCTATATGATCAGCTTGTTTTTATTTATTTTAAAAGTTTTCAAAACAGTCTTGCTATATAGGCAACCCTGCCTCAGCCTCTTGCATGCTGGCCTGGAACTCTATATAAACCATGCTAACCCGGAGCTCAGAGAGATCCACTTGCTTCTGCCTCTCAAGGGCTGGGATGCCCAGGCAGGATGCTTCCATTTCTTAATCTACACCATGGTGTATGGGTCTGTGTCATTCTTTAAGGTTTACCTGTTTAGTTCATTCCTCTATACAGCTCAGAGAAAAACCATTTTCAAGAGAATGAGGACAGAGAGATGCTGTGACACCTGGAGAAGGGCCCAGCAGAGCAGACCTGCTCCCCAGCACATACCAGTTCTTACAGGCCTTCCTCTTTTTCCCTTCCCCACATGAAGGAGCCTTCAGGGAGGCTGGGTCAGGCCTCTTCAAATCCTCTGGATCAAGCAGCTCGTCTGAGTCAATGAGATCCTGGAGAGTGATGCAAACACTTAGCAACACAGCCACGGTCCCTCTGATGAAAAGCTGACGTAAGCCCAGGCTATGAAAGCACACAACGCACACACAGTGCAACGCAAAAGCAACACCCACTGTGAGCTAGGCCACAGGCTGAGGAGGCTAATGGTGAGGAGAGAGAGAAAGAGAGAGAGAGAGAGAGAGAGAGAGAGAGAAGCAAGCGGGTGGAGGGAGATTGTGTGTGTGTGTGTGTGTGTGTGTGTGTGTGTTTTCATGGGGAGGATGGGAACAGGTAAAATGAAGAGAAATATTGTATTTATTTCAATATATGACTACTTGTGGGAATAAAATACAGTCAAAGGAAGTGAAACATTTTCCATAAAATTTGAGAAGAAAAAAGCAGACAGTTATAAATATATCTGTGTAACGTGAAGACAGTTACATCTGCACGCTCTGAGAACATAAACCATGACTTATTTTGCTCATCACTCTTGCCTCAATAGTAAAGGTGCAGAAACAATTTCTTTCTTTTTGTTTGTTTATTTTTCTTTGTTTTTTTTTTCCAACAAAGGGATTCTCTGTGTAGCCCTGGCTATCTTAGAACTCCATTTGTAGACCAGGCTGACCTTGAACTCAGATCTGTCTGCTTCTGCTTTCCAAATGCTAGGACTAAATGTGTATTCTACCACCACCCAGCTTAATTTCTTAAAGACAGGGCAGATCAAAGGTACAAGCACTGGGTGTAAGACAGTGAGTGTTCAATGACTTGCCTAGACAGAGGCCAATAAAATATCTTGGCCAGCTTCTTTCCTGGTTTATATGTCTACAAGAATCTTTACTATTTCACATAAACGGAAAACAAGAAAATCTGTTGAGGGGAAAGAGATACTAAAACAATGAAATTTAAACTCCTACTAGGAAGGAATGTCCTAATCAAAGACATCAACATCAGACACAACTACAATGCAGGACCTTAAACACATTAGTACCGGAAAATCTAAAAGGTCACTTTCAGGGCTGGAAACATGGCTCAATGGTTAAAAGTATTTGCTGCTCTTGCAGAGGATGTGGGTTTGGTTTTGAGTACCCACACAGCAGCTAATGACTACCTGCAACTCAACTCCGGTTCCAGGGGATCTGACACTCTCTCTGTCCTCTGATAACGCCAGGCATGCATATAGTGCCCATATACACATATAGATAGACAGACACTCATACACATGAAATTAAACAAACAAAATCTAAGGTCACTTTTCACTGCAAGGCATGGGGGTGCGTGGGTGGGAGGACCGGTCAGGTGACCACAGGGCCGACTCACCACACTGTCATCCTCCATGTCATTTGCTGAGAGGGTCCAGAGCTTGGCAGCAGCAGGATCCACAACAGGCTTCACTGAGTCAAACAGTAAAAGGAAAAGAACTCTTTTTTTTTTTTTTTTTTTTTTTTTTTTTTAGATTTATTTATTTATTTATTTATTTATTTATTATATGTAAGTACACTGTAGCTATCTTCAGATGCACCAGAAAAGGTCATCAGATCTCATTACAGGTGGTTGTGAGCCACCATGTGGTTGCTGGGATTTGAACTTCGGACCTTCGGAAGAGCAGTCGGGTGCTCTTACCCACTGAGCCATCTCACCAGCCCCGGAAAAGAACTCTTTAAACTGTCAGAAGCCAACCACAAGCAAGCCCAGCACCCGTGCAGACCAGCAGGTGACTGAACAGGCTGAGGAGACAGAGGGAAGCTGGGCGCTCAGCTCCACCTAGACCCGAAGGTACAGCCTTCACACAGTAAAGGAAGGCTGTGCTCCTTACTTGCTTGCTTTCAGCTAGGCATTCCACCAGCACTCCCGTCATCTCACCTAACCGTGCATGCTGAGAACATGGTGAGGTACCCCACCTAGTTTTATAGCTGTGGTTGTTATGTGGGGCTACAACATCCATTCTATGCTGCCTGCCTGTTCCTTGCTACCGGAACTTAACATCCTACAACATGGTTATAGTACTCCCTCTGCCTACTGTAAGTATTTGGAGAGTCAAATGAGAAAAAAGTATCAACAACTTCCTAAGTGGCTAAGATTTAGCCTCACTTAAGCCTGTTAAAGAAGAAAACAGACTCTAGTGAGGCTGGTGGCCAGGTAACACAATGATAGGACATTTTCCATCTAGGTCAGGACACTAGAAAGAATCTGTGAGCCTCAGCGCTGGGCATTAGAGGGGCAAATCCTAGGCAAGGCCTTTTGGGTAAGTACACCACCATTGCCACAGCTGGATACTCACGACATCCACAAGATAATTACTCATCTAAGCTATCCTAACCCTCCAGGACCTACAAAATCAAAGGTCCATGTATTTCCTCAGGCCAGGCTTGAGAACTCTAATTCCTGCCACTCAGAGGGCAGAGAAGTAAGGACTCCAGAAAGATTAAAGCTGGACAGCAAAGAGTGCAGTGTGGCTATGCCAGCAAACTTGTCAGATTTCTGCATTCCTCACAGCCAAGCACAACTGAAACATGACGACTGAAACATGGGAAAACAGTAACAGGCAGAATGAGAAATGAGCACACAGACATGCACACAATTTTTTAGGCAGAAGAAACACAGGTTTTGTGTTTAAGCATCTAAACAGGACGTATCCTGGAGGGTGTTCCACCAAAATCAGACCAACAGGTCCTGTGGTTACGGCTCTGACAGAACATTACAGTAACATCTACAGGGGCTGCAGCAAGGGAGTGAGGAGGAGCAGGTACAGTGATGTACATGAAAAGGTCATGACAAAAACCCTTTTTTCTGTATGAGTGTCATGTATGAAAATGCTATCACCGTTGTGAGGTCTCCTGAGGGCAAACCCATCCATCCTCCCAGGGCCTGAGAGACTTCATCAACTGAAGAAATGACTCAGGCAGTCCTCCCCGCCACCCTCCCCGCCCACACACAGAAGAGTACCCCCAGCTGGTCTTACCTGAAGAAGACTTCTTGTTGGGAAGCTTTAGCTGGCTAGAAGAACCCACTTCAAAGTTTGGCTTCTTGCCAGTGACACGGACTGAGCGCAGGCTGTCACTGTGGTAGCCCAGGTGCTCCTGCACGGACTGTACCTCCTCAGGGCTTAAGGCCTCCCTCTGCAACTGCAATTGAAGACATCCCACGAATCAGTGCACGCTCCTCCATTCACTGTTTCACCAAGCCAGCCACATGGCTAGCCTGGGCTACATCCAACAATGAGTCTCTGTCTCAAAAAGAGAATTTAAAGGCCTGAATCACATTTAAAAAAAAAAAAAAAAAGCAGGAATATAACAATACAGTTGTCACGGACTAACATGTCTTTCAAACCAAGAAAATGCTAATATTTTAAAATTTAATTTCTAGAAAATATGGAACAACAAAGGCCTATCTTAGCTTGAACATATCTCTCTACTCAACTGTCATAAGTGCACACCCCCTTCCACAGTCTTGTCTCCACCAAAGGTCTAAGGGACAATACTCCATGGAAGCCTAAGAGCTGTATACACTGAGTGGGACAGAAGCAGTCAGTCGCCGTCCTCCCTGCAGCACATCACTGTTTAAAAGCTCTAGGAAGACCAGTGCAAACCACCGAGTCTTCAGAAGGAACCTGTTCCCAAGGCTTTCTTTTTCAAAGCATCCTGTACCCCCCTTCTCTCTCTCTCTCTCTCTCTCTCTCTCTCTCTCTCTCTCTCTCTCTCTCAGGCAGCAAGTATCACGTTACTTCCTAGTTCTGCACAGCGCCTATCACCTCACTTGCCCCAGGATTACTGACAAACACTCTGTAGGTTTGGGTCACCCAAGGTTTACCTAACAAAAATGGATATCGACACACTTACCTCTTTTATTTCCACGAGGCCAGAAAGAGTCAGGGCTGAACATAGCTTAGAGGCCGTCTTCATTTTGTCATTGTTAACTGTCAAGGAAAACCTCCATCAATGGCTCCATATGTCAAAGTTGGGAAAACTAGTTTAGTGATAACATTTATCTTGAAAAATCTTTTGGTGGTTCAAAGTATTCTTTTTTTTTTTTTAATTAATTTTATATGAGTACACTGTTGCTGTCTTCAGGCACTCCAGAAGAGAGCATTGGATCTCATTACAGATGGTTGTGAGCCAACATGTGGTTGCTGGGAATTGAATTCAAGACCTCTGGAAGGTCTGCTGAGCCATTTCTCCAGTACCCCAAGTATTCTTATTTAGGCTAGAACAAGTCATAATTTCATTGTTCTGCTTCTTGGAAACCCCTCCCAAAGAATGTTAGATAATGAATAAAGTTATAAACTGTGAAGTACACAGAAACCTAAGTACTGTCTCTCACCATTTATGACTCAAGGTTTAAATTTCCAGCAAGAACAGGCTGGCAAGATGGCCCAGTGGTTATAAGCACACACAACCCTTGCAGAGAATGGGAATTTAGCTCCCAGCATCTACATCAGAAGGCTCACAACAACCTTAACTTAAGCTCCAGGGTGGGGGTTGTAGGACCATGAAAGGCAGCCTGGTTCCTGGTTGAACTATGTGGGAAGCCACATGTGCCATTGCTGAGTGGCACTGACTACTGCTGGCCACCACGCATAAGACTGGACAAACAACCAATGTGTACGTATGCAGTGAAGTCTTTTGCAAAGACACTGCCTGGCTCAGGCATGATCATGAGGTTCTGTAAGGTACTGAGAGTATAACCAATCAGATGTGAGACATGCAAATGAGGTATGATAATGAGGTTCTGTAAGGTACTGAGAGAGAGTAGCCAATCAGATGAGGAACATGCAAATGAGGCTTAGTGCATAACCAATCCGGGTGTGAGACACGCCCCTCCTTGGCCTATAAAAGCAGCACCAGTTCTGGGCTCGGGGTCTTTTCGCCTCTACAATCAAGCTCTCCCAATAAACGTGTGCAGAAGGATCCTATTGCAGCGTCGTTCTTCCTGGCCAGTGGAGCGCGCAAGAAACTAAGGTTAGAAACCCTGGTGACTCTAAAGGGATGGAAGGTGTATCGCCGCCACCGCCGCCACCCCAGGAAACCAGGCTCTTGGCATGAGGCCTCAGCCCTTCATAGATTTGTGGCCTCAGTCATGTAAGAAAACGCCCCAACCCCTTCCACATGTAGTAGTCCCTGTGGTCGCATAGGCTTAAGACAGATCTCCATTTTAATGAGGTATGTAAAGGCCTTGAGGACTTAGCTAATAAACTCTCCTTCCCAGACACTCCTCCCTACAAAAGATATTTAACCTCAGGCCCACCCTAAGAAGTGGGGTACTGTTTTACTCATCTACTTTCTACCATGGGGGAGCACTGGAGAAAGCTTTTGCCTAAAGAGCAGCCAGCGGTTCCCAGGACCTCAGACTGAGCTACACACACACACACACACACACACACACACACACCACCCCAAACGGTGTCCTGCAGCATCCCCATAGGCTGGCACCCACCCAGCAATGGCGTGGGGTAAGCACAGTCAAACTCCCATGTCCTGCCTCTCCAGTCCTGCGGAGCGGATCCACTAACCATACAAGGGGTCTAATACCTCTGGCCTCCTACACTCATGTTCATGTATCCTCACATACAGACAGGCATGTATACACACACACAAATACACAAATGTACACACGTTTCTTCTCTCTTAAAAATCATAAAAGTTTCCAGCAAGAAAGCTTGTGTCTACCATAGACATAACAAGGTCACAGCTATACATACACAGTACATTTTTATTTTCTCTGAAATACTTCCATTTCTATTATTTTACTGTTTCTGGTGGAATATTTCTACATCTTGATTGAATTCAGTGAAGAAAAAAAAAAAAGCTAGAAACCCAGGATTAACAATTCTGACAGCTACACTACTGAGCCTCAAGGCTTTAGTTCTTGGATTAGTTTTAGCTTGGAATTCTCGGAATAGTTTAAGCTTCTCACATATTCTTCTTCTTTTTTTTTTTTTGGTTTTTAGAGACAGGGTTTCTCCGTGTAGCCCTGGCTGTCCTGGAACTCACTTTGTAGACCAGGCTGGCCTCGAACTCAGAAATCCGCCTGTCTCTGCCTCCCAAGTGCTGGGATTAAAGGCGTGTGCTACCACGCCCAGCCTCACATATTATTCTTTACTCCCAGGATTCCAGCCATTGCTTTAAAACTCTGTATTGTGGAATAACCACAGACTCACAGGAAGTTGCTGTGTGCTCCTCCTCAGTGCTGGAATGTTCTATCTATCAGAAACATGACAAAGATGAACTGTTCATCTGGTGATAGATTCAGCCATTTTAGGTGGCAATCTCCTTCTACTTATGATCTTGTAGGTCAACCAGAGAGCACATCTTCTCAGCTCTGTTGCCTCAGACTCTAACACCCACCCCTGAGAGACTAATACTACAGGAGTACCTCAGGCACAGTCTCAGGGAGATGGTGTGCGCACGCACAGACGCGGCGGTGCTAAACTTTCACCTTCTGAGCACCAAGACCCTTACCTTCAGCTGTCTCCACTGGTTCTTTCAGAAAAAGACAGCCCCCTGGCCGGAGGATCCGGGCCATCTCAGCCAGAACCTCAGCACTGTGCAGAGAGGTGCTTCCTGGGACTACACCCGACAGAATGACATCGAAGCTGGATTCCTTATGCGAAGCTGAAAAGAAGAATCAACAGCTGCCTAAGCTGGGAAGCAATCTCCCACAGGACACAGGCATCACCCAGGAGAATGAACCTCCATGGCAAATAGTAAGCCACTAATCTAGCAAAGAGCGTTAAGACTCTTCTGCTCTGTATCTTACTGATTCTTACCCTTAAGAAGACAAGGGGAAGGGGCTGGAGAGATGGCTCAGTGGTTAAGAGCACTGGCTGCTCTTCCAGAGGTCCTGAATTCAATTCCCAGCAACCACATGGTGGCTCACAACCATCTGTAATGGGATCTGATGCCCTCTTCTGGAGTGTCTGAAGACCGGTACAGTGTATTTACATATAATAAATAAATATTGGAAAAAAAAAAAAAAAGACGGGGGGGAAGAAGTGAAAAAGAAGCTCTTTAGAATGGGAATAGACTCCAAAACACAAGAGCATGCAGAAATTACCCACTGCATGCCCGGGTCCACTCTACTTCATCTGAAAAGAAATGGGGTGGCCCCAAACAAAACAGGAACCTGTGTCAGGAACCACGCACAAGCAGCTCCCATCCAAGCCCTTCTCACCCTGCGAGCCAAGGACAAGTAGGAACTCACACTGCAACAGCTGGGTGACGTTTTCCATGAATACCTGGCCCTCGCTGCCAGTTAACTCTTGCAGTCTAGCCACCAGCTTTTTTAGGGCTTCCTCAGGAGATGACTTGTCCCAGAACACTGCCACAAGCTGGCCAGGGGAGATCCCAAACTCCTCCATTCCTGCCGCGCTGCTGGACCTAAATGGTACTGGCAAAAGAAACAAGACAGGACAAAAGAGCAGTGTAAACCGTGCGTCCTCCAATAACCTCCCTCTAGGGAGGACTTTACAGAGCTGGTGACCCTAAGAGCCTGACTGACTGAACTAGAGCCTCAGGCGTCAGAATCCCAACAGTCCTGACATAACAGGTAGACAGGACCGATAAGGCAGAGTCAAGACAAGGGGATTAGCATCGAGTAAGAAGAGTGGAGACAGGGAGATTCTTTCACCTTTGAGACAGCTCGGTGTGAGCTGGCTATGAAACAAGTGGGCATTCATCAGCACAGAACTCAGCAAGGAAGGCAGTAAGTTGGCAGACAGCCTAAGCACAGCTACATCTTTTTAAAATTGGCTTTAATTTGCAAACCAAACACTTCTTTTTCATTACTTATAAAAATTCAACTCGACTGAATCTGTAGTAACCACTGCTGCCTTCAACATTTAACCTTAGCCAACTTCTTTAAAGCACCTTAGACATACATCACCTCAAACGACCCTCAGAACAGTCTGATATTAGGTCACTCCCAATGTATAGGTAAAGAACTGTGTCAGCAGACACTGTACACACATTATGTGATGTAAAACAAAAACTGGGATTAGAATCCAAACCTATGTTTTAATTATGAAAACTCCCTGCCTCGGTCAACTTTCTCGTCCACCTGATATGCAGGTCTGGGTACACAATGCTTACCGAGGAGGTCAAGAGATACCTCCGTTTAGCTCCTCTCTCCTTAAACATTAATGCTACCAAGTTTCTAGCTTCAAGAAAGTGAAACAAAGAAGCAGTGGTAGGAGGTTCCCACTGAACACTCTGACTTCTGCAGAGATAGCCAACTCTGGGACAGGGATACCACCACACTCCCAGACGGAATTTAACTAACACGCATTACAGTTTCCTTCTGTAAAAACATTCGTGGGGGGGTGGGGGGCAGGGACAGGGGAGGGGTGCTGGGGGGAGGGGGAGAAGGATGGATCAGCAAGTAAAGACACTTGCTGCCAAACTTGATCTGTCTGAGTTCAGTCTTCATGAGCACGTATGGAGCAAGAGAACTAACTTCTATGACAGCCACACCTGCAGGTACAGCACAGGAGGGCACACACACACAAATTCATTTTTAAGTTACTGTTTTGGGGAGGAGTCCAAGCCTCAGAGAGCTCAGGCTGGTCTTGAACTTCTGATCATGCCTCCTCTAATTCACAATTACTAGGGTTACAGGTATGCAACATCACGTTTGGCTTGAAAAAAAAAAAAGTTCAAGTAATTCCTCTGTGTCTAAAACCCATGACCTTTCACCAGTCACCCTTGACTACACTACACAGTGCTTTGTCGTGTAAGAGATAATTTACTAGTGGTTTTAATTTCTTCAGCAAAACTGAACTCCTTATCTGGTTAGTTTCAAAATCTGGCTTCCAATGCAAGGTGACTCTTTTCTTATTGTATTTCCAACCACACCTGTTCAGTTTCTTCATGTGAACGTCAGCGGTGTGCTACCCTGACTCAGCAAAAAGCTGAAGTCAAAGGATGCCACGTTGGGCTGGTGAGATGGCTCAGTGGGTAAGAGCACCCGACTGCTCTTCCGAAGGTCCAGAGTTCAAAATCCCAGCAACCACATGGTGGCTCACAACCATCTGTAACAAGATCTGACTCCCTCTTCTGGTGTGTCTGAAGACAGCTACAGTGTACTTACATATAATAATAAATAAAAATTCTTTAAAGGATGCCACGTGGTTATCCGACAGGCAGGATTTTTTGGTTGTTTAGTTTTGGATTTTAAATCCCTAAGGATGAGGAATGAACACTTTTAAGCTTCTAATTGTCACATGGTGTTGGGAAAGAACCTTTGTAAATCTTTAAGTTGGGTAACTTGGAATCAATCTCACATTTAAGACTGGCTGGGTGGGAAAAGAGTAAAAATACTGTTTCCTGGGCTGGTGAGATGGCTCAGCAGGTAAGAGCACCTGACTGCTCTTCCGAAGGTCCTGAGTTCAAATCCCAGCAACTACATGGTGGCTCACCACCATCTGTAACAAGATCTGACTCCCTCTTCTGGTGTGTCTGAAGACAGCTACAGTGTACTTACATATAATAAATAAATAAATCAAAAAGAAAAAAAAATACTGTTTCCTTAGGCATAGGACTACCGCAAGTCAGCTTTAGTCTCTTCTCTTTTCCTGTCAATAAACAGGAATAGCAACTAGTCTCCTAGTCTTAAGACTGACTAAGAATCCCAGCACTCGGGAGGCAGAGGCAGGCGGATTTCTGAGTTGGAGGCCAGCCTGGTCTACAGGGTGAGTTCCAGGACAGCCAGGGCTATACAGAGAAACCCTGTCTCGAAAAACCAAAATAAAAAAAATAAAAAAAAAGACTGACTAAGAAACCCTGGGACAGTAAGTCCTGTAACACACTCTACAGAGGCTGGTCAATGAATCATGTTCATCAAAGGCCTCAGGTCCACCTCTTCGTTTCCAACAGCCTTGGTAACACCTTCCTCTTCCTCCTATAATGATGCTTGTAAGGAAAATATGCAAAGCTCCCCTTTCATCCTTTGGACCTCACCGGAGAGCCTTGCCTTTGACATCCCTGTACCAGTGGGGTTGTCAGGAAATTATTAAACAACACATTCGGCGTCCCATAATGAGAGGGACCTCATGAGTAGATTAAACCTTAAACTTCCCCCTCCATCAAAACACACACACCTACAGTTTCTAGTCAGCACTTCCTTAGTAGACAATGTTCTTTTAAGATCTAGAAGTGTAACCATGTTCATCTGTTTTGTTTGTTTGCTTTTGTTAATCTATTTAAAACAAACAAACAAACAAAAAACAAAAAAAGGCTCACAACCATCTGTAATAAGATCAGATGCCCTCTTCTGGTGTGTCTGAAGACAACTACAGTGTACTTACATATAATAAATAAATATTTAAACAAACAAACAACAACAACAAACCAAAACAAACCCAAAATTATTGAAAAAGAAAAAACTCCGTCTCCAGCAGCCGAGCAAGATGCCCAAAGGGAAGAAGGCCAAGAGGAAGAAGGTGGCCCCGGCGCCCGCCGTCGTCAAGAAGCAGGAGGCCAAGAAGGTGGTCAACCCTCTGTTCGAGAAGAGGCCCAAGATCTTCGGCATTGGACAGGACATCCAGCCCAAAAGAGATTTAACGTGCTTCGTCAAATGGCCCCACTACATCAGGCTGCAGTGGCCAAGAGCCATCCTCTACAAGCGGTTCAAAGTCCCTCCAGCCATTAACCAGTTCACCCAGGCACTGGACAGGCAGACAGCTACTCAGCTGCTTAAGCTTGCCCACAAGTACAGGCCAGAGACAAAGCAAGAGAAAAAGCAAAGGCTACTGGCCCGTTCTGAGAAGAAAGCTGCTGGCAAAGGCGACGTCCCAACTAAGAGACCTCCTGTCCTCTGAGCAGGAGTCAATACAGTCACCACCTTGGTGGAGAACAAGAAGGCTCAGCTGGTGGTGATTGCCCATGACGCAGACCCTATTGAGCTGGTGGTTTTCCTGCCTGCCCTGTGTCGAAAGATGGGGGTGCCCTACTGCATCATCAAGGGAAAGGCCAGACTGGGGCACCTGGTCCATAGGAAGACATGCACCACTGTTGCCTTCACACAGGTTAACTCGGAAGACAAGGGTGCTCTGGCTAAGTTGGTGGAATCTATTAGGACCAATTATAATGACAGATATGACGAGATCCGTTGCCACTGGGGAGGCAACGTCCTGGGTCCTGAGTCTGTGGCTCGCATTGCCAAGCTGGAAAAAGCAAAAGCTAAAGAACTCGCCACTAAATTGGATTAAATGTACACTAAATTTTCTGTACCTAAATATAATTACAAAATTAAAAAAGAAAAAAAATTCCAGTGCCTAAGCCAGCATACTTAGGAGCTGTGACTCAGGGCTGTTTCACAACTAAAGAGGTGAAGTAGAAGTCAATGTCACATAACTGTCACATAACTGACCTTGTTTGTTAGACGCTCCTCCAACTGACACCATCAACCCATGGCTTTTTAAAAATGTTAATACCGGGTGAATATGCATTTGCTTTTAATACTAGTACTCTCCAGACAAAGGTAGGCAGATCTCTGGGAGTTTGAGGCTGGTCTGCTAAGTTACCAGCAGGCAGTAAGAGCAGTGCCTCTCCTCTGGGAGTAACTTCTGGAGGTGGGTTTATTTATCTTTAAGGCACCTAAGAACCATAATCTTAGGCTTGGGTCCCATTTAAGGTGGCAGAGAGGCTGGGGGTGACTCAGTGGTAGCAGGTCCAGCTGATTAGGGATAGGGTCACAGTTCAGTGGTATGTGCTTAACCTAGCATGACCTGGGTCCACTCTTCAATACCACAAAGCGAAACAAACACCAACCAATAGCCAAGAATGTCGGAGCCTTCGTGTAACCCTAGCTCTCTCGGGAGACTGGTGAAGGAGTTCTGAGGACAGTTTACGCTCCTCGGTGAAACTCTTCTCTCAAAAGCCATTCATTATCAGGGCTCTGGGAAGGGCGAGGCTGTGCTTTGCAAGCATAAGGAGTTTGAGCCCCAGAACCCACATAGAAAACCTTGGGTGTGGGCTACCAAGATGATTCAGTGGGTTAGGGGTGCTTGCTACAAAGCCTGACAACCTGAGTTTAACCCTCAGAACTCAAAGTGGAAGCAGACACTCCTCCCCAACACACACAGAATCTTTATATATGTGTGTATACATGCATACACATACATATATATACATACACATATATGTGTACATACATATAAGTATATATGTATGTGTGTGTATATATATTTCAAAAGCTCGTGTGGCAAAGTTTGTTATCCAGCCTTAACTGGTACGCTTCAGGCCAACTAGAGGCCCTGTCACAAAGAAGGTGGCCACAGTTTGATGAAACACCAAGTTGTCCTCTGGCCTCCACACACATGCGTATGCACCTATACATACATGTTCCCCCACCCCATGACCATGACACTAAACATACACCGTTTACTTCTAGCAAACATCAAGACTTCCCTGGTAGAGCAAGCGAGGCAGTCCGCTCTACTCTGAAGACCCGCAGCTTGGACTCAGGCACCGAGAAGCGAACTTCTCCCGACCTTGCAAATGGCTAGTGATCGCTAGGGACCACACCCCGGCACAGGGGCAACTCTCCAGGACAAAAGCCTGGGTGGCTCCTTCTATAAACAAGCATCCTAGGACATAAATGCCGGGCTCGAATGGACAACCTGTGGCTCCAGGTTCTCCCCACCTTTGGTGCTTTCCGCCAAGTGCCCTGGAGGAGACTCAAGGTCACCACCGATGGCTAGGAGTAAACTGACGGTCCCGATGCCAGCTCCGGGTTTCCACGCGGAAAAAGGCGGCGGACGAGCCCCGGCGTCCAGCACGCCGCGTGCAGGGCCCCGGCCGCCGCGGCCCCTCACCCCGGCTTCCCCAAGGGGTGACAATGACGGCGCCAGAAGCCGAAGCGAGAGCACGGGAGACCAGAGTGGCCCCTAGGAGGGCCGTTAAGCCCGCTCAGATGCTCGAGCGACCCCGAGCGTCCTCACCTTCCTCGTAGCCTGAAAACCCGCTCCGCGGACGCCGGCTTCTCGTCCTGGTCTCTCGCGAGAAGACGCCGCACAACACCTGAGTCCTAGTGAGCGGACGCGGCCCCACTGACGCGTGACGCTGCCCGGCGCGTCGCCGCCCTCAGCGTGCGTGCGTGCCCACTTCCAAGATGGCGGCGACAGCAGCCGTGTCTGGTGTCCTCGGCCGCTTGGGCTGGAGGCTCCTGCAGCTGCGGTGCCTGCCCGGTGAGGTGACAGCCAGCCGAGCCGGGGCGCGAGGGGGAAAAACGGGAAGAAGGCGCAGGGCGGATCTGGGCTTGGCGTGGGATGATAGAGGCTCTGGTCGGGGCTAGCAAGGTAAAGGGCATCGGCGTGGAGCCGCTGGAGTCGCGAGCTGGAAAAAGCCACTTAAGGGTTTCAGTCGCCGGACTTTGAGCTGTGAGGGGGCAAAAGCCGCGGGGCAGTCCTGTCACCCCGGTTCCCCAGAGGTAATGGAGCTTCAGAGAGGGCTCGGTGTGCCCAAGGTCACAGAGCTCGTCCGTTCCAAAGCGTTCTCCGTCGCCGTAGGCGCTGTGCCAGCCTCGCTGGAGAAACCGACCGAACAGCCACAGAGTCAGTTATTGCCACACCACGTCACTAAGCTGGTGACATTCGTCATTTGCTGCCATATGCCCCGTATTTTTATCTCCACAGTAATAGTAGACATTTACTTTTAGAAACTTTGTACATTGTCATTAAGTGGAAAAGCAAAAATCGCTGTCCGTATATAGAATCTTTCTGCACTGACACAGTGACAAAAAATATGCAACTAAAATCTCCATGAACCGCAGAGATCTCGCAACCATACTTTGGGGGCTCCTCACTTCAAATTTTCTGGGCCTATAGCAAATGCTGATGTTGTTAAGCATGCTGTTCTGTGTTTCTTTCCTTATTATTTTCAATGACTTCCTTTGTGGCATTTTTAGCTAGAGTTTCAGACGAAATATGTTTAACAAAAATAATGCAATGTGAGCCAACAAATCCAGTCATAGGGTATTTACCCATGAAATTGTGTCCACAAAAAGTTCAACTGTATTCCCGACAACTTTATATTAGGTGGGCCCTTAAAGCCCAAACATTCATCTTTTTTTCAATGTTATGCAAGCAGTTTACAACAGGTATCTCCGAAGTAACCGTCCCCTTTCTGAAGTATTTGAGATAAAGTCTCACTCTATATTTCTGGCTGACCTGGAACTCACTGTAATATAGACCAGACTGACCTGGAACTTAGAGAGATTGGCCTGGTCCTGCCTCCTGAGTGTTTTCTTTCTTTTTTTTTTTTTTTTAATCAGAGTTTACTTTTTTTTTTTTTTTTTTTTTTGGTTTATTTATTTATTATATGTAAGTACACTGTAGCTGTCTTCAGACGCACCAGAAGAGGGCATCAGATCTCTGTTACAGGTGGTTGTGAGCCACCATGTGGTTGCTGGGATTTGAACTTCGGACCTTTGGAAGAGCAGTCGGGTGCTCTTACCCCCTGAGCCATCTCACCAGCCCCCTGAGTGCTCTTAAAAGAGTGTGTCATCATGCTTTTCTTTTTTATTCCTTTTCTTTTTTCTTTTTTAAAAACTTGTTAGTCCTGCCTCAGCCTGAGTTATATAGGAAGTCTATGTCTCAAAATAATACGGGCTGGCCTTTTGATTTGTGTGTGTGTGTTTGTGTTTAAAGCAGATGAAGTTTAACAAAGATGTTCATGTAGGCTTGAGCACAGTGGTTGTGGAAAAAAGACAGGCACTCAAAAGAAAGTGAGACAGATCCAGGAAAATGGCTTTTCAGAGATTTATAAAACATTCAAAACATTTCTAACTGTTGTCACAGACTATGAGTTACCTATACTGTTCTTGTAAAATACACTAATTAGGAGGAGAGGGAGAGGCTCTGCAGTTAAGAGTGCATCCTGCTGTTGCAGAGGATGCTAAGTTGGCTTCCCGGCACACACGTTGGGCTGCTCACAACTACCTTAACTCCAGCACCAGGGAATCTGATGCCTTCTTCCTACCCCCACACAGATTGACACAATATACATAATTAAAAGCTAAATAATGGTCTGGAGAGATGGCTCAGTTGTTAAGTGCACTGGCTATTCTTCCAGAGGACCCAACTTTAGTTCCTGCCAGACACATGGATCCAGCAGCCCCTCTAGCCTCCATGAACACAAAGCATGCATATGTAGCACAGACATGCATACAGGCAAAACACCCATACACATAAATCTAGAATGTATACTAAGCAGGGCTTGAGAAATGGCTCATTAAGAGCACTCACTGTTTTTGCAGCTGCCCTGGGTTCAGTTCCTAGCCCCCTCTTCTCATCTTTGTGGGCATCAGGCAGACATGTACACATACATACATGCAGGTGAAACACTCATACACATGAACAAATCTTTAAAACTTAGCCAGACAGTGGTGGGACATGCCTTTAAAAAGCCTTTAACCCCAGCATTCAGGAGGCAGAGGCAGGCAGAACTCTGAGTTCGAGGCCAACCATATCTACAGAGTGAGTTTCAGAACAGCCAGAGCTACACAGAGAAAAACCTGTCTTGAAAAACCAAATAACCAAATAAATAAATAAGTAAAATATATGAAACAAAAGAAACTTTAGAGAAATCTGAAGACGAGCAAAAACTCACCCAGAGTGTGAGTTTCAGATCAGAAGAATGAGGACTGACTGAAAGCTGGGGGTGGGGGGGAGATTTTCTGGGTGATGGTCATGTCTGCCTACATAGGATTCGAGTTCTACAAGTGTATGTGTCTGCATTGCGAACAGGACTGTGTTTAAGATGTGTATATTTCATCTTATATAAACAGTCCCTAAAGGAACAGTAAACTGTTACATGGGCTGAAATGTTGGCGCTGAGGATTCCTGAGATCTGCAATAAGTATGAGAGTAAAGTGGTTAGTGAGCACATGATAAGTGTGCAGCAGCTAGAAGGATATGCAAATGTTCACAGCTCCTTCAACTTGTCTACATGTTTGCAGATGTTGATGTTAAGATGTTGGGAAAGGGGAATGGAGAGATGGTTCCAAGATTAAGAGCACTGAGTGCTCTTCTAGAAGTCCTGAGTTCAATTTCCAGCAACCACATGGTGGCTCACAACCATCTGTAATGGGATCTGATGCCCTCTTCTGGTAAATCTGAAGACAGCTACAGTGTACTCATCACATATAATAAATAAATAAATCGATAGATAGATAAATAAAATGTTTTTTAAAAATGCTGGGAAAGAAAACAAGTAGTTTCAAACACTACTGGTATTTCCTAAGGTCGTGAGGCTGCAGGGGCTGGGGAGATGGCTCAAGGGTAAAATGCTTGAGTGTGAGAACCAGAGTTCTGGTCCTGAGAACCCTCATAGGATGCAGCATGTGATGGTGCATGCCTTTGATCCCAGCACTCAGGAGGCAGAGACGCAGATTTCTGGAAGTTTGAGGCCAGCCAGGACTACATAGTGAGACCTTGACCAAGGAAAGGAAGGAAGGAAGGAAGGAAGGAAGGGGAAGGGGAAGGGAAGGGAAGGAAGGAGTCTCCAAAGGTGGAATCTAGGGATCTCTAGTGCAGGCTGGCTAGTATAAGATTAGCCATCCGCTCTGGGTTTGATTGAGAGAGCCTACCTTAGTGAATAAAGTGGAGAACAGATGCTTTGGGGGTGATTCCCAAAGTTGACTTCAAACTTCCACCTACCTGTGCATGCTCACCCACCCACATACATGCAAACATGCATATGTACACAATACACACAAACATGGAAAGGGAAGAAAAGAAAGGCCATGTAAACACTTTGAAGGCAGGCACTGTTATGTTCACATTTTGGTACCATAACAACATTGTTATTGAACAAGTAGAGATTAATACTCTCAATTTGTGGGGTGTTTAAGCTGCATATTAAGGGGCCAGCAATATGGTTCAGTGGGTGAAGGTGCTTGACACAAACTTAGGTACCTGAGCTCCATTGCCAGAAAGTGTGTAAGGGTAGAAAGAGAGAACCAACTCCACAAAGGTGTCCTCTGAGCTCCAAACATGGAATAAATCTCCATGCACACAGTAATAATTAAGACAAATATTTTAATCTGCATATTGAGGGAAATGCTTTATACAGGCCATATAGGTGACCAATGGTTGGAACAGATCAGGAGGACAGCCAGGTCTTGTGCTAACTGCATTACATGCCTCAAGGCTCCTGTTTGACTCAAGATGTCTATGGGGCACTCAGCACTGGAGTGAGTGGCTGCAGGGGCATCCCTGCTGCGCATTAACTCTGCATCACCACTCTGAGTCTCAGAGGGTCTTCCATGGTGAACCTTCATAACCAACAGTCTTGTTTCTGTTTCAGTGGCCCGCTGCCGACCAGCTCTGGTGCCACGTGCCTTCCACACTGCCGTGGGGTTCCGGTCTTCAGAAGAGCAGAAGCAGCAGCCTCCCCACTCTTCTTCTCAGCAGCATTCTGAGACACAGGGGCCCGAGTTTTCCCGTCCACCCCCCAGGTCTGCACTAGTGTCCACATCTGCCTGCTCCTGGCAACCTCGAATGCTTCAGAGTGTACCTCTTTCCTCACCGTCCTCTCCTGCCTTCACACAGATGTCTTCTTCTCCTTCCTTCCTTCCCTTCCTTATTCCCTCCCTCTCCTTTTCCTCCCCTCCCCTCTTCTCCTCTTCCCTTTTTTCTTTCTGATAGGGTCTTGTTATTTAGCACTTGTGGGGGTTTTTTTTGTGTGTGTATTTTGTTGTTGTTGGGGGTTTTTTGTTTTGTTTTGTTTTGGAGATAGGGTTTCTCTGTGTAGCCCTGGCTGTCCTGGAACTCACTCTGTAGATCAAGCTGACCTCAAACTCAGAAATCCACCTGCCTCTGCCTCCTATGTGCTAGGATAAAAGGTGTACATCACTACTACCCAGTGCTCCTTTGCGTTATCTCTCTCTCTCTCTCTCTCTGTGTGTGTGTGTGTGTGTGTGTGTGGGTGTGGGTGTGGGTGTGTGTGGGTGTGTATTGTTCCTGTTGAGCGGGTGGTACTTACTATGTATCCTCAGGCTGATACCCTAAACTTGCCTTGATGTCTGGGAATCTTCCAGCCTCAGTCTCCTAAGTACTGGGATTACAGGTGTGAGCTACTGTGCTTGGCTACTTTGTCATTTCTAAGGCTAAAAGCAGTGCCTTTTCGTTTTAGGAAATATAAGCCTTGTGGAAAACACTTGCAATCATACCCAGAGATAACTCAGTTAACAAAAAAAAATATCTTTTAGATATTTCTATTTCTAATAAGTTTTTTTTTTTTTTAGCTGAGATCTCACTCTGTAGCCTAGGCAGGCTTTGAACCCAAAACTCTTCCTGACTCAGCCTCCCAAGTGCTCAGATTGTAGATGGGCACCATAGGCTGCCCAACAGTAGATTTTCAATGTCCTTTGGCACTTTGTATCATTACATCTGCTTTCCTTGTTAATCCTGCCACTGGAAACTGAACTTTCTCAGTGTTCATCAGTTCATTTCTAATGTTCTGTTTGTTTTGAGAAAGGTCTCACTGTGTAGCCCTGGCTGGGCTGGAACTCTAGGTAGACTATGCTGACCTAGAATTCAGAGATCCGCCTACCTCTTTCTCCCAAGTGTCAGGTTAAAGGTATGTGCTTCCAATACCAGCCCCAGTTTTTCTAGTTTTTTTAAGTACTTAAAAAAGATTGTGTGTGTGTGTGTGTGTGTGTGTGTGTGTGTGTGTGTGTGTATCTGTTGTGGTATGGCACATGGGTGCTGGTACCAGAAGGCCAAGAACAAAGCATCAGATCTCCTAGATCTCCTAGAGCTTAACTAATAACAGCTGTGAGCTGCCCGATGTGGGCGCTGGGAACTGAGCTCAGATCTTCTACAAGAGTAGTAAATGCTCTTAATTGCTGAGATATTCTCCAGACCCTATTGTTTGTTTATTGATTTATTTGAGATGTTCTCAGGTAGCTAAGACTGGCCTTTAACTCTGAACTAACCCCATCTCAACCTCCCATGGACTGGGATCGCCAGCATATACCCAGCTAAAATACTACGCAATTCAACAAGTATTTTTGAGGATTTATGCCTGTGAATAGAATAACCATCTTTCATGCTCTCTTGGACTTCCAGCCTGGTGCAGACATAAGAAAAGCCTTTACATAACCATGTGCTAGCAGGAGTGTCCAGCCTATGACCTGCAGTATGACCTACAAATGTACTGAGCCATAGCCATAGCTCTCCCAGGTTGTCTAAGGATGATCAGCAGAAACCAGACTCCTGCAGGGCCATTGTCTTTATAGCATAAGAACTCAAATCCCTGGACACTTTCTTACTGTGGGAGGAGGGAAAGATAGTAGGATTCAAACCTTGTTGGTATTGTAACACCCATACTAATGCAGAAGTGAAGCCCCTCTCAGCGTGTTCAGAGGAGACTCAGAACCTCTGCTTCTGGTTGGCTCATCCTGCATTCCCGGCTGGGGTGTAGACAGTGAGGTGTGATGTGTGCTTTGTTCTGTATCTCAGGTACACAGACCAGAGTGGAGAGGAGGAAGAGGACTATGAGAGTGAGGAGCAGCTACAGCACCGCATCTTGACAGCAGCCCTAGAGTTTGTGCCTGCCCATGGCTGGACTGCAGAGGCCATTGCTGAAGGAGCCCAGGTAGGCAGAGATGAGGGTGGGGCTGCAGACCCAAATGAACCCAGAGTGAGAACCACAAAGGGCCTCATGCTTCCAGCCTGGGTCAGAGCTGCACAGCTACGGAATTGTCTGGGTTTTCTTTTCCTTTCTTTCTTCCCCATTGGACTGTCTCTGTCTCTGCCTGTCTGCCTGTCTGCCTGTCTATAGACAGAGTCTTTCTACATAGCCCTGGCTGTCCTAGAACTTACTATGTTAACCAGGGTGGCCTCAGACTCACAGATATCCTCCTGCCTCTGCCTGTATGCTACACACCAAACTGTTTTTTAAAAGAATGTACCATAGAGTTGGCTCTTGGGAGTTATGTCCTCAAGCAGCTTGTTTTGTAGCAGCAGTGTTTGTTGGTTGTTTGTGACAGGGTCTCTCTGTGTAGTCCTAGCTGCACTAGAGCTTCCTATCTAGACCAGGCTGGCCTGGAACTCAGAAAGATACTCCTGTCTCTGCCTCCACCACTGCCTCTTCCTCTGCCTCTCCGCCTCTCTCTATCTCTCATTGCCTCTCTGCCTCTATGCCCCTGCCTCCTAAGTGCTGGAACTAACGGTATGCACCACTGTACCTGGCTTAAGCAGCGCTGTTTATAATGCATTGATTTAAAATAAAGAAATGCTGGCGTGCTACAGTGCTTTCCTAGCATGCACGAGGCCCTGGGTTTCATCTGTAGCAACACATAAAACCAAGTGTGAGCCAGTCGGTGTTGGTGTGCATCTCTGAGTTTGAGGCCAGTCTGGTCCACAGAGTGAGTTCTGAGATAGCCGGGGCTACACAGAGAAACCCTGTCTCGGAAAAAAAAAACAAAAAGAAAAAGAAAACCGAAACAACAACAACAAAAACCCAAGTGTGTTGCACATCTGTAATTCCTTCATGACTCAGAAGACTCAGAAGGTGGAGTCATGAAGCTGAGAGGTTGAAAGGGAATTGTACTCAGGGGTACAGAGTGAACGCAAGGCCAGCCTGCACTACATGACATCCTCCCGCCCTCCCATAGGAAAGCAAGAAAAGAAAGGCATTGTCACTAAGCTGTGATATGTCACCAGTTCTGTGAAGCACACTGGTTTTGTTTTAAATTATATTTCTTTACTTCTTGTGTGTATGTATCTAGTGTGTGCACATGTATAGAAGTCATCTGTCCATGTGGGTCTCAGGCATTGAATTCAGGTGTCCTGCTTGCTGTGGCAACCTTGGGCCTTTTCTCTGATGAGCCATCTTTATGTCCCCTTTTGTTTTGGTTTGGTTTTCTTTAATTTAGAGTCGTTATAGAGCCAGGGCCAGACAAGACTGCCCTGAAACTTGTCCTGCTGACTCTACCTTCTAAATACTAGAATTGCAGGCATGTGCCACCATGCCCACAGCTTTCAGTGCCTGTTCCTTTGACATGAAAAAAAAATAATAACAGTCTATTCTTTAAATACTTACTAAGCAATGATGTGTAGCAGGCACTGTGCTAGAGATGGTGACAGTGAACACATGAGAGTTCCTCCTCTTGGTCTCGGTCCAATAATATTTTTCTTTAAACTTAAGGATTTGTTTTTATTTTGTGTGTGTGTTTTTGCCCACATGTATGTATATGCACCATGTATGTACCTGTGCCTAAGGAGGCCAGAGGGGGTGTTGAATCTCATGGGACAGATGGCCAAGGTGGTTGTGAGCTGCCAAGTAGGTGTTAAGATCAGTGAGCATTCTTTTTTTTTTTCCCTTAAGATTTATTTATTTATTTTATGTATGTGAGTACACTGTAGCTGTCTTCAGACACATCAGAGGAGGGCACTGGATCCCTCACAACACATGGTTGGGAGCCACCATGAGGTGGCTAGGAATTGAACTCAGGACCTCTAGAGGAGCAGTGTGTGCCCATGAGAGAACACTTTCAAGTATGTGTTCGTCTAACCTAGTGTATTTCACTTATCAGATTGACACCCAGTTCCGTCAGCTTTCCTGTGAATGCCTTCCTTTTGTTCTTTACATCTGAACACACTTCTTTTATGTATACTTGCAATGTTTTCCTTATCTGTTCACCTGCTAATGGGCAGAGGAGACAGGATCTATGCCTTGACTGTTGAGAGCAGTATAGCAAAAAACACGAATGTACAAGCGTCTTTGTAAATGATGACTTAGCCTCCTTAAAGCACACACCAAGGTGTGCTATAGCTAGACCTGACAGTAGTTCTTTTTCAGTTTGTTGTGAACCTCAATACTGATGTCCACAGTGCCTGTACCAGTTTACTTGCCACCATTGGTGTCTAAAATCCCCACCGTCTTTACCAACAAGCACAGTGGCTCATGCCTGAAATCCCAGTACTTGAGAGAGGAATATCACTACAAGTTGGAGGCCAGCGAACGCCATAGTCCAGGCCAGCCTGGGAGAGTGAAGTACTCCCCAGACGCCTCTTTTCTCTTACCCTTGGCATCATTTCTTGTCACTTGTTTTCTTGAAGCTAGCCATTCTGACCAGGGTGGACTGGAGTCTCAAAGCAATTTCTTGTTTGCTTTAAGATAGTCACCTGTTGGCTAGACTGGGCTCAGGTTTGCTGTATATCTGAACTCCAAACTACGGATCTCCCTGCTTCTGCCTTCCAAGGATTGGGATTACAAGTTTGTGCCACCGTGCCCAGCCCTCAAAGCAATTTTGTTTTAAATGAAATTTATTGTTGTTGTTGTTTTGTTAGTAGTATTGAATGTGGGTGAGTGTGTGTGTGTGCACATGCGTGCGTGCACGAGAGAGAGAGAGAGAGAGAGAGAGAGAGAGAGAAGAGAGAGAGAAAGAAAGAGAATATATGCCAACACCACTTGTAGCCAGGCGTGATGGCGCACGCCTTTAATCCCAGCACTTGGGAGGCAGAGGCAGGCAGATTTCTGAGTTCGAGGCCAGCCTGGTCTACAAAGTGAGTTCCAGCACAGCCAGGGCTACACAGAGAAACCCTGTCTCGAAAAACTAACCAACCAACCAAACAAACAAACAAAACCCGCCACTTGTAGGGCATTGGTTCCCCTGGAGCCAGAATTAGAGTTAGGAGGTTCTAAGCTACCCAGTGTGGGTGCTGGGAGCTGAACTGAAACTAGGGATGGAGCTATATTTCCTCACAGGCTTCATTCTCTGGGTCTAGCATTGTGCTTGTGTACTTCTGATTTGTTAACATCCAGCCCTCCTTCAAGCTGGAGGTGTCAAGCAAACATAGGGATCTGAACTTGAACTCGAGGAGCTAGCAGACCTCCAGCTGGCTGTTAGAGTATTCTAGCATGTGTCAGGATGTGAGCATATGGGTAGACGGCAAGAGCATAAAGTGGAGAAAGAATCCCAGTGTTCTGTGGTGACTCATACCTGTTCCCAACACTAGGAGTCTGAGGCAAGATGACTGCTGCACATTTGAGGGCAGCCTGGGCTACATATTGAGAGCCTATCAAGAGAAGGGCTGGGAAGAAGGGTATAGGGGTAGGTCTGGGTTACAGCATCTTGGTGTTGGAGAAAGAAAAAAGCCGTCTTCTGTTGGTTACTATAGCAATAACTATTGGGGTCCTGGGCCAGATTCAGAGGGAGGAGCTGTGGCATGGAAGAAGTGGAGAACCGTTAGGCTGACAAGGCTGTCAAGCAGGGAAGGCAGACTGGAAGGCGAGCTTGGCTGAACACTTGAGGGAAGAGGAGGGAATCGTAAGTAAGGGTGGAGATAATAGAAGGTGGCAGGCAAAACCAAACCCACGTGACTCCCAAGGCAGGAGTTGCAAGATCCAGAGAACAGGTGGAAGGACCGGCCTCAGACATGTTAGGAACAGAGTTGGGGAAGGCAGCCTTGGGTTTGTTGTTTTTTTGTTTGTTTGTTTTTGAGAGGGTCTTCCTATGCAGCCCTGGCTATCCTAGGTCTCACTAGACTAGGCTAGCCTCAAACTCAGCAGGCTTAGTTTCTAAACATTAAGGGAGTTGCTATGGGATGACTTTTGTTTTCTTTGTGTGCATGTGATAGCCTGGAGAACCTAAGGTCAGGAAGGAGTAGAGGGTAGCAGAAATTTGTGGGAGAGGGAAGATATTGATGGAACAAATGTGAGAGAGTGTAATAGGATTGTTTGGGAAAATTGGATGAAAGGGAATTCTCTGTTAAGAGGCTTTCCACACCTGGTCATCTTCCTTTGTGCAGGGTGTGTGATACCTATAGACCCTGCCAACCCAGTTTGTGGGAGAGAGCTGGAAGCCTCAGTTTCTTGCTTTGTAAAGTATAGCCATGACATGCCCACTGAATAGAGCAGTGTGCAGTTTGGTGAGACGGGGAGTGCAGTGTGCACGGTCGCCTGCAGTGGTCAGGCAGCTGCTGTTCATGTAATAGCCATGCTCTCCTCCAGAAGAGAGGCAGTTCCCATGCCCAGCGGGAGGAAGGCGTACTAAGGTTTTGTTCCTCTCCCGCTGTCTGTGCCTGCTGCCATCAAGGTTCCGCCTGCATTGGGTGCTCAGCAAACAATATGGAGCAGGGAAGCAAGGGGCATCTCTGACTTATTTAACTCCTCAATGCATTCATTGGAAAAAATGTGTCTTAAACAACTGACAGAAGCTTAGGATATAACTCGTGGGTAAAAATGCTTGCTTAGCGTGCCTCAGACCCTAGGTTTGATCCCCACACTACAAAATTGAATGGTCAGGGCTACACAGAGAAACCCAGTCTCGAAAAACAAAAAAGCTTGGGTTGGAAGCCAAATAAATTCTTTGTTCCTGTGTTGCTTTAGGTTTTCTTTTAGAGATAGAATCTCACTGTGTAGCCCTGGCTGTCCTGAAACTCAATCTGTAGACCAGGCTAGCCTCAAATTCAGAGGTCTGCCTGCCTCTGCCTCCCGAGTGCTAGGATTAAAGACATGCCACCACCACAGCCTTGTGTTGTTTTTTTATAGGGGTATCGTCACAACAACAGAAATAAAATTAGAACCTCTCCATACTAAGCAAGATTCCTATGGTAGACTCCTGACTTTTATGCGTGATCATACACCCATCCTTGAGCCAGCCACTGAACTCTAACATGCACACCTGGGGTCATGCTTTGTACACATTGAGGGGCTTGGTGCACTAATAGTGGTCACTGAAATCACAGGAGCTTACAGTCAGGGATGGCCATTGAAAACCCAGTCCCCATTAAGCGATGAGGTGTTTTGGGGAAGCAGGGTAGTATGCTTACTCACCATTTTACTGCTTTCTTTCCTGTAGTCCTTGGGTCTCTCCAGCGCAGCAGCCAGCATGTTTGGGAGCGATGGCAGTGAGCTGATTCTGCACTTTGTGACCCAGTGCAATGCTCGCCTCAACCAGGTGCTGGAAGAGGAGCAGAAGCTGGTGCAACTGGGCCAGGCAGAGTAAGTTTCATGGCATTAAGCTCAAAGTGGCAACAAGTGATTGGCCACTTGCCCCATTAGCTGTCCTCAAGAAGCCGATAAAAGAAGTGCCCAGAGTAGTGCTAACAGCCTGGACAGGTCTGAAATCCAGCAACCTATGCTGACAGTTTTCCTCCACAACTGGTGGCACATTCCTCCTGGGGCTGCAAAGGAAGTATGGCCCCAACTTTTGAACTAGAAACACACTGTTTTCTTTTTCCTCTTCCAGGAAGAGGAAGACAGACCAGTTCCTGAGGGATGCAGTGGAAACCAGACTGAGAATGCTGATCCCCTACATTGAGCACTGGCCCCGGGTACAGAGTCCAGCTAAGCTCCAGAGCAGCAGTAACAACGGTCCATCCTCAGCACCGTGCACTCGGGGGACTCAGCACACCACTGAGACATTAGCTCTCGAGCACCCATGGGACCAGGAAGGCATAGTGCACTTGGCAGAGCTAGATTCTTGCTAGGGAGTAGCCATAGGGAGTATAAATCCATGGACCTGCGAGTGGCCCTGCATACTAATTCATATCCTAGGTGGACCCAGTAGCCCAAGTGTGCCACCAGGTCTTCAAGGAGGAACAGTCTTCCTTGAGTAAGGTCACAGCAGTCTGAACATGGTATCAGCCATCTTTGCTCAGCTTCTCGCTAGATAAGAACTTTGCCTCCGTTTTCTAGAGCTTCCCTTTCTCCTTTCTGAAGCATGTCGTAGTGTGGGCCTTTTCTGAGTTAAGAAAGCACCCGGCATCCTCTGTCCAGCTACAAGACTTGACCTTGACCCGGGCAGAGCAGTATTGGGTTTCAGCTGCCTGGTTCAACAAGGTCCTGCCTTTGGGCTATTTTGTAAGGGGGTGCTTTCCTCTACTGAAGGACCTCTGCCAGCCTCATAGCCAAGGAGATTATAGAGTAGATAAAGTGTCAAGAGCTGGTTCACTAAGGCCCAGAGAAGCTGGTATTTGCTAAAGGAAGCTCTCAGATCGGTGCTGGCACTGTTATCATCTGGCGGAGTTTTGCCTGTTGGGAATAGGAATCAACTTGAGTTAAGCAAGGCAACAGGAATTGATTGTGACAGAACAGGGCACCCTTCTCATCCTTGCTCCAGGTCTCTTAGACAGGAGTGACCCCTTCAGCTGTCAGTATTCCCAATTTCAAATGTTGGCCTGGAGATTCTGATTAGTTCATCTTAGGACAAAACCATGTCTCTGGCCCCATCACCTCTAGTCAAGGTTTCTTTTTTTTTTTTTTAAAGATTTATTTATTATTATATGTAAATACACTGTAGCTCTCTTCACACACTCCAGAAGAGGGAGTCAGATCTTGTTACGGATGGTTGTGAGCCACCATGTGGTTGCTGGGATTTGAACTCTGGGCCTTCGGAAGAGCAGTCGGGTGCTCTTACCCACTGAGCCATCTCACCAGCCCCTAGTCAAGGTTTCTTAGTGCTACCTCCACCCATGATGACTTTCAAAGAGCAAGAACTAGGGCAACACCCATGACCTCCCCATGTGAGCCCTGTGTGCTGCTCTTAGGTGTATATGATGCCTCCTCTGTCATTTGTTCTTCAGGCCCTCAGCATCCTCCTGCTCCCTCACAACATCCCACCCAGCCTGAACTTGCTCACCAGCATGGTGGATGACATGTGGCATTACGCTGGGGACCAGTCCACTGACGTGAGTGTTTTCAGTAGGCCCATAACGTTGCTAGCAAAGGCTCCAGTTTTCTTAAAGTTTGTGAAATTTCTTTGACCAGAAAAGTCTGGAAGGGCAGCAGTGTCATTCCCATTGGGAGGAAAGGTCCTGATGAGCCAGAGGAGCATCTGGGTCGCTGTCCTTCAGGGACCAGCGTTTGAGCATGAGCTGGTGACTGTCCTTCCCACCTGTAGAGGTGGCACAGGCCTTGGGGCCTTAGGCTGGTGCTGCTTTAGCCGTCTCCCCTCAGTCTTTGAAGGCATGGCTTCTGCAGCACAATTCCTCCATGTGTCCCTTTAAAGGAAACCACCTGGAGACACCCATTGCTTTAAAAAGAAACTCCTCCCCATCTTGACCTGTTTTGTTGAGATATCAATAAGCCCCTTTTAAGCAGGCACAAGGAAGAACATGACTTGTTAATGCTATCATATTTCTGGTGGGATATTAAAAAAAAACAAAAAATGCCTTCATAAAGGAAATTAAAATGTGATGGTACTTTGTGGCCTCTAGGATGGAAAGGTACACAGCAGCTACATACTCCCACCATACTTATAACAAAGTGCTTTAATAAACTTTGTCTGTGTGGGAATATACCACCAACAGAGATGGTGGGAGAACAAAATTAGAAAGCAAAGAAATTAAAGGAATAAAACACCAAGTAGCTGAGCTGGTCCTCCAAAGAGCAATTAGTAGGGCTGGCAGAAGTCCCCAGGGACTGGAACGCTCAGCTTCGCCCAGGTGTTATAACCTGCCCCTGATCCTGCCTCAGCCCTCCCCATGTGGTATACATGCTTAGGTTTAGTCATGGCTATCAGATCATAGAGCCTTCCCAGGACTCAAAGGGTTAGGCATTTTACCAATCAAATCATCTTGGCTGCTGGTTAAACCTCCTGGTTCCTGGTGCTTAATTCAGACCCTCTGACTCTCAACCTAGGAGCTTATAGTTTTAATCTCACAGGCAGTTTTGATAACCAACCAAGTTCAGGGTAGTAGTGGTGTCCAGAGGGCTATATGTGTCAGTGAGGGAAAGAAGAAATGAGGAAAGAGCCTGGGCGTCCCTGAGGTCTTGAGTGGGAAGAACCCAAGACTCCCGTAACCCACAGAGCAGTGATTCCCCGTCTGCCGGGTGGTCTCTCTGCAGTTTAACTGGTACACCCGCCGTGCAGTGCTGGCCGGCATCTACAACACAACAGAGCTGGTGATGATGCAGGATTCCTCCCCAGACTTTGAAGATACGTGGCGCTTCCTGGAAAACCGGATTAATGATGCAATGAACATGGGCCACACGGCTAAGCAGGTAGCTGGGGACTGGCCATTTGGAACCCCTTTTCAGTAGGCACACCCGTCTGTCTCAAACATGTGATCTCCTAGCTGTTCTCTTGCTTCCTGTTGTCCTTAACTGACTGTCCCAAACGTCTTTCCAAGAAGGCTGGCCATTTCTTCCTCATGCTAGCCCTTCCTTAACAGTCTGCTCTGTCTGTCTGTGGTTGTGTTGTCCGTAGGCTCTTTTCCAGTTCATTAAGCCACCTTGACTCCACTGTGAGACTCATAGGCTTCCTGAATTGTCCTAACTGTCTCACCTTTGAGCTCACTCTGGGGGCTTAAGAGAATCTGACCCAGGCTCCTCTTAGGTGAAGTCCACGGGAGAGGCACTGGTGCAAGGACTGATGGGTGCAGCGGTCACGGTGAGTACTGCCCAGTTCACACTGCCTGCCTCCCATTCCACTCTGGTCCCATGTTATTTGTAAGGTGACACCAACCAATATAGCTTTGGAGGGTTAAACAGAAGCTGAATAAAACTGACCTTGGTTTATCCTCAGTATCTTCTCGAATGCCCCAGCTCTTCCCTGTTGTCATCAAGAAGCAATTGCTAGAGTAGGGTGAGGCAGGGCAGGGCACACCTGTATTCCATCACTCATTATGCTAAGGTGGAAGGATAAAAAGTTCCAGGCCAGCTTGGCCAAATGGCAAGCTCTCCCCAACCCCTAAAGAAGACTGCCTCTGCCTCTGGGCCCCCAGTATGCTTCAGTCTGTGTCCTAGCTATACCTGCTGAACACCTTGAACACCCCAGGGTTTCCCATTGTAGTCTTGGAGATAAGGCAGGCCTCACCACTCTCTTTAATTCTGTTCCTGTGTTAGCTCAAGAACCTGACGGGTCTAAACCAGCGTCGGTGAGAGAAGGGAACCATGTGCCTGGGAGGAGCAGCAGTAGATATGAAGGGCTTTGACAAGATGGGCCACCCATTGAACAGGATGTTAATGAGAACACACTGAAGAACTTGGAGTCGTATGACAGCCACAAGGCTGGAAATCACAATGCACTTGCTGCCGTTCTGACCTGGGACTGGGCCACTTCTTCAGTTCCTAATGCCAGGCCTGGCCTCCTGATGCCTTTTGCATTGCAGCTGTGTGTTTGAAAACTGAGACTCACATCCAAGGTTTCAAACCACAAAACCTTGGCATGACTCTGCCATGGTGTCACAGGCATCTTGATCATGTCTTGACCATAGAATTGCTCTCTAGGAGCTGGGCATGGTGACCTACGTCTGTATTCTCAGCACTCAGGAGACTGCTACAGCAGGATTGAGAGATCAGAGGCAGGCTTGTCTTTGTAGAGAATTACAAGCCTGCTTGAGCTACAGAGTGTGATCCTGTCAAAATCCCCTGAGAAATATTCTTAGGGGCTCACAACCAAGGTCCGGAGGCAACACATAGTGGGAGCTCTTCCCCAGCACAGGGCAGACAGTGCTCACAAACATTTGCCACTGGCCATTGTCTCTGGATCCCCTCAGAAAGCTGCCTCCCCTAGGCAGGTGCCTTTTGGACAGTTGTGCTGAGCCTGGCATCACAGACACCAGCATGCACTTCAGGATCATTAGTGTATTTAGAATCTGTAAAAATAATAAATATGTTTGAAACAATTTCTTGTTGTTTTGTCTATGTGTGGACGCCTGACTTGCCAGCAAGGAAGACGCCACAACAGGATTCTTCTGCACACGTTTATTGGGAGAGCTTGATAGAGAAGGCGAAAGACCCTGAGCCCCAGAACTGGCGCTGCTTGTATAGGCGTAGGAGTGGCGTGTGTATACCTGATTGGTTGTGCTTTCAGTACCTCATTTACATTCCCCGGGATGGGCTGTGACGTGGCACGAAACCCTTATGCACATGCGCACATTGGTTGTTTACCCGAACTTAACAGCGGTAGCCAGTGCCATCTTGTAATGGCGTATGTGGCTTCCCACATCTATGTCCATCTAGACAATGTCGAGTATCTAAGTATCCTCACACCTACGGGGCCACCATGACAGCCTTGCATCTTTGGGCACAGTCAAATGAGAGTAATCCCAGGCCATGCACTTCTTGTCTGCTCCTAGTCTCTGACTACTTGCAGGCAGTCCTTAGCTTTCATTAGTCTTCCAGCCTCTACACTGGCGCCGTTTCCTTTGTGCCCATGGTTAGCACGGTCTTCTGTACAAATCACTGTCTTTCTGTTTAAATCAGCTGATGGGGAGAGTTGAGTTCCAGATCTTGTCCACAGGGCTTTCTGTCAGGCTCTTTCTGTACCTCTGATTTTTTCTTTTTAATGCCTCTCGACATTCCATAGAGTTACTGCCACATAATTACACTTCATCTTTTCTCTATCCTCTATAGCATCCCTCTCAGCAGACAAGTGTGATTCATGATTCACAGGGATGGTGTGTGCTGTAGACCAGGCCCCCCTCTGTCAATGCTTTTCTCTCTCCCTCAGGAAGAAATGTGACTCCTTGTTACAGCAACTCTTTATTCTCTGGTAACTCTGCCCTCTAAATGTAGTTCCTTCAGGGTTCCGTTTAAGGGCCTCTTTTCTCTGTGTGAACAGCTGCCACTTTTTAGAGGCCCATTTAAACTCCTCAGCTGCAACTACACAGATCTGTAGAAGTGGAGAGCATTGTATCTACTTCAGAAGAACATCACACGATCAAGAGTAGAAGGGAAAGTGTGTATCGTCTAACACATATGGACATTGTTGAGTATACGTTGGGGACCTTTGAGGTGGCTCAGTGGGTAAGAGCACTTGCAGTCAGGCCTGGCATCCTTCCACACACGTGATGTATTGGTACCATTACATACATACACATATAAAATAGAAATACATTTAAAAAAAAATTTTAAAAAAAGCCAGGCGTGGTGGCACACACCTTTAATCCCAGCACTTGGGAGGCAGAGGCAGAGGCAGGCGGATTTCTGAGTTCGAGGCCAGCCTGGTCTACAAAGTGAGTTCCAGGACAGCCAGAGCTATACAGAGAAACCCTGTCTTGAAAAACAAAAACAAAAACAAACAAACAAAAAAACATGGGTTTTGTTTTTCTTGTGTATGCATTACAGTACTCTCTCTGACATTAGCTCGGATGTGGGTCTCTTGTTTGCTTCTTTGTGTGTTATCTAACTGTCCTGAGAGCATCCAGGGGATTCTTCTCTCCATCTTCCTACTCACAGGAGCCTAAGATTAGACTCTTGCATTACCATGCCTCTTTACAGGTGTTCTGAGAATTTGACCTTGTGTCCTTGCACATCAGGGTTTGGCTTCGCACCCTGGAACAAGTGACTGAGGTGCATATTTTACCCGTCAAAGCAGACCTGGCCTCCAGGTTCTCCCAGCATCCTTCAGTCCCCACCTGGCATGCTCTGCCTCCACCCTGAACTTTCCAGCCCAGAGGCTGGGCTGCCCTTCCCCAAGAGGTTCTTCCCTATAGAATCCAGACATTTTGCTCTTGCTCTCTGGATCGATCTATCTCCCTCCCCCTGCCCCAGGCCCTTTCTCTTCTCCCTCTCTGCCCTTCCCATGGCGGTTCCCCGGCCTCTGTTCTTAAGGCCAGTGAACTCACCTGAGAGCAGCTTCCCAATAAACCTGCCTTTTAATATATTCTAATCTGTCTTGAATTGGCTCATTTTACCAGCAGAGAAATAACCTATCAGTCGTCTTGCATGCTTGAGTCACCTCCCTAGCCATTTTGTTCATGTATAGATGTACAACTTTTTAATGGTTTTTTTTAAGGTTTCATTGTATTCCTATGTATTTTAAAAATTATTTTTATGTATAAGGATGTTTTGCTTGCATGTATATTTGTGCACCATGTGAATACCTGGTGCCCTCAGATACCAGGAGAGAGTTTCCTCAGAAACTGAAGCTAAAGATGTTAGGCATCATATGGGTGCTGGGAATACAATCCAAGTCTTACATAAGAACAGCCAGTGCTCTTATCCCCAATGCCGTATCTCCAGCCCCGTATGTAAGTTTAACCAAGTCTCTATCGATCATTGCCTAATGCGTTATTTTTAGCAGTTATAAATAACGTTGGCATGAATGACCCTGTACATTTAATTTTTGTGCTGTATATCTTGGGGATTTCAAGAGTATAGGACCAATGCATTTTGGCGCCGGTGTGGTTAGAAAACACAGGCCAGGAGAGTTCCGGCCTCCGGTCAGCAGGTGGCGCTGCGCCCGCGACTAGCCGGAAGCGCCGATTGCCCCGCCGACAAACTGCTGGTGGCCGCGCAGGCGCGCTGTGCGGCTGGCGCGGGAGCCTGGCGGAGGGTCGCGATGCCGTACGCCAACCAGCCAACAGTGCGGATCACGGAACTCACCGAAGAGAACGTCAAGTTCATTATCGAGAACACGGACCTGGCGTAAGGCGGCGAGGGGAGAGGCGGGCGGGCGGCCGGGTCCTCGAGCTCCTGACCCCGGGGCTGTGGCTTCGGGGCCGCTCACACCGCCTGTCTTTCCTCCTGTAGGGTGGCCAATTCCATTCGGAGGGTCTTCATCGCAGAGGTGCCCATAATAGGTAAGCGACCGTCCCTGGGAGCCCGTGCCGCCCACCCTCCGCCCGGGGTGGGGGCTGAGAACACTGCGGTGCTGTACGCTGGGCTGGGGCAGCCTAGGCCCGCCTTGGTGCGTGCCTTGCTCAGCTGCGGGTTTCCCAGTACTGTTCGTCTACCCCAAAGCAACAGAAATCAAAACCAAGCACTGTTAAACAGCGGAGGGCTGCAGCCTCCTCATCCGGGCGGTGTAGATGCTAGGCGTCGTTAGCAGGTGATGCAGCGATTGCCGAAGTAGTGTAGATGATGCGCTTTTGCTTTGACGTCAGTGTTCGCTACTGGCTGGTGTCTTTTGAACATATATGCTGATTTTACAAAATCATGGGCTTCGTTATGTAGTTTGAAATCTACACACACAGAGTGTACCTGGTCTCTCCCATCCTTCCAGATAGTACCCTGCTATACTTTCTTGTCGTCTCCCCCTATCTTTTTGAAAACCTTTATTTACATATATGTGTCTATCTCTGGGCTCGAGTACCGGAGTTCATGTGTAGAGGTCAGAGTACAGCTTGTAGGAGGGATTCTCTTCTCCCACCATATGGGGCCCAGGATTGAACTCCTTAAGGCTTGACAACAAAAAGTATCTTGCACATCTTGCAGGCTCCGAACTTTCTCTTTATTAAAGAGAGAAAGAGAAAAAGAGAGAGATTCCACATGAGAGAAAGCATGTGTTATAAAGATTTTCTAATTTTGTTTGTTTGTTTGTTTTTCAAGACAGGGTTTCTCTGTGTAGCCCTGGCTGTCCTGGAACTCACTTTGTAGACCAGGCTGGCCTGGAACTCAGAAATCTGCCTGCCTCTGCCTCTGCCTCCCAAGAGCTGGGATTAAAGGCGTGCACCACCACTGCCCGGCTTAAGATTTTCTTTAACAAACAACATACTTTTGTTCCTTATTGTTGAAGTGTGTGTGTGTGTGTGTGTGTGTGTGTGAGAGAGAGACAGACAGACAGACAGACTTCGGTTTTTTGTTTTTTTAAATCCATCCTGGTGTCTTTTTAAAAATGAATTTCTTATTTCTGCTGCATATGTAAATCATGTACGTTTTCAGTTAGAGACAAGACATGAGCAAACATAACAAGGCAAAATATGACACCTTCAGGAGAATCTGACCAGTTTTATCGTTTGTTTGTTTGTTTGTTTTGAGAGAGGAAGGAGGCCAAAAGGGAGTGGAGCGTTTGTAAACATGGACACTCGAGGTTTTCTGAGATGGGGAATTCCCACCAGGGGTCGGGGAATGGGAATGGTGGAAGTAGATTAAGGGCATTCAATGGGCCCCAGAAGTAAATCATCAGGAAGCTTGGTCCTTGCTTGAGTTGAGGAAGCACTGCGGTGAAGGGCAGGTTGGGCCTATCCTCAGCTGGTCTTCCGGCCTCTTCCTGGCCTACATCAGCTCCTTGAGAACTGGGTTTCCAACACCACTGATTTCTGAACATTATTGTTTACATGCAGGTGTTTGCTGATGGGTGACTAGACACATGCTTAAGTGCAGCATCTGTATGCTACAGCCCCATTTGCCCAGCAGTGCCTGGGGGGGGATTGGGTTCTATTGTTAGTGGGCTTTCCCTGGTGAAGCTGTCCAGTGAACATCTACTGATGAGAGGAACACTGAAATTCCAAGTGGGCTATCTGGTTATATCACAAACGAGGTGTGGGCCCTGAAACTTGGGATGTTTTGCTGTTGTGATGTTTTCCCTGACTTTTAAGTTTTTAAAATTGTGTCTCTGTGTGTGGGTGTTTACCAGTGAATGCAGGGGCTGGAGGTGGCCAGGGGTCTCAGATGCCCCTGGAGTTGGAGTTACAGGGGTTGTGAGCTGCCTGACATGGGTGCCAGGAACCTCAGAACTGCGGAGCCATCCCTCCAGCCCATGGTGTCCAGATAGCTTTCGTTCTTGGGTTTGGGATTGGCACAGGTAGCAGATTTAAAGTAATCCTTAGATAAGTATTCAACTCCTTAAATATCCCAAAAAGCTCTAAGAGAGAGTATGTGCATGCATGTGTGGTGTATCACTAGCAAGGCCCATCCCCCACTGGGGCAGGAAGGTGTTATGTATGGCGTGTGGGATGCCTGAACCTGGAGCCATCACTTTGAAGTCACTTTGAGCCTCTTGCAGCCTGGTCAGGACACCTTCAACTTTGTAAGCTGAATTGATGCTTGCTTGCTTGCTTGCTTGCTTTTTTTTTTTTTTTTTTTTTTTTAATTTTTGTTTTTGTTTGGTTGGGTTTTGTTTGTTTGTTTTGTTTTTTGAGACAATGTTTCTCTGTGTAGCCCTGGCTGTCCTGGAACTCACTTTGTAGACCAGGCGCTGGCTCTGCTCCCTGAGCGCCGGGCAGAGTGGAGACAGTGCTGCTGCAGGTCTGTAGATGTGTCTGGTGACTAGTCCTCACTTACCCTGTTTTGTTGCTGCCTTTTCCAGCCATCGACTGGGTTCAGATTGACGCCAACTCCTCGGTCCTTCATGATGAATTCATCGCGCACAGGCTTGGTGAGTGCTGGTGTTGAGGTGGACCGGATCAAATGGGACGCTCCCTGTCCCCAGCCTGCGTGACCTCCTTGAGGCTCTTGTGATGGTTTGGCTGTTGGCTGTTCTGCAAAGCACTCTTCTGTGTCTTGCAGGTTTAATCCCCCTCACTAGTGATGACATTGTGGACAAGCTGCAGTACTCCCGGGTATGTGTGCTGGTGGGAAGACTGGGGCCACGGGGAGGGGCCGGGGGATTGTTCTCCCTGGAGTCTTCCGGGGTGTCTCCCTTCCAGTTGTTGTGGCTGATGGTGGAGATGATGTCTTAATAGTGTGGTCCTTGGTTCTGATGGAGCATCGGATTGCTCTCAGCACATCCAGGCGTCATCAGTGAGCCTCAAAAGGGAACACACGGGTGGGTGTGGTGGCGCACGCCTTTGATCCCAGAGCTTGGAAAGCAGAGGCAGGCGGCTCTGTGTGAGTTCCAGGACAGCCAGGGCTGTACAGAGAAACCCTGTCTCAAAACAACAAAAAGAGTCCGGGAAACATACCCACTTTTACGTACGTACAGGTCTGCCTCTGTGTCTGAGCAGGTGGGCTAAGGTGAAAAGAGGGCATCAGAGCCCCCGGAACTAGTTACAGGCAGTTGTGAGCTACTGGATTCAGGTTCTGGGAACTGAGCAGGAGGTACTTCTAACAGCTGAGCCATCTCTCCAGCCTCCATTTATTCTTTTCGGTTTTGTTTTCGTTTTTAAGAGAGTCTCACTATGTTGTTCTGGCTGGCCTTGAAGTGAAATCTGCCTGCTCTGCCTCCTGCATGCTGTGGTTATTAAAGGCATGTGTTCCCATGCCTGTCTGAGAAATGTTAATAAAACACCGTTTATTTTTTCCTCTGTAGTTAGTAGATGTTAATGCTTTACTACATTTGCCTGATTTTCCTCTAACCTTTTAGATAATAAGTTGCACGTGCTCTACCCTTCCCTTCTACATACTTGAGCGCATGTCTGTGCTGTAATCCTCTATGGCTAGGTAATCCCTCCCCAAATAATCTAAAACTTGAAAGGTGTTTCGGTTTTTTGGGGTGGTTTGTTTGTTTGTTTGTTTTCCTGTTTTTCCCTTCTTTGTATTTTCAGTTAATTGCCAAGCTGGTCTGCATAAACAGGACTATATAGTCCCATACAACCTTGGTCCCTTGAGATGACCTCTCTAGGCACTGCTATATTAGGAGTGGGCCCCCTAGTGGTCAGCTGTAGCAGTGAACATGGAAAGGAAGTGTAGTTAGTTATCCTGAGGTGAACCAGATGTCACAGCCCAGAAGGGCTGGGACCGTGGTCACCCCTTTTCACCAAGAAGAATCTGGAAAGAGCTGGATAGGAGAAGCAGAGAGTCCAGTCTCCTCATCCTAGCTGTCCTCCTGCCTCAGGACTGCACATGTGAAGAGTTCTGCCCTGAGTGTTCTGTGGAGTTCACTCTCGATGTGAGGTGCAATGAAGACCAGACGCGCCATGTCACCTCCCGAGATCTCATCTCCAACAGCCCCCGGGTTATTCCGGTTAGTGTCTTTGCCCTTCTCTGCCTGCCTCCAAGTGGGACAGATTGGAGTGGGTCTTTATGAGGCAGATGCTAACCTACCCTGTGACCATCTACGTTAACTGCCACCTAGACGTGCTGGTCCTGAGTTCCTGAACAGAGCAGTATTAGTGCCATGTGCCCTATGTTGTTCAAAGACCCCATTAAAGGCCTCTGGGTTCTTTGGACAGCTCTGCCATCTCCTTCTTCTTCTCAGCCTCCTTTCCCCGGATTGACGGATTATAGGCTGCATTTGCTGAGAGACAGTTGCCAGAGGTGACTGAGAGGTGAGAGGCTAATGCATACTTGTTTGGGCTTCCTACAGGTGACATCTCGGAACCGGGATAACGACCCTAATGACTATGTGGAGCAGGATGGTAAGGGGGTGGGGCGGGGGGGTGAATGGGGGTGAGGGGGTGGGGCAGGGTGGTGAGGGGGTTGGGCAAGGGTGGTGAGGGGGTGGGGTAGCATGATAAGAGGTGGGGCAGTCAAGCGGGTGGCCAGAAGATGCAGAGGTCAGATGTGCCCCTTTGAGTTGCCTGGTATCTTTCATTCATCTTTGGACCCTTTGCCAAGATGTGGATTGTCTTCATGCAGTACTACAGGTCACAAGTTGGAGAACTTGCCTCTTTTTGTTCTGGCTCACTCTCACCTCTCCCTGCAGACATCCTTATTGTCAAGCTGAGGAAGGGGCAGGAGCTGAGACTTCGAGCCTATGCCAAGAAGGGCTTTGGCAAGGAACATGCCAAGTGGAACCCTACTGCGGGGGTAGCTTTTGAATACGATCCAGACAACGCACTTAGGCATACAGTGTATCCCAAGCCTGAGGAATGGTATGTTCCTGGGGGGAAGGGGAAGCAGCAGTGGCTGTAGTGAGCGATAGGTGGGTAGTGCTCTGAGAGCCTTGCTACAAGCAGAAGTAGCCCCTGTGCCTCACCTGTGCTTGCCCTCAGGCCCAAGAGTGAGTATTCCGAGCTGGATGAGGATGAGTCGCAGGCTCCCTACGACCCCAACGGCAAGCCAGAGAGGTAAGACCCCAGGCCTGCTTGCGACTGTAATTGTAAATAGAGGTGTGGGAGGCTGTTAGGCAGTCACACACCCAAGCTCACCACACCCCACCCCATCCCCCACCCTGTGATAGAAGAGCTAACTGCCAAACTCACATACACATCTTGAGTTGGTCTTCCTTCCTCTCCGGTCACTGTGAGGAAAGGGGCCTTATTAACCCCTGCTGTTTCTGGCCTTCCTGTTTGGGCTCAGGCCAGAGCAAGACTGACCATAGCCCTCCCCTGAAGTGCTGAAGGGCTGTAGCCAGCATCGTGTTTGGTTTTTCCTGCTGTCTCTGGTGTAGAAATGCACATAGAGTCATCTTAGGGTTTGTACAGCAGTGCTCTTTAGAAGTAGCTGGAGCTTCCTCGGGGAGCTGTGAAGTGGATCTGGACCATTGCGCATAAGGAGTCTCAGGAAAAGGGAAGACCCTGTCCTGAGCTCAGGGCCTCATAGGAATGGAATCAAGTCTCAGAGGACAGAAGGGAAGTCTGCCCGAAGCCGGAGCTTTGCCTCACGAGAGCTCTCACCCCACTCTCGTCTCTCAGGTTTTACTACAATGTGGAGTCGTGTGGCTCACTGCGCCCTGAAACCATTGTCCTCTCAGCCCTGTCGGGGCTAAAGAAGAAGCTGAGTGATTTACAGACTCAGTTAAGCCATGAGATCCAGAGTGACGTGCTCACCATAAACTAGCCACGGCTCGCCTGCCTCCGAAGACTAGGTTCACGGTGGCTGGACTTCAGGCCTCGGGAGCCCTTGTAGTTTCTGGGCTATGCACTGCACAGTCTGCCCCCTGGAAGGCCATCGGGGAGATGGCCAGGGTCCCACTGGTGTTAGACATGGCGGGTTTTATTAAGCGTTGAGCATCCCGGGCCCTACTGTAGTGGTTTTCAGGCAGCATGGGGGGAAACACACACCAGCACGGAAAAGAAGGAATATTTATTGATCAACAGTAGTTGTCTTTTTAAAAGTTTTTATTTTTGGCAATAAAGAGCACAACATAATCTCCTTCATGCGTCATCGTGCCACTAACTGAGCCAGTTTTGCCTCCCTCCCAAAGGGTTGGGCCCATTTCTTGTACAAACTAGCTGACCTCTGGGTGGTCATTTCCTGGGTCACAGAGTTGGGCTGGCTGTGCCACCTCCCTGGCTCTAGGGCACCCCCTGGGAGGGGCCCCTTATCATTCTGCCACACATGTGAACAGTGGTTATTTACAAGGTCTGTTCCCACAAATCAGAACCCTAAAGTATTAAAAAACAGAAACACGCAACAAAAGGTTTGATGTGAATAGAAAGATAGCCCTTCTGCACGGTAGTCAATAAATACCAGCACTAGAAAATCAATTGCTTTAATTGCATTTCAGCAGGGAGCCTCAGCACCGTGTGGGGAGATAGGAAAGTCTTAGTTTTGGAATCTGGCCTGGGGTGGCTGGCCTGGGCAAGGGACTCCCCCTGCTGGAGCTTTATACCCCTGGTCAGTGAAGGAGAGCAGCAAGGTGCTCCCCACAGCAGTCCTGCTGCAGTCCTCCCTCCGGGCTGGCCCCAACTGTCCTCTGCTGCCGAGGTAACGGGAGCCCTGCCCAAAGACATCTTCAGCCTACTGAGCAGGAAGGGGCCAGTGCAGAAAGTGCATTTAAAAACCAGATGCCGCCTCTGCTAAACACTCCCAAGTGCAAGGCTGCCACACGGTACAGTGAAGTTTAGGACTCTTCCTGTGTCACTGTAGGCCCAGAGGACAGAGCTACCTGCTGTCCTGGCCCTTGGGCTTCTGAGGAAGAGCCAGCAGACAGCACCAGTCTGATTGTCCCCCTCCTCTGACCCTGGCAGCTCAGGCCATCTTGGCAGCAGGAGAGTTGTATCACTGAGGACAGGCACTGCCACCCTCATACTCAAAAACAGCCTTGACCATGCCTGGTCGTGGAATTAAAAATGGGTATGTGTTGGTGGGGAGGGATAGAGGGAAGCCTCGTTTATACAGTATATGTTATAAGCCATATATATTAAAACCATTAACAGTGTATAGTCCCACGGTGGCTCTTAGCCCCTCATGCTCAGGTGGTGTGGCCAGCCATGTGCTGAGGTCCAGCCTCACCCTTGAGGGCAAGGAGGGATAGCTTGCTCTCCTCTGGCTCTTGGCCACCAGCTCCTCGAGGCTGTCCATGGGCTGCGACAGTGAGCCTTTCAACAGGTGGCCCGGCAAATCATGAGTTCTCTCCAGTCTGGCTGTCACTGGGCAGGGGTCTTGGCCTCACTGCTATCCTCCTGACTGGGCTTTGGCTTAAGCAAGATGAACCTGTTCAGGAGGTCTGTTTCCGAGCTGGCCTGGGCTGCCCCATAACTTTCCCCTGTGGACAGAGATGCAGGCTCAGAATCTGAATCCAAGACCAAAGGCCATTGCCCAGGAAGCCTCCATGGGGACAGGCTCCAATGACGACTCACCATAGCTGGAGGCTTCAGCAATGTTCTGAGAACCTGTGATATGGTGCCAGTACGCGCTGCGGGGCAGCATGGCCGTGGGTGTGCAGGGATAGGAGTAGTGCTCGGTGCCCTTGTTCAGCAGCTGTGACACAAAGGAGAGGTCCCATCTGTGAGTTCTGGGGACACTGCCGCCAGCCCAAGGTCCTTCCTGCCTGACTCACCAGCAAACATGCTGGTGGAGACTTAGCTAGCACATCTGCTCCACCTCCCAGTGCCCTGGGGCAACAGCCACTGCCTCACCCTCACATTCTTCTCCATCTCCAGCAGGACCCGCTTGTGCTGCTCGGCGATGGCCAGGGTGGCACTGTGAACCCGCTGGTAAATCTGCTCCCCCTCCTGTGTCTGAAAGGTATAGAGCCCTTCCCCAGCGTCACACATCCTAAGGACACAGGGAGCAAGGAAGGCAAGGTGTTAGGAATTCCACTTGTGTTTGTTGTTTGTGTGTGTGTATATGTGTGTGTGTGTGTGTGTGCGAGCATGAGCGCATGCAAGTTCTAAATGCCAGCTGTGGGTGTACAAGGTCTTCAGGGAGAGGGTGGCCATGGTCTGGGGAATTGGCCACAGTGCACAGGCTGAGCAGTAGTTACCACGTACCCCGTGGAGGTTTGAAAGCTTCACGGCAATTATTCATTTAGAGGAACCTAAAGCATCCAGGAAAATAGTCACTCAGCCAAGGTTATACAGAGAGTAGTGTGGAGCTGAAGCCTAATAAGCAGGCTGGTGGAATCCCAGCAAGGGCCTTCCCTAGCTACACCATCATCCTGTCAGGCTAGGCACTTTTTTACCCTCCTATAGGAAACTGGTACTAAGGCCACAAAGAAAGTGTCACTGCTGGCAGGGACTGAGCCAGGGAGCTGGGCTTTGGCATACAGCTTCGCTTGACCTGCCTGTTACAAGCTAATTACTTCTGGCTTTGAGTTCCTCAAATGTAAAACTGAAGCATTATATACCACCACCACCACCACCACCACCCCCGGGGGTGGCAATCTGATGAATGAATGTGCCTGATACCATGCAGAGAGAGCAGTCTCCATAATGGCCATAGCGAGCCAGGATGGTAAGAAAGAGGGTACTACCTGCCCGCCTCAAAGGTAAAGCGCGTAGCATCTCGGCCATAACGGCGCAAAGAGCAGAGGGGCCACGAGACGAGCTTCACGCGGGGGTTGTGTATGTCCCAGAGGTAGATGTTCTCGTGAGTGATCTGCAGCTTGCACTCCCCATACACGTCCAGGTTGGGGCAGGGTAACAGGAAGACGTTGAAGCGATCTGTGGCAGCAGTAGATAACAGCTGAGCTAATGGGGGTGGAGGGGGAGTTGGGGGAGTCCACCTTCCCCCTCCCCACTTTGAGACCCAGCCCCAGCCTCACCTGTCTGCTCACACTGTACTCCTGGAGCCAGGAGGTCAGGCTCTCCCAGGCTGATGTCATTGAGCCGTGATCCCAGACATTCCACGGACAGTGTCTTGTACCACTCTTCTGCCTCCAGCTCTAGAAAAAAATAGCACTTCATAGTTCTGCCAGCTCAGAGGCCCCAGCAGCCCACCTAATCTGCCCTGGGTTGACTCATTGCACCATGCAGGAAGGCCTTGCTGCCTGCCTTGCCCACCTCTGTCTGCGACCTACTCCACTAAGGGCACAGCTCTCCCACTCTTTCTGCAAGGGTTGGCCTTGCTCTGGTACTCACTGCCTAGACCACTGACTGACCAGCCCGAGGAGAGCAGATGGAGCCTGCAGTCCTGGGGCCTTACCTGAGTCACAAGTGAAGGTGCGAGCGGAGTCGTCTGTGAATATGATGGCCACCGCCTGCCTCTTGGTCTCCTTGGGGAGCCGTGTGACACACTTGACGTTGCTAATCTCAGTCACCTGGAAAGATATCCCAAGAGATTTAGCCAGGCCGGGGCACTTCACCTTACCTCCTTAGCTGGGTTCCCCAGGAAGGTACTCTCAGACCTCAGGACTCAGCAAGTCATCTTTGCTCACAGGTTGGGGGATCTAGGACCCAGGCCCCTAACCTTGGGGCAGCCTCGGAGGCACACGGACTTCTCATCAGGATACTTCTCCAGCCGCTGGGGCCCCTTGCTGGAAGATTTCCGGAACACCAGCCAGCACCTCCGGTAAATCTGTGGGTCAAGAAGCTAATGATCGGATTGTTGCTGGACCGTGATCCCCAACAATGCTGCCCTGAAGTTACCCCAGCCTCCTGAGGGAGCAATACTACACCCTTCCCTGGATCCTAGCTTAGAGAAAACCTTAGGATGGTAGGGTAGCTACAGGATAGCAGCCAACAGAGGGGCAGCCCTAACCAAATGGCCAAGGTGAGTGTTGATGTTCATCTCTATCGGGCTGTTCTATGATGCTCTGTGTAATGGAAGGAACATTTGTGGAATGCTTCCTATCCATGTGTGGGGAGCTGGCACTATTCAGTGTCAGGGTCACTCCTGAAGGCAGTCGCATTGCCACCTCCATTTCAGAGACTAGTGGACTATGAAGAAGGCAAGTAGGAAGGACCCAACAAGCGCTAGGTCTGGTGTGAAGACAGGATTTCCAGAGACACACCCATTACTATAGGACAGACCACTATGGCCATACTTGACGTCTCCCAGAGACAAAAGGTAGCCCCTTGCACTCAGCCAGTCTCTGCCTCATCCTTGCCCTGTTCTTGGGCCCGGGCAAGGCTCTGGTGTGAGGGGAATCACTCTTGCCCCCCAAGGATTTCCCTCAGCACTTAACAGTGTGCCACAGGGGTTCCCATGGGGACCAGAGGCCCACAGAAGCTAAGGGGGCAGAGCTATGAGCCAGCTGTGCCTCCACAGCATGGTACCTTCCTTATGTGGTATCTTGCCTGTCCCAACCACTAAGTACCCTGTGCTCTATGCCCGCTGAGATTCTCCAGAGCTTCATAAACTCCTATAGAGGTGACTCTTCTCCAGAGACAAACTGGCCTACTGGACACCATGAAAAGCTGTCCCAGCACCTCCATAAACTGCCCATCTGACCTCTTGCAGAGCCTCTCATTCCTACCTCAAGGCTCTCTTGGATTTACCAGCTCCTGCCAGCAGGCTTCAAGCCTGGCAGACCTGTTTCCCAGACATCCCTGTGCCATTGTCAAATGCAAACAGGAGAGAGTCCTAAAGAGGGCCTGGGCTGAGCAGAGGAAGGAAGAAAGCCGCTGGGCCATAGTCACTGGCCAGCCCAGCTACCTTCTCTGTGTATGGCAAAGGTGCACTGGGCCACAGTCCCAAAGGGCTGGCAGTCATCTCAGCTACTTCTCTACCTGTGCCAAAGGTGCACCAGGCCCCTAGCAAGCAGATCACAGAACAAGATGGACCTAGACAGTCCTTGTCCCTGGAACTCCCTAGAGTTGGGTTACATGTAGCTCCTGTCTGGGACCCTGGGAGGCATGTCTGCCCCTGCACCTCTGCCCCTAGCACAGCCCTGATCTGTCCACATGAGCCTTTTTAAAGCAGAGACCGCGTGTACCATATTTTCATACCCTTTGCTAATACCAGCTAGCAATTACCGACAGCTATGCATATGAGTGCATGAAGGACAGGGTGGACAGACAGATGGATGAATGGGTAGATCACTGGGTGAGAGCTGCCCAAGCACCCCACCCCACCCCACCCGGCAGCAACACAGGAGGCCTGGGGGCCTGAGCACCCTGGTTGCCTGGTTACAGGAGACACACTCACACAACCCCAGGGAGCCATGCACTCAAGAGCTCTCCTCAGTTCTCACAGGTCTTTGATCAGCTCTTCCTAAGTACTCTGCCAGGCTCTGCTGAGGGAGGCGGGGAGGCCCTGGCAGGTAGGAAGGGAGGGTAGGCGCCATCCCATTTCCATTCCATTCAGCACACCCCCACCCCTGATCCCTGGAGACTGAGATAAGACACTGCCTGGGGCAACTGCCAAGCCTAGCCCCTCACAAGCCTGCACAGTAAGCTCAGGTCTGTGGAGAGTAGAATTCCCTGGACACAGTGGATACCAATCTGGGCCAGGCCACACCCCACCCCACCTGCCAGTTCTTCCCCTGGTCTGTCCACTTCTCTACTTGGGGTCTGGGAATCCTCCTGTAACAGGTCTGACACGGACCGCACAGGACTGTCCTGTTGCCAGCGCTTTCCTGGTAAGCCCTGCCCTGGCCAGAGCTCGGCTGGCCCCTGCGGACTTGCTGGATCTAAGCATAAGGGATGGCAGCAGGAATGAGGTCCCCATTCCCAAGGCCTCTTTGCCTGACCTTAGCCTTGCTCTTTGTTCTGTCTTGGAAAGAACAGAGTCTCTATAGGCTTGGGCCAGTGAGACTCTGAACATACCCAGCAGCCCTGCCTGCCTCCATCCACTGATGGCCCAGCTGAGAGCAGTGGACTGCTGGCCCTTGCCTGGACACAAGATGGCTCAAGAAGAGCCCCAGAACCCCAGGAGGAACAAGAATCACCCCCACTCTAAGGTGGCCCTGAGTAAGACAAGTGGCCCGTGGGCATCTGTCACCCTTAGGCTAGCCCAGCTTTAAACCCAACCCATCAAGGTAGCAGGGAGGGATCAGAGACTTGAGTCACCTGTCACCAAGGCTTGCTTTCCTGCTGAGAAGAGCCCCTCAGTGGAGGTAGGGGACAGCAGGGGATCAGAGGCTTCAAAGGGAGCCTGGAGCCCTACTCATGCCCCTGGGGATGTTTCCTCCTCTGGAAACCAGGATGGGGTAGAGAGAAGGGGTATGTGCCCTTCCAAGCCCCAACTCAGGGCCACCAACAACAACTCCAAGGAAAGCAGCCTGTCCCAGAGCAAGGGCCGTGGTGCCACCCACACATGGGGGAAGTGACAGCACCCCTCAGCCTCTCTGGCCTCAGCCCCTGATGTCCCTACCCCTACCTTGCAATGAGCCACTCTCCTTCCCAAACAATTCTTTAGCACCCAAAGCAACCAACCGCCTAAAATATGATGAGGGCAGGCTCTAAACACATTGAGACACGGGTGTGTGGCAGGGCGGGCAGGCAGGCTGGTGGAGGTGGGGAGGGTCACTTTAAAGAAAAGAGGACAGAAGAGGTGGGGAGCAAGGCAAGGGAGGGAGGGAAAGGGAGTGGGGATCAAGGGGAGGAGGCCCGGGAGCCAAAGCTGCTCTCCTCTCTTGACAGCCTCACTCTCCAGTCACTCCCGCTACCCGGTGGTGGCTGCCACCTCTGCTGCTGCCAGTGCCTCTGCCGCTGTGGCCACAACTTCAACAATAGCGGGGATGCCTCTGCCAGCCTGTCAGCTACCACTACTGGTCCAGTGGCCGGGATGCCAGCCAGCCCAGCTGGGGCGAGAGATGCAGTAGACGGAGGCTGGCTAGCCACATGCCAGCCAGCCAGTGTTGAGAAGCCTCAAACCACAGTCACACAGTACCCAGTGCTGGCGGGCGGGCAGCATGTCCCCACACACCATGCCTCCAGACCTGTCCGTCCTCAGGACTGTTTATTGACCAGGGCCCCTGCCAGGGTGGCTCACCCCGAGCTTCCTGCTCTTCATCTTCACATAGCCTTGCTTGACGATGTCGTTGAAATTGGTCGCCATGGTTGCCCCGCTGTCTTTGGGGTGCCGGCCGGGCTGAGTCCGGGAGGGGTGCCCAGGTGGCTTGGTGTCCCCCGATCACCTGTTTAAGACACTCCTCACCTCCCCCGCCTCAGCATTGTTCTAGCAGATCCTTCGCCCAGCTCCTGCCAGAAACCCAAATGACAGGGAGATTAGAGCCAGTGACATCTTTCTCTCCCCCTAGCTGTCTCCTTCTTTTTTTCCTTCCTCTTCCCACACTCCTCCCTCCCTCTGCCTGCCCGCCCTTCCTCCTTCTCTTCCTCCCCACCCCAGGACGGCAGAACCATTCAGGAAAAAGCGAGGTGGAGGCAGAGCAGAAAAATGGTCCAGCCCAGTCCCCTCCCTCAAGGCTGGGGCTGGCAGTTAACCCCTTCCTGGGATGGCTGCCTCCCGTTCTGCTTGCTGTGGAGGTGAAGGCAAAAGAAGGGAAGGAAGGAGGCGGTGGGGTTTTGGAGGAGCCTGGCCCCTCAGCTTGGTGGCAACTGGCCAGCCTCTTACAACTTCAGGGCAGACTTAGAGCAACTTGCCAGAGCACACACCCCCTCCTGAGGACTTCCAGGAAATGGTGAGGCGGGTGTGTGTGTGTGTGTGTGTGTGTGTGTGTGTGTGTGTGTGTGTGTCAAGAGATGGCCCAGGGTTCTGTACCTACAAAAGCCTACACTTCCATCCCACCACACTATACCTGGTTCTCTCCAGCCTGATGAGGCTGTGAGTCACCAGCTCAAGCTATTCAGACCCTGATCCTGGCCCCTGGACTCTTGGGCAGCTCTTCTGGGGACTGGCGTTTCCTGGGCAGGAGGGCAGAGTCCAAGGGGTGAGGCCCTGGATAAGTCTGAGGAGTGTGTGGGACTGTGGGCTGTGGCCTCTGAGGAAGTAGACATTTACCCTGGCCTTGGAGCTGGAAGGAGCAGGCCAGTCTGAGGGTAGGGACAGGGTCCCAACAGGACACTTGATCTGGCCGAGCCAAGAAGAGGTATGTTCTGAGCACGGGCAGGCATTAATTATATAAAGGATGACCCAGGGAATGGGATGTAGCCTAAGCAATTCAGGAAACTTGGGAATAGCAGGAGAGAACTGGGCTCAGTTAACACAGACCCAGGCAATCTCAGCCATGGCTCAATCTGACACCTTCATTCTATACACTGGTAAAGAAAATACCCCAGAGAGAGTAAGCCACTAGGCTTAGGTCACAAAGCAAGCCCAGGACACAACCAAAGATGAATGAGAAGTTCCCCGTGTGGAACACAATCTTGTAGCCCCCTTTGGCTTCCTGCCACCACCTAAGCTTTCTCTGCCATGAAGCCGCAATAGTCAGGGTTGTGCTCCCCACAAGACTCCCCACATCTCCAGGATCCTTGGGTGGCAATGCAGTAGCATTTCTGGGGTCAGCTGGACATCTGTGCTGCCAGAATGGGGCCCTAGGGCAGGCACGCATCTCAGTCTGCCAGCAGCTTGGTATTAATTAATCTCCTAGAGGGCCTGTCTATTGAGTCCCTAACAAGGAACAGATGGGACTCCATTGGGCACAGGCAAACAAGAGGTGGGGCAGAGGGGTTACCTCTCTCTTCTATGTAGTGACAGTCCCCTCAGCCCTTCACATCCTCTATCCCAGCTCCCATGTCCAGGATGTTCCCACAGCAAGTGCTCTGCCTCTCCCAGGTCTAATTGTCACCAGTCCTGTCACACCTGGGCTCTGGCAGCCAAAGAGGGGTCAGTTTTTCCCAGCTCTGTCTCCACCACCTCCCTCTGGTGTTGTCTTGACCCCAGGACAAGCTCCCTCCTAAGATGACCAGCAAGCTGGCCACTGGCGGCTGGTCCAGTTTTCCAACCTGTCCCCAAGAAGTCGCCAGGCCCTGGGATCTTCTTAGGTAGCCCAGACAACAAGGAATACAGCTCTCACAGGCTGTGCAGTCCCTCAGTTTTGGGGGGGACATTAATTTTGGGGGGGAGTAGGGGAGGTTGGGGGATGGGGATATTTTTTGTTTTTTTTCTCCAAAGGATCCAGGTAGAATCCTGATGATATATACATGCAATCCCAACACTGGCAGTAGGGGTAGAAATTCAAGGCCAGTCTTTCTCCTTTAAATGAGGAGTGAAGCCAGGAGGTAGCTCCATTCTCCAGAGCCTCCTGCCCAGCCCAGGCCCCCATTACAAACCAGTCTCCATAAACCCGATGAGGCTACTTCTTACTGGCTCCATCAGCCATCTCCTCTGTACAACCCGTGGTGTTCCCAAGAACACCCAACACTAGAATCACTGAAAAGTAACGTCTATGGGACAGCCCAAGACCTGCCTTCTCTGGTCTCATTCAAGTTCCCAGTTAGGTTGTAGACGCAAATACTGACCCAGTCCCAAAATGGAGTGCAAAGAGGGTTGGAAAGAGAGAGCATCAAGAGAGGGATCCAGGGCTGGTAAGATGGCTCAGTGGGTAAGAGCACTGACTGTTCTTCCGAAGGTCCTGAGTTCAAATCCCAGCAACCACATGGTGGCTCACAATCACCTGTAATGAGATCTGAAGCCCTCTTCTGGTGTGTCTGAAGTCAGCTACAGTGTACTTACATATAATAAATAAATAAATCTTTGGGCCGGAGCAAGCAGAGACTGAGCAAGTGGAATTGACCAGAGTGAGCGGAGCGGGGCCAACAGGAGTGAGCAGAGGTCCTAAATTCAATTCCCAACAGCCACAAGAAGGCTCACAACCATCTGTCAGTTACAGTGTACTCACTTACATAAAATAAATAAATAAATCTTTTTAAAAAAGAGAGAGAGAGAAAGATCCATGGATTTAACAGGCAACAGGGACCCATGCCTTACCTGCACCCCCTACCAAGACTTAGTACAAGATTTTAAACAGAAAGTAATCCCCAATCTGCCCCAAGCCCCCCCTCGAAGGCTCAACAGCCAATAAGTAAGGGCAGGAAAAAAAAAAAAAAAACCCTACCTATCCATGGCCACTACTAGTCTCTCACAGAGGGACAGATCCCTCCAAATGTGTGGCACCCTCAGCTTTGGACATGAAGTCTTTGAGTACTGTATACTAAATGGGCGAGATGGGTTTCCAGTAGCCATTCTCATGGTTTTAGGGTTAAGCCTCCCACCCACCTCTCCTCTATCCTAGTAGTATCAATGTGGATGGCTATTCCTGGAGGGATAGTAGCTGCCTTAGTCCAAGCTACCACAAACAGCAAAACTGGACAACACACACTGCTGCCCTTCCCAGCCAGGGCAGCATCCTGTAGGGAGGATACAGGAGGCGTTCTAGAGCCCTCCCTACCCACCTGCCCCATAGGCTGCACTAAATGCTCCCTCCCAGAACCCTGCCTGGAGGCCTTGGCTCGAGAACAAACACCACAGAGCCTGAGTCCTGCCTGGCCAGGCTGCCCCACCCTTGACAGATCTGATCTTATCAGGGCTGCAAATCAGCCCTACCTGGACACTATCTCACCGTCCTCGGTCTGTTTTCACTTCACAGCAGAGATTTGATTGCAGGTGGGTTGTCTCCACCTTAACTACCAACTGCCCCATCCCTGTGTGGTTGCTGTCTGCGACCAGCAGGGGGCGCTTCCATAGATCCCTAAGCCCCAGAAGGTTTGGTCCAAGGAGAGCCAGCCACAAGTACTGAACCAGGCAGAGCGAACATGGGGGGGTCAGGACATCTGAACACTCATGGTCCCCAGCAATGTGGTCCAATGCCTCATACCACTGCTGTCTGTTCTCCCCTGGTACCCTGCCACCTCTCAGTACATAAAGCCTTCTCAGTAAAGTTCACTGCGCTTGCTTTTTCCTGCCTCTAACTAAACTCCCTCCCATGGTCTCAAGTATATTCCACTGCCTCATTTGGAGCTCCGCTGAAAATCTGCCTCCTCCTTCAGGCCCTCCTGACACCCTGGCCTTGCTAATTAGCTGTCTCTCAACATCCAGTGTTTCAGTCTGTCACATGTCACTATGAGATTTGATGTTCCCGGTTCCTTCATCTGTCACTTGGCCATGTAGGGACACCTACAATGACAGTTCCCAAGCCCCTTCTATCTAGCTATAGCTCCATCCCAGTGACCAGGACACTGATAAAGGACAGAGTGGATGCCAATCTAGGGAGGGACACTAATTATATCTAGCATTGTCCCCATCCTTTCAACACCATTATCAGCTCTGCTTCCAGAGAGTGTAAGCGGCAGCGGGCTCCCACTTCTCCACATCTCGGTGCCAACTGGCAAGACCAGCAAAGTCCAGGAGAACCAGCCGGGTCCGTGATCCACAGTTTGTTCAAAGCTGCCTCAGGGGACTTGTGCTGCTGCTGACACTGTCTGAGCCTGGCTAGGGGCCCCACCTTGGCTGGGGTTGTTGGATGAGGTCACATCCAGCCTGGTGCCCTGCCCAGGAATACCCAGCACCCAGGCACAGAGACTAGCAGCAGAGCGAGAGGGACACAGCTCCTGGGACCTACCTGGGATACCTACACAGCAGCCTGCATTTCTCCGAAAAGGGCCCTCAAAGAATGTGCAGGAAGCGCAGCCCCTGGAGGCTGTTGGAATGTGCTGGAGCTGACACCTGGCCCCTGGCTGCCCTGTCTTATCAAAGCCCTCCATCCAAGTGTCTGGCAATTGTTTTGCTCCCACCGCTCCACGCAGGCAGATTGCACAGAACTCCCGACTGCCCAAGGCTCCACTCCGGTCCTTATGCTGTGACAGATAGCTGTCTCCAAAAGAATGTGTACAGACTCCCAGAGCCAGAGGAGAAAGGTTTTAAGGCAGGAGGCTGCTAGCCCGGAGGACTGCAATGAATAGGAATGCCACTTGCAGGTCGGATAGGCAGTAAAAGGAAAGTGTCTCTTGGAATTTGGGGAGCAGGAAGGCGAGGAAGGCTGCTTCCGGGAAGAGGCTCAGGGAACCGGGGATCTGGGTTTCTCTGATGGGTTACATGGGGAATACAGGTGAGGTAAGACTCACACCTGCGCTTCCTAGAGATGGGAGCTGGTTGAGGACGGCTCAGGGAGTTTCAGGGTCTCGCTGGCTTCGAGAGGCGCGTCTGAGTCCTCCTTCCTTAAAGTAGGACGCTCCCATAGCTGGGAGAGCCCGCGGGCTCCGGAGGTGACCACAGGCGCCCCAGGATGAGAGTTGCGGGAGTCTCACGTCTCGGTGAGGCCTAGGGATCCCCCCCCCCCCCCGCGCTTCGTATTCCCCTATTTACCTAGGCGCCGAGGCCCGGGCCGGGGCGCTGGCTCCGCGGGACGCGGGGCGGGCTCATGCCCGCGTCTCGGCGCGGCCGGGAGGGGAAGGTAGGGTGGCGGCGCGCGGCTCTGGTTGTAAGCTAGAAGTGAAGCGCAGCCGCCAGCTCCGGATCCAGAGGAGACTCGGGAGGTAGCTGGTTCTGCTGATCCGCGACGCCACGCCCCTTGAGGCCACGCCCCGCGCCGCCCTGGCGCCGCGCCACGCCCCACCGCCACGCCCCCGCCCATCCCTGGCATCGTGCCACGCCCCTTCTCGGAGCCACGCCTCGTCCCGGAGTCCTGCCAAAGTCTTATTACTAGGACAGAAATTTCCGCCTGGCAGTCTAGCCCTCTGCTCACTTCTAGTACCCACCTCAGTCGCACCAGCTCCTCCCTGAGCTCTAAAACTCAAACCCACGTGGTCTTGCATCTGCTGGAGGCTGAACCCTATATCAACTCCCAGTCCTTGAACCTCACCTCCCAACATCAAGAGTCAGTACCCTGCTAGACATACACTTTGCTACCATCCAGTCCTGCTCAGTACCTGCCCCACTTCCCCAATCGCACACTCAGCTGCACTCTGTGAGAGATTAGCCTAATGCATGAAGGAATCAAGAACCCAGTACCCACGCATGTATATCCCCTGCCCCGTATCCTCCCAACCCTACCTCCCCACCCCCTCTGCCGGAACACTAGAGACTCAGCCTTGTCCAGCAAAGTAAAGGAGCCATTTTCTGTCCGCTTAAAATGTCCCAGGATTGTCACTAAAGTGTGTGTTAAGTGGAAGCCACGGGGCTATAGGACAGGAAATGGCTTTCTTCTTCCTGGATGCTAAACTGAACCTCCTGACCTTCCCATGACCTCCTGACCTTCCCATGCAGCTTCCAAACTTGACCCTCTGCTTTACTTCAAACAGCAGCTCATAAAGTCCTCAGCTCTCAAGCCCTCAGAGTGAACTGCTTTCATCCTGGGACACTGCTAGAGAAGCTGTATGGCCACAGAGAAAAAAAGAGAGTTTCAACAAAAAGAGGCCTCTTAGCCTGGCCTAGTAGTACTTGTCTATAATCCCATGCTGAGGCAGGAAGCTGATGAGTTCAAGGCCAGCCTTAGTGAGATCCTACTTAAGAAAGAAAGAAAAAGAGAGGGGGGGAGAAAGAAAGAAACAAAAAGAAAGAAAGAAAGAAAGAAAGAAAGAAAGAAAGAAAGAAAGAAAGAAAGAAAGAAAGAAGAAAAGAAAGAGAGAGAGAGAGGAGGGGGGAGGGAAGGAAGGAAGGAAGGAAGGAAGGAAGGAAGGAAGGAAGGAACCTTCTCTAGGTTCAATCCCCTGAACTGCAAATTAATTGTAATAATATAATGAAATTTAGAAGTATCATCTCTAAGTGGGATTCCTAAACTTCATTCTCTTTCAAAATTTTTACTCAATATCTACTTCTACCCACTGTGCTAATTCCCTTTTCTTTCTTTCTTTCTTTCTTTCTTTCTTTCTTTCTTTCTTTCTTTCTTTCTTTCTTCCTTCCTTCCTTCCTTCCTTCCTTTCTTTCTTTCTTTCTTTCTTTCTTTCTTTCTTCTTCTCCTCCTCTTCCTCTTTCTCCTCCTTTTTTTTTGACACAGGATTTCTCTAGCAGTCCTGGAACTGGATGTATAGACCAGGTTGGCCTTGACCTGCCTTCTTCTGCCTCCCAAGTGCCACCATACCCAAATTTGTATCTAATTTTTGGCTTTACACTTATAAATCTGTTTGTAGATCCACATGCGGGTGGATGGTCTGACACAGAGTCAATCTGAGTCCCTGATGTTTTCCTACCCTGAACGTTAGCAACTTGAAGTCACCATAGGGAGTTTCTATATCCGCAAAAGTGTCCCTCTGCCCCCTTCCTTTCTCTCCTCAGTAACCCTGGGGGACATCTTGGGGTTCCCCATTTCTACAGCTGGTCGAAGGTTTCACAGCTGGAATCATAAAAAGTGTAATCCCTGGTGGTTTTTCACTTGGTAACTTTTGTTAGTGGTGACTGAACCCAGGGCCTCTCAGATGGTAGGCAAGGGCTCTACCACTGAGCTACATCCCAGCCTTAGTTTTTACTTTCTATTTCAAGACAGGCTCTCAATACCCAGACTGGCCTTGAACTTACTGCGTAGTCCAGGCCAGCCTTAAATGTGTAATCCTGCCTCAGCCTCTGGAATAGCTGGATTTATCAGTTATGTGTCCAGAGAGAGCATCTTGCTCAGTTTAGTCAAGCCACAGCATGAATCCATAGCTGCTTTGGTGGTTGTATTGTATTGTATTCCAGCATTCTGCTGTATGGGTGTACCACCATCTGTTTATTCATGCACCATTCAAGGACATCTGGGTTGTCTCCAGGTTTTCTGCTATGGATGTTGTGAATAGGTTTCTGTGTAAACTCATGCCATCCTTCTTGGGTAAATGCTACAGACATAGTTCTGAGCTGTGTAATTACAGGTTGTCACTATTTATTTATTTATTTGTTTGTTTGTTTGGCTTTTTGAGACAGGGTTTCATTGTGAATCCTGGCTGTCCTGGAACTCACTCTTTTAGACTACTTTTTAATTGCCAATGCAATAGTTATATCCTTTAACCTTCCTAGCTGCAACAAAGGAGTAATTTATCCCATGCTCTCCAGCATTTGATTTCATCACTACCTTTTCAGTTTGGGGGGCTTTGTGACAATGAAAAGTTATATCTCATTGTGGTTTGTTGTTGACTTTTGAGAGTTCTTAACATATTGGAAGTACTGGACCTCTTTTGAATATGTGGTCTGCAAATATTTTCTCTGTTCTTTACCTCTTACCATATATGTAATGTATTCTCTTCCCTACTTTTTCTGTGTATGTGTGTGTGTTTATGTATATGAGTGACCTATCTTCACACGTACCCAAAGAGGGCATCAGATCCCATTACAGATGGTTGTGAGCCATCAGGTGGTTGTTGGGGATTGAACTCATGGCCTCTGGAAGAGCAGTCAGTGCCCTTAACTGCTGAGCCATCTCTACAGCCCCCTGTTTTGTTTTGGTTTTGGTTTTGGTTTTTTAAAGGATTTGGGTGGTGTGTGTGTGTGTGTGTGTGTGTGTGTGTGTGTGTGTGTGTGATTGTACGTGAATGGCACATGTGGGTAGATGCCTACGGAGGCCAGAAGAAGGTGTTGGATCCCTTGGAGTTGGAGTTATAGGTGGTGGTGAGTCACTCATTGAGCGTGGGAACCAAATTCAGGTCCTCTGGAGGAGCATTGAGAGCTCTTAACCACCGAGGTCTCTCAGCCTCATCCTTCCCTACTCTTCCCTTTCCTTCCTTTCTCCATCCCTCCCTCCCTCCTTCCTTTCCATCATTTCTGTGCAAGGAACCAAACTCAGGGAATGCGGTACCACTGAGCCACCTCCCAGTTCAACTGATACTCTTATAAAACAAAGCCATTTAAATTTTTATAAGGGGCATATTCATTTTTCCTTTTGAAGCCAGTCTAGAAAATGCATTTTCTTTTTATTTCACAAATTTCATAATTTTCGATTTTACATTTAGATCTCTGATCCTAAGGGAAGCATGGCAGCACGTGCCTAGGATTTCAGCATGGAGTAGGCCGACAGAGATGGATTACTATGACACCTTAGGCTACATAGACTCTGTCTCAAAGAAACAAAAATGTAAATCAAATGATGATCCTTGTTGTGGGGGTTGGCCAGGGTTGGGGGAAAGCTGGTGGTTTGGTTTTTTGTTTGTTTTTTTTTTGAGGCAAGAGTTTGATGTAGTCCAGGCTACCCTCAAACTCATTATAAAGTTGAGGTTGGCCTTGAACACCTGATCCACAGTCATTTGCCACTGTACTGGCTAGGTTTGTTTGTCAACCTGACATGAGCTGGAGTCATCAGAGAGGAAGGTGCCTCAGTTCAGGAAATGCTCCCATGAGATCCAACTGTAAGGCATTTTCTCAATTAGTGATCAATGTTGGAGGGCCCATCGTGGGTGGTGCCATCCCTGGGCTGGGGGGTCCAGGGTTCTATAAGAAAACAAGCTGAGCAAGCCAGGGGAAGCAAGCCAGTAAGCAGCACCCCTCCATGGTCTCTGCATCAGCTCCTCCCTCCAGGATCCTGCCCTGTTTGAGTTGCTGTTCTGTCTTGCTTCGATGATGAAGAGCAATGTGGAAGTATACGCTGAATAAACCATTTCCACCCCAGTTTGTTTTTTGGGCATGATGTTTTCATCACTTCAGTAGAAACCCTAACTAAGGAAGTTGGTACTGGGAGTCGGGTATTGCTATAACCTGACAGTGTTTTGGGGAGGATTGTGGAAAGACTTTGGAGCTTTGGGCTAGAAAAGCCACTGTACTGGATGGCTTTGTTTGTCAACTTGACACAAGCTAGAATCATGAGAGAGGAAGGTGCCTTAATCGAGGAAATGCATCCATGAATTCCAGCTGTAAGGCATTTTCTTAATTATGGATCAATGTTGGAGGGCCTAGCCTGTTATAGGCAGTGTCATCCTTGGGCTGGTGGCTTTGAGTGTTGAGAGCTCACTCAGGGGGGATGTTCTGTGGGAGCTTGGAAGATAAGAGTGTTGAGGGCAATGTGGAGGATGGAGGCCTGGCTCGTGAAGTTTCAGAGGGAAGATTAAAGGCTCTGTCAGGGTTGTTTGCTGTTTTGATTTAAGATTCTGAGGTTCTGGTTAGTTGGGGCTGAAGAGTCAGCTATGACTAACAAGAGACCAGAACGACTGAAGTGAAAGCTTTAGTGTTACTGGGACAATTATGCTGGTTAGCTGGAGCTAAGAAATTAGTGATGATTCAGAAGAGACCAGAATCACTGAAGTGAAATTTTCTGGGAAGTGTTTCCTGAGAACACAGAGAATCTGTGTTCCAGTGGCAGCCACAATTGTACCTTGTGATGTCAGCCGGACTTGGTAATGTCTAAGAGTCACCGAGGTGGTGCTGGTTTTGAAGGCCTGAAGGGATCATGGAGAATGGCTGAGGCTTGGCACTGGGAGAGGCCAAAAGAGGCCACTGGCGCAGGTGTAGCCTCAGTGGCAGTTGATGGCCAGGACTGAAGATGCCAAAACTCAACATGCAAAGATGTTGAGGCCTGGCATCAGGAAGAGAGCTTAGGAGAGGCTATTGGTGAAAGTGCAGCAGAAGTTTTGGAGATGCCAGTACCATGGGATGGCCACCAAGAATAGTATCAGCTGTGGAGTGGAGCCAGCCAGAGCCTAGAGGACAAGCTGTGTGTGCTGCAGAGGGCAGAGCCGGAGAAATGACCCAATCCCTTTGGAGGAGCCCAAAATATTATGAGTGTATCCTAGATATTACATGGCTGGAATTTGCTTTGCTTTGCTTTGATTGTGACCGTGCCTTTATTTCCTTCTTGAAGTAAGAGAGTATTTTTTTAAGGTTTATTTATTTATTTCATATATATGAGTACACTATAGCTGTCTTCAGACACACCAGAAGAGGGTGTCAGATCCTATTACAGATGGTTGTGAGCCACCATGTGTTTGCTGGGAATTGAACTCAGGACTCCTGGAAGAGCAATGAGTGCTCTTCCTGCTGAGCCATCTCTCCAGCCCTGTAAGAAAGTATTTTACTGGAGTCCACAGTTTTAAAAAAAATCTTTTTCTAGGTGGATGAAGGGATTGCTTAGTGGCTGAAAGGAAGTACTTGCTGCTCTTGCAGAGTGGACCAGAGTTTGGTCCCCAGCAACAAGTGATGGCTCACAGCCATGAATAACTCCACTTCCAGGGGATCTGACTCCCACTCCTGACCTCCACAGGCACCAGGCACACATGTGGTGCTCAGACATGCATGCAGACAAAACACTCATGCACATACAATAAAATAAATCTAAAGAAAAAATTAAAATATTATTCTATTTTTCAGAGGTTGGGGAAGGGGTCTCATTTAGCCAAACCTAGTCTCAAACCTGCATAGCCAAGGCTGGCCTTGGACTCCTAATCCGTCTACCTCTACTTTCCAAATTTAGTGACTCTAGGCATCTGCTACTATACCTGGCTTTCTAATTTTCTTTTGATATGTATTTTTCCCACTCAATTCTTTTACATTACTTATTTTGTGTACATGTCTGTGGGCACATGCATGCCACAGTGTGTGTGTGTATGTGTGTGTATGTGTGTGTGTGTGTGTGTGTATGTGTGTGTGTATGTGTGTGTGTGTGTATATGTGTGTGTATGTGTGTGTGTATGTGTATGTGTGTGTATGTGTGTGTGTGTGTGTGTGTGTGTGTCTGTATACAGATCTGAGGACTACCTTTAGGAGTTATTCTCTACTTCCACCTCACCAGGATTCAAACCCACTTTCTCAGGCTTGACAGCAAACACTCTTAGCCGCTGAGCCATCTTGTTGACTCCATTTTTTCAATTTAAAACTACATATATAGTTATATTTGAGGCGGCAGGGAGGTGTCTCCGTGGTTAAGAGCACTTGCTGCTCTTGCAGAGGACCAGAGTTCAGTTCCCAGGACCCACATGGAGTCTTACAACTATAACTCCAGTTCCAGGGGGAATCCAATGCCTTCTGGCTTTTGAAGGATACTTCATATACATGGTGCACATATATAGTTGTAGGTTAAACACCCATATGCATAAAATAAAAATTAAAAAGTCTTTAAAAATAATTATATTTTAAATGAGTCCCTTCAAGATAGCATATATTTACATTGTATTTTTGACCTGAATATGCCGGTCTCTATCTTTTTTTTTCTTTTTCTTTTTCTTTTTCTGAGAGACAGGGTTCCTTTTTGTGGCCTTGGCTGTCCCAGAACTAGCTCTGTAGAACAGGCTAGCCTTGAAGTCAGAGATCCACCTGCCTCTGCCTCCCCAGTATTGGGATTAAAGGTAGGCACCACCACTACCCAGCCTCTATTTTTTTTTAAAGATTTATTTATTTTATGTTGTGAGTACACTGTAGCTGTACAGTGTAGGTTGTGAGCCACCATGTGGTTGCTAGGATTTGAACTCGGGACCTTCGGAAGAGCAGTCAGTGCTCTTAACTGCTGAGCCATCTCACCAGCTCCCCAGCCTCTATTTTTTCAATTGACAAGATTAAATCACCTGTATTTAATTACTGATGTGCTGGGGTTTTGGTTCAGCGCTTGCTGTGTTTTGGGATTTTGTCCATGTTCTTCATTTCTGTGCTTCCTTTTGTGGCCTTCCTGTGGACTACTGAAACTTTTCTATTTCAGTTACCTATTATCCTCTTCTTTTTTCAATGCTGGGAATCTGACCCAGAGCCCTGTGGATGCTATGAAGGTCCTCTGTGTTAGAGTTATAGGCCTAGTCTTAGTTTTATGCGTGTGGTGTATATATACGTGTATGTGTGTTCACATGTGTGTTTTTTCGTGTTTATGGAAGGCTGGGGTCCATGTTTGATGTCCTCCTCAGTCACTCTCTACCTTATGTGTTAAGACAGGACCTCCCATGGGACCCTAAGCGCCCTGTTCCGCTAGTCTGTTTTGGAAATCTCCTGTCTCTGCCTACTGCCCACTGGGATTATGGAAGGGCGGCCACTCTCAGCAGCCCTTGTTACATCCATTCTGTCAACTTGACCACATCTGGAATCAATTCCAGTGCAAACCACTCAGCACTACTGAGGGATTTTCTCCAGATTGTTTGAAGCAGGAAGACCCACCTTCAATGCGGGCAGCACTTTCTGGTAGCAGCTCAGATAAAAGGACACGGAAGAAGAAAACTGCTATTTGCCTGCTTGCTCACACTCTGCCTGGCAAGTTCATCTATTCTGTTGCTGAAGCATCTTTCTCTGGTATTAAAATCAACTTCTTTGAGATTCCAATACAGACTATAACGATCAGCAGCTGTCCAGGAATCCTCCCGAACTCATACATAGAAAATAAACAAATCTTTAAAAAGGTGTTTTTGAAGTTATAAAACCTGGTGTTGGAGAGATGTCTCAACGTTAAGAGTGTTTGCCGTTCTCCCAAAGGGTCAGAGTTCAGTTGTCCACATGTACAGGTTGGTGGCTTACAACTCCCTGAAACTCCAGCTGCAGGGGATTCAATGCCCTCTTTCCTGGCACCTCCAACAAGACCTGTACACATGTATGGGTGAGCCCATGTGAACACACACAGAGATAAGCCGTCTAGGTACATACCTTTAATCCCAACTCTCCAGAGGCAGAGGCAGGTGGATTTCTCTGAGGTGTGAGGCCAGCCCGGCCTACACAGTGAGTAGCTGGGACTACATAATGAGACCTTCTTCTAAAATGAGATAAAAACAAGAGGAAATATTAATATATAACAATACATATTTGTAACTTTAATTCAGTCAATACCTACTTTTAATGGTGGTTCTTAAATGCTTTAAGCTCCCTTGTAGCCCACCACCCACCAGAGGAATTGGAAAGGAAAGGATACAGGGGAAGTGGATCTGTCTAAAAATGGTTCTTTGGAGCAATTGCCATTTGTGTTGTCTGGAAATCAGCAGTTCAGTACACAGGTCAGCAGCGGCAGCTCCATCCACTCACAAACACTTCACAGATACACCAGCAGTCCAGTTCAGTGGTATCGGGATAGCAGCAATGGTGGCAGGCCGTAGCAGAGACAGCCAGGCCTCAGCACAAGTCAGCAGGAGGCCAGGACCAGCAGGGATGCCAGGAGACGTTCTCTGTGGTGCCTCTCTTGACAAAGGGGAGATCAGCAAAGCTGTGGGACCAAGAAGCATTGCAGAGCTCTACCAGCAAGTCCAGCCTCTGTCACTATCCATTGATTCCTATTTATACTCCCTCTAAAAACCATGTGTCCTCCACTGGTCTTAGCAAAATTCCACATGAGTTTGTAGCAGCTGACATCACTCTGCCAATCACCCGGAGTCTGTGGAAGTGGCAAGAAGCCACAGCACACCATCAGTTTTTGGGGTTTTTTTTTTTTTTTTTGGTGCATTTCTCTCTGTGGAGTCCTGACAAATGGAGCTCAACTATGCAATGTAAAGTGGACCAATACATACGTGTTGTTAGCAAAGAATCCTTCATCATGTGTCCTTTCACGTGCTTGCTCTAGCAGAACATCCTGTCTCCTGTGTCTGCTTCAGTGAAATGGTCCTTCATGAGTCTGTCTTAGTGAGACATTCTTTCACCTGTGTCCCATTCAGGAGAAAACGCCTTTCTTTACGTGTTTGCTCCAGCAAAACACCATCAGACACAACTGACTTTCCAAAGGACTCTTAAGTTTCCACTTCACATATCATTGTATATTATTACTATATACTTACATATAATATGTAAGAGTAGGAAAGCCATTCCTTTTACCATGTTAGTCCCCATGCTCTGTGCACCTCCTGTTGTCTATAGTACGCTATTTCCTTGCTTGTTTGGAGAATGATAATGATGGGTAGAAATTGTTAGTTTACTTTTATGGTAAAAACATGAGATTTGCTTTGTATTCTGGAAGATCACTCTCCCGGGGCATAGGATTCTGGGCTGACAGCTCTTTTCTTTCCCCATTAGGAAAACTATTATTCCATTTCTTTCTGGCTGCCATGGTTTCTGGTAAGAGATCTTCTGTCGCCAGCACTGCGCCCCATAGGTAATACATCCATTTTATTTTCCTGGCTGTCTTCAAGGTTTTCTTCTTTGGCTTTGAGTCTTTTAATTCTGTTGAGTGATAGATTTAGCGCTGTCCTATTTGAGGTCCACTTGGCCTCCTGAATCTGGAGGTTTGTCTCCTTTAGCAAAAGCCCAAGGTTTGCCATCAGCCCCCTGTTTTGCATTTTTCCAGGGGACTCTACTGACACAGTTATCAGATCGTTGCTCTCCTAAAGATCTCTGAAGCTGTGTTCACTGTTATTTTATGTTTTATGGCGAGTCCTGCTGTTCTCTCTTCCAGTTCAGAGAGTTTTCTCTTTAGCTCCTGGTTTCTGCAGCTCAGCCACCCGCAGGGCTGTCAGTTGCAGTCACTGTATCTTTTCCGTTCTGAAATTTCCATCTGGAGCTCTTTTGTTTCTTCCGTTTCTTTAAAAGAATTTTTTGGAAAAAAAAAGTGTGTGTGTTGCCTACGTAAATGTCTGTGCATTACATGTGTGTCTGGTGTTTGCAGGGGTCCAAAGAGAGCAGAAACTGATCCTCTAGAAACTGGAGTTATAACTGCGAGCCACCACGTGGGTGCTGGGAATCGAACCCGGGTTCTCTGGAAGAAGAGCCAGTGCTCTTTGCAGCTCTTTACTGAGACTTTCTACAAAAAAAGCTTGACTCCAGCACCTCTGTAGTTGCACACTGGAACATCTCATGATGACCACTTCTGCTTCCTTAATAGAGAATAATGACAATTCTGTCATTTTAGCATTGGAATTTATTGATTGTGTTTAAAAAAAACTCAGTTCAGGGGTCTTTGGCTTTTTTTTTTTTTTTTTTTGAGACTCCAGGTGTCACTTATGCCTTCTGCGTCAGCTGACATTCCCTGCTCTGCTCTGGTAGGGCAAACCTGAGCCTGGTGGAGCACAAGCTCCTCACTTGCCTATGCTGACACCTACCCGTTGCTCATCCCTGTAGGCCAGGGCAGTACAGTCCCATTGACACCACTGTGGGTGGATGGATACCTTCTGACCCCTGGGTCACAGGAAAGTACCCCCATCCACTGTGCTTCCTCTGACAGTGACTACAGAGGGGAAGAACTGAGACAGCTCATAACTGCCAGGTTGGACAGCTCCACATACATAGATGCCTCTGTTTCCGCAGCAGAAGGACTTCATTATTAGCTGGTAAAAAGTTGGGGTGCTTCAAGAATAGCCTCACAAGTACAGAAAACTATAGGATTCCCCTCTAAGGTCTACTGAGGATGGAAAATCAACTCCAGATTTTTTTTTCCTGTGCTTTTTGTCCAGAGTAAGGTGATGTTAAGTAAGACATGTTGTCTCTCGAGGAAGCCTCTTTCCTGGGACTTAGATTAGAGACAGGCTTTGTGTGTTTGCTCTGTTTGTTCTTGCTCTTATCCGGGCCCACAGCACCTTGGGGCTGTTGGTATCATCTGCTCCACGTGCAGTACAGAAGACAGAACAAAAGCCAGGGAACTCCCTGATGTGCCATTCCCTAGCCTGGGAGCCTTCTCTCTGCCTTTCAGCATCTTCTTAGGGTTGTTCACATATTGCTTCTGGTGTTATTAGTTGCACTTAGAGGAAGGTATAATGGAAACACTGGTCTGTCCACCTTCCCAGAAACAGCTCACTCCAAGGTGGGGGGTGAATGGGAATACCATCAGTGATCTGACCTTGAATCAAGCAATTAGTGTCTATTAAATCATGTATCTAAAAAAAATCATGAGTCTAATGGTGCTGGATTGAGTGTGTGTGTGTGTGTGTGTGTGTGTGTGTATGTTAGTAGTTGTCATTGTTGTATCATTGACGTATAATAACTGACATTTCAAATGTGTTGAATTTGACATAGGTATACACTCATGAAACTATCAACACATTCAACATGGTGAACAACATCTTCTTTTCCTCTGTTCCCTTGTTTGGCACTCCCCCGGCCTTGCCATGCCCCAAGTATTCACATGCTTGTAATATTGAAAAACTGAGCCGGGTGGTGGTGGTACATACCTTTAATCCCAGCACTTGGGAGGCAGAGGCAGGTGGATTTCTGAGTTTGAGGCCAGCCTGGTCTACAGAGTGAGTTATAGGACAGCCAGGGCTATACAGAGAAACCCTGTTTTGAGAGAGAGAGAGAGAGAGAGAGAGAGAGAGAGAAAGAGAGAGAGAGAGTCAGAAGTTCAAGGCCAGCCTCAACTGTGTAGCAAGGTCATGGTCAATCTGTGCTCTCAGTAAAATCATCAACAAAGGTGACTATTTCTAAATAATTATGAAAGGTAAACATGAAAGAAACGAGTCCAAAAAAAAAAAAAAACCAACATAAACCGAATAATTCCATACACATGCGTACAGACAGGTATACGCATACACAATGCATAGGTACACACATGTATAACCTATTTTGTATATACATGTACATAGCATATCTCCATATGGAACTGTTTCATTCCTATACTATCTCACATTAAGTATTCCCAAACAGCTATTTGAAAAAATCTCCCAACAGGGCAGGTGAGATGGCTCAGCAAGCAAAGCCACTTGTCAAGGCTGGTGACTTGAATTCTCTCCCCAGGACCCACATAGAAGGAGAGAATGATCCTGACATTTGTTCTCTGACAATAAACAAACAAGTGTAAAAAAATTGTTTTTAAAAAATCTTGTCCAGACATGGCAGTGTACACCTTTAATACTAGCGCTTGGGAGGCAGGGACAGCAGGTTCATGTCCCTGAATTCCAGCCAGCAGGGCTACATAAGTGCGACTCTGTCTCAAAAGAAATAATCTCCCCAAGGTCCACCTTCAGTCTGCACTCTGAAGCTGCACACCCTAAGTGAACTCGTAGGGACTGGAGAGATGATGAAGGGCACTGTGGATGACTAAGGATAGACTTCAAAGGAGACCAGAGGGTGTGTCCAGCCTCTGCCGGCTCATCCCCTGCTTACAAAGCCATGGCAAGTCTTTGCCTGCCTCAGAACCCCAGGCCCTCTTGTTTACAATCACAGGTGAAAACAGGGCTGGCTCAGAATCCAGGGATGAGATTGTTAACAGCCCCAGAGCTGAGCAGGGGAGGACGGTGTGGTGCGTGCTCACGGGGTTGGGTAGTTTCAGTTCAGCGTCAGAGCCGGGTTGGACTGGGGCTGAGCTAAACGCTTGGGTCCTGGGTAGCTCATGGAGCCACTCAGCTCCCGTATGCCCCTTGTGGAGGTCTATCTGCCCCACCAGACCGACCAGCTCTATTGTATATATTTCACTCCTGCCTCGGTTCCCTTCAGGCCCCGTAGCTCTCCTCTCTAGCTCCCCCAGCCCACTTTGGCTGGAAGAGACCCTAGAGTTAGAAAGCAATGCCCAGGGGGACTGAGGTGGTGAAGACTCTCAGCTTTGTGCCTGTATTCCCCTCTGAGTCCGTGGAGAACGAGCTCTTATGGTCCGAAGAGAAGCTGTGCTCGGGAAGCCAGGAGAACCCATGAAGAATAGGGTTGTGTTCAAGCGCATGGGGTTGGGGAGTCAGGGCGTGGTTCTACTCCTGAAGACTCCCCTTGCCCTTCTGCACTTCAGTTTGTCATCTGTGAAGCAGAGGGATGATGACGATGATGACGATGATGACGACGATGATGATGACATCGACGATGACGACAACGATGAGGATGGAGTATTCTCTTGGAATGCCGAGAAAATATATACAAAGGTCTTGGGATAGGACCTGGCACTTGTGAGAGACCTCCCCCTCCCAAATACTTATTTTATTATTTTTATCTATGAGTGGTGAGTGAATGCCACATGTACACAGGGCCCACAGGAGATGTTTTCAGATCTCTTGGAGACAGTTACAGGCGCTGTGTACTGTCTGATAATGGGTGTTGGGAGCTGAACTTAGGTCCTCTTCAAGAGCAGCAAGGCTCTCCACCTCTGAGCCATCTGTCTCACCTGTATTATTTTATTTTTTAAATTTTATTCTGCTTTTTAATCATGTATGTGTGTGCCTGTGTGAGTGTAAATGTTGGATCCCCCAGAGCTGCAGTAAAAGGTGTTATGAGGCTCTGATGTGGGTGCTGGGAGCTGAACTCTAGTTCTCTAGACTTTGGGAAGGACAAGCTCTTAACCTTTGACCCATCTCCCCACCCCACTTTGGCTTTGAACTTGTGTCAGTTACTTGCCTTTGCTGAGTGGTAAGATTGCAGATGTAGACCACCATATCCCGTGGAAATGTGCTCTTTCACCCCAATACATCCTCCCGCTCCTTGCCATGGATTATTTGGGGGTTGGGGTGGGGAGAGTGCCCAGTGAGGGACTGCTTACCAGATCCTGAGCAGCCATGTGTGCAGTAGGCAGCCCACACCCGGGGCTAAGCCAGGTGTTGTGCTGTGACAGGGTGGGGAGAGGCATCAGCCCTGGGCACTGGGAAGTATCCCTGAGGACGGATGGAGGTATCCAGGGCCAATCCAGCACCATTTGGAATGGACACCATTGGGAGCTCAAAGGGGGTTTCTCACCCTGCTGTGGCAGTCCTGAAGTCACCGGACAACTGTTAAGAGTGTGTGGTGCCTGCATGTGCTGTGAGGGCAGGCATGTGCTGTGTGAGGGCAGGCATGTGCTGTGTGAGGGCAGGCATGTGCTGTGAGGGCAGTCATTTTTATCATTTGTAATTCTCTCTGGGCATTTGTGAGATTCCCCCACCACTCAGGACCTGGAAGCCTTTCTCTGAAGCCCACCCTTCAGCTCCCAGACCTCATTCCACATTTGTTCCTCTCAAGACAGCTAGTGAAGACTCTTTCCCCACCTCACGGCAGTGGGTATTCCCCAAGCTCCAGACACTCTGGCCATGCACAGTTTTGCCAGATTTTAGCACCTCCCACCATTCGCCCGGGTTCTAACTTGTGTTGCTTCCTCTCCCCTCTATTCCCCTCCTCCTCTCTCCTCTCCTCTCCTTTCAGTACCCAGGCAAGCATCCTACCACTGAGCCACATCCCAGCCTCTGTCTAAAACCAATCTGTGGACGGGCAGTGGTGGCACACACCTTTAATCCCAGCACTCCGGAGGCAGAGGCAGGCCGATTTCTGAGTTCAAGGCCAGCCTGGTCGACAAAGGGAGTTCCAGGACAGCCAGGGCTACACAGAGAAACCCTGTCTCAGAAAAAAAAAAAAAAAAGACAAAACCAATCTGTCTCTCTCTCTCTCCGTCCTTTCTCCCTCCTCTCTCTTCCTTTTTCTTCTTTTCTTCCTCCTCTTTCACTTAAAAAAATATTTATCTTTGCATTTGTTTTTGAGACAGGGTCTCTCTGTGTAGCCTGGGCTGCCCTGGAACTCACTCTGTAGATCAGGCTGGCCTTGAACTCAGAGATCAGTCAATCAGCTGGGATTAAAGGTATGTGCCACCACAGTTTGGCTCTTCTTTCTAAACATTTGTGTGTGTGTGTATACATGAGTGTGTATGTGTGTATGTGTGCGTGTATTCATGTGGTGTATGTGTGTGTTCATGTGTGTATGTGTATCCGTGTGTCACAGCATATGTGGGGGAGGTCAGAAGACAGCCTGTAGGATTTAACTCTCTCTTTCCTCAATGTGGGTCTGGGGTGTTCAGGCTTGGTAACAAACCCCTTTACCCACGGTGCCATGAGCCAGGCCCATGTTCAGTTCATTCTCCTTGGTTTTTTTTGTTTTGTTTTGTTAAAGGATTTTATTTAATTTTGTGTTCTGCCTGCATACATGTAAGTACATCTTGTGTGTGCAGTGCCTGGAAGAGTCAGAAGAGAGCATGGCCCTCTGGGGACTGGAGTTGCAGAGCATCTAATGGTGTTCATAACTATCTGTAACGTCCGTTTCAGAGGCTCTGATCCCTCTTCTGCTCTCCATCAGCCCCAGACATGCCTGTGGTGCATATACATACATCATACATATACAGACACATACATGTGTACATGTAAAACACTCATACATTAAAAGAAAAAAGACGACAGCAAGAATTAGAGAAGTGTGAAATCTTCCCACGACTTTCTCCTTGAAAACAGTCCAGAGAGAGGGAGAGAAGGAAGTGAAAAACCAGGTGTGGTGGTGAAGGCTTGTAACCTGCTAACAAGGAGGCTGAGGCAGGAGGTTTATGAACTTGAAGCCATTTACATAGCACAAAGAATTGAAGGCCAGCTTGTGCAACTTAGCACAGAACTCCCCCTCCCCTTTCTTTTAAACTCACTATATAGATCAGGCTGGTCTCGAACTCACAAAGATCTGCTGCCTCTGTCTCCTAAAGGATGGGATTAAAGGTATGTACCACCATGCATGGCCGGACCATATCTGAAAATAACTCTCTGTTTTTAAAGGACTGTGGCTTATAGCACAGTGAGAGCACTTGCCAAAAACAAGTCCTGGATTCAAACTTCAGTACTGCAAGGGGAGAACACAAGAGAACAGCAAAATTCTTTTCAGGACTTGGACCTGCTGATGGATGCTGTGTCTCCCCAGGCAGTTAGGAGTTCATTGTGAAACATGGCTCCGGTTTCCTGGGCCTCCCAGCCTCTACCCTGAAGAGACAGGGCTGGTCCCATTTCACACAGAGAAACTGAGGCCCAAGAGTAGAAGAATCTACCCAAAGAGAAATGGCTCAGTCAGTAAGGGGATCATGGTCCAGGAGGATCATGTGATCCGTAGAACCCACCTGAAGAAAGCCAAGGCAGGTGTGGTGGCACAATGCTTGTAATCCTGGTGCTAGAGAGGCAAAGACAGGGAGCTCCCTGGGGCGTGCTGGCCAGCCAGTCCAGACTGCTTACTAAGATCCTGGTAAATGAGGTGTCCTTGTCTCAAAAAACAAGGTGGACGGTGTTCTTGGGGAAAGGTACCTGAGTTTGACCTGTAGCCTATATGTGTGCTTACATTTACACACCCACACATGAAACACACACACACACACACACACACACACACACACACACACACACACACAAGAACGTGCCTAAAATAATAGTTGCTCAGAAAGTGAACTGGTGACCATGAAGACTAGTTCTCGGGGCCCCAACATAGTCTAGAAGTATGGAAGTTCTTGCTTGAGTCACTCCCACACAGGGGACTCCTGCAAGGCCCTTACTCTCTCCCAATAGCCCAGCTCTACCATTGGGCAAAGAACAGGCTTGGCAGAGCCACACCTAAGAGATGAAACTGGGAGCCATGTAGGAATCTCCAGCTCCCGGCCACCCAGCACAGCCCCTAGCTTGGTGAACTACTTTAAGTGGAGCTGGTGAATGGCCAGTGTCTTTGAGATCCCAGGCTCCTCTGGGCAGGAAAGCTGACATTCCTTTCCCTTGGCCAGTTCAGATGAAGCCCCTTGTGTTCCCCAACCCCAGCTGACAGTGACACAAGCCAGTCTCCTCAGGAAACTTTACATCAAAGGAGTCAGACCAGGAGGGGTGGAGAGGAAAGACGTGGGCCCCTAGCTGCTTCTGCTTCCTTCCTCCAGGAATGCTGGTGAGGGGCCATTTCTATTTCTGATGGGGCCAGGAAAGCAGTCCTCAGGAAGGAGGCTCAAGACAACAGCCCATCCCTCCCCCAGCCCAGAGCTCTCAGATCAGCCTCCCAAGGTTACTGACTTGAGCATATGTGTGAACGGAACAGCAGGAGGGACAAGCTGAGGTGAACATAGCCAGCAGTCAATGCACACCTGAGCACTGGTTTGTAGGCTAGGTGCGGGATCCTAGGGCCATTGTGGTCCACAGGTACAGCACATATTCTGAGTCCATAGTCTAGGGCAAGAAATAAGCCTTGATCTAAGCACCTACTAATCACAGGCATAACTCAAAGAAGGGTGAAGGAGAAGAGAGGAGCATGGTGTTGATAGAGATACAGGGAGGCCAGACTTACAGTGGAAGAGTCTGTTAATGGGAAAGGAGAGCAGTTAGTGACCCACGTGAAGAGAGAGGTGTTCTGGCTTGAAGGAACAGCACAGGTAAAGGCCCTGTGTCGGATACAAGCATGGAGGATGGCCTGCCCCGTAGCATGAGAAGAAGCCTGAGCATGGAGCTTGGTGAGCCTGGCCATACAGGATCTCAAAGGCCGGTTTACGGATCCATCTGAAGAGTAATAGATTGCTCACCAAGCCGTTCCATAGAGAAGAGGAACAGACTCCATTAGCATCTTGGAAGACAACCCTGTGGCTGCTTATAGAGAATATGCAGAGGGGCCTGCAGTGAGCAAGACAGGAAGTGAAGACAAGCCCGTGGAGAAGGTGTGTTGGGAGGGCACAGCAGGAAGATCTCAACTCTTCAGGAAGACAAGTATCCTGATTGTGGAGACTGGCTCCTGCAAGCCAAGAGATTAAAAAAGAAAGAGGTCAGAAAAGCAATGACCTCAAGACTTCCATTGAGTGTTGATCTCTGTGTCTGCATCTGTCTCTCTGTCTCTGTCTGTCTCTTCCTCTCTCATACACACACACACACACACACACACACACACACTCATACTCACACTCACACACAGAGCCCAGCTGTGTGCTTCAAGCCTAACTTGTCCCTCTGGCCTTCCTCCTCCTCCTTCAAAAGGAGTCTTTGTGAGTGTCCGAGTGCCCCACAGAGGACACCGACACCCCACTTCTCCACCTCCTTGTGGTCTTTTTGCTTTTGTAAACACCACCACAGTGAGCACTTGTGTGGCTGAATATTTGCTCCCACAATTATAGACTATAACTGCTCACACATGTCCTGGGGTGATATGCCCGAAAGTGAATGGTCTTTGTTCTTGCTGCATCTTGCCAGACTGCCTTGTTGCCATCTAAGGATAGGTATCACCACTGAAGGAAACCTCTCCAATGCCTAAGGTCAAAGCCCTTATACCTTTAATATGGATTCCTGGATGATAAAGAGCCCAAACACAACAAGTTGACCAAAGGCCACTGTGATATTCCTGGGCCATTTAAATTCCTTCATACTCCTACTCTGCATTTCACACATGCCTTGGCCAACGGTTGAATGGATGAAGGTAAAATGATGTGTATTTGGTTCACAACTGAGTCTTATGAGCATGGGGATTTGGGAGCACCCACAAAGGTCTCTCCCCATTAGTTAGCAATTACATGGAGTCTTCGGGTTTATATTCCTGCATGAAGCATTATGACCAAGAAGCAAGTTGGGGAGGAAAGGGTTTATTCAGCTTACACTTCCACATTGCTCTTCATCACCAAAGGATGGCAGGGCAGGAACTCACACAGGGCAGGAACTTGGAGGCAAGAGCTGATGCAGAGGCCATGGAGGGTTGCTGCTTACTGGCTTGCTTCCCCGGGCTTGCCCAGCCTGCTGTCTTATAGAACCATAACCACCAGCCCAGGGATGGCATCACCCACAATGGGCCCTCCCACCTTTGATCACTAATTGAGAAAATGCCTTACAGCTGGATCTCATGGAGGCATTTCCTCAACGGAGGCTCCTTTCTCTGCGATAACTCCACCTTGTGTCAACTTGACACACAAAACCAGCCAGCACAGATTAGACTTAGAGGGCTGTGTATGGGGGATTGTTTGATTGATTACTTGGTTGCCTGGTTGATTGATTGGAGGCTCTCTGTAGAGCCAGCAGAACCATGTTGGCATCACCCCAAAGCTGTTTTGCACATAGGTTCAGTCCTAGTGAGCCTGGAATCAGCCCTCAGAGCCAACCCACCCTCTCGGTACTAGAGCAGTGCTAACCACTGGACCTGTGACCAACAGAGGTCTGGGGAAGGGGGAGGGGCAGAAGTAGCTGCTCTTACCTCTCAGCCCAGCAGCCAAGGAAGGCAGGGGAAGGGAACAGGTGCCAGGAGTGGGTGTGGCCCCGACCATCAGTGTGGCTGGGGAGGATCCAGGGTCTCTATTCAACCTATTCCTTGGGGCTTTCTGCTGCTCTTGCCTTCACGGAGCTTGGCTAGGTCTGGGAGAAATGTGTGAGAGCAGTGTGCTGGCCTCACAGGGACTTCCCACCACCTTTTAGGGAGTCAGCCGCAGCCAGCTAGCATCCAGAGCTAAAGCTGGCATCATGGCCATGGCCTCCAGCTGTGCCCCCCTGGCGCCTTGGCTAGTGCATCTGCATCACTGTGTGGCAGCCCTTCCACTTTACGAGGGTGTGCTTATCCATAAAAAAATTAATGGTCCCTGCGAATAAAGAGGTACGACAGCAGTGGAAGGCTTTTTAGACAATCAATTAAAAGCCTAGGAGAGAGATTATCTCATTGAAATATCAATTTTTAATAGCCCTGCATCTTTAAGTTTCCTCTAAAAAAACTTTGCCCAGGCCATTAGCCTGCTTGCGTCTGACTTTGACTTCTGCTGCCTTGAGAGAGCAGGGGGCACTCCCCATAGATGGGCCCGAGCAGAATGCAAGTGCTGGCTCACTTGTTCAATAGCTCGTTCGCTTACTTACCCACCCAGTTCATCCTGGGCAGTGAACTCAGCTGGCCTGGGGTAACCTGGTGAGCCAAGAGAAGGAATCACAGGTGAGTGAGGGACCAGGAGGTCAGCACAAGTCAGGTGACCATGTCAACAGTCACAGAAGGTGAAGCCAGCTGGAAAAATTGATTATCAAGGAGAAGAAGGGGAGGAGACATGGAAGACTGGAGCAGGAGTCTGGGTGGCTGGCGTAGCTGGAAACACTTGTTACCTCCTTGTCCTTGGGAAGTGGCATTTGAATGAGACTAGAAGCAGGTGAGGAAGGAAAGGTCCTGTGCAGAAGGAATAACATGCCTAGTGGCTCTTAGACAGAAAGGGGTTTGGGGTGTTGCAGGTCGCCGAAAGGAGGCTGAGGCTGGAGCGATGAGGGGTTGGGGTGGAGCAGGAAACCTGGAAAGGGAGATCATGAACCTCTTGGCTCTGCAGGTCCAAGAAGGGGTGTGTGGTACCCTCAAGTGCCCCATGAGCCTCTGGGACAGTGATGTGCACACACCTGCTTTGAAACCCCAGTTTGAGTTGTGCCAGGAGGTTGCTAAAGGCATTGACTTGAGTTCTTCACCTGCAAGGTTGAAGAACAACTTGATCGTCCCCTTGGGCAGTCAGAGGTGTGGCAGATGACCGAGACAGATGGCCCCACCCAGCACCTCCTCTCTTCTACCCATCTTCTCTTGGCAGCCTCTTCAGTTTACCCCTCAGGGGCTTTGGGATCAGATAAGCTCTGTGTGATGACGGGTTCCCACCAACCAAGTTCCCAAGAAGATAGCTACACCCCCAAACTCCAGCACTCCAACCTCAAAGGGGGCCACAGATAGTCAAAGCTGATTGCTCCCGTCCTTCCTCATGGAGCTAACCTCCAGACACCTAAGTAACCATCAGGTTGGGGGTCTGAGATTGCACTGAGAGGGAGAGACTGGGTGGGGCTGGGTGGGGTGGGGCTGTTTTTGCTCCTGGTCAGGACTCCAACCCCAATATGGACACTTGCATGTTCCCTTTCTGGACAACTGACTTTCCACACAAATGGGACAAAGGTTGAGAGGAGACACACTGCTGAAGGCTTGGCACATGTGTCTTCTCTTTTCCCATAGGCTATCGCCAATGTGGAAACCGAGGCTCAGAGACTTGATGCTTCTTGCTTAGTTAGTAGTGTAGGCACTCCTCATCTACTTGATTGCTATCTTCCTAGTTTATTCCCCACCACCCCTAACGTGTGTGTGTGTGTGTGTGTGTGTGTGTGTGTGTGTGTGTGTGTACATGAACATGTGTAGTACAAGGTCATGTACATGGAGACTGAAGATCAACATCAGGTGTCATCTTCAATCACCCTTCATCTTTTTTGTTTGTTTTTGTTTGAAACAGGGTTTCTCTGTGTAGCTCTGGCTGTCCTGGAACTTGCTTTATAGAACAAGCTGGCCTAGAACTCGGAGATCCGCCTGCCTCTGCCTCCTGAATGCTGGGATCAAAGGTGTACACTTCCCCTACCAGGCTCCATCTTGTTTTTTGAGACAGGGTCTCTCACTGAATTAAGAACTCACTTGTTTAACTACTCTGGCTGGCCAGTAAGTCATTAGATCCTTCTGCTACCCAAAGCTAGAAGTGCAGTCATACCTGTTGGTTTTGGGTTGTTGTTTATTTAGTGTGTGTGTGTGTGTGTGTGTGTGTGTGTGTGTGTATTTTGTTTGTTTAAATACAACGTCTGATTATGTAGCTCAGGCTGGTCTTGAATTTTCAGCGTGAGCTCTGGAGTACAGGAATTACAGCCTGGAACCCCCATACCTAGCTTGCCCGCTATCCCTTTCTGGCTGCTTTTATGTCAACTTGACACAAGCTAGAGTCATCAGAGAGGAAGGAGCCTCAGTTGAGGAAATGCCTCCATAAGATCCAACTAAAAGGCATTTTCTTAATTAGTGACCAATGTCGGAGGGCCCAGTCCATTGTGGGTTGGGACATCCCAGGGCTGGTGGTCCTGGGTTCTATAAGAAAGCAAGCTGAACAAGCCATGGGAAGCAAGCCAGTAAGCATCACTCCTCCATGGCCTCTGCATCATCTTCTGCCTCCAAGTTCTTGCCCTGCTTGAGTTCCTATCCTGACTTCCTTCAGTGATGTGGAAGTGGAAGCCAAATCGACTCTTTCCTTCCCAACTTGCTTTGGTCATGGTGTTTCGTTCAGCACAGCCGTACAGGTGTGAACCCCCATCCCTAGCTCCCCCTGACTAAGACAGTCTCTCCCTTCTTTGTGGTGCTGAGGGTGGAACCCAGGGCCTTGCACAAGCCAAGCAAGTGCTCTACCACTGAGCTCAACCCCTTGAGTTAATTGAATGTAGGAGGAGAAACCAAGGATCAGGAGCTATTGGAAGGATCTGTGATTCTCAGGATGGAGCCACAGGGTTAGGGATAACCATGCTAGACCTCAGCTTCTAGATGATGAAGTTCCTAACTCAAAGTTTCTAAGTGAGAGGGTGGAGTCAGGCTTGGGATGAGAAAGGACTCTGCAGCATACCCAAAGCCTGGTTGGTGGCTGTGGTGGCATCCTTAGCTCAGTCCCCCTCCCCTCCTCACCCTTGCCACCCTTCAGGAAGAAGTTAACCAACAACAACTACTCAGAATCAGGCCTCAGAATCTCCTGGATCCTAGTCCTGACCTGTCACTCACTGGCTGGCCCCTCCCCTCACGGTCTCAGTTTTCCCATCGTACCCTCCTTCCAGGCGCTTGTGAAGGTTAAGATTCAACAGCACAGGTGGGAAGGAGCGTGATTGCAAAGCCTCCCTCTCCTCTGCTGGGGCTGACCCAGGAGTCCTGCAGTCAGGACCCCCTCGGAGATTGAAGTCCAGTCCAGCTAAGGATAGATAGTTCCCAAGCCCTTGTGGTTCAGTCTGGAATCCAGCATCCAGGCTGACCTGCGTCAAGGTTACTCTGGCTACAAGGCTAATTCAGAGATGGTCTTTGGGAAGTCAGCAGGGGAGGGAGAAAGAGGGACGCCTAGCAGGAGGGCTGTCTAGACTAAGTGTCAGGGTACTAAGAACACTTAGAAGCCGTGCTCAAGGTGAGAGCTGGTTCCCGGGTGTGTGGATGCAGCGGTGGACAGCCATGGCTAATTAATTCTTGGGTGGGGAGGGAGCCCTGTCCCTGTGAACCAGCAGCTCTGTTTACACCACGGAGATCACCAAGTGCAGCGGTGGTTCTGGACTGGAGGAGGGCTGGAAGGCCTTTCCAGGGAGCCCCTGCTCCCTTGAGAGGCACCTCCCTGGGGCCAGGGAGGCAGCTGGCATCTCACAACCCTGCAATTAGTAGATAAGGTCGCAGTCTTCTGCTGATGGTGGCGGGGAGAGCGGTGGGAGCGGCCGGCTGAGCTGCAGCTGGCTCCTGGGCGCTACCTCTACCTCTGCCTCCAGGCTCCACCCCGTGCTTCAGAACGATTGGCTGGAATGGCTGTCTGTCAGCCTCCCAGGTAGGCTAGGCACTAGGCTCTTGGATGGCTGTGCAGAACAGTGGAGGAAGGCGGAAAGAACGAGGGCAGTGGTCTCATAAGAGGTAGGCTTGGCCAGCCCATGGGTGTGTTCCCCTTTGTACAGAGAAACTGCGAGAAGACACATAGCCAGTGGAAGTATGGGATGGGCCATACATATGTCATGCAAATCTGGGGGTATTCCAGTGAGAATGCCTAATAAAGTTTTAGCTGAAGAGCAAGGGCAGACTCTGGGGTTCCACACACAATGCAGATGGATGAACCAGACCTAGGATGCAAGCTCAGCCTGTCTAAGAATGCCAAGGCCTTGGATGAGGGGTGTTGAGGGTCTGGGTAGCTGCTGCACAGAGTCCCTGGGCTGCCTGTTCTCTCCAGCAGATACCGCCCCCCTCCAACAAAACAAAACAAAACAAAAACAAAAACCAAGTAGCCGTGGTGGGCCAGATTCTGGCTTCAGCTTTCTATTACTTAGTCCCCCATTCTCCCCCACCCCACCCCACCTCCACCACTACATTTTTCAAGATAGGGTCTCACTATGTAGCTCTGGCTATCCTGGAATTCGCTGTGTCAAGCAGGCTTGCTTTGAACTCATAGGTCTGCCTCCCTCTAGGAATAAATGCTTGCAACCCTACACTCAGTTTATCCTTCATTTCTTATCCCTATGTCCTTCCTTCCTCCCATCATCCCAGGACACTGTGGTTGGTGGGGTGCGGTGAGGGTACCAGACAAAACCACCATTCGCACTAAGAGAGAAACAGGGAGACTGAGGCTGTGAAGGGCTGTTGGGGGACAGTAATTCTGGGTGGTGTTGGGGATTCAGCCTGGCAAGAACTAGGTAAGACCGCAGGCTCCTTATCCTGATGGGTAGCCTGGGCAGACTCTGCACTGAGACTGCCCAAATCAGGATGAGACCGTGGCTACTCAGCTGTGTGGTTGCGGTTGCTCCCCCTGAGCCCCTGGATTCCAGCATAAATGGGACAGGGATAGTGGTATACCTGTCTCACTGGCTGGTAGAGAAGCCTGGGGAAAGCTGCCTGTAAAACTTTTGGCCGTCACCCTTCCAGCAACCTAAGTGACAAGTGTTCTTGGCATGGCTGCACCTCACACTGGCTGCCTTCTGGCTCCCCCCTTGTAATGTTCAATAGGTACCCTGCCCTCAAATGGCCTCCCTAAGAGATAAGGCTGCAGGAGCTGGTGGGGTCTGAGGCACAGAAACGCCTCTTACCTCCTGAGAGCAGCTGTAGTAGCCACATGGGAGCAGGGGACGGTGTGGTCAAAGGTGCTGACGGCTCAGGAGAGGGAAACCCACATTTGGATGGGCAGACTTCCCATGACTAATATTAGCAGCACATTAAAGATTTTCCTTAAGGCACCATGTGAGCCAAGGCTAATGCTTCGGTGCGCCATGACCCCTGGATGACTTTCACTTTAAGTAGCAGTGACCCATGAAAGGCCGTGAGCAGCGCCCAGCCCCCACCCCCACCACCCCCATCCCACCATTCCCCAAGCCTTGCTCCGGAGGCTTCCCTTTCCCAGACCAGATCCTCTGTGCACCAACACTTCTCCGAGAGCAGCCTGGTGGAGAGATATAGACACCGTGAGGAGGCCCCTGCTCCACACTATCTCTCTGGAGGTGCCAGGGAGTCTGGGGGAGCCAGGCTCTGCTCTGTGTCTGGGAATGGCAGCTGTCAGTGAGGGCCTGGCTTCTAGCTCCTGGGGGGTCAAAGGGCAGCACTCTCAGTCTTTTCTTGGCCTATTTCCTGTTTGAGAGAGGAAGAAGAAACCTCCCTGGCAGGAGAGGGTCCTTTCCTGCTGGGCTGCCTCCTGAGGACTGATTTCCGGCACAGGGTGGGGGTGGGGACGGCCTCTTTTTTTCCTTTCCTCCTTCACCTGCGAGCCCAGGAGGGGCCTGGAGCCTCTGACACCCCACCAACACCATCAGCTAAGCCTGAGGATGAAGCTGGGCTCTGGCTCCCTGCTGGGCCCCTTAGCACCTTAGTCCCCAGGGCTCAAGGCACCTTCCTAACCAGATGACACAGTGTAGCCTCCAGGGACCTTCCTAACCAGATGACACAGAGATAAAGTCTTTATGGCAGCTCTCCATTCCGAACAGTGAACCCTTTCCTGAACTCAGTTTAACTTCTCTTTGTGCATGGCCTGAGCTTCTTTGACAACCCCCCTCCCCGCCCCCCAATACAGGAAGCTACCACCTGCCTGTTGGAGCAATCCTCACATCTCCAGAGCCTATCAGGAGAGCAAGATTCCTGAATTCCCCTTGACTTTAGAAAAACAAAACAAAATTGGGGGTGAGTAGTGGAGGTGGATTCAAGACAGGGTTTTCTGTATAACCCTGGCTGCCCTGTAGAGCAGGCTGGCCCATGAACTCAAGAGATCTGCCTGCCTCTGCCTCCAGAGTACTGGGATTAAAGGCATGCGCCACCACTGCCTGGCTAACTTTAATAAATTTAAGTGTCTGCTGCTGTGTCTCCAGTCGCCCATCTCCTTCAAATTCTATATAAATCTGCTAATTAGGTTTGGGAAATTAGATGTCCAAACTGTAAGTACAGCCTGGCTGTGGTGGGGCATGCCTGTAATCCTGTTACTTGGAGACCGAGGGAGGAGGACTGAGTTCAAGGCCAGTCTGCCATTCAGGTTCAGGCTAGCCCAGCGCTACAAAAGACCCTATCTCAAATAAACAACCAAAGAAGAGAATTTCACATCTCCTGTGAGTGAATTTCCACCAGGTTCCTAATCCTGCTGCAATCAGCTCCCCACCCTGCTGGCAAATCCTCCTGCCCATGGTAGGCCTCCAGGGAGAGTAACAAAGTTTTGCATTTACAAAATCGATGATTATTATTATTACTAGTGTGTGTGCACCTGTGGAGGACAGAGGCCTTTACACGGAGTTCATTCTCTCGGTCCACCTTAACTCGGGCTCTGAGGATCAAACCCAGGTTGTCGGGCTTGCATTCCAAGTGTTTTTACCCAGTGAGCTACAGAACACTAACTTCCAGATGGGAAACCTGAGGCTCAGAGAAGGTGAGGGATGTCCCTGCGGTTGCACAGTCAGTCAAAGGTAGAGCAGAGATTTGAACCTACGGACTGAAGTCTCTTCCTATCCAGATAAGAAGGGTACCACATTTCCTTGTTTCCGGACAGACTGGACACCAGACCCCTCAGCTGAACTGGTACTCAGTCATTCCCTCAACCATCTTGGACTCTGGTTCAATGTTAGGTGCAGGATGATGCTCACCCCCACCCCACCCCCACCCCTGCCTCCTTCCCCAGTCTCCTACACTTTCAGAACTCTGCCTTGAGAGCTTCAAGTCCATTTATTACAAAAGTCTGAGTTCATGTTCATGGTATCTTACTATGAATAGCCCCTTCCAGACCACCAAGCCTCCCTCACCATGTTCCATCTCTGCACGAAGTCTTGTGCAGGTGGGGTCTTAAGATCTGGGTGCTGGGCTGTCAGTTGGGTCCAAGCAACCCTGGGCATATATACAATATACATATCCAACAGGCTCCCCCTTCACAGGGGTGTGATAGGTGAAACTCCCGCTTTCCTGGGAGAGAAGGAAGTGGTTTGAAGCAGGGGGGTGGAACCCAAGTGCGTACAGACAGCGAAAGATGGCTGTCAGGGTTTGAGAGGATGCTCCGCTGGGCATCTGTGCTTTGGGGTCGGTCCTCTTCCACCCTGGATGTCCTAGGCCACCTGGATTTGCAGGTCCTCATCCTCATCCAGGTCGCTGGCTCCGTCTCCGGCTTCCTCGGTGCCAAATCGGGTACTACGAATCTTCCCAAAAAGGGGTGCGTTTTGCTGCTGCCTGCGGAGCCTGAGGGGGTGGGGTGGGGTGACAGGTCAGAACAGGAATCATAGTGCTTCTGAGCTGCAATGTACTCTGAGGTACCCGTGCTCAGATGGGGAAACACTATGGTCAGTCACCTCAATTTACGTACGAGGAGCATGAGGGAGTTAAATGACTTTCCCAGTGTCGCTCAGACAGGAGTCAGTGGGGATTGGGCTCTGAGCTACAGTCCCAGTTCTGGTGTAGACTGCAGACTCAGAACTGACTGAGATGGGTCTGATTCCTCATACGGATGCGAGATATCAAGAAATAGAGCGCTGAGCACACTACGTTCTAGTGTCTGCTCAGACAGACCTTGCCCGTTTGAGGAGGGGCGGGGGGGGGGGGTGGAGGAAACACACTGCCTCCAATAAGGCAGTAGCTCCGAGCATCTTACTGGAAGGCATGAATTATTAACGCGGCAGGGAGGGGTGGGAGTGCGGCTCCATTACTGCACGGTGATTTAGTGCCCTGTCCCGGAACATTAAAGCAAGAAAAGTTACAAACTAAAATGAGGCAGCAATCCTGGGTGGCCCTGCCCGCCCCCAACAGAGGTGCTGGCGAGGCTGAGCAGAGCCAGGCTGCCCATTTTGGGAGTTTATGGCTCCCCAGGAATGTGGCTGAGACTTCTGGAAAGCCCCAGGCTTAGTGAGTGGCCTGCTGAGGGGGAGGGGGCGATTGACTGCAAGGGTTGGACCTTGCGGAGCTGGGCATCCAATAATCCTGACTCAGGTCCAGGTCCGTGTCTGGGCCCTGTATAAATTTCAGATGTCACTTAAGCTATGGGGAAACTGAGACCCTATAGATTATACCACACGACCATGAGGCCTGGCTCCAAAGCCCATCCTAAACACAAGCTCTCAGCACACAGCAGCACTAAGTAGATGCTCAATAAACCCATTGCTGATAACCACGAGATCCCACCAGTACATCCCCAGTCAAGTGCAAATGATGTCCCGGCTTCTGTTGGTTTAGGTGCCTTTTAAAGATTCAATAAACTCTCTCCACTTTCACAGTGACTGATCTCCATTTTACAGATGGGGGAGCTGACCCAGAAGTATTCAGTGACCTAAGGTCACTCAGCCTTTCCACCTACCCAAAAAATCTGGCTGCAGGCCCCAGGTCCCTCCCCGCACAGGTTAGAAGGCAGGTATGGGTGTAGCCACGCTGGCCCCGTGGCCCTTGGGGCTTCCCAGTTATGACTGTGCGGGGCTCTGCCTGAGTGCTTTGCCATGACCAGGTCATCTTGGAAGTGGAAAGTGTGTGGAGAAGACAGGATTTAGAGCTGGGACAGTGGGACAGGGAGAGGAGAGGTGGCAGTGGGGCAGGTACAGGAGAGGTGGCAGTGCACCATGAAGGAGGATCTAAGCGCCTCTCAGGGGCTGAGGGTTCCAGCCATAACCAAGGGATTTGGCCCGTCACTATGCTATTTCCAACCCTTCAACTTTTCATATTCCTGTTGTCCCTGGGGTTACCCATCCCCAAGACCGGGGAAGATGGTTCTGTTTCTTGCCAAGGACTCCCAACATTCACTAGCCCTCTCCAGAGCCTGGCCTCCTTGGCAGGTGGCCCAGAGCCTCCCTCCTTGGCAGCCCTCCACATACTCACACCACCGCTAGCCCGCCCGCCCAACCGAAGGAGACAATTCCAGAGCCCACAGCTGAGCTGTCTTCCTGCAGCCACTCCCCTCCAGCTTCCTGGCCCTGGCCCTTCCTGTTTGGAGGGGACAGGATTCTCGCCCCAAGAGCTCTTCCTTCTTGTTCTTCCCCTCCGGCTCTCCTGAGGGTTCTGGCCCTTGCCCCGTGTGTGCCTTTAGGATCCCTCCTCTCCCCCAGCAGAGCATCCTTGCCTACCTGGACTGCAGGTGTTCCAGCTGCACCTGTAGGTTCTCGCTCTGTTCTGTCTGCTCGTCCAGGGACCGTTGCAGCTTCCGTGCCTGGTTGTGGGCCTCGTCCAGCTGGGGTGAGCAGGACAGAGGACATGAGGAATGGCTCGGGCCTGGCTCAGCCACTTCCCCTGTTCTGTTCTGGAACCGCGTCTGATCCCACTCCTGCGCTTGAAGCCTTGCCTTGGGACCACTTCCATTCTGATATCCATCCTTGCAGGCCACCAGCCTCCAAATCTACCCAGCATGCAGCAATCAACCCAGAACCCACCCAAATGCCCGGCCACATAGCCTTTCACCCATACTCACCTGCTTCTCATCAGATGCCCTTCCTCCTGTCCACTGACCCACCCAGTCACCAATTTGTGTGTGTACCCGTCATCCACTAGACACCTGCCGCTCTACCTCATTCATCCACTCCGCTCTCCATCCATCTGTCCATCTAGTCCTCTGTGCATGGGGGAGTCCTCCTGCCTTCTAACCATTTACACCACCACTCACCTCCCTGGCTCATTCACTCAGCTCATCCACTTTCCTTTCTCTCCAGCTGCCCTCACTTCCTGTCTCAGGTGCCAGGGCCCCAGCATACAGGAACACAGGTGGGGGTGAATGGCCTGTCCCTCTCAGGCCTATTCATATTTACCTCATCCTCTGCCTGGGCCAGCTCTTTCTTGAGCTCTTCCACCCGCAGCCGCAGCTTCTTGACCTCCGTCTCGTGCTGCTCCACGCGCCGATTGGCGTGTGCCAGCTCGGCCACCTTCTCTTGAAACTGCTTCTTGAGTTTGCCGTGCACGTGCTTCAGATCTGCCAGTTCCTGCAGGGGTGGGGAGGCTCAGGCCATCAGGCCACATGCTCACTCACCCATGGGGCCTCATGTCTCCTCTGAAGGGATGTCCCACTTGCTGGGACGTTCTGAGCTCCAAGGCTTACTGATCAATCGGGAGCTGGCAGTGCCACCTCGTGAGGTGGGTGTGTGACTCAGTGGCTTTATCTGCGTGTGGAACTGTAATGAGCCAGGAGGGTGTCCAGTGGACTGTGGAACTTCAGGTCAGGGTTTGGGGGAGCAGTGAAGTCTACAGTCTTAGTGACAAGCATGTGGCATGAAACTTCTGGCTCTGGGGATGAGCTAGACAGAGGAGTGTGGCACGGGAGAAGAGCAGAGGTCAAAAGCAGAGGGACAGCCAGGAAAAGAGAGGGCTGCCCTACTCTGGGGTGTCTCATTTCCTACTGAAGGGCTCATTGGTCCTGTCCAGTCCATCTACTCCAGCAGGGTCCATTGTCTGGCATCCCTGGTAGCCTTGGGAACTGCAATGGCCTCCCATCCTCTGTCCTACTACAGCCTGCCACCTGGCAGCTTCCCGCTTCACCCCTGCTGGCTGCTCTCACACTGCAGCCATGGATCCTGTTTCGTCTGCCTGGGCCCCCTTGTCACCCCTACCCAGACAGAGTCCTCATTTCTTCTGGGACTCCCCTGTTCTCGCTCTACCCTCTGGAAGGTCAGTTTACCACCAGTTAACTTCTGCTTCTCCAGCAGACCTCAGCTCAAAGTTGCTGTCCCCCACTGACCCCTACCCCCACCCCCAAGGGAAACCTTTTCAGGATCAGGCCTGACCATGTGATGGAGACAGCACTTTTGTTCCTTTAAACCATCATTCGTGAAACAGGTAGACACACCTGTCTGCTCATTGCTGCCAGGATCGCACAGTAGGTGTTCAGCATACAGAGCTACTATAATTATCAACTGCTTTATCTTATAGGAGTTTAGTCAATGCAGTTGCAGGTTGAGTATCTTTTATCTGAAGTGCCTAGGCTCAAGTATTTTGATTAATAATAATAATAATAATAATAATAATAATAATAATAATAATAATAATAAAAAGAGTCTCATGTAGCCTAGGCTGACATTGAATTCTCTCTGTAGCCAAGGATGACTTTGAACTTGTGATCCTCCTGCCTCTACCTCCCGAGCACTGGGACTATAGGTGTGAGACATCACACTATGTTATAGGATGCTGGGGATGGGACCCGGGGCTCTGTGCATGATTGGCAGGTACCCTACCAAACTTTATCTTCAGCCTAGATTCCACAGTTTTTTTGGACTTTTGGGGGGTATTCACACATACATCATGAGGTCTCTTGGGGACAGGCCCTGGGTCTAAACATAGAATCCACTAGTTGAATGCATATGTCACCAGGGCTTGAGGGCAATTTTCTTCAGCATCTTTTCTGCCCTCACATTTTGATTGGTACCGACCACATGTAGGTGTGAAATTTTCTGCTCTTTTAAGGCATTGAGTGGATGCTCAAAGTCGGGGGGGGGGGGTTGAAAGCATTTTGGATGTTTGGTTTGGGGGGGATCAGAGGCTCAGCCTATACTGTGTGGTCATTCACATGCAGGCCATACAGTAGTGTGCTGACTAGCCCACCTTGTTCTTCTCGAAAAGAGCAGCCTGGCTGGCCCTCAGGTCACAGTCCAGGGCACTGGCATTCTGCCGCCGTCTGCGGGCCAGAGCCTCCTCCAGGTCTCCAACCTGTGCGCGCAGCTTCTTGTTCTCCCGTTCCAGGCCCAGCTTCTCTGTCTCCAGCCGCTCTCTGCGGCCCCACTCGGCCGCATTCTCTGCCTGGAGCCTTTCCATCTGCAGCAGCAAGGGAGGTAGTGAGACTCCAGGGGGGTTGGGGTGGGGTGGGGGGAACAGGAGTGGAGAGACAAGCTAGATGCACCCCCCCCTCCTGAAGCCAAAAATGGCACCAGGAAGCAGATCCAGCTGCAGCAGCTATAATTATGCCGGGCTTTTATTTTTTTCACGGTGTGCAGGATGTGGGGGCGCTTCTGGGTTTTGTGTGGGAAAGGGGGTGCCTCCTGCAGGCTAGGCCCCTGGGGTGTGGACGGGCCCCCTCACAGCACAGCTGGGACTTTTATCCTTTTCCTACGGACTGCTTGATCAAACCCCTGAGCACTGCCCCTCCATCCTGCCCACCACTGACCTCACCCCTCAGCTCAGCCATCTTGCGATCCATGCTAGAGCGTGCGCCCAGCTCATCCTCCAGGTCTTCCGACATGCGGCCCAACTCATCCTGGTGCGTCTCCTTTAGGATGCTGAGCTGCAAGGACATCAGCCAGCCTGGTCATGAGAACCACCGGGATAGATCCCAGAGGCCGTACTAGAGGTGAGCACCAGCCAAGGCAATGAAGGACTTTTCAGAGTAGGCTCCTCTGAGAGTTCTTGGTGCCTCGAGATAGCACCCAACTCCTATGCTCTCACAAAGCCCTGCAACATCTTGCTCCCGTGTGCTACTCCCATTCACCTGGCCTCTTCCCACTGCCCACAAGACTGCACACCCAGAGGGCAGAGAGCTTGTCTGTCTGCCTTCCCCATGGCTCTCAACACCAGTGTGTATGCACAGACATCAGAACCGCTGTGGGCACTTCTCCCAAGCTGCTGGTCCACGCAAGTACACAGTGGGCATCTAAGACAATACTGTGGATGGAAGCCAGGCACAAGAGCATTTTCTGCGCAGATGCACATTGGCTCTCTGTTAGTGTCCTTCTGGCAACTACAGTTGGCAGTCTGAATAATGTGGGGCCAGGTTCCCAGATCCCCAAAAGAAGGGAGATTCAAGTAGGTAGGCAGGGGTTCTGGGACTCTTTATGAACTTGAAGAGATTCCCAGGTGTGGGCAAATTTCCAATGCAAGTCTCTGGTCTTTGACCTCCATGAACCCAGAGGATCCAGCAAGGCTTTCCCAGGATGGCTGCGCCCCCTGGTGGACATACTCAATCTGTACAAGAGGGAGACGAAGTAGCCTGCTTTGAGCACCTCATGGCTGAGATGGGACCGTGAGGTTGCATTTTCTTTTGACTGCCAAGAGGCTTCAGTTTCACTGGACACACACTAAATGTCACATCTGACACTTCCGTTCTGATCACAAACCCTCTGAAATGTAGCCTCTTGATCCTCCCTCTGACAGGATTCTCCAGCCATACTACCTCCTCTGTGTCCAGCACACACCAGTTGTCTGCCTACTTCAGGACTGCTGCTGTGAGCCACCAAATGCCCTATATGCTCAAAAATGGCTCCATTTGGCTCCTTTAGGTCTTGATTCAAACAAGGTCATGTAGGGAGTGGAGGAGGGATGCTGAGTCAGGGTGTCCAAACTGGCCTTGAACTCAAGGCAATCCTCCAGTCTCTGCCTCCTAAGGGCTGGGATTCCAGGTGTGTCCCACCAGACCCGGCTCATATGTCATCTTATAGAGGCCCTCCTTGGCCTCCATCCCATCTCATGCTCTTTTGATGCCTTCACAGCCCTGGGCTGTGCTACCATTAACCACCTGTCCTGGTACTCGGAACTACTATGGCTGAGTGTGTGAATTCTATCCTAACTTGACCCCTAGGTTGGAAGCCCCCAGCGTGCAGCCACCCCCACCAGAATGTCCCAGCCCCACACCCAGCCTTACTTGTTTGAGCATCTCCTGCTTGGTCTTGCTCAACTCCTCGTATTTGATCTTCCATTGGCTAAGCTCCCCCTCCAGCTTCTCGATGTTTTTGCTCAGAGCCAGCTTATCCCTGGGGAGTGGGGATAGGCAAGCACAAAGACGTTATTAGACTTCTTTTGTTTTGACTTCATATTTCAGGGAATATGTTAGCTTGACTTTGCTGTTGTTTAAACAATAGACTGTGTTCTCCCATGTTCTGTGGCTAGAAGTCTGAGATGAGGCGTGGGCAGGGGATGTGGTCAGGAAGAACCTATGTCATCCTCTGCCTAGCTTCTGCTGGCTACCTGGTCCCTTCGGCTTTCCTTAGCCAAAGATGTGATACCCACAGAAGTATTAGTCCAACTGTCGTCAGAGGTATGCTTTCTTCCTTCTTCCCTTTCCTCCCCTGTCCCATGGAACCAGGACTTGATCCATGATAGGCAAGCACTCTACCATTGAGCAAATCCCCTCTTGCGTAGTCCTTATATGATTTTTTTAAAAAGTAAAATCACACATGTGAACCAAGTATATCATCTATACACTCATTTCCTAGACACCAGAGCTGTAGAATATTCACGAACATCATCAGGTCAGACCCTCTAATCGCCCTCCCCAAAGCCCATGATGACCTCCATGTTCTAAATCCATCCGTCAACTAAGTCTCAGTCTAGCCACCCACTCTCCTGTGAAACAGTCTCTCTTAGCTCCTTTGCACTGCAAATGGCTCCCCTTCCTCTTCACTGCCCACTTCCTCTGCCAGCCTCTGAGCTTGACAGAACCAGGACCCCACCCCATAACCTTCTCCTTGCCCATCCACACCACTGAGTCTTACATTTCTATTGTTCATGACCCCTGCCTTTGCACCTCTCATCCAGACTCCTCCGGACCTCCAGACCTACCCGTTCACAAACTGTTACTTTGCTGAGCCAAACACAACTCCTCTAACCCTAAACTTCCTAACCAATCTCCATTCCTGCTTTTTCTGAGCCTGCTACCCTCTCTACCACCAGAAGTAAGCTGGAGGTCACCGTAGGCTACACACGGTCAGCATGGGTTCATGTACTGAGGCCCTATTTTAAAAACAAAAGGATGGGGAACTGAGAGATGGCTCAGAGGTAAAAGTACTTGCTGCCCTTACAATAGACCTAGGGTTGGTTCCTGGCATCCAAAATGGCAGTTTATAAACATCTGTAATTCCAGTTCCAGGGGATCCAATACCCTCCTCTTCCAATACCCATGGGCGCCAGACACACACACGGTATACACATACACATATAGACACAAACATACACTCACAGACAGAAGGATGGGCAGACAGATAACATACGCACGCACACATCACACACATAATATTTAAAAATCTTTACTAAAAAATGAAAAAGAATGTAGTGGGTTCACTGTTCTAAAATCTTAGATTGTGGGGTTTGGGATTTAGCTCAATGGTAGATAGAGCACTTCCCTAGTAAGCACATGTCCTGGGTTCAGTCCTGTAGTGGGAGGCTGCAGGGGGGAGGGGAGAAAAATGACCAAAAAGACCAAAACAAAAATCCACCCTGAGGGAAGTAAAACCTGAGATTGTGCCTCAACGGCTTTCATGTGTTATCACTTAGGATTCTGGGGGTGCCAGGCTCCAGCCCCTCACCCAACCCCACCGCCCATAACTCACTCTCGCTCCTTGAGGAGCACTTTCTGGGACTCATCTAGCCGTAGGCGCAGAGCAGTCAACTTGGAGGCATCCTCTTCTGTACTGGCTGTGTCCTCCCAGGGCAGGCGGTTGCGATCCTGGCGTCCTGAGCTGACCCGAGGGCCCCCTGCTGCTACACTGCAGGCATCCCAGCAGCCCTCAGGCTCCTCTGGTCTGCTCTTCAGCAGGCTCTCTACCAGGTCCAGCTCCTGTGGGGACCAAGGTAAGGGACTGCCTGGTCCAGGGCCTTGCTCTGGCCTCCATCCTCATGGCTAGCTGAGGCCCTGCTCTGGAAGGAGCTTGCTAAGTGACCTGAGGCAGGTGATAACAGTGCCTCCTGGCCCTGGTTTTGTCTTTGGCATTTCATTTTATTCTCCTCTGGGCCTCCGCCTTCACATCCTGGAAGAACATTGCCAGCTACCAGGGTTTCCTGTTTCCTGGAACATTCCCCGGGAAGGCCCCCATCACCCCAAGTATGCAAACACTGGGTGCAATGGTTGCAACTAGTGAGGCAAGAATTCCCACCAAGGCTCAGGATTCCGATTCAGGGGCAAACCTGGGCACAGGGAGGCTGGTGGCTCTGAGAACTTGTGAAGGACTGACCTCCTATTCCCCTGACCTCAGATGGTCCTGTGGTGCACTCTGGCTGCCACCTGGGACAGATGGGAATGACAGAAAGGAAGGGTCACACCTGAGCTGGCATGTAAACTCAGACTGTAGACCTGGGGCTCTAAACTGTCCCTGGGGACTCTGGGGCTGTGATGACTACCAAACAAGAGGGCAAAGAGAACACGAGGCCCTGGTAGCTAGGTTAGAAAAATGTCTCCAAATACTAGGTCATAGGGAGAGGGTTAGGTCAGAGAGGAGGGGAGCAGCTAAGAGAACCATTGCTGGGGTCTGGTCTTCTGGGGACCAAAGCTGGGTCTTTGCCTCTGTGGCCCGCCCTTGGGATTCTGTCATTCTGACCAACTATAGTGTTAGCATTCACCACCAGGGTACAAACCCAGCTGCCGGAGGAACCAACACAGAGCTCAGTTCTGAACCTCCCTGTGTCTCAGGGTCTGCTGTAGGAGATAATGTGACTGTAGACCCTGAATGATGGGGACAGCTACCGCCACTGCCCAGGCTCAGCAGGCCCCCAGCCTCCGGGCTTCTGCAATGACGGTAGATTATGGATTCTGGCACTTCCTGCAGCTAATCTGTATGCCTCCTCTCAGTCCCAGCTTAACTAACTTTTTGTTTTGTTTTGTTTTGTTTAGACAGTTTTTCTGCCACCCCTCCCAAAGGCTCCCAAAGAGACCACATCCCTTCAGGATGAAAGAATGAGGAGTCAGCTCTATCACTAATCTAAGCCAAGTTCAAGGATCTCTCCTGTGCTTATTATGGAAGATTCTTTGATTTTGATGACTTCTAAATGGGGAGGAGGGACGGCTAGAACTTGGGAATCTCCAAAGCAAGGTGACCTTTACCTGCTCCAGATCCCCACCACCACCACCATTAAGTGGACGTAGGGCTGACCAGCACCGCACTGGAAACCAGATCCTTACTAGCTCTTGTCACTGCTCCCTCCCATCTGGGCCCCTGTGCAACACTGGCCCGAATGCCAGCCTTCTTCCAAGTCGTGTAGTAGGGCGCACCTGGCTGCCAGGCGGCCTTTCCGCCCCGATGTCGCGCACCGGCTCCTGCTCGCGTTCGGGCTCCGGACCGTCGTGAGTCTTGTCGGCCGCACTGTGCACTCCCCGCAGCCGGGCCAGCTCGCGGCCGCGCGCCTCGCACTCGCCCTGAGCCTCCTGGCGCTCACGGCGCGCGCCCGCCAACTCCTTGGTGAGCGTATCCAGGCGCTGGCGCAGCTGGCGCACCTCTTCCCGCGCACGGTTGCGCTCGGCGCGCACCTTGCTCCACTTCTCGCGCCAGTTCGCCGTGCAGTCCGACCACCAGCGCATTGTTTTCTCCATCTGCAAGGCTCGCGCGCGCGCCTCCTCCAGCTCCCGCAGCCGCAGCTCCTCGCGGCTCTCCCAGTCGCCGTCGGCCAGCAGAGCGGGAGCAGTCAAGGGTAGTGAGGGTGGCGGTCCTGGTGACGGGGTGCCGCTAGGCGGCGTGGGTGGCAGCGAGTCGGCCGGGCCCATGCGCTCCGGGGACGGGCTGCCCAGGATGGTGAGCAGGCTGCTCTTGGACAGCTGCGGAGACTCAGCCAGCCGCGGGCTCGGACCGTGGCTCATAGTGAGGCTGGGCTGGCCTTGGGTGCGAACTTGGGGCTAGGCTCAAGGACGGCGCGTAGGACAGAGATCTAACATGATCTCACTGCGTGTGATGGACGCCTCGATCCACTGCTCTCTAGGATACTCTGGGGTGCCTCTTCAGACCTGCGGAAGAACAGGACCATTACTGGGCTGTGCCCACCACCGACAGTCACCCGAATCAGCCCTGTGTGTGCTCAGGGGATGAAGAGGGCAGTACTGGCAGAAGCAGGGGGAGGTGTGCTCCAGGGTGGCCCCTAAGTCCAGTAGAGACCTTCAGCCCTGGCTCCAATGCCCCTCATACTCTCAAGGCTGCTTGTTGTGCCACTGGGCCTTTCTGGGCTTCTGCCTCTCCACCTGTACATCGGGGACCTGGCAAGGAAGCCCAGGATTCCTTCATCAGGGTGTGCTTCAGATTCACCTGGACCCTCGCTTAATTAACAATTAACAGTTCTATGGGCCAGGATGTTTGGCAGGGACGCAGCAGAGACTCTACATTTCAGAAGTCCATATGAGTATTCAAGTAACATCAGCGAGACTTCAAGTCTCTCGGGCTCCCCTTCGGGCAAAGCCACCAACAAGCCCTCTACCACTGAGCCCAAATCAACCACCCTCATTACTTACAGTACCATACATATCTCAACCCCAAAGATGCTTGTGTAGACAGTCACCAGCCAGCCACACAGACCCCGGCTCTAGTTCCTAACAGGCAATGTGCCTGTCCTCTCTGACTCAGAGTCTCGGCCCGTGTGATGACTTGGTAGCCTTGGCGCCCACAAGCATCTAGACATTTCTGCACACACAGACACATCTGGGAACATACACGCCATCTCATCCACACAAAACAGGGATAAATGACACAGTCAGAGATGGACCTATAGGCACCATGTGGTTATACAAATAGATAGATATACTTGCACCAGCACACGGATGGGCCCCTAAACATACACTCTTAAGAGAACTCTGAACACACACACATACACACACGCACACACACATATGCACATACTCCTCCTTCCCCATGTTCCTGGCCCAGTTCCATCAAAACAGACCTAAGAGAAGCAGTACTAGCATCTGCAGGGGAGAGGAGAGGGGTGGGGATTGGCAGGAAGCCCAAGTACCAGTCCTGAGGGCAGGCCTTTCCACAGCCCCACAGAAGTGTGACAGCGGGTGCTGTTGCCATATCCACTGGCTTGGAGCTGCCAGGCCTGGCAAAGGGCTCTGCTCGACTTAGAGAAGACTCCAACTGGCTCCTTTGAGAAAGGCCAAGCCCATGAAACAGGAGCAGGGCAGACATTATCCAGGCCCCTAATAGCTTCCAGGTTGGGGCCTCCAAAGGCAGCCCTGGCCAGTCTGGGTTGCGGAGGGGGTGGGGGAGGCCAGGAAGGCTGTGAACACCCTCTGCTTTTCTCCTTATGCCTGGGACAGGTATGCACACGCATAGAGGGGGAGGTGAGGCGCATCCACCCCTCCCCCACAAGCACACCTGTGCAGACCCCAGTGCAGCTGGCCTCTGCCTAACAACACCCCCTCACCCCCATTCCCACCCTACTCACATAACAGCCTTGGAAACACTCAAGTAGCTTCAGTAACCCGGGTACACATGCCTCATGCTATAGATAGGCAGACAGGGCCCAGCTGCCGGTCACTTGCCCCTTCCTGCCCAGGTTCAGTGCCTTCTTTGTTTGATGACATTATAGGGGGTGGGCTCCCGATTTATCACAATGCTGCCACTGCACTCCAAGCTCGGGGGGGGGGAGCAGCCCCCACATACCCAGAGGGTTCCTTTCTGTCTTCATCCTTCCTAAAGTCAGGCAGCCCATCCTCCTGACTCAGGTGCCACTACTAGGAGGAAATGCCCTAGATGCCCTGTCCCATCCCACAGCCAGCCATACCTGGCCAGTGGCCTCTCTTATAGCACAGCCTCCCACTCAATGAGACATGTGTGCCACTTATATCTTGCGTATAGTACTTGCTTAAAGTTGGCTGGAGGGATGGAGGATGGAGAGCTGTACCCTTGTGTCTGAGCTGAGCTGCAGGTCTCAGAGCTCCTGAACTCCAGCTGTCATTCCCCGTTCTCAGAAACAAGGATGTTTTGACTGGACACTCATTTCAGGCCACAGATTCAGTGCTGCCCGTAGGAAGTGACCAACGTCGTCTTTTGTTCACAGACTCATTGGGAACGTCTCCCTTTCCTTCTACATCTGTAAACTCCTACACACCCTGCAAGATGGACCTGCAACATCTCCTCGCTTGAGAAGAACTTTCCTAACCTCTGAATACTTCGTGCTAGTTTCCCTAAAACACCAGCACCTCCTCCTTTGGGGGTGGCAGTTCACCACCTGTGGGTCACGACCCCTTTGAGGGGGGGTGTCACAAATCAGACATCCTGCAAATCAGATATTTACATTATGATTCATAACAGCAGCAAAACTGGCTATAAAGTAACAAAAATAATTTTCTGGCTGGGGGGGGGGGGTGGTCACCAAAGCATGAGGAAGTGAATTAAAGGGTTGAGGCATTAGTGAGGTTGTGAACCTCTCCTTTAGGAAGTGTGCATTCTAAAAAGCTCTCAAAGGCTTCTTGATTTTGTTAGCTATTTGAACAGGGCTGAACAATGTGCTGTCTGAATGTGTCCTGAGCCTATGGGAGATGGATAAAGCTCCTATTAGGGGGACCTCTTGTGACCAGACAGAGTTTGGGAGAGCGGTGTCATCCTAAAAATCAGAAGTTGGTTTTCAGCCAGGCGCTAATACAGGTAGGTGTCTAAGCCCATCTGTGGCCAAGGTCAGAGTCCGGTGTCTGAGCTCTTGCCAGAGGAACTCTCTGATGGGGAGAGGGAGGAGATATTCAACATTGTATTCTGCCCTCGAGGTTCGGTTGGTTTTCTCAGAAGCCACTGCAAGGAATGAGAAACACTAAGCCCTGGATGGGGACCAGCTGAGGGAATGGGGAACCCAAGACCTCCACAGCTCAGAATTCTCCCGTATCTTCTTAGAATCTTTCAGGTGGACTCTGGGGTAAGCCCAGGGCCACAGGCCTAGCTGTGGGTAGGGATTAGAGCCCAGCAGGAAACCACAAGGGGACTGCCTGATTGGATAAGTGCAGGGCCCAAGGCTGGTCAGCCCGCAGACTGTGGGCTGTCTGTCCCTCTGACCATGGATACTGAGAGAGCCCAGCTTACAGCTGCTGGACCTCCAGGAAAGAAACGGAGGGGTGGGGAAGGGAGGAGAGCAGGGTTTCTATGCTAGAACAGAGCTTGTGGCTGGGTCATGCGTGACTACCTGAAGAGCACCATGCCCCTGGAAGCGCTTACTAGGGAGATCTTCAGATACTAGGCCCGCCAAACAAACATGACTTGGAAGAGTGGAAGCTTTCACCTACTCCAGCCCCAGGACTCTTAGCAACTCTTGGCATCGCACATTCGTATAGAACAGACATTAACCCTAGCGTTGCTATTACACACCGTGTGGTATGTGCAGGTTCCTGGCCTTTCTGAGCATCAGTTTTCCTATGTATTGAGAGGCACCAACAAGATTTCTAATTCCTCCAGCAGGTGGGTAAGACTCTGCCAATAAGAACTCATCGTACTCCTACAACAGCTCAGTAATCCGGGCCGAATAAGGGACATTCACTTACGCAAACTGAAGTCCCGGGATGAGGAAGAGTGCTACCCCTCGGCACAACCAGGGCAGTGGGCTGCTGAAGCCCTTCCCTTCTCTTAGCATCAAGCCCTTGCCCCACTTGCCCGCATTCCTTCCCGAAATTAAGTTTTCAGCTTTCCAGGGCCCAGTCCCTACTTGGTAGCCCCTTCGCGGGCCACCAGCCCCGCTCCCCCTAGCGGCTGGAGGGGGTGCGGGGGTCCGGTCCTGCAAGACGCGGTCCCGCCCACCCCACCGCTTGGTTTCCATTGGTAGCGCAACGGGTCTGGGCGTAAAGCCGTGCTCCGATTGGCCAGTGCCACCCGTCCGTCCGGCACTCGCCATGGTGACCACGTTGGGTCCCCCGGGAGAGTTCCACATTCCGCCCCCGCCTGCCATCCCCCCCCCTCCTGGCCCTGCCGGCATTCCACGGGCGCCCCCTCCCCCACTGTCCCGCCACGGGACCCGGCTTCCACGGGGATGGAGACGGGCCGGGGGACTCTAAGTGGGACTAAAAAGTTGGACTCAAGTTTGGGGTGCGGCGGGCGCCGCCCCGGCTCCTGTCCCTCGCTGCAAAGTTCTTCCCTCGCGTGAGCGGCTCCGAGACCGCAGCGAGTACCCTGTCGCGATGACCTCCCGCCCCGCCGTCCCCACTCACCTCGGGCCGGGGCTGGGATTCCGGACGTCCGAACTGCTGCTCTGGGTGGAGCGGGCGCGGGGCTGGCTGCGGCGGCCGTCGGGAGGCCGGGGGAGGGCCGCCAAGTCTCCTCCTCCTGCCAGGGGAGGGGAAGGGGAGCGGGCGGGGGCCCCTCGTGGGGCGCGGTTTGCTGCGGGTTGGGGCCAGGCAGCCGGACCCCCCTGGCCCGCCCAAGCATGGGGTCGCCCAGGCAGGATCCGCGTCCTCGGCTTTCCCGCCAACCACGGTCTAGGTGATCCAGGACAGGAGTGGGCACCATGACCCACGAGGAGCTTCACTTTGGTTAACTGCATTACTTCCAGTGCTAGCGCTGACACCGACTGGACTTGGGCCAGAGTCCATGTCCTCACTGGGCCTCGGTTTCCCTTTTTTGTACAAAGCGACTTCAGGCCTATAAAGGAGAGTGATGGGACCTACTCCCACTGTGGAGATTTTCCCTCTGGTGTGCGATGGTGCTTGGCAGAACCCTCTGACCTTCTTGTACACACCCATTAGGCTCAGGCTCTCTCTCTCTCTCTCTCTCTCTCTCTCTCTCTCTCTCTCTCTCTCTCTTTGGGATAGGGTGTCTGTAGTCTTGTCAGGGAAGAAGAAGGTCAAGATGGTATCTCCCCTTCACATCCTGCTTCGAGGTTGGTCTGTCTTGCCGACAGGACCAAAAGTCACAAAAACGCGTGGGCAGCTAAGCTGGGTTAGGTTATTGTCCAGAAAAGATAAAGATTATGAAGATAAACGAATCACATACTTCTTGGTTAAGAGTGTTTTAATTCTAATCATGGTCACGAGCATAGTGGTTTGTGAAGAGTGAATCACATACTGAATGTTGAAGGTTTTTTTCCCCCCTTACGGAGTTGAGCTATTATTGGTTTGCTGTAAGAGATTGTTTTGTTTTACCAAAATACCGGGGCTAGCTGGATATGGTGGTGCACCCCTTTAATCCCAACACTTGGGGCCTCTAATCCCAGCATTAGGGAGGCAGAGACAGAGGCAGGCAGATGTCTGCCTCACAGGAGTTTGAGGCCAGTCTGGTCTATCTACATAGTGAATTCCAGGAGAACCAGAGCTAGTAGAAAACCCCTGATTTACAAAAATAAATAAACCAAACAAACAAACAAACTAGGGCTTCTTCAAAAACAAGGATCCTTTGACCTTCCCCCCTTTAAGGGGATCCTGTGTGTATTTGGTGGCCTCCAAGGTCAGAAGAGGGGCTCAGATCCCTTGAGACTAAAGTTACTGATAGCTATGAGCTACCATGTAGGTGCTGGGAACTAAACTGGGGCCCTTTGAAATAGCATTAAGTACTCTTAACCACTGAGCCACTTCTTCAGATCTCCCCCCCACCCCCAGCCCCCCACTGAGTATTCTGAGAACTCAGTACATCTTTTTGATGTCATACACTTCCCCCACATCCTTCTCTGTGGTCTTCAGCTGTCTTCTCTGCCCCACCCCCACCAACTTTGTGAAGTCCCACAGATTTTGCAAGTTTTATAGTTTCACTTGCCCCTTCATGTGCTGGGCAGGTAGTGAGTGGTGCTTGCTTGGCAGCTGTTATAATCAGCAGAAGACCAGTTTGGGTGGGAATGCTTGCACTTTGGTTAGCATCTACAGATCACTAGCCTGCAGACCCTCCATTGGCTGTCCTCTACATCATGTACAGGGGGAATGTGTGAGATACACATATTGAGAACTCATGACAAGACAAAAAGAAAAAACAGACTTCCTTCTAGACCTGGGGAAATGAAAGTTTAGATTGGCTTTTGACTCGAATGGGATCTCACAGCAGTGAGATGTCCCAGGGAGAAGGGATGTCCTGGCAGTGACAGCTCTGAACCAAGATCTCAGAGCTCTTTCTCTAGTGTTGGGAGCTGGTAAAGGGTGGGAAAGTGATGGAGGTCCGGCTTATGGTATAGTTAGCCTTTGACTGGACTTCATTGCAACTGAGCCCTCTCTCTTTGGAGAGGAAGTAGTGTGTGTGTGTGTGTGTGTGTGTGTGTGTGTGTGTGTGTGTGTTTTGCATAGGGTGGATGAGATGAGGGGAGCCACTCACTCTTGGAACTCAGTACATGCTGGCCATATAGGCTAGATGGCTCTCTTAAGTTACCTAGCTGTGCAGCTACTCTGTACTGGCCGTCATTACCACCATGTCATGATGAGCCCAGGGAATATCAGAAACCCATTGGTTGGCTTAAATTCACTCTGGGAAGTGGCAGAGCCTGTATCTCCCAAGTTTGGTTACTGACCCTCTTCTAGGCACCTCTAGTGAAATGGTAATCTGGTTTTAGCCTCCCTCATCTGTGGACAGGGCAAGGGGTTTTTGTCTTCAGACTCAAGACACTGGAGATTGAGTGGGGCCTGTGTTAGTATGTCGCTTCTATACCCTTGCTGTTACCATTACCATCAGCACATGGGCATTTCAATTTATTTATTTATTTATTTACTTACTTATTTATTTATTTATTTAATGTGCACTGGTGTTTTGCCTGCATGTGTTATGTCTGTGTAAGGGTGTCACATCTTGGAGTTACAGACAAGTGGGAGCTGCCATGTGTTCTCCCAGGTCCTCTTGAATAACAGTCAGTTCTCTTAATCATTGAGCCATCTCTCCAGACCACATTGGCATTTTTTACTTTTTAGAATGTAAGTATATTTCAAGGCAATGCTCCCTATTACTACACTAAATAGGAGATCTGTGAATAAGGTGCTGTAAATAGAAAATATTATTAAAATGAATAGCATTCAAATAAAGTAATGCTATTAATAATTTAGCTAGATGTGGTGTGGTGGCATATGCCTTTAATCCCAACACTCAGGAGGCAAAGGCAGGCAGATCTCTGAGTTGGAGACCTGTTTAGTTTACTTGGTGAGTTCCAGGCCAGCCAAGGGTTACAGTTAAGACCCCTGTCTCAGCAAAACAAAATAAAATTTAGCTAGAAACTTAGTCAAAAAAATGTTGTTTGTATACCCATGCACACTGGGGACATGAACAGAATTCAGGAGGTAATAGGAACCCCTGCTCATCAACAGGCGAATGGATAGAAAAAATATGGTGTATATACCCAGTGGAATAGTTTTAAACATTTTAAAAGGACATTTCCCCCCTCCCCTTCCTCTTGAGACATGGGCATATCGCACAGGCCGGCTTGGATCACTTGATCCTACCTCTTTTCTCTCCCCAGTGCAGGAAACAGATTCTGCTGCTTGAGGTAAGGTCTCATGCGCCACAGGTTGACCTCAGACTTTGTCTGTAGCTAAGAATGACCTTGAACTCTTGGTTCCTCCTGCCCCAGCTTCCCAATTGCTGGGATTATAGGCACACGACATTGCATCCATCTGGAAGACTTTCTGACCTATGTACGACATCACTGAATCTCGAGGGTGTGCATTGTGGGAATCAGCCGGTCAGAAGGACACACACTATATGATCCTGGGTATAAGTGCTCACTACAGTAGCTGCATTGATAGAGACAAGTGGGAAGAGTGGTTGCCAGGCCTTTGGGTCTAATGAGAGAGATGTTATGTTTGGGAAAATCAAAGAGGCTTGGTGATAGACAATAAGTGATAGTTACACAACAGTGTGTGTATCTCATGTTGCTGGACTCAATACTTATAAATGGATAAAATAGTAAATTTTGTGATATATGCATATGTTACCACAATTAAAAAATTTTTAAGTTTCTTGTTGTTTTTGTTCTTGTTTTTTTTGAAACAAGATCTCACTACGCAGCTGAGGCTAGCCTTGAGCTGAAGGGTCTCCAGTGGAGTCCTGAATGCTCTGTTTGCAGGACTGTGCCTGCACACCATACTCAGCTCAGGTAACTTGTTTTTAATAAGAACAAAGAATGGGTAGGGGTGGAGGGGTGGGGTGGGGTCGGGGGAGTGGGGTGGGAAGAAGAGGAACAAAAGTCTGGGTCGGAAAGAGGCTAAAGCCTGCCAGGCACAGAGGTAGTTCCAGCTATACCAGAAGGATTGCTGGAGCCCAGAACGCCTGGCCTGTGGTGTGTTGTTCTGTCTGAATAACCCCCATCAAGTGCAGTATCAGTATGACAACTGCCAGATTGCTTTAGGAAGGGGAACTGGCCCAGATCGGCAACACAGAGGGTGTGAACTGAGAGGCTCAAGATGTTTTGTCTCCTCTAATTGGAGGCTTCAGATTGCCATCAAGACTGGGGAAGCTTTGGAGAGTAGATGACTCCCTCTTGGTATTAGTCCCCTGTTCTAATGTCTAGTCATGCTTATAGTCCTTCACAGATCCCCTACACACAAACACAAGTGGGGAGACCTTTGTCAAGGGATGGGAATATCTTCTCCTCCAAGGGACCGAGGAAGCTACTGATCTGGCTTCTGAGCATAAGACTGTCCAAAGTGAAGTGTGTTCTTCGGTGTTGTATGCAGGGGTGACCGGCATCCTAAGCTGAGGCAGGAACAGTGAGGTAGGAAACACAGAGGTTGTGGGGACTTGGGGATCAGAGCTCTCTACCTAGGCCTTCTGTGCAGCTGCTCACCACGGAGCATAAAGGAGTTGGTGGTTCAGTCCCCAAGGCATCCCGGACAACCGCCTCCCCCACCCTCCCTAGGAAAGGCCAGGAGGTGAACGTCTGGTTATAGTAAACTAAAGCATGGGTGTGTGGGAGCTAAGGCGGTGGTTCAGCCAGCAGATGCTTTCGAGGCGTGCACAAGGCCCTGGGGTTGAGGCCAAACACCACTAAAGACAATAGCCAGGAAAAAAAAAAAACAACGTGCAAAAAGGGCAAATGCTTATCTAAGTCACCCAGTGGGAGTCTGGCCAAGGAGTTGAGACACAATTGTACAGGGGCCCTGCAAAACCTTTGATGGCATCTGGGGTGGGGCCCCCTTTCCCTCTGAGCCCCTTACACCCACTGTGAGCTATGAGGAACTGACTGTGAAGAAGCTGGCTTGAGCGGTGGAGGGCAGGAAGACTGTGCTGGGACCCGTGCTTTCTTCCTTTCCCTGCGTCTCTGTGCCCCTCAGCCCCACTACCGCAGGAGCAGAAGAGGTTCTTGAGTTATGATTTTCTGCAGGGAATTTGGATAGGCTCCCCATCTCTGAATCACTTCCGTGGTCTCTTTAGGACTCTGTAGAGAGCATAGCTGGTATTATAGGCTACGCTCGTGGGACTTCTGACTGAAGGCGAGGCTAGTCTGCTTTCTCTCCCTGCTATTCTGGCCATACTTCCTGAGATCTGCCCTGGACCACCTGGAACTGCGTCCTTGTCCTCTCTAGGCTATCAGTTCAGCATCTATGACACTTGCAGGTCTGATTGCTGTTATACATGAGGAAATATATATATATTAAAAATATAAATTTTCCCTTTCTATAAATGGGGAAACTGAGACTTAGGAAGGAGCTATAGCTTGCCCAAGGGTGCAGAGCTGGACCGTCCTGAACCCTCCACAACACCATGCTGTCTGTCTCTCCTGGCACTTCTGGGGAGGCTGAGCCCAGTCTCCCCCCCTCCACCCGCCCCCCCCCCCCCCCAGAGTGTGACCAAGGGGACCTTGATCTAGCCGACAGCTCAGAGGAAACAGAGAGTGCTACCACAAAAGAAGTGAGGCAGGAGCATAGGGTGAAGGGAGGCCAGAAAAGCCCGGGAGTAAGTAGGCCGAGGTGAACAGAAAAGCCACAGCTTTCAACTCCTCTCAACTTCCTTTTCTCCCTGCAGAAGCTAGAGGACCATCTCGAGACAGCAGTGAGGACGTGACTGCCGCTGACTGCTTTACAGGTTAGTCCCCTGGACCCCTCCACCCTCCCACCCATTGGTCCCCATCCACAGACCCCAGGTGCACAGATCTCATGCCATCCCAGGAGTGACAAGCTAGGGACCCACCTCCTTCCAACTCCAGAGAAGCCTCTACTTTCAGAAGTGAAGTTAAGCCATGATTATATCTGGGGGGTGGGGGGGGGTAGCTTTCCCGAATCCCGATTTCTCATATAGAAAACGAGGTGAGTCGTGTAGCACAAGGCTTGAGTGACAGCGGGTAGACTGTAAGATGCTCTGCGCCCGGCAAATAGGAACTGAGGAAGTTCCTGTGCAGCCTGGGAGACACAGGGTCTCAGAGAAAGGACCTCCAGACAAGCGGGGCCAGACTCCTTGGTGGTTTACAGTGGCCCCCGTTGCCCACTTCTAAAAGAGCTGACAGCAGCATCTTTCTGGGCTGTGACTTGATGCTGATCGACTTGGCCCATTCCTCATCCCAGCCAGGGGCACCTAGAGAAAGCCAGAGGCAGAGCCCAGCCAGTGGTGAGCAGGGATGGCTGTTTGAGGAGCCATGTATAAGCAGGAGGATTGTCCTGGGCAGGACCTGGCGTGGCTGAGGTACGAGATCTGTGCTGGGTGGAAAGCAGAGGCTCCTACGCCCCATGCACTGAAGATGTATTCCTGCCCAAGGCCTACAGTTAGAGGACTAGACCTAGGGCAGGGGCTGATTCCCACAGGAAAGAGTCCTAGAAATGGTTGAGTTCCTCTCCCTGGGAAATGGGTCTCTCTGGCCTAGTTTTGCACACGAGGAAATTGGAAGGTCACTGAGGCCAGTTTCTTAAGCCAGTGCTTTGCAGTCTGGGCACTGAATAGTGGAGCTGGTTATTAAACCCATAGCTTTCTAAGGTCCTTTTCTTGTTCACGTATATCTTAATCTCCCAATTTTAACTGACCTAAAATACTTGCTCACTTGCCTACCACCACTTGGCTTTTCAGGCACCTTTGGGGAGTTGCTGCTGGTGCTGGCTTGGAATTTGAAAGCCCAGGTTTGGGTCCCAGCTTGGCTACGGGGCTGCTGTTGAGCCCCAAGGAAACGCTTGGCTTTTGTGGTATTATGTCGTCTTGCCGTCTTCCAGAATCACCTGGAAAGTCAGGAAAGGGGGTTTCAAGTGATGAACTGCACAGATAGAAACCTGACGGCTGAGGGTTGACAGGTTGATGATGCCTGGGTCCTGATCGGCAGAGACAGGGTGGGTACCGGGAGGTTACAAGCAAAAGCAAAGGTTTGCCCGTGAGAATGAAGTGGCAGCCACAGCTTCTGTCTGGGGTGTTGGGGTGGGGATGGGGTGAGCTTCAGCTCTGGTCTTTTGATTTTCAGTTATATATGGGGTCAGGCTGCCTCTCTGTGTGCCTCTGCTTGGGAGCAGCAGGGCTAAGGTCTGGAAACCAGGCTTTAGGGCCCTGATCCTGGAGATCAAATTCTTCTACCCATTGGGGTTTCAGTTTCTCCACTAAGAGTTCCATCAGCTGAGGTTTTCTGTGTCACCTGGTCCTCTACTGTCATAACCCAGGCTGTCTCAATAGAAACAGTTCATGTTGTCCCTTTGAAGGCTTCCTTGGTCCCCCCAAACTTTGCCCCACATCCATTCTCTGAGACCCCAGGAAGTTAAGTGGATGATGCTCTAGTACCCTAATTCTATCCCTACCTTAAGACTGGCTTATAGGTTAACACACAGGATTAAGGAAAGTGATGGGCTAGGGATACAGTTCAGTGTGTAGAGTGCTTTGCTTAGCAAGCACAGTACCCTAGGTTTGATCCCCAGGGTGACATAAAATGAGGCGTAGAGGTGTGCACCTGTAGTCTCAGAGCATGGGGAGTGAAGGCATAAAGATACTAAGTCTGGGACCCGCCTCAGTTACATGGTGAGCTTGAGGCTAGCTCAGGTTAGGCCTCGGGACCCTGCCTCAAAACCCAACCCAAACCAAACCAAAAGACTAAATATGATGCTTCTACATCACACATAAAAGATCATGTGATGTTAAAAAATAATGTCAAGCTAGAAACTATTTGTGCCCATGCACTAGGCAGGGGCTGGTTTTCCTATCAGGGAAACTTCTTGGAAAGTAAGAGAAGCAAATGACAGGAATGTTGTACCCCAATGTACCACTGGGGAACCCGTACAGGTTGGAAGTGCCGCACAGACACTGGGAATACTGGATTTTGTTGCTTGCAGTCCTGGGGATGGAACCCAGGGCCTGGTCATGATCAGCAAGTGCTCCACTGAGTGACATCCTGGCTTGGCTGCAAAATCATAAGACTAGAACTGGCTGAGAGACATCAGGCTCCCTGCTCTTGTTAAATGCTGTTAACAGAGAACTGTTAATTCTGACGCACACGTAAGATAACATTAGCACATGTAGTGGAGGAGGTAGCATTCCTGGATACAGTTAGAGCAGACTCTCCCAGATGTATTTTCAAGACAGAACGGAATGGCCCAGGCTACACTTTGTATATTAAATGGCAGAGATCTCACTTGTCTGTGTTTGCATAAAGAAACTTAGAAGCAAGCTGTAACAGACTCCAAGGAAGGGATTATCCTGCAAGTCAGTGACCCAGGACTGAGCAGCTAGACTTCCAGACTAGAGGACTGCTTTGCCTTTTATAGCGTTTTGTATTTATTTCTTTACTTACTGTTTATATTTGAAAGATATAAATGTCCAAGCTGTCCAAAAAGTAAATAGAAACAGAGATGTGTGCAAATGTAGCATATGAGCAAACCTTAGAAACACAGATGGGGTTACCAGAGAGGCGACACTGTTTCCACACAGATGTGCACCTTGCTCTTACATGTGTAAGAAATGTTTGGGAAGAGTTTCAAATTCACAAGTGCTTGCAAAGAAAATCATACATAATAGTTCTGCGTGTTCTTTACCCACTTTTCTCCCATTGTGATGTGTTACACACCTATAGCAATGCTTTACACACCTATAGCAATGCCTTACACACTTATAGCAATGCCTCACACACTTATAGCAATGCCTCACACACCCATAGCAATGCTTTACACACCTATAGCAATGCCTTACACACCCATAGCAATGCCTCACACACTCATAGCAATGCCTCACACACCTAAAGCAATGCCTCACATACCCATAGCAATGCTGTACACACCTATAGCAATGCCTCACACACCCATAGCAATGCCTCACAACCTATAGCAATGCCTTATACACCCATAGCAATGTCTTACACACCCATAGCAATGCTTTACACACCTATAGCAATGCCTCACACACCTGTAGTGTAGTGTCAAGCCCAGGAAATTCACTTTGGTGCAGTTCACAGAGATCATCAGCTCAGTATGTATTCCCGTACACAATGAATCAGTGTGGGTGAAGAGCGAATGCAATGCATTTTATCACATGGAAATTCCTGAAACAGCCAACACAGTCACGACACAAACTCCTCAATCACCACATAGTCCTCACGCTCCCACTTCCTAGATGCTCAGGAACCCGGCCTTGCCTGTGGCAACCGCTGATCTCATCTGGGTCTCTGTAATTTTCATGTCAAGCATGTCCTGCTGGTCACGTCATGCTGTCTTAACATTTTGATTTTTTTCTAGTAGAATCCCTTTGAGGTCCATCTAATTGTGTAGGTTTTTTTCCTGTTCTCTCTCTCTCTCTCTCTCTCTCTCTCTCTCTCTCTCTCTCCCCACCCCTCTTCTTTTTTGAGACAGGGTTCACTGTTGTCTAGCCTGGGACTCACTAGGTAGACCAGACTGGCTCAGAACTCATAGAGATTAACCTACCTCAGCTTCTTAAGTGCTGAGATAAACAGCGTGTCCCACCATACCTGGCAGGTATATACATTTTAAAAAATATATTCCTCTAAATTGCTGAGTTACATACATCTCATGGCATGGTCATATTACAGTTTAACCATTCACCAATTGGAACATTGGGGTTGATCCCAATTTCAGCCATCGTCCTTATTATTCTTGTTATTGTTCTGGTTACTAATTGTATATTATAATGTGTGTGTGTGAGTGTGATGCACATGAGCCACTGAAATAATGCTGATGTCAAAGGACAACTTCATGGATTCAGTCCTCTGCAACCTTTACAGTGGGTTGCAGGCACTGAACTCAGGTCATCAGGTTTTCGTGGCATGCACCTTTAACCACTGATACCATCTCACCAGCCCTCCAACTTAGGGATTTTTTTCCTTTTCCTTTTGTTTTATTTATTTATTTATTTATTTATTTATTTATTTATATTAGATATTTTCTTTATATACATTTCACATGCTATCCCAAAAGTTCTCTATACCCTCCCTCCGCCCTGCTCCCCTACCCACCACTCCTGCTTCTTGGCCCTGGTGTTCCCCTGTACTGGAGCATATAAAGTTTGCAATACCAAGGGGCCTCTCTTCCTAGTGATGGCCGACTAGGCCATCTTCTGCTACATATGCAGCTAGAGATACGAGCTCAGGGATATTATTAATAAAGCCAATGTGAATGTCTGTGTACAGATTTGTGTGTGTGTGTGTGTGTGTGTGTGTGTGTGAATGTAGGTTTTTATTTCTTAGATAAGCAATTAACAGCAACTTCAGGCTTTTATGGTTGAGGCTCAGATGTTTGTTTAGTTTCAGTTTGTGTCTGTGCTGTTGCAATGGAACGGATGAGGCAAGCACTCTGCCACTGAGCTACAGACCCCAGCGCTCAGTTCTCTGTCTCTCTGTCTCCCTCTGTCTCTCTGTCTCTGTCTTACTCTCTCACACACACACACACACAAACACACAAACACACACACACACACACACACACACAATTGCCAGGCTGTTCTCGTATTCAGCCATCCCTCTATTAATAGACATTTTAAAGTTGTCATTTATTTATTTGTAATTTTTATTTTATGTGTATGAGTGTTTTATAGGCATGTGTGTGTGTGTGTGTGTGTACACATATATGCACCATATGTGTGCACACTGCTTGGAGAGGCTAGAAGAAGAGAGGGCATCAGTTCCCCTGAATCTAGAGTGACAGATGGCTGTGAGCCACCATGTAGGTGCTGGGAACTGAACCAAAGTCCTTTGCAAGCAACAAGCACTTTTAACTGCTGAGCCATCTCTCCACAACTTCAACTTTCTTTTTATAAATTAATAATAATCATAACCCCCCCCCACACACACACACACAGGATCTCACTACATAGCCCTGTGTGATGGTTTGTGTAGGCTTGGCCCAGGGAGTGGCACTACTAGGAGGTGTAGCCTTGTTGGAGTAGGTGTGTCATTGTGGTCTTGACCTTTAAGACCCTCATCTAACTGCCTAGAACCCAGTCTTCTCCTGTTTGCCTACCTTTGGAACACGATAAAGAACTCTCAGCTCCTCCTACATCATGCCTGCCTGGATGCTGCCATGCTCCCACCTTGATGAGAATGGACTGAACCTTTGAACCTGTAAGCCAGCTCTAATTAAATGTTGTCCTCATAAGAATTGTCATGGTCTTGGTGTCTGTTCACAGCAGTAAACCTTAACTAAGACACCCTGGATGGCTTAAACTCCCTAGGTAGATCAGAATAGCCTAGACCTCACAGGGGTCTGCTTGTCTCTGCTTGTGTACTGCTGTGAGAATAAAGGTGTGTTCTGCTGAACTAGGCTTTACATTCTTACATGCATTATTTATTGTGTAGGTGTGCACACGCGTGTGTCCTTGTGTGCAGTTCATAGTACGTGTTGTGGCAGACTGTTCTCTCGTTCTCCCATGTGGGTCCTGAGGATTTAACTCAGGTTGTCAGGCACTGTGGCAAGTGCCTTTACCCAATGAGCCATCTTACTGGCACAATTTTATTACATATATAAAAGGTCTTTTATTTGTATCTGTGTATGCGAGTTTCTGTATGCAGGCACATAGAGATCAAAAGAGTGTGGGGCATCCTCCATCACTCTTTACCTGTTCATCTTACGCAGGGTCTCTTGAACCTGTGTTTATGCCTTGGCTAGGAAGGCAGCCAGACCCCAGCAATCCTCCTGACTCTGTCCACTTGGCGATGGGGCTGGCTACAGGTGCTTATAGCAAACAATGGTTTCTTACAGGTTGGATCCTCAGGACTGTAGGGCAAGCACCCTGAACTGTGTGGTCATCTCTCCATCTCCAAGCTAGCTCACTTTCTCTCTTTTCCTTCCTTCCTTCCTTCCTTCCTTCCTTCCTTCCTTCCCTCTTTTCCTCCTTCCTTCCTTTCTTCCCTCCCTCCCTCCCTTCGTTTTTTTCTGTTTCTTTTTTGTGGTACTGAGGGTTGAGCCTAACACCTCATATATGCTGGGTAAATGCTCTACCTTTGAGCTACAGCCTTAGCTCTGTTTATCTTTGTAATCTTTAGAATTTATTTTATTTACTGTCTTAGGGTTTCTATTGTTGTGATAGAACACCATGACCAAAAGCAAGGGTTCATTTTGGCTTACATCTTATAGTCTATTGTGAAGGGAAGTCAGGGCTGGGCTCAAGGAACCTGGAAGTAGGAGCAGAAGCAGAGACCCTGGAACAATGCTGCTTACTGGCTTGTTCTGCTCTTTCTTTCTTCCTTCCTTCCTTCCTTACGTTCTAAACTTTAATTTTTAAAAAAAATGTGTATTGATGCTTTGCTTACATGTAAGTCTATTCACCATCTATGTGCCTGATGCCCAGGGAAGCCAGAAATGCGTATTAAACCCTGGTACTGGTATCGTAGATGTGGGTGTGGGAATTGAACCCAGGTTCTCTGGAAGAACACTCAGTATGCTTAACAGCTGAGCTATCTCCAGCTCTCAGCCTGCTTTCTTAAAGCACCCAGGGCTACAAACCCTCACCTCCTACAACGAGCTGGTGCCTCTCTCACATCAGTCATCAAAGAAAATGCGCTACAGGTAGGGAAACTTTCTCAGTTGAGATTCCTTCTTCCCAAATGACTCCAGCTTGTATCAAACTGACATAAAACCGGCCAGCACTTTAGTTGATTATCGTGTTGTGCATGAGGGTGCACACACCTGTGTGAGTGGAAACACGTGCAGCTGAGTTATTTACTGCTACATTTATTTATTTTTGTGTGTGATCATGTTCCTGCACGGCATATATGTGGAGGTCAGGGGCCAGCCTTTGTGAGTGTGTTCTCTCTTTTTACCATGAGTTCTGAAAAAGGAACTCTGTTAGTTAGGCCTGTGCAGAGTACTGGTTAGTTAGGTTTTTGTTTGTTTGTTTGTTTTTGTTTGTCGACTTGACGTAAGCTAAAGTCATCTTAGGTAGAGGAAACATTTGTTGAGGAATCGCCTCCATCGGAATGTCCTGTTGGGCACTGTCTTGATTAATGAGGATGGGGGAGGGCCCAGCCCACTGTAGGTGGTGCCACCGCTGGACAGGTGGTCCTGGGTTCTATAAGATAGCAGGCTGAAGCCGGGCGTAGTGGCCCACGATTTTAATCCCAGCACTTGGGAGGCAGAGGCAGGCAGATTTCTGAGTTCGAGGCCAGCCTGGTCTACAAAGTGAATTCCAGGACAGCCAGAGCTATACAGAGAAACCCACCCTGTCTCGAAAAACCAAAAAAAAAAAAAAAAAAAAAAAGTAGGCTGAGCAAGTCATGAGGAGCAAGCCAGTAAGCATGTTCCTTCATGGCTTCTGCTTCAGTTCCTGCCCTGACTTCCCTTCATGACGGAATGCAAGCTGTAAGCTGAGCTCCCCCACCCAAATGTTTCAGCCATGATGTTTATCATGCACAAAGCACTATTACCGCCTGAGCCATCTTGCTGGCCCTATTTTTAAAAATTCTTTCCTTAATAGCTTTAATTGACTCCCGAAAGCTGTTGAATGGAAAGTAAGTCGCACTGATCAGGTTAGGCACATTCTTAACGGATGATTGCATAAACAGACTTTGTATGCTGTGTGCAATGGCGGGGAGGATGGTTTTGCTTATTTTTGCTAAACCGTTTTCCTTTCCAAATTTCTGTCCTTTGGGGCTCATGGCTGCATTCTGCTGAATAAGGTAACAACGCAGAAATACAATTTGGGGAATGCTAAGCTCTGACGCTGTGATATATCAAAAGAAGCACATCTGACCACCAGTCATGGATGTCTGCTTGGATCCTGCTTGCCTGGCGAAAGGACCAAGCAACATTCTTTTTTTTTTTTTTTTTTTTGGTTTTTCGAGACAGGGTTTCTCTATATAGCCCTGGCTGTCCTGGAACTCACTTTGTAGACCAGGCTGGCCTTGAACTCAGAAATCCGCCTGCCTCTGCCTCCTGAGTGCTGGGATTGAAGGCGTGCACCACCACGCCCGGCGCAACATTCTTTAGGTTCATTCACAGTGTACATGGAATTTCTTCTATATTATTTTATTCTTCTGTCAAGCTTTTTACACCAAATAGATTAGTTAGTATGTCTTTGCTTAAATGAATAATGTTGCCATATCACTAAAAACATTGTAAGGCCTGGCTTAGTAGCCATGCTTTTGATCCCAGCACTTCTGAGGCAGAGGCAGGGGAATCTCTATGAGTTTGAGGCTATTGTGAGTTCCAGGACATCCGGAGCTACATAGTGAGACCCTGACTCAAAAAAATCCCCCCAAATTTATCTATCTATCTATCTATCTATCTATCTATCTATCTATCTATCATCGATCTATTTTCCCTCCCATCCTTATTTAATGAGGCAGGGGCTCTCAATCAAACCCAGAGCTCACCAATATGGTTCATCTCACTAGCCAGTTTGCTCTGGGGGATCCCCTATGTGTACTCTGAGGTTAGAATAACAGATGGTCACTTTGTTCACTCAGCATTTACGTGGGTTCTGGGGATCCGAACTCTGGTCCTCATGGTTATGTGGCAAGGGCCTACCCACTGAGCTATCTCCCTTCATTCATTCATTTATTCCCTTCTCTCTCTCTCTCTCTCTCTCTCTCTCTCTCTCTCTCTCTCTCTCTCTCAGGTATTGGGGATTGAACCAGAGCCTTGGTCATGCTAAGCAAGGTCTATCAACACAGAGAAACTCAGGAAAGGAGACTATAGATCCTTAAGCATGGAGTTATGACAGGATGGGTCAAGATTATGCATGCTTTGCTTGCTCTTAGTGATGCCCCAACCCAGTGAGGCTGGGGAATCCCCAGGGAGACTCGAAGGCTGGGGAGCTATCAGCAGCTATAGTCAAGCATTCTGGGGTTAGGGACCCTTGGCTTCAGCCACCTTCAAGCAAGGACTATTTGGCCTCTGAGCCTGAGTTTCCTTATCCGTGAAATGCAGGAGTTGGAGAAGCATCCCAAATTAGGGATGCAGTTCGGTTGGTGGAGTGCTTACCCAGCATGCATGGGGCCCTGGGTTAGATCCTCAGCACTGTTGGGTGTTGGGATGAACTGCTGCACTTTGCTGGGAGGAAGCAGGGAGGTCAGAAGTTCAAGGGTTCCCTCGGTTACATAGCAAGTTTGAGGTCAGCCTAGACTAAAGAAGACCCCATCTCAACAATAAAAACAACAACCAAACAAAAAAACAAAAAAGGAGAAGAAAGCGGTGGAGAAATGCAGAAATGTCTAGAAGGCAGAGGTAGCATCCTTCCTGTAGTGACTGTTATCTCCTCCCCAAGGCCAGGAGAATACTGGCGAGGACATGGATCCACACGGCGCCCTTTTCTTCTACCTGTGCCTTCTGGCTGCTCAAGTTGTCCTAGTAGGTAGGTGACAGTCGATGGGGGAGGAGTGCTGAGAAGCGATCAAGGTCTGAATCCCACTGTCCACAGAAACCCTGTCAGACCTACTTGTCTTGATGAAGCGCCTTGAGCAGCCCGTAGGCCGGGGCTTGTCTTCCAGAGCGAGGTGAGTCAGGTATACCCTCAGCCATAGATGCACTCAGTAGGCGGTGACTGAGTACCCACTGTGTGCCTGCTACCAAAATCTGGGGTTGCAGGAGAAGCTTGACCCGGTCTTCCACCAGTCGATTGTCTATTGGGGACCCTTGATGAAGTGTTATAAACCAAAAAGGTCCCTGTATTTCCTAGGCTCTAAGACTTGCGTGGGGGACACGGCTTACACAGGGGCTGGGGAGCAGATATGATGGAGGGAGGGCTGGGTTGGAGACCCCACCCCTAGGCTGTCTCCAGATCCTTCTCCCATTTCTAGGCATATCCACAGCCTGGAGCAGAAGCTGCTCAATGCCAGCTTCGGCGGGCACAACTTGACCTTGCAGACAAACTCCATCCAGTCTCTTGTCTTCAAGCTGAGCTGCGACTTTCCTGGTCTTTCCCTGTCCAGCACCACACTGACAAATGTCTCCCAGGTCAGAGGCAGCCAGGGAAGTCCTGCACGTCCCTGTCCCTGCTCTGCCCCTGTCAGCTGGGAGCGACCTCATCTGCTTTCCTGTGGGAAGATCAGAAAGAGGAAGTGCTCTATGGCCTCTCCTGGTCAGGGTCACATCTTGATTTTTGCCTGAAGGTGGAGGGCAGATCCTGGGGGCTGGTAGCAGCTACGGTTACCTGTGTCCTTTTAGGACCCTGGTGTAAACAGGGTGGGATGCTTGGCCAGTGCTGGGGTGTGCACTGGAGTGGCTCTGTTCTTAGGGTATGAGGATGGGTGGAGAGGTCTGGGGGAAGGTGTCGTCAGAAGGTGGAGGCTCAGGTAAGACCTGGTTGGTAAGGTTTAATGGGGAGGGAACAGAAAGATGTTAGGACTGGATCTGTGATCCCAGCCCATTGGCTGCCATCCACAGGTGCGAGCCCCACATGCCATGCAATTCCCTGCTGAGCTGACCAAGGGTGCCTGTGTGACCTCCCGGCCTGCTGAGCTTCGACTCATCTGCATCTATTTCTTCACTGCACACCTCTTTCAGGTCAGCAGGGAGTGGTCCAGGAGGTTTCTATATCACAGGTTGGCAGGAGGTGTGGACCAGCTAAGCTCACTGTGTGCTGTAGTGGGTTACTACCTCTCTGGGCCCCACTCACCCCACCTGCCTAAGGGAGAGACAAAAGTGACTTAAGGAAGGAAGAGGTTGTCCTTGCTCATAGTTGCAGGATGCAGTCCATCAAGGTGGGAGTCTTGCAGGAGCGTGCAGGCATAGTCAGGAGCTCAACTCTAGGTGATGTGAGGTCTTGTCAAACTGACAATATATATGAGCCCTCACAAAGAGGGAGGGTTGTGATCTGCAAACGAGACCCAGGACCTTAGGGTATCTGGGTCTGTTCTGGGATGGGAGGCAGACAGAAGGCAATGGGGAGGAGGGTCTGGGATGAGAATTCTCATTTCACCCAGGGTCTCTCTGACTTCCTCTTGACTTAGCCCCATTTCCATTGCCCTACCAGGATGACCGGAACTCATCACTGCTCAATAACTATGTCCTGGGGGCCCAGCTGGATCACAGGCCTGTGAACAACCTTCAGAAGCCAGTCAACATCAGCTTCTGGCATAATCGGAGTCTGGTACTGTTGGGTCTACCCCCACCCCAGCCCAGTCAGCCCTGGCTTGGCCAAATTGAAAACCATGGCACCATCTGGGAAACAACTTTAAATCTGTTTTTTTTTTTTTTGAAGATTTCTGAAAAGAAATGAGGAAGAAGTTTTTTGTGGTGTTTTGTTTTATTTTGTTTTCTCAGTTGCTAGGGCTACAGCGCCATCTTAAGCTTGCTTAAGCCCTAATGGGGATGTATATGTTCCTATCAATGGATGCTCAGGGGCGTTCCACCTTCAGGCAGAGCTGGATCCAGGAATGGGATATAATACTGTTAGGCTTCAGTCTTCTCTAGCCTCTGCAATGTTTTCCTGCCTTGGCTTTCATTTCGTTGGTAAGATGGAGGCTGAAGACACTGGGTTCCCCCTTCTGTTCTCAGAAGGTTCTTCAGCATCAGTGCAAACCAGACTCGTGTCTGTGGCTGAACCAGGCTGCATCCAGCTGTATGGAGTTGCTAGGCTGGGTCATATGGGGTAAGGGTAGCACTGGTGCTGATGCTGGACCAGAAAAGGATGCCCGGGAGGCACAGGTCCTGATGCTGATGCTTCTGGGTCCCGGGTCTGCCTGCATCTGTGAAGAAGCCCAGAGTGCTGTTTTCTGGCTCTGCCTGTTTCCAGACTTGGGCAAGAAGGCTTGCAGTTTCAACTTCACTGCAACCTTTCCTTCTACCTTCTGAGCTTTGGAATAAGTGTCCTGTTCCACTTCTGTTCAATCCACGTTCCTCTGTCTCTCTTCTGCTGCCTCCCATGGCCTGCCTGCATCACACCCCTTACCTCCACCATAGGGCTCGACTGCAAATGAGTTTCTCACGATGAGTCTGGGAAGAGACAGCAAACAGCAGTTTGCAGATCTGCAGCATGAAGGGCCAGCACTGCCCCTGAGAATATTGAATAGTCTTTTGTGTTTCTGCCAACTTCGGGACTTGGATATGTATGGTCCATTTTGCAGATGAATAAACCAAGGCTTGGAGAAGAGTGCCCACTCGTCCAGGACACTGAGGATTTGTGGTGAAGGCAGGGCTGGCATCTGAGATTGTCAAAGCCCAGCCAGACTCCACAAAATGTTGACAGTGGTGTAGTTGACTCTCTCTTGGGCCCCAGTCTCCCAGCCCCTAATATAAGATCTTGTCTAGCACCCTTGGACTGACACCCACATTTCATTTCAGGAAGGGTATACAGTATCCTGTGTTTTCTGGAAGGAGGGAGCCAGCAAGAGCAGCTGGGGGGCCTGGAGCCCTGAGGGCTGTTATACAGAGCAGCCCTCAGCCACCCAGGTTCTCTGCCATTGCAACCATCTCACCTACTTCGCTGTGCTTATGGTATGGGGGCATTCACCTTGAGGGAGGGGGATGAGAAGTGCGGGGGGGGGGCTGATATGTGGTACAGACTCAAGGCTAAGGACAGCATAATCCAGTAAGCCCAAGCCTTTTAGGCTTAAGTCACATAAATAAACGTAGGGACTTGCATTCCTTTAAAAGTTTGTCTAGGCTTTAGGCATGGCTTGATCCAGGTGCTAAATCACACTAAGTCAGGATTCCATCTCTAGCCCTTGACTATGCTTGCTCCATCCTGGCTTGGCCCTCAGCTAAGGATGCTCAGGGGAATAATGATGCAGCGGCCAGCATCTGCAGGCTCATGCCTTAGCTGCCTAACAGACCAGTGGATTCCAAGAGCCTCCCTGCCCCAGCCTCCGTCTTGGGATCAAATCTGGGAAGAGGCTCTTGAGTCAGTCACTGTAGGTGGCAGGAGGAAGGCCCCAGACACACCAGGGTTGGCACACCTGTCCATGCAGTGAAAGAAGCCGTTCCCCAGCTGTTGTACATAGAATGGCTCAAGAGCGCTTTCGGGGAGGGACAAGGATAGCAGTTATAGGTGGCAAAGACCATGATGCAGGCTACAGCTTCATTCAAGGCAGTACTGGGCTGGGCTGCAGGCCTGGGGCTGAGGTCTGGGAGGCTTCTCCGGCAGAGCTCAGAGAGAGCTGGACATTTCTATGCCTCAGGCTCTCAGCTCTTTTTGCCCTGTAGCAGCTCTCTGGAGACCCCGTGCCCGCTGAGCTGCAGGTGCCTCTTGAGTACATCTCCTTTGTGGGTTGCAGCATCTCCATCGTGGCCTCGCTGCTCACCATACTGCTGTACGCTCAGTCCAGGTAACGTTTTGTATGCTCATTGCCTTGCCCCACTGCTGATCTGGGTCTTCCCTCTTGCCCCAGTGTCTGCTTCCACGCCCCGGGCAGGTGGGTGTGACTCTGAGGAATAGGCCGCCAGAAGTAAGCCAGACTAACACTGTGGCAGCCATTAGGTCCCTTCCCATTTGCCTCAGTTTCCCCATCGTTGTGAGCCGGGCCATGGTACTATCTGGGTGATGTCCTACCCACAGGAAGCAAAGCGATTCCACCACACGTATCCACATGAACCTGAATGGCTCTGTTCTGCTCCTGAACGTCACCTTCCTTCTGAGCTCCCAGATGACCCTGCCCACCATGCCCAGGCCCGTCTGCAAGGTGCTGGCTGCTGTCCTACACTACGCACTGCTCAGCAGCCTTACCTGGATGGCCATCGAAGGCTTCAACCTCTACCTTTTCCTGGGGCGTGTCTACAACGCCTACATTCGCCGATACTTGCTCAAGCTCTGCATGCTGGGCTGGGGTAAGGGACACCTATCTCACTGGTCTCTGGAACTTCCAGGGTACAAGGTGCTGACCCCAAGTCCTCCTGCCTTTCACGATGACCATTTCTAACTCCATCTCCATCAATGACATTGGCTCCCGCATCACCTCCACCCCCAGCACCATCATTGCTTCTGCCGTCATGGTCATGTCTACTACTTCAGCTTTCAACACTGCCATTGCCCCAAGTCCCCTGTCCCCACTATCACCACCATCGTGTCCCCCCTCTGCTACCCATGACTGCTTTACTCCCATTTCTACCCACCCCATCTCAACCATCCCCATCACCTTCCTCACCTTCACTACATCCCACCATCCTCTCCGCACCATCTTTACCACATCAGCACCATCACAGACCCCTCCATCACTGCTTCAGCCCATCTCCATTTCCTTTCAAGTTTCCCAACCAATGCCACCTCCTGTTAGCTCCTTACCACATCTCAGGTCACCATTACCACCACCACCACCACCTCGGCTGCCACTCAGCCTGGCATCTCATTAACACCTTAGAGGGGAGCCTCTTCTGAGACAAACGTCCTGACTCTGAGGCTGGAAGTTGTTTGGAGCTGCAGCTCAGCAGCACAGCGTGCACCCCTCCTCTGTCACCAGGCCCAGACAGGATCAGAGGATCAGAGCCGGGTTGTCTTGGGGCCTCCTGAGTCTTTGTCTCACCCCTCAGGGTTTCCAGCCCTCTTGGTGCTGCTGCTTCTGATGATCAAGAGCTCAGTGTATGGACCCTGTGTGACCTCACTCTCCAAAAGCCAGGAAAATGGCACAGGCTTCCAGAATGTGTCCATGTGAGTGCCTGGTGAGGTAGGAGGGCCATGAGGTCCTCTATGGTGAAGTGATTGATGGCTGAGGGGCAAAGAGGCGGTCATGGTTTTGATGGGGGGGGGGATTCCACAGGGTTCTGCCACCCTTTCTGTGTCCCTGAGGCCTCTGCAGCCATGGAGACCTGCTCTGTGCTGACTGACTAGGAGGCCATAGAGTGGACACCAATACTTGCTGAGTCTCTAGGACCAGTTAGGAGGGCCTCCTTGCAACATTTGGCTGTATATCACATGGCCAAATGGGTTGGTCCTGTGGTTTCATCCAGTGCAGGTCCCAGAGCTACTTAGTTTGGTTGGTACCTGATTGATTACTGTGTCTTCAGGCCACCCACCTATCTTTACATCCATCCATCCATCCATCCATCCATCCATCCATCCATCCATCTATCTATCTATCTATCTATCTATCTATCCATCTATATATCTACCTATGTATGTATGCATGTATGTATATATATATATGTATGTATGTATGTATGTATCTATCTATCTATCTATCTATCTATCTATCTATCTATCTATCTATCTATCTTGTTTAGCTGCAGGCTCAGCTTAGCTCTCCCTTCCTTGTACAGAACACAAGACATTGCCAGCATCCCAGCTCCCATGCAGCTGGTGTGAGACTCAGGGGAGGTGAATGTTATGGGGGATGAGTTTAGCCTCTTCAGGGCCTGCAGGGAGTCAGCAGAGGTAGAGACAAACTCTACTGTGGCTTTCTATATCCAAGGACATCAGGCTTATCATTACAGAACACTTCTAACAGCTGGGTGCAATATTGTAGTGTAAAAAGAACCATGGACAGGTGTGTGTGTGTGTGTGTGTGTGTGTGTGTGTGTGTGTGTGTGTGTGAGAGAGAGAGAGAGAGAGAGAGAGAGAGAGAGAGAGAGAGAGAGAGACACTGTGGGTAAAGGCAGAAAGCTCCCAAGCCAAGTTTTATTCCCAGAACTTATGGTGGGAGGAGAGAACCAACTCCCAAAAGCTGTCTTCTGACCACATCTGTGCATGCCCTGGCACACATGCCTCCACACACCACACACATACAAACAATAAATAAAGTAATTAGTGAGACCCTCATGAAGCTATCTGGAGAGTTGAGCATCCCACCTCTGTGGCTCTCCCTGGCAGCTCAGAATGGCTGATGGTTTGTGGGGTAGGCTCGGTGGATGAGTATATGTTCAATGGTCACAGTGAGGGTTCAGCCTCTCTGCCAGCCTCATAGGGCCATTGAGGCACGGACAGCTCACGAACTCATCCATGAGGTCCCAGGCTGTCAACTAAGAGCTGGGACTCAGCCCACCAGCAGCTTCAGGGTGGTCCCCCAGGACATTGCCCATCTCTAGCTCCTGGCTGCCACCAGGAGTTCGGAAACCTTTGTACTACAACCAGCTTCCCTGTGTCATCCCTTTCTGTCCTTCAGATTATGATCCTGCTTTGGTGACTTTTATCTTCCATTAAAAGCCCATAGAACTAACTCTATGTATCTATGTATCATCTATCCATTCATCCACGCACCTATCTATCTATCTATCTATCTATCTATCTATCTATCTATCATCTATTAATCTGTGTATCTAGCTACTCATCTATCTATCTATGTGTGTATTCATCTATCTATCTATCTATCTATCTATCCATCTATGTATGTATTACATACATATGTGTCTGTCTGTGTGTTTATCCATCCATTTATTCATGTATGTATGTATGTATGTATGTATGTATGCATCTATCTATCTATCTATCTATCTATCTATCAATCATCTATTTACCCATCTACCCACCTTTTATCTGTCTGCATCCTTAAACTGAAATGACATTTTAAAAAGCACCCCTTAGATACAGTCCGGTCATGCAGCAGCAGAGGTGCTAAAGTAGTGAGCAGAGGTAGAGCCTTCATGCTAGAATATTCTGTAGCAGCAAAAACAAAGGGTGCTCACTGCTGGCCATAAATGATGTTCAGCAACACTGTGAGTCCAGTGTCAGGGCCCCAGGATGGAGTCAGGGGGATCTAAATACATGACTGTGACAGGAATCCAGACTCAGTGTCCAGACCAAGGGGCTTCAAGTCCTACCTTTGCCGCTAACCAGGATGTGCTCCTGAGCAGAAACCTCAGTTTCCCTAACTGTAGAATGGAGATGATTAGGTGCCTGCTGCTGGCCTACCACGAGGATTGCCTGGGGCGACCTACGTTGGCCATGGGGTGTGGTCTCTGACCTGAGCACCTGTCCTGAAGATGTCCTAGAGAGGTCAGGGTCCAGGGGGACCTCAAGTTCAGTACCCTCTGTGGGATTTCCCACCTGCTCATCCGCTCCACCATTCTTAAATGCTAGAACACCTACCGCCAATCCATGGGTGGTGCTTCACACACAGCTCAGGTCTAGGTGGGTCAAAGGTCAAAGATTACCTCTGCACAAAGGTGGGATTGAGATGATGACAATGGTGGGTGTAGGCTAGAAGAGGAATCTTCTAGAGCAAGAGCCCAGGCTAGCCATCCACTAGAATGTTGCTCAGGTTGGCGTGGAGGACGTGAAGCAGCAGGAGGAGGGGAGGAGGTTCAGTTGGGTCAGATTTGAGGCTGAAGGCATCCTGGTTGAGAGGAGTGGGCAGAGGTGACAGGTGATCCTGCCGTGGTGGCTGATGGGAAGCTGGGCAGAGGAGCTGTGGCATATATTTGAACTATCTGGCAAGTTATGATTGATGGGACATCAAGACCAGACAGGGACAAGAGCTGGTCCCAAGGCTCAGGTGCACTTGGCCTCCTGAAGGTCTTGGGGGCCATGCTAATCCTGGCCTTCCCCCCCACCCCCTGCAGGTGCTGGATCCGAAGTCCCATGGTACACAGCATCCTGGTCATGGGCTATGGTGGCTTCACATCTCTGTTCAACCTGGTGGTGCTGGCCTGGGCTCTGTGGATCTTGTGCAGGCTTCGGGCACGGGAGAAGGCACTGAGTCCCTGGGCCTACCGGGACACTGCCATGGTGTTGGGTCTCACTGTGCTGCTTGGCACCACCTGGACCCTAGCCTTCTTCTCCTTCGGTGTGTTCCTGCTGCCTCAGCTCTTCCTCTTTACCATCTTCAACTCGCTCTATGGTATGTCTGCAGAAGCTCACAGGGCCACAGACGCTGGGACAGGTCTAGTCCCTGAGGTCCAGGGGTGGACGATGACTGAGCCCACAGCTCCATTTAAGCTGGTCTAGGGGCACATTTACCTAGAAGAGAGGCTTGCCTCTGAACTGCATGGAGGTACAGCTCCTGGTACCCTCTAGGTCTGTCTGTCCCTCTGTCCCCAGTAGGAGGTTGTTGGGTTCCGACCTTCTCACTAACCAGCCTGCCTTGCAGGTTTCTTCCTCTTCCTGTGGTTCTGCTCACAAAAGCGTTACTCGGATGCCGAAGCCAAGGCGGAGATGGAGGCAGTCAGCTCCTCCCAGATGACACACTGACCCAGCTCCCGCCCTGCAGCCTCTGCCCTCACTATTTCCAACAGCCCATGGTCTTGGCTCCTCCAGGGAAGGTGGTAGGCTGGCGGCGGGACAACAGAGTCTACTGTACCCTTCAGGGATCTTTTCCATCTCTCCGAATTACCTGGGATGGAAGGCAGCGTGTGGCTCTTCATCCTGGTCCTTCATGTCTGGATGCAGCTCCATTGGCCAGGCTATGGACAGAGAACTAGCTTGGAAGTCAGGAAGCTAGACTAGACTGAACCACACCTTGCACCCTGCTCAGCACTTACAGATACTTACAGGATCATGGCCTATGCTTGGGGCCACTCTTTCTTTCACCAGTCCCAGGTGTTGATGACGTCAACCTTCTATCTTTCCAACGGTCAGGAAATCTAGCCCTTCCTCCTTCTTCTAACCCCCACAGATGGTATAGACCAGCAGCCAAGACCAGGCCTCTTTCTCTTTCCCTGAAACTGAGTCAGATGGGCTTGAGCGATCTAGATACTATACTACTGTGTAGATGTGGGGTGGTGTGTTCAACATTTACAAACTCTCTGCCCACAGCGGGAGAACATCTGGGCTGCCTGTCAGACCAGGTGGGAATAAGACCAGGGGTTTATTAAGTCAGTGCTATCCCCAGGATGGACAGCAGGGGGTGCCATTGGCCCGCACGCCAAGGCATTGGTGCCAAAACTGCCCCTGGAAATGCAGATGTTACCTGTCTGAGGACAACCCTTTGGCCAGTAGGTAAATGGGGACCTCCAGCACACATCCATTGTCTCTTTCCCTGTGCAGCTGACCAAGGTCGCTTTAGGGGCTTTGTCAGGCGCCAGGGCAGCTAGTTGGGTAGATTCTCAGGTCCCATGCCAGCTGTTAGACACATGTACTTGAACAATAAGGGGATCAGAGCTGGATGCCATCCTCCACAGAGGGTTCTCTGCCTTTCTGGGTGTTTCTGGGTCATTATATTCTTAGCTCTTCACTGGCTGGAGAGTGGGATAGGCTCTGAGCCAGGTTGCCTGGGCTCAGATTCCAGCTCTGTGGCTGTGGACAAGCCGTTCAGTCTCTCTGTGCCTTAGTTTCCCTATCCACAGCGAGGACAATAGTAGTAACTCTTTGGAAGATTCAATAAAAGAAAGAATTCACCCAAGCCTTACCACAGTGAGGTCTCAGTAGATGGTTACTGCTGTCGGGAGATCTGTATTTGTATTACTATTTGGGTGTGCATGTGTGTGTGGTGTGTGTGCACCTATGCACCCTTGCACATGTGCACTGAAGCCGGAGGAGGATGTTGGGTATCCTGTTCTATGACTTTGTCTTATGCTCTCGAGACAGGGCTTCTCACCAAACATGGAGCCGGGCTGACAGCCAGCAACCCCAGTAATCACCTAGTAACTGGAGTCTACTTTTGCCACCCGCATGATACCCCCTTCCCCCTCCCCCACTTCCACCAGTTGTAGGATTACAGGCTCCTGTGACCATACTTGGCTTTTTACATAGGTGCTGGGGTCTAAGCTCAGGGCCTCCAGTTTGTGCACAAAAGCTTTTATGTATTGACCATCTCTTCAGCCCCCTATTGTTGTTAACAGCTTTAATGGAGGCGAGCTGTTCAGGCGCTGTTTGACCACACAGCTCCTCCTCCGGCAGGTCCTTCCATTGCTGTTTTATGGCCTCCTCTCCCACTTTTCTTGGAGGAGGACCTTGCTCAGCCCTTCTGGTATCTACTGTGCCAGTGATGTTCCTCACACAGTGCAGCTTCAGGCTAGCCCACATCTCTACCCCCAGTTCCTGAGTCCTTCATTGGTCCATTTATCACACCCTTCACGAATCCTCCCCCATTTGCACCACAGGAAAGGCCTCATTCCCACTCTGGTTCCAGGCAGTATCCTCCACCACATCCCCATGGCTATTCCAGCACGGAGATCTTTGGTCTGGGTCTCCATGCTAATGAGGGTGCTGAGGAATTATGGGAATTGGGACAACTGGATAGATAAGGAAGGTTCAGGTGTCACACACAGGGCCTGGCCTCTCAGAGCAAGTAAGCCCAGAGCCACCCAATGGAGGATGTGGCTAGAGTGACATCCTAAGCCTGTGGCTCTGAGCCCCACTGGGGGTCCAGGCTCTGGGGTAGCACTTCATGTAAATACCCCAGCGGGGGTGGGGAGTTGGAGCAGCCAAGAGAGGAATGCGCTGCCAGGTTAGTCTAGCTGTCCTTCAGCCTTCCCAACAGACTTAGTCTGGGTGGTTGTCCAGCCCCTGGACTGGGAGGAAGGGAGAAAGGCTGGGGATGGAGTCTGGGGATACTGCTCAGAGAAAGACTCTGAGGGGCCATTTGGTGAAAAGCTGACAGTAGATGTGGGGTCAGGAAGGCCCTGGAGTCTGTTGAAAAGAGAATTCGAGATAATGCAAAAGAATTCCACTTTTGAAGACACCCTTACTCTAAAAAGTTACTCGGTTATCTAAAATTCAAATTCAGCCTCCTGTCCCATATATCTATTTTTATGTTTGCTAAATCCAACCCTAATTAAAAAGTATTGGCTCAGGAGTCTTCATCTTTCAAATCACCCATCTTTCAAATCACCCCAACCGATACCAACTGAGCAGCCCCTCTGCCCGTCAAGTCAGCCCACTCTCAACCCACTCAGAATGTTCTTCCTCTTGCCAGCAGAAACCCCAAGCGGCCCCACTCAGAACCAGCCCCACTCTGGACAGAGCCTCCTTACAGGCCTCCCCGGAACCAGGAGGAAAGGTCCCTCCCTGCAGTCTCAGCCTGTTCTGTCCATAGCTTAAAGCATCCCACATCCTCTTCCTCCTCACTGCCAAACTACCAGTGGATGTTGGGAACATAGAGGACCTGACCTGTGACCTCTCTCCCGCCCAGTTCCCTTTCCTCCATCTTGCCATACCAAACCACTTTTCATTTCTCCTTCTCATCTTTGGGCTGGCCTTTTTTTTTTTTCCTGGAACCTCCCACCCTCTGTCCCTGATGTCTTTCATTTGTGGAATGATGGCTACATATCCTTAGCATCTTAGCATCTCAGCTTGGTACACCCTGACCCCCTCCAGCCTGGACAGAGGAGTCCCCGACCTCCAGTCTGAATGGGGCTTTCTTTCCACTCCCTTCCCCCATAGCAGAAGTTATTCCTCCGTCTTGCAACTAGCTGTCCCTGTCTGGCTCAGCCGCCAGACGGCGAGGGTTCTGGAGACAGGTGCTGTGTCTCATTTGCTCATTCATCTATCATATAATGGTTTTAACACTTATATTTTGGGCATTGCACTAGTTGCTAAGGATATATAAATGAACAAGTCATCACATTCTAGTGTGGGGGTGTCCTACAAGAAGCAGTTTAGCAAACGGATACAAAATATGACAGCTGGCACCATGGACTGTGAAGAAACACAAGGAGGTGAGAAGTGGGGGGCTGCAACCCTTGTTTTGCCAGAGGCTTTGGGCTTAAGGGAGCAGGAGAGGGTCGGTGAGCCGATCTGAACCGGTCATTGGTGGGATGGAGTTTCCTAAAGCAAGTTTCCCATGTGGACTTTAGGGGAGTCAGGGGTAGGGAGGATGGGAAGGAGAGTCTCCGCTGAGATTAAGCTCCCAGGAAGCTGATGTTGGGAAGCCCCTTGGTTAGGTGGAGGGGATTTGCTCTGTGAGTAAGGCCAAGCAAAAGGATTCCATAGCCATCTTCCCAAATCACGGGCGTGTGAGCCACCGTGAGGGGAGGGCCACCGTGAGGGGAGGGCCACAGAGAGGAAAAGGAGGCAACAGAACAGACACCAAGAGGCCACAGATGTTTAAAGGAATAAAAGCTGCAATGACATGATGTGTATATAAGTAAGATGAGTAAGGATGGGGTGGAAAGAGAGAGAGGGAGAGAGAGGCGGGGTGGAGAAGAGGGGGAGGAAGAGGAGGATGGGGAAGGAGAGAGATGTGGATGGAGAAGAGGAGGAGGAGGGAGAGGAAGAGGGAGAGAGGTGGGTTGGAGAAGAGGAGGAGAGGAAGAGGAGGAGGAGGAGGAAGGAGAAGAAGGGGAGGAGGGGAGGAAGAAGAGGGGGGCTGGAGAAGAGGAGAGAAGAGAGGAGGAGGGGAAGAAGAAGAGAGGTGGGATAGAGAAGAGGAGGAAGAGGAGGAGGGGAAGAGAGCAAAAGGGGAGAAAGGAGGGGAGGAGGGGGAGGAAAGAGCAGAAGGAGAAGAGGGGGAGGGGGAAGGGGGAGAAAGGGGGAGAAAAGGGGAGGAGGAGGGGGAAGAGGGAGGAGAGGAACCGCAGCAAACTGGAGCTTCTAGAAATGAAAGACCATTCTAAAATCTAAAATCCAACAAACAATCCACAGCCAAAATGAAGGGCAGAGCTAGGAGTTACTTACAAATCGACGAGAGACATGACATGGGAAGAGAAACAGAGGCATGGAGAGCAGAATCAGAAGAAGCTCACAATGAAATCCCAGGAGAAGAAGCTAAAAGCAACGAGACAGACACAGCAGTTACAGGTTTCCTCAAAGCAGACCCACAGAAGCAGGGAGAATGGCACCTCTCAAGGAGGATACAGGGAAATGGACCTGCCCTTTGCACCTCTGAGGGAAACTTCAGATGGAGAGAAGTGAGGGGGAAAGCCACGGAGAAAGGGCAGTGTGCTCCATGAGCATCTCCATCCATAGCCACGATGATAGGCTGGGAGACGGCAATGGGGTCCCCAAAGAGAGGGGAACAAAGAAACGTCAGCTAGAATTGCCTGCGGCAAACAGCCCTTTCATAAACTAAGACACAAAGGAAAATATGTTCCTTTTAACATTGAAAGGTAAATAAAAGCTGAGAGCAATCTAAAGGGATTTCAGAGTGTTCTTCAACAAAGAAAGTGATTCCAGAAGTTTACTCAGAGACCCAAAAAGGATTGGTGATCGTAGAAACAGTGGATGTACCAAGGCCCATTACAATCACATGTGTGAAACTGTGCTTTTGTTTGTTAAAGACAGTCAGATCTGAAATGTCAGAGAATAGAATGTAAGTCTCCAGGGGAAAGACAGTGCTACACAATGGTCAGAAGCCTCTATGTGCAGGGGTCACCAAGACAGCACATTCATGTCTGTGCTCTGGTCTGTGTAGGATTTAAACATGTCCTGCCAAAGCTCACATGCTAGAAGCCAGTGTGGATGCCGACAGAGAGAGGGCTAGTGGAAGGTAACACAGAGACCTGGCTTTGACATGGATTTATATGGCGTCCACAGAGCCCCAGTTGATTCCCAAGACAGTGGATTGTTTTGTTATGGTTGTTGTCTAACAATGATGCTCGAACTCGCTATGTACCCCAGGATGGCTTTGAACTCCTGATCCTCTTGCTTTCCTCTGAGTGCTAGGATCACAGGCTAGTGCCAGCACACACAGATGGATTATTGTCTGATCCTCATCTTTTCCTTTCCATCTTATGATGTGATTTCTTCTGTGCACGCTCCTGTCATTACCTTGAGGCTCTCAACAGAGGCTAGGTCAATGCAACCATCCAGTTCTGGATTTTCAGCTCCCAAACTAGGAGCTAAACGAATCTCTTTGTGTAAAATACCCAGACGCCTGTATTTTGTTATAACATGAAAAGTAGGCTAATACCACTAGATGCTGTTATTTAAATGTGCGTGTCAGGGGGCTGGAGAGATGGCTCAGTAGTTAGGAGCACTGGTTGAGCTTCCAGATGGACCAGGGTTCAATTCCCAGCACCCACGTGGCAGCTCACAACTGCCTGTAGTTTCAGTTTCAGGTGATCTGATATTCTCATGCAGATACACATGCAGGCAAAACATTAATACACATAAAATAAAAGGAAGTAAATCTTTAAATGTGCACGGCAAAGACTTCAAAGGTAACAGTTAAGGAAGTAAAACTCAAGTTTACACATTTCATTTTGGGGGAGGGAAAATGGTATAGGAAAGAAAAATAAATACAATGTAGTTTAAAATATTTATTATATTTTCTGTGTATGGCTGGTTTGCTTGCAATATGTTTGTGTACCACACAAGTGCTTGGTGCTTGTGGAGGCCAGAAAAAGGCCTCAGGTTCCCTGGAACTGAGTTATGGATAGTTGCTAGACACCATGTGGGTGCCAGGAATTGAACCTGGTCCTCTGCAAAAGCAGCAAGCGCTCTTAACCACTGAGCCTGCCCAAAGCTTAGTTTGCTTGTTTTTAAAGACAAGGAGAGAAAAAGAAGAAGAAAAAGTGAAACCAGGTGTGATGGCACACGCCTTTGATCCCAGCACTTGAGAAGGAGTGGCAGGTGACTCTCTTGGAGTTCTAGGCCAGCCTGGTCTACAGAGTGGGCTCTGATAGTGAGGTCCTGTTTCAAAACTCCTTAAACAAATGAGAAAAACAAACAAACAACAAAAGAAACCTCAGAGGGCTTGCGGTGGAAGAAGCAAATTAGCCCACTCACTAGCTCTAAGCCCTGGCATATGCTTGCCCCAGCTACTCTACTCCCAGGATGCCAGCAGGAGGCCCCACAGTCCCAAGACTTGGCCCTAGGAGCGCTGTTTGTGATTGCAGAAAGTGGGACACAGCCCATCTGCCCACAAAAGTGAGTGTGGCTAGATGAACTGTCCCCGCCACACAGGGAAGTATTATAGACATTATAGAGTGCTGATTAGCATAGGTCCACTTACTGTAGGGACGCATCTAAGATCAAAGTCCCAGAGAACACAGCCTAATACCCTTTAAACCAAGAAGAAATAAGTTTATGCTAAGTGAGCTATTCAGGCAAAGCAAGGCGGCAGCACAGCATTCTGGGTGGCAGAGGGGAGCCCTGGGAATTTGTGGTCTATTTGCTGGTGGAGATGGAGGCTGCTGCTTTTTCTTCCTTCCTGTCCCCACCCTTCTGCTCCCTCGGTTCTTTGATCCACACGGTGCTCAGGATCCTTATGTGTGGTGTGCAAACACTAGATTCCCATATTTTTGCTGAGTTTTTGAAATATGATAAAAGATAGCATGGAATAGAGAATTGTTATGACTTTTAAGGATTATTATTATTTTACACTAGGTGATTATGTGTGGGCATGTGCATGTGGGTGCAGTCTCCTCTGGAGGCCAGAAGAGGGCATCAGATCCATTACAGCTGGAGTTACATGAGTCGTGAACTGTCTGACATGCGCAATGGGAATCAACTCAGGTCTCCTGAAAAAGCAACCATTACTCTTTTTTGTTTGTTTTTGTTTTTTGTTTTTTGTTTGTCTAGACAGGGTTTCTCTGTATAGCCCTGGCTGTCCTGGAACTCACTTTGTAGACCAGGCTGGCCTCGAACTCAGAAATCTGCCTGCCTCTGCCTCCCAAGTGCTGGAATTAAAGGTGTGTGCCACCACGCCCGGCTCTGCAACCATTACTCTTAACTGCCGAGTCATTTTTTCAGTCCTAGGCATCTCTACTTTTAGAATTCAAGATCTTCCCTCAAAGAAAAACATTCTATGTATCAGATTGTCTATAAATATTTTATCAGCTCATTTGCTTTTCACGATAGACTTGTGAAATAATATGCATCAACTAACTCACAGGAGGAAACTGGAACTCTCAGAGCGGTAACGCGGCTTACCCGAGGTCCCACAGTTTCTTGCTGATGCTGAGACCCAAGCCTGACTCTGAATCCCTATTGGAATAGGGAGGGTGTGAGTGAGCCCCCAGGACAGCGATTCCCCTGGGGCTTGCCGGTATAGGCATGGATCCTACGAAAGCTGGGCTCAAATCTCGACTGCCACCTGCTTGCCTTGGCTTGGCAAGCCTCTGTGCCTCTCCGAGATTCTGCCTTCATATCTGCATCTGGCTGAGGCGTCAGAATGGTATGAAAGACCAGAGAGAGGAAGATGTGAGGCACCAGGCCCACTGACCCATTTGGTAAGCCTTTGGATTTGTCATCTAGACTGCTGGGCACCGGTCTCGACATTCCTGGCAGCTCTCTTCAGGCATCCTCTAACAGCTCTTAGCCAAGCGCATGTCCTTTGGGGTATGAGGGAACAATGGTACCAATGCAGTACCCTGCAGCTGCAGCACACTGTCTCGGAGCCTGCCTGCTTGGGTAGAGCCATCAGTCTACTCTGCAGCTCCATTACCACTGTCCAGCTGGCTGAGACTTTCCAGGACTGCAAAGGCCAGGCTCTGGAGTGGTTATTCTCATAGTGACCACCAGGGGTCAGTATTGGCCGTCTGCCTTTGTGTACCAGAAGCTGCTTAGGGCAAAGGAGAAGCACATTGCTGTCTGCCTGGTAGGGCATCTCTAACGAGGGTGCCCTTGGGGTTCTGGCTTGATGTGATTTCTGTTAAGGAAGGACAGTGGCTCTCTATTTGTTCTGATGCTTGTCCATTCTTTTATCCATTCATTTATCTATCTATCCGGCCATGACTCTGTTATTCTTCCATTAGCTCAGCTGCCCATTCATTTTCTACCCATCCATTGTCTCCCACTTACTATCCATCTACCCTCTCCCCCCCTCCATTTGTCTGTCCATCCTATGTGTGTCCGTCCTGTGAAGTTAAATACTCACTCATGGGTCCATCAGACACCTGTCCAATTGCCCCATCTCTGTCCGTCATACCGAGAGTACCTCTGCTGAGCCAGGCCCTGTTCAGCCATAGGGGACCCATGATGGAAGGAGACATGGAAATCAGAGGGGTTAGATGGCACAACCTGGGCAGTGGGAGAAACTGAAGGTCATTGTCTAAGGAGATCCTTTTTCCGTGTCCAGGAGTGCACCCCAGCAGTGAGTGGAACCAGCAGAGGGGCTGCAGAGAGGAGTGACAGACCCTGACTGGCTGTGAGCAGTCAGTCAGGAGATGCTAAGTGCCTCCCGCCCCCGCAGAGATGATTTTGAAGGAAGATGGCAGGCAGGGGCAGGACCAAGGTTTTGGGTGCCTTGAGGTTTATAGGTTGGCCCATGAAATTGATGGGGTCTGTGCTGGCTTGTCATATGTCAACTTGACACACAAACTAGAGTTATCTGAAAGGCGGAAGTTCACCTGAGGAAATGCCTCCATAAGATCCAGCTGTAAGACACTTTCTATTTTGTTTGTTTGTTTGTTTGTTTGTTTTTGAGACAGGGTTTCTCTGTGTAGCCCTGGCTGTTCTGGAACTCGCTTTGTAGATCAGGCTGGCCTCCAATCCACCCTGCCAGCCATTTTCTTAATTACTGATTGATTGAGGGAGGACACAGTCCTTTGTGACTTGCATTGCTGGGTTCTATAAGAGAGTAGGCAGAGCAAGCCAGGGGAAGCAAGCCAGTAAGCAGCACCCCTCCATGGCCTCTGCATCAGCTCCTGCCTCCTGGTTCTTGCCCTGTGTGAGTTCCTGTCCTGATGTGCTTCAGTGATGAACAGTGATGTAGAAGTATAAGCCAAATAAACCCTTTCCTCCCCAGCTTGCTTTTGGTCATGGTGTTTCATCACCGCAATAGAAGCCCTAACACAAGTTGAAACCCATATAGCAGGGTATTGTTGCAACAGACCTGACTATGTTTCAGGGAGGATTGTGGAAAGACTTTGCAACTTTGGGTCAGAAAAGCCATTATTGAGTGTTGAGGGCTCGCTCCGTGGGCTGTTCTGTGGGAGCTTGGAAGATAAGAGTGTTGAGGGCAATGTGGAGGATGGAAGTCTGGCTTGTGACGTTTCAGAGGGAAGACTAGAGACTCTTATCAGGACCATTTGCTATTTTGAATTGAGATTCTGTCGTTGGGATCAGCTGGGGCTGAAGAGTCTCAGCTATGGTTAAGAAGAGCCCAGCATCTTTGGAGGTAAAATCTGGGAAGTGTTTCCTCAGGGTCAGCACACAGAAGCTGTGCTCCTGAAAGTTGTCCCTCAAGCTGACAGCTGAGATACACTACTCTGGCACTGACAGAGATAGTCTAAGAGTCACCCAGATGGTACTGGTTTTAAAGACTTAAAGGGGCCATGGAGAGCAGCTGAGGCTTGGCCCTGTGAGAGGCCAGGAGCCACCATTGGTGAAGGTGCAGCCTCAGCAGCGGTTGATGGCAGGAATGAAGGAGCCTTGTGGAGAAGACACGTCTTGGCACTATGAAGATTGCCTAACAGAGGCTATTGGTGAAAGTGCAGCCCAGTTGAAGCAGAAGGCCCCAGCTTTTTGGAGATGCCAGTACCATGGGATGTCAGCACCAAGAACAGCATCAGCTGTGGAGTCGAGCCAGCTGGAGCCTGGAAGACAAGCTGTGTGTGCTGCAGAGGGCCGAACTGGAGAAGTGATCCAAGCTCACTGAGGAGCCCAGAAGATCGTGAGTGAAGCCCAGATAACTGGACATTGAGTTATTTATATTGTTGGAGTTTGGTTTTTCTTGGTTCAGATGTGGCTCTGCTCTGGGTCTTCCCTCTTGAAGAAGGTATTTAACTTAATTTTGATTTTTAAAGGATCCCAGCTGAAAGATTTTGAGCTTTTAAAAGAGATTTTTGGATTTTTAGAGAGATTGGATATTTTAAATAGACTGAAATTTTAATGTTTGAATTTGTAAAGTCTGTAGCACTTTTTTAAATTTTATTTATTTATTATGTAACTATATTGTGCTGTCTTCAGACACTCCAGAAGAGAACATCAGATCTCATTACGAATAGTTGTGAGCCACCATGTGGTTGCTGACATTTGAACTCAGGACCTTCGGAAGAGCAGTTGGTGCTCTTAACCACTGAGCCATTTCTCCAGCCTGTCTGTAGCACTTTTAAAGTTATTTAAGTTTTAATGTGAGACCTTGAGAATGAATAAGAAAGGAAAGGTGTGACTTAATGGTGATGTGTTTGAGTGTCAAGTTGACAAGGGGTCAGTTGTATGGCCTAGTCTTATGTCAGCTTGGCACTAACTAGAGTTATCTGAAAGGAAGGAACCTCAATTGAGAAGATGCCTTCTTAAGATCCCGCTGAAAGGCATTTTCTTAATTAGTGATTGATGGAGGAGAGCCCAGCCCATTGTGGCTGGAGACATTCCTGGGCTGGTGGTCCTGGGTTCTACAGGAAAGCAAGCTGAGCAAGTCAGGGAAAGCAAGTCAGTAAGTGGCACCCCTCCGTGGCCTCTGCATCAATTCCTGCCTCCAGCATCCTGCTCTGTTTGAGTTCCTGTCCTGCTCCTTTCAGTTGTAAACAGTGATGTGGAAGTGGAAGGTAAATGGACCCTTTCCTTCCAAACTTGCATTTTAGTCATGGTGTTTCATCACTGCAGTAGAAACCCTGATTAAAACAGGATCCCAGGAGAGAGAGGTAAACAAGTGTTGTGTATGGTGTTCTTTCTCTCCAGGGCAAATAATGACCTTACCCTAAGATGCATATATGTTCATCTATCTATCTATCTATCTATCTATCTATCTATCTATCTATCTATCTATCTATCTATCTATCTATCTATCTCTGTGTGTATGTATGTATATATGCATATATATGTATGTATATATATGTGTGTGTATGTGTGTGTGTGTGTGTGTGTGTGTGTGTGTGTGTGTGTATTCATGCTGATTTGCTCCCTTCATCCTATCCTCTTCAAGACCCTTTCAGAGAACTTCAGGAGCCCACTGACCAGCCAGAACGGTCTCCACCCAGAGCAAGCCTTAGTACCTGTCTCTTGCTCTAGAGCGGTTTCCCCTTGGAGAACTTCATGGTGAGTTTCTACCCAAAGGAGGAGATGTGTCAGGCACAGGGTTAGCACTCAGTGGAAAGTCCCTTTTCACCCAGTCCCTGATGAGGTCGCCAGTGAGGTGGTTGACTGCTGGGTTTAGGTTTGTCCCCGACAGAACCTAACTCAGCCCAGACTTATTGTGTCCTCAAGTCCTCTTTGTCACCACACAACTCTGACATCTCCATGGTAGGGTGCTGAGCCACACCCCTGCAAGAGGCTCAGCTAAGGCCTGCCTATGGAAGTGTGGGTGACTTGGGACAAAGCAGGTTAGTTGTGCAGAGTTGCCACCACTACAGATACTTCTTCTCTGGGTTTGCTACAGTCAAACACAGGACAGGAAATGGATATAAACTCAGATGTATCTCCTGTGAGGCTGTGCAGCTGGCTGAGACAGATGCAAAAACAGAATTCACTGTGATAAGTGATGGAGGGAGGGGGGCGCTTGGGAGCCAGGTCAGGGAAGAGAGCAATGACTAGGTCATTTCTGGCATTTTAATGCTGAGGCAGTGACAAGCAGTCACAACAGCCAACGTAAAACCAAAGGGTGAGGAGCAGAATCCACGTTACCCTCTCACTCAGGCTCACACTAAAGCCCTGTGGTGCCACAACCCTCCTGTAAGCATCCCGGAGCTACTGAACTCTGGACACCAAGAACACCAGCCCAAGCTGTGCCTTGTGGGGTCCAGTGAGGACTGACGAAGTGGGAATGGCATCTTGGAACTCGGCCACAGTCATTGTAGTCGCAGACTCTGACAGAGGGGCACGTGGCCACACAAGCTGCATGGCAGTTACAGCATCCTCACAGACCTGCCATGCAAGGGACTGTAACAGGAATCCCAGCTACCTGGGACCAGAGCCAAATAATACCACAAATGACCACACAAAGGCAGAAGGTAAGAACGGACTCTGACCTCCACTTGCATCCGGTGGCTTCTATGACCACCCCATGCCCACACACATCATCCCTACAACACACACATTAATAGAAAAAACAATTAAAGTAACGGCAAAGTACAAATCCCCAACATCGCCCACAGGGAGAAAAACGGCTTCTGTGAATGCTTCAGCTGGGTGCCTTCTGCACAGCCAAGACCAGGCAGTCTATGGGGAAGCACAGACACACAACCGAATCTCTCGAAACATGCAAAAGGAGGTTTGAATAAGAGTAGCAGCCTGAACTTCCTCAGTCTGGAAACTGCTTGCTCCCAGAAGAGCCGTTTCTATCAGGGTGAAGGTCAACACCTCTCTGGTGTGACGCCCACTCCTGTCACAGGGCTCCTTATAGCTGGAATGGAAGGGCTCAGTCGACAGGACAGGGAGAAGGGAAATACAAGGGCAGGAACCCTAAGTGGCCCACAGTTTCCTCCTCTTTTGTAGGAATGAAACTTGGAGTATGAGCAAATATTTAAACAGTGAGGGGGAGAGCACTAGCGATTAGTGATGAATCATTTAGAAAGGGACTCTCTAGGGGTCGGAGAAATGGCTCTGTGGTTAAAGGCACTTGCTTCTCTCCCAGAAGATAGGAGCTTAGTTTTAGTTCCTCATAGCCACATTGGGCCGCTCCAGGTGCTCTGGCACCCTCTTCTGGCTTCTGTGGGATCCTGCGTTCATGTGGCACATGCGTTGCTCATACAGACGTATAGGCACATATATTTTAAATTAAAAGTCTTTTAAAAACCCAAAGAAATAAGAAATAAAAATGGATCTGTGTGGATGTTTAAAAAGGCACACCTTTAGTGGTCCTTTGTAAGTCCTTTGCATGACTTGATGTCCTTGGGTGGAAGTGACTGTTGCATTGAGAGCTCTCTACTCAGGCAGCCTCTGACCTTGGCTTGCCTTTCATATCATGCTATCACCAAGCAGTCCTAGTGTCCCATGACCACTGTTCTTAAAAGATGTCATCAGGGGTCCTCACTGTCTGGGCTGCAGTGGAAGGTTGTTTATGGTCCCCCTGTCCCAGCACAGACTGCTTGAACTTGAACTTGAACTTGCTGTGTAGCTGAAGCAGGCTTTAAACTCATCCTCCTGCTTCCACCTCCCAAATGTAAGGATTACCCTTTATTTATTTGTTTTCATTTATTTATTTATTTATTTATTTATTTATTTATTTATTTATTTATTTTTGTTTGTTTGTTTTAAGACAGGATCTCAGTAGGTAGCCTTGACTGTCCTGGAACTCACTATGTAGCCTGGGCTAGCCTTGAACTCACAGAGATCTGCCTCTGTCTCCCGAGTGCTGGAACTTGTGAGAGAATATGCAGGGTACATATATTGTTTAACAAAAATAATCAGCAAACCACATGTCAGCACCACCCTTGTGAAGAAAGAGGTGCCACCCTGGCAGACTCTGTCCTCTTTCCACAATGCCCCTGCATCAGAGCGGAGCATTGTTTCAGTCTTTAGAAAAGTCCCCCTGGTTTTATATCAACTTTGCCACCTGTGTCTACATTCCTAAACCATGAAGTATGGCTTTGCCTGCTTGAGAAGCCTCCCTCCCTCCTCCCCTCCCTCCCTCCCTCCTTCCCTCTCTCCCTCCCTCCCTCCATGCCCATCTCCCTACTGTACTGGGGCTTTGTGCATACTAGGAAATGCTACCATTTGGCTATAACCACAGTCCTATTTAGAAAGTTTCTTCTTTTGAAGTCCTCTTTTCCCAGGTGTGTCAAGTTGAAACCAACATTAGCCAACACACACACACACACACACACACACACACACACACACACACTAGAAAACCTGCCCAGTGCTTTGCATGTGGGTTCTTTTGGGGTTTTTTTATGTACTCAGAATATCTTGATGAGGGATGAAGCTGATTTTATCTTCTCGGGTTTTTTTCTCTTTCTTTCTTTCTTTCTTTCTTTCTTTCTTTCTTTCTTTCTTTCTTTCTTTCTTCCTTCCTTCCTTTCTTTCTTTCTTTCTTTCTTTCTTTCTTTCTTTCTTTCTTTCTCTCTCTCTTCCTTCCTTTCTTTCTTTCTTTCTTTCTTTCTTTCTTTCTTTCTTTCTTTCTTTCTTTCTTATCAGTCCTTTATTGTTTTGTTTTCCAGCACTATGTGTGTATGTGTGCATGTGTGTATGTATGTATGTGTGTATGAATGTATGTATGTATGTATGTATGTATGTTTATGTATGTGTGTGTATATGCATGTGTGTATGTATGTATGTGTATATGCATGTGTATGTGTGTGTATATATGTATATGTATGTATGTAGTGTATATATGCATGTGTGTGTATATATGTGTATTATGTATGTATGTAGTGTGTATGTGTATATATATGTGTATGTATTATGTATGTATGCATGTGTGTATTGTGTATGTAAGTGTGTATGTGTATATGCATGTGTGTATGTATGTGTATAGGCATGTGTGTACGTGTATATATGTGTTATGTGTGCGTGTGTGTATGTATGTGTGTATATATGTATGTATATGTATTATATGTATATGCATGTGTGTATATGTGCATGTGTGTGCATGTATGTATGCATGTGTGTGTGTGCATGTGCATGTGTATTGGTGTTAGTGCTGGGAATCAAACCCAGGGCCTTGCCCATGCTGAGCAAGCTCTCTGCCTCCTAGCCTAACCTCTGCTCCTAGGACTCTAAGGTGACAGCAGGCTTCTTTATCTCACGGCAAATCTCAAGGGAAAGTTCTTCTTTTTTTTTTAATATTTATTTATTATATGTAAGTACACTGTAGCTGTCTTCAGACACTCCAGAAGAGGGCGACAGATCTTGTTACGGATGTTTGTGAGCCACCATGTGGTTGCTGGGATTTGAACTCAGGACCTCTGAAAGAGCAGTCAGTGCTCTTAACCGCTGAGCCATCTCTCCAGTCCCAAGGGAAAGTTCTTGATGGTTTCATCTGAAGGTATAGTTGATGAGGTGTTTTGGGGCTTCTTTTCTTCTTTTTTCATTTAAAATGTCAGATTTAGGAAGTTCCGTTCTGTTTCTGATTGCTATTTTTTTTTTTTTAATCTTGAATGGGTTGGGTATGATAGTGAATGATTTTGTTTTGTTTTGTTTTTTTGAGACAGGGTTTCTCTGTGTAACTCTGGCTGTCCTGGACCTTGCTCTACAAACTAGACTGGCCTTGAATTCAGAGATCTAACTGCCTCTGCTTCCTGAGGGATTAAAAGTGTGTACCACCACCCTCTGGCAATAGAATTAAGCTGAATCAGAATTATGGGTTCGAGACCAGCCTGAGCTGCATAAAAAGGTCCAATCTCAACAAGCCCCCAAAAATAAAGAGTATGAATAATGTCAAATTTCAACCCACACTTCTCTTGGATATATTGTAGTGATTACTTTAATTTTCCTCTTCAAAGTGGATCTCGGAAGGATCTGTTCCTGCCACGGCCACAGTCATTTTCCTCTCTTGCCTTGGTTGAATGGAACTCAATTAGACAATGTCTTTTCATTGGAACTAGAGTTAGTCTGCTAATAGTTTGCTAAGAACATCAGAAGGGGAGGGAAAGGAGGAGGGAAAGAAGAAAAAGAAGGGAGGAGACAAAGAGAGTATTTTTTTTCCTGTTTGTTGCTGAGTTTGAGGGTCTAGATTATATTTTCCCCAGCAAAAGATTCAGAGTCTCCACAGGGTTAGGAGCAACTTGGAGCCGTTAGTTCTCCTGGGAATGTTGTGTAGAATTTGCCGGTGAAGCCGTCTGCACTTGACTTTGCATTGTGGGAAAGTTTGTGAATCCAGCTACAAGTTCTTCAGTGTATTGGACCTTTCAGGGTTTCCATCTCTTCTTTCAAAGTTATTAATGACATTTTATTTAGTGTGCATGTGTGTTTGTGAATGGATGTGGGAACTTGTACCACAGTGCGTGTGTGGTCACCAGAGGACAGCATCAGAGAGTTGGTTCTCTTTTCTACCATTTGGGTTCCAGGGACGTAACTCACGCTTAGTAGCAAGCACCTTTACCTGTTCAGCCATCTCACCAGGCCCTAGTTACTTTTAACTGACTTCTACCATGCCAGAGGAACGGTATGGACAGCTACAGTCGCTGGAAATCTATTGAGATTTACTTATAATCAAGAGTATGAGTCATGTTTATAAGTGTGCTAGGAGTGCTTAAAAACATATGTCTTCAACTTGGGTCTCCTAATTTATATTGTTCATTCAATTTAATTCATTAATTTAGTTGATTAATTTAATCTAATCCTTCAGTTCTTCTATACCACTTTGTATTCTTTCTAACAAACTGAAAAGGCATCTTCAAGCTATTGTACTGATTGTATGCATTGTATATATTGATTTTTGTCGTATTATTATTAACTTTTGCTTTATACCTTCCAGGCTCATGATAGGAGTAGAAATCTAATATTATCATGTTCTTTTAGTAAAATTAACTTTTGCTGTTATCTCTACCTCCAGGAGTGCTTTTTGCCTAATGTCTCTTTAAGTCAGTAGAAATACCTCTATCTTTTTAAAGATTGATTTATTTACTTTTTATTTGTGTGTCTGTGTCTCTGTGTGTGTCTGTGTGTGTTGGTGGCCACAGAAGCCAGAGGAAGGCATCAGATCCCCTGGAACTGGAGTTGTGGGTGATTATGAGCCTTCCTATATGGGTGCTGGGAACCTAACGTGGGCTCTCTGGAAGGGCTTCAAGGGCTCTTAAACACTGAGCCATCTCTGCAGCCCAGCTTTCTTTGTTTCTTTGTTTCTTTCTTTGTTTCTTTGTTTCTCTCTCTCTCTCTCTCTCTCTCTCTCTCTCTCTCTCTCACTAGTATTTATATCTTTTGTCTCCTTTTATGTTTTAGGACTGTCTCCTTTTGTATTTATCTCCATCCAATCAGAAATAAGTTTTCTTCAGCTGCAGCATTTGGTGCATTTATATTTCATGTAAACATAAATATCATGCATGCCTGACATAAATATTTGAAATTAACCCTATTACCTTACACTGTGTAATGAATTTTACCCATCCTATTCTTTTCTTCTTCTCCGCTTCTAAAAGTTATTTATGTGTATTTTGTCACCGTATTTGCCTTCTGAATTTGAAGTGGCAGCTCGGTTTCTAGTCCTTTACTGCAACCTTTTCTGTCTAAAGTGCTAGGTGATAAACATTCTGGCGTTTGTGGCTCTTAGAGTGTCCTCATGTCAAGGGGAATCTGTTTAATGACTCCCCTCCCATGCTGGCCCTGGGCTTGACTTCTGTCTTGCTTATAGAGAAAGTGCTGGGACCTAAGAACATGTGCTTGTCTGCCGGTGTCCTTGGCACCGAGGTGGCTTCAGTGGTCTTGTTAAGTTCCAGTTCTCCAACCCCCTTCAAGCTCTTCAGCATTGTGCTAAGTCCAGCAGAAAGAAGAGGCCCTCTATTTCCAGAAATGGAAATCTCGCAGTTAGTTTTTACGTTCCTGGAGCTTGAGGCTACAAAAGGATACATTCATTACATTGCCAGCTTGTGTTGCATTCCATAAATCACATTGCTGTAACACTGTAGTCTACCTACACTGAGCCCGTGGGCTGTGGCCACCCATGCATGGGCCACAAGCTTGCTGTGCCTTCTGAGGTGGTATACTTGGAAGTGAGTTAACATGGGCATGAGTTTGCATGGCAGACGTGAAGCTGAAGATGTTCTGGGGAGGCAGGAGGGTAGATCACATAGCTCAGTGACCACTCCTGTCTACTTGTCCTCAGACAATTGCTCTGAGATCTCTCCTGCCTCCTCTCCCATGGTTTAGGGATTAAGAGTAGAGTTGATGGGCTCTGAGCTTGAACTTGGAAGTCAGGTTGGTCTGGTGGGGACCCCAGTTTCCCCACCAGTGGACCTGGGACCTTCCACACTGCCTTGACTAGATCTGCATGAAGGAGATGATCATAGCAGGAACTGGCTCAGAAAACTGAACAGAGAATTCGCAACGTGATTCGTCTTTAACGGGGTGCTGCTGTGGGGTTAGTGCTACAAAACCGGCTCTTAAAAGATTTTACAGGGCCGGGCGTGGTGGCGCACGCCTTTAATCCCAGCACTTGGGAGGCAGGCGGATTTCTGAGTTCGAGGCCAGCCTGGTCTACAGAGTAAGTTCCAGGGCAGCCAGAGCTACACAGAGAAACCCTGTCTCGAAAAACCAAAAAAAAAAAAAAAAAAAAAAAAGATTTTACAGGGGGCTGGAGAGATGGGTCAGCACTTAAGGGCACTGGTTGCTCTTCCAGAGGTCCTGAGGTCAATTCCAAGCAACCACGTGGTTGGTGGCTTACAACCATTTATAATGGGATCTGATGCCCTCTTTTGGCACACAGGCATACATGCAGATAGAACACTCATATACATCAATGGAGCAACCAATCAATTAAAGACAGTATAGACATTATAGTAGATGTCTTTGTGCCTTTGAGGTCAGCTGGAGACAGTGACCTTTACTATCACTAGGGCCATTTTCATCTTGCAGGCGCCATCGGAAAGATCAGAAACTGAGGTCCAGAGAGGGCATAGATTCAGCTAAGGCCACCCACCAGACATCAGGGAAGCAAGAGTCCAAGCTTTGAGTTCTGCTTCCATCGATGGCTGTGCAGTCCAGTCTAGTCTGTACTTTCCAGGGCCTCTGCTTCCCCATTGATCAACCAAGAGGAAGGGATGGTCATCCCTTCTGTAGGGTAAAAGGACCAGAAAAAAAAAAAAAAAAAAAACCTGACCCTGACTTTGACACAAAGTCCCAAGAAATAGAATTCTACCAATCCCTGAACACAAAATCCCACCAATCCCTGAGCTTGCCCCAAGATTAGGCCACAAAAATTCCACCAATCCCAGGCCACCTTAGAAAGCCCCACTCCCAAGAAATCCTTTCTAAGGCCTGCTGGCTGCTTAGTTCCCTGCTGCTTCTTGCCCCAGCACAGGCAGCCACCCTCCTGGGTAATAAATCTCTCGTGTGAGGTTTGTTGTGAGGTGTGACTTTATGGTATTGCATGGCTCCCAGTTGCCAGGATACAATTGGAGTAGAGCTGCAATACTTTCCCTAGGAAAACCTCCTCCTGCTGGAGTAGAGATGTCCCCAGCTTCTAGCTCCATCTGACTCCTGGGGACCAAGTCCAAGGTCTGCTCGGGGAGGTTAGTGGGATCCTGGCTTCCAAGGTGACCCTAGAACCTTACAGGGGCTGTGGCATGGGCAGCGGACAATGTGAAGCTGCTGTCCCCAAAATGCACAGGCTTGAAGAGACCCAGTCTGAGCTCTGCCACACCCATAGCATGTTTTATAGGTGTTGGCAGCTCCTTGGAGTTTCTCCCAAGGTTGTGGACCTGGCACGTTGGGACTTGGGACTCCGTGGAAGCTGGGAAGCCTTTGGCAGGCGCAGCCCCCTCTCTGGGTTTCTGAACTCTTCTAGGTTCTGAGATCATTAGAATACTGGGATCTGGAGTCTAACTGGGCCTCCCATCAGCCTCTGTCCTTTCTAGGCTCAGTTTCTGCTCAGTGAAATGTCACTACCGGAGTGTAGATAATCCTGAAGAGTCCCTTCAGGCAAAAGTGTTACCATCCTCTGAGCCTGGCTTTGGTTGCCATTTCCCCATCTGAGGATGGAGAGGAAAACATTGCATGTGTGTATTTGGAACAAAGGTCCTCCAGCTACCTGGGCCTCATGACCTAGGTCTGACTTCTCTGGGCCTCATGTCAATATCCTGCCCCTTCCCACCCTGGTTGCCATGGCTCCTGGAGGTCATTGGCCCAGGATCTGTGCTTAGCAAGGCAAAAGTAGCCTAGTCCATCCCTCTAACAGATTCATGGCTAGAGCCGGTTCATGGAACTAGAGGGCCTTGTCTACAGAGCTCTGGAGTAGATTCTGGAGCTTCTTGGGCAGAAACTTCTTGTACATACCCAGATCCTGCCCTGCCTCCAGACCAATGGCCAAATTAGTTATGTAGGGTTCCCAGGCTGTAGGCAGGTAATTGCTTTATTAGTAAAACACAAAGACTTTAATGAGCAATTAATTAGTAGGTGGTGATTGCTAGAACCACTCATTTCTAGTGAGACTAATCTTATTAACCACTTAGGGAGGACTGATGCCAATGGGTTTGTAACCCTCAAGATCCTCTGGGAAATGAAAGGCAATGGTTTGTCACCCTAGAAGGCCCACGGGAGACCAGGAAGTTTGCCTGATAAACCTGCCTCTCTCAGTCCACACACAGAGGCATTGTCACGGTGCCCATTGTCCAGATGAAGGAGCTGAGCCCCAGAAGGTTCATTCCCTTCTCCACGGTCACACAATCAAGTGGAAATGTTTCCTAGTCAGTCCCATTGCAGAGTCCCCCCCCTCCCCCCTTTGGGGTAGCGTCTCATGTAGGATCAGACTTGCTGTCTTGCTAAGGCTGATCTTGAGCTTCCGGTCCCCCTGCCTCCACCTCCTGTGTCCACACACACACACACACAGATATGCGTGTCATCATGTCAAGTGGTATTCTTCCCTTGCGGCCTCTCACATTCCTTCTCTTTCCTTTGATGGCTAGTCATTAGGGAGATGTTTCCCAGCTCCCCTTTTTAGCCACAAAAGAAGCCCTTGGGACTTCAGACCCATGAGGCAGGCCTGTCCCCATAGCCCCTCTTCTGCTCCCTAGCTGCCAGTTTCCACCTATAATTTCCAGTTTCTTCTTTGTCTGCCCACTTCTCTTACCCAGGGCAGAACATTGAGTCACACTCACAAGATTAACTTTAAAATTTTAAATATTATTTTATCTGTGTAGATGCTTTGTCTGTGTGTGTACCTGTGCACCACATGAGTGCCTGTGCCAGAGACCAGAGGAGGGCATCAGGTCCCCAGGAACTGGAATTACAGATAGTCATTAGTCACCATGTGGGTGACTGGGAATCGAACCCAGGTCCTCTGGTCCTCTGGTCCACCAAAGTGTGTCCAGTGCTCTTTTTTTGTTTGTTTGTTTTTGTTTTTCGAGACAGGGTTTCTCTGTGTAGCCCTGGCTTTCCTGGAACTCACTCTGTAGACCAGGCTGGCCTTGAACTCAGAAATCCGCCTGTCTCTGCCTCCCAAATGTTGGGATTAAAGGCAAGTGACACCACTGCCGGGCATGTCCGGTGCTCTTAACCATTGAGCTATCTCTCCAGCCCTGTGATTAACTTTAACATATTTATTTTTATCATCTTAATTTGTGTGTGTGTGTGTGTGTCCGTCCTCCTTACAGGTCATAAGAGGATGTAGGAACCTGGGAGGTTGTGAGTTATCCAAAAAAATGTGCTGGGACTTGAACTTGTAAGTATTTACTCTTAACCATCTCTCCAGCCAGACTATTAACATTTTTAAAATTATGTTTTTTTTTTTAATGTGTGTGTGTGTGTGTGTGTGTACATGCCATGGCACAGATGTTGGGTATGGGGGCAAACTTTTAGGAGTCTGTTCTATTTCTACCATATGAGTCCCAGGGAACAAACTCAGGTTGTCAGCTTGATGGCAGATGCTTTGTTCACTGAGCCATCTCATCGGCTACAAGGTTAACTTAATTTTAGTATCACGATTAACCTCTTCTTTAATTATGACCTGTGTCCCAGATTATTTAAACTGGGGAGCTATTGTGTTTTCTTTTAAAAAGCAATTGTTTTTTAATTGAACACAAAAATATCAACTAGACATGATGCTACACACATTTAACCCCCAGAACTCAGGCACGGGGCAAAAGAGTTGTTAGTTTCAAAAGTTATGATCAAGCCAGGCATGGTGGTGTACGCCTTTAATCCAGCACTCAGGAGGCTGAGGCAGGCAGATTTCTGAGTTCGAGGCCAGTCTGGTCTACAGAATGAGTTCCAAGACAGCCAGGGCTATACAGAGAAACCCTGTCTTGAAAAACAAAACAAAACAAAACAAAACAAAACAAAACAAGGAGTCTGGGGCCAGGCTGGGTTACATATCAAAGCAGAACAGAGTAACAGCAGCGGCAGCAGCAGCAACAAGAAAAACAACTCAGAAGGTAATGTCAGGTAAATATTTAACAGGTTTTATTCTTAGCTTTAGAAGAAGAGGTCAACATGGCTCTTTTTGAAGTGATCTGGGATCAATTTTCTCTGGCCTAGGAGGGGGTTTCCATGAGGGACATCTTCAAGCCTTCAGACCCATGGGGATGTTTGTCCCCACAGCCTTCCTCCTCCTCCACATCCATCATCCAAGAGCAGGCCCTTGGGGGAAGTTAACTTTCCTCCCCAGCCAACGGCTCGTGCTGGTGTGTGCTCACGTCTCTCTCTGAAAAAATGTTATCAACCGTCTGCACTCATGCATTTAGACCGATCAGATCACCGTTGCCTGTGGGGGAAGGGGAGGGAGACAGACTGCCCGGGGAACACAGGAACTCCTGAAAGACTGACATATCTTGATTAGGTGAGGGTCCTGGTTGCACAAGCAATACACACGCTGAGTCACTGTGCTGTGGCTTGCACAAAACCAACGTGAAATGTAGAAATTTTAAGGCAGACAAGTCAAGACGATTTGAGATGAGAAGCTAAACCCAAGCCACAATCTTGAGTTGTACTTCTGAGTTGGGAGCCCTGTGCTCAGCCTCACTCTGGAGAGGCTAGCTCTCATTGAGTGGTTATTCCAGATGTCCCCAAAGCCAGTGTTAACAGAGTTCCATCATATGCCAGGCTTGACAGGAGTGCCCAGAGTGTCAGAGAGATGTCTGTCAAAGGGATATCATGTCTGTAGGAAAGAATGGCTTTGTCGGTAGAGAGGTTTGGGATAGCTGCTCTCCAACAGGAACAAATAGCAAATCCTATTTCTCGTGATAAGCCCGTATAGACACTCCAGTGACTGAAAAATGTAACAGTGCTAAAATATATAAAATATTTTAAAATTAATATAATAGAATATAAACTATTTATATAATATAAAAAAAAACTGGTGTACCTCACTCTGGCCCACCAACCTTCTCTGGGCCTTGTCCCCTCTCAGTGTCATGGTACAAGGAGATGTAGGTAAGTCTCAAGGGTCACCTGCTCTGCCCACTGGGCAGTCCCTCCTTTTAGAATAAGTCAAGAGTGTATGACATTTCTTTGCTCAAAGATATATGAAGAAACTGGGCACAGAGTAGGCTGCGGGAAGGTGTGTGCCTCGTATGCATTAAGGAATTAAGGTTGTAATATGCGGAAGGCTCTATGAGTCGGTGGGATATTACGAGAGTTCTAACTAAAATGGGCAAAGGATGCAGATTTGTATTTCACAGGGTAACATGGATGATGAACTTAGCAAAAATGTTTAGTCACACGTGGTGACATGAGTTAGAAAATGCACAGGATGAGGTGTGTGCAGTGGACGCAGTGGATGCAGTGGGCGTGGGCTTTCAAGGTCATCCTCAGCAAGGAGAGAGTTCAAGGTCAGTCTCTGCTTAAGACACCCTGTCTCAAAAAATAAACCATCAAACAAAAAATCAAAAAGAAAACGCAGGGTGAACATACCCGGTATCAATATGACTCAGTTAAAGCTATCTTATGGCATTTGTGGGTGGATTCTAGTTGTTAGTGCTTTTTAATAAAAGCTTCAATTACACAAACTCTGTGGCCTAGTCACCTCTTTTAGAAATGCTTCTGTCACTGGGTGGTGGTGGCACACGCCTTTAATCCCAGCACTCCAGAGGCAGAGGCAGGTGGATTTCTGAGTTTGAGGCCAGCCTGGTCTACAAAGTGAGTTCCAGGACAGCCAAGGCTACACAGAGAAACCCTGTCTCGAAACAAACAAACAAAAACAAAAAGAAAGAAAGAATGAAAGAAAGAGAAAAAGAAAAAGAACTGCCTTTGTCAAAAAGAGTCATTGTTCTGCCCAAGAAGACCTGCCAATCGCTGCAAAGTGCGTTACACTGAACGTGAAAGCTGCCTGGTATAACTAATTTTACATCCCATGCATTGAAATTTTTGCAATAACTAAAAAGGACGACGTAGAACTTTCTGTAATCATGTGGACTGGCAGGCACTATACCTGGGCAAGCAAGGAAAGAGAAGTGACTGCTTGCGTTAAGGGTTAATTAGAACAGTGCCCCTAGTGGCCACTTACTGCATTATACCAGAAGCCTGTTCTGTAGTCGGAGAAACTTGGACCTTAGAGGGATTGAGAAGTTTGCCTAAAGCCAGATATCTGCTCATTTATAGAGACCGACCGACCATGCAACCTGACTGCACAAGTCGATCATGAAACCCTGAGAGTGGCTTTCCAGATCCAAACAGGTCTGTGACTGGCAGCAATGTCACAAACCAACACTGGAGAGTATGGTCACTTAAACAAACAACACTACCAACAGACTTAAAACCCAAACTAATAAAGAGGGCTTACAGTAAAAAGTCTGGGTTCTCAGCAAACTCCTCCACACACTTTTGGCTTTTGTGGCTGCCTCTAGGCAGTAAATAACATGCCTAGCCTGCTGTTTCTTGATTTATTGACTTTGGACTGGAGCTATCAACTTCTACAAGTACTGGAGAGAGCCACCTTACTTCCCCTTCCTGTTGTCGCCTTGCTTTGTTAAGTAGACGCTCTTGCGCAGACTCCTGCATGGACCTTGGCTTGGGCATTTGCAACTTTGTTTCCAAGATGAGTTCAAAGTCAAGGATTCTGGCCCTTGACAGGATCGTGTGGAAGGAGAACCTGGCCTACCTGGTCCCTAGCCCATGCTGTTTCCTCTGAGTAACTCAGCCTGCAGTGGCTCTACAGAGCTGTGTGAGCACCCTGGCTAAGTACCTAAGAGAGGCTGGCAGAGGCTGTTACTTAGAGATGAGGGCAGGAGTGTTTGAGGGGGCAAGTGAAGCCAGTAAGCACTTTATTCTCCTCCATTGGTCTTTTCTGCACATCTGGCTTTCCAGATCACAAGCCCTGGATCTCCAGAGAAAGATGAGCCAGTAGCTGAAGCCAGTGGAAGGCTCGCACCCAGCACCCAAGGTTTTGGGGGGGAAAAGAACTGCCTTTCTATTGCCAAGTCTTGAGTCACCTGGTAGAAACTTCAAATGACAGAATTGGCACTGGGCACCAATTCAAACCTGTTTAGTCAGAGGCCAGGCAAGATGCCAAACTGCCCAGACAGGACAGTGATTGGCAGGGGCCACACAACAGCTGAGGGCACAGGAGTCCTTAGAGCCTCTTTATCTTAGGGAAGAACATGGGTCCTGTTTGTGGCTTTGCATATAGAGAGGCCCTGTACTCATTACGTTACAGACTTTACTGTGCCTGGGCGTCCCAGCCTGTAAAATGGTTAGATAGGCAAGCAGGGGGTAGGCATTTGAGGACTCTGGTTTTGAAATTCCGAACTGAGGCTGGCTCAGGGGTAATAATACACGAGAGATCCTGTCTTCTATCTCCAGCACCATGAACAATAAATAAATAAATACATGTAAAAAGAAACAAATAATACCAGCTGAGGAAGATTCTTGCAGCTGTGCTAGGTGGACTGTTACTATGGCTATGGTAATGCCCACAAGGTGATTGTTAGACAGGGAATGGTCCAGACTGTTTAGGGTGAGTATGGCCAGGTAGGGTACCAGATATGCATCCTTCTTTTGCTCTCTACTCCAAGATATGCCTTCATCTGAGCTCATGGCCAACAGCATGTGTTCATACTCAGAATAGTAAGTTGGGGAAGATGGAAATGCATGGCTCTTGTTTTTAAAACTCTTTAGAATATTATGTATGTATGTATGTATGTATGTATGTATGTATGTATGTATTGTGTATGTGTGTTTGGCCACACATACCATGTGCGCGTGGAGGTCAGAGGTCAACTTATGGAGACAGCTCTCTCCTTCCACCATGGGGGTCCCAGGGATCAAACCTAGGCTGTCAGTGGTAGCAACTACATTTAACCTGATCCCTCTCACTGCCTGGGCCTCTGATGCTCAGGAATGGGGAGTCCAGCAGTGCAGGCTCAGGTTCCAGGGGCCACCTATTGTCCAGTGCTCAGTCACCTGGCCACCCTTAACTGCAAGGTGACCCAGCCAAGGAAGTCTGGACCCAGCTGTAAAACAGGGGTTCTGCTCCTCACAGTGGTGGTGGCATTGGGAAGCAGCCAGCCTTGACACTGACTCGAGAAGGTCCCAGTTGGAGCCGGGGCTGGGTTCTGACTTTAGATGGACTCCATTCCACCTCCAATGGCTTTCCATCCTTCAACCACTGCCAAATTTTTAATAGTTGGATTTCTCACATAAAATTCACATTTCTAATTTCTCTGGCAAAAACTGAGGACCAGGGCTGGAGAGATGGCTCAGTGGTTAAGAGCACTGACTGCTCTTCTGAAGGTACTGAGTTAAAGTCCCAGCAACCACATGGTGGCTCACAACCATCTATAATGAGATCTGATGCCCTCTTCTGGTGGGTCTGAAGACAAGCTACATTGTACTTACATATAATAATAAATTAATCTTTGGGCCGGAGTGAGTAAAGGCCCAGAGTTCAATTCCCAGCAACCACATGATGGCTCGAACCATCTGCACAGTTACAGTGTACTCAAATACATAAAATAAATCTTTAAAACAAGCAAGCAAGTAAACAAACAAACACCCCTGAGCACCAGACTACATGGTCCCGTATTTACTGCAGCGAACATCCTCTGAGCTGGGCACTGCTGTTGAGCACTGGGCTCTCTTGTTCATGCTCTCTCCCTCCTCCTGCTGGTTCCACCTCCCTGCTCTGGGCCAGTTTTGTCGCCTGGCTTATGAGTATCATGGTTTGTAATTCTTGTCCCAGTACAGCTACCAGCATGCAAGAGACAAAGAAATTGAGGCCAGAGAAACAAGGGACCAACCCCCAGGAAGATCTCAGCATACCTCCTGCCTCACAGGACACCCCAGGCCCAGCCAGGTGCTTCTGTGCCTGGGAGGAAGAATGTCCTCTTGTGGAGAAACAGGTAGGCTTGGGTCTGGTCTCCAACCTGAATTCTGTCCTCTTCTAAATACAGCAGGTGACAATAGTTCTCCAAGACTCATATTCAGACTTTATCTTTGGCAGGGCATCCACAGAGTCTGCTTCCTTGGAGCTCAAGGGACAGTGAATATCTACTGTGTCTCTTAACTGGACCAGATGTGATATGAACTCAGGAGATGTGAGAAAGCAAAGGTTTGCCTCCCAACTTGATGTGGAAAGTCTGTGGCTACCGGGTCTGTGTAAGCTGCAGTTTCTTTCTTCTGTGGTTGTGGCCAGAACCATGGTACTAAAGCTATGGTGAGAACAGCCCCGGACAGGGTGTAGAGGTGAGACTGAGCCCTGAAAACACAATGTCTTCTTGGCTATAGGAGCAGAGCTGCAGGCCTTAGCGTTCTCCAGCCCCTGGGGCTGCCTTCTGGGGATTTAGTTATGGCCCGGGTTGGTATAACCTTGGGAAGACCCAGCTTTCCCTTTGAGTCAGCTATTTTAAGGAATGACATGTTTCAGAACTGGGCTCAGCCTTCGATGCATCCCCACATCTGGTTTTGGTCTCCGGATAACCTGTGTGTGTACCTAGATACTCATGAGTTTTGTTTTGAACAAACAACCTTTGCACAGCCACAATGGAAATAGTTCTAACGTGGTTTTTAAACAGCACCCACAGTCCCAGCCCATGGTTCTGCATCCTTGCAGCATTGCCTGAGAGCTTGTGACAACTGGGGCACTGCATGGTGGGAAACACAGGCTTAGACAGGAAAGTTGAGGCCCCAGTGGTAGGTCACCTCCTTAAGGTCACTTGAACCCAGTTTGAGAGTCTGCCCCTTACTGCTCCTCAGAATGGCACTCCTTACCCCACACTGCTACTGTGCTCAGGCCTTGGCTTAAATACTCTAATTCTTGCTATATAGATGCTTGCCATGTAGATGGTCCCTAGGTACCAGCTCTACCTTGGAGGAGAAATACTCTTGAGACAAGCAAGGGCACAGCCTTTGTGGTCTCTGTTTCTACTAAAGTGACCACTGTAGTAAGCATGCTGTCGTTTGCCTAGAACCAAGCAGTTTCTTAGAGTGCAGCACTTTTTAGGCAAAAACAATCGTGGACAGAATGAGGTAGTTGGTTCCCTCCAGGTGAAAGCTGGGGCCAGTTGTTCCTGGCACGGGGCATGTAGACTCTTTCTAGCTCCTTGCTTGTGAGCCTGACAGCCCTGTCACGGTCACTTGTCACCAGAGTGTCCCTTCCTGTGTCTTCCCCGAGATGAGGAGACCAGGCCTCTGGAGTTCCACAGAGGAAACATACAAGACTCAAACCCAAAGTGTGACCCATCTCTTATCTGAGCCCACAGGAGACCCAGAGCTCACAAAGCTACTTAGTAAATGTTTAGACCACCTGCAGCTTGGCTGTTACTGACTGTGAATGGACAGGACTGGGAAGTCTCTGCCCTTCCTCCCCCCCCCTCCCTCCCTCCCTCCCTCCCTCCCTCCCTCCCTCCCTCCCTCCCTCCACTCAGATACCTCAAATTAAAGTTCAGCATGTGCATGTGGTCCCAACTACGTGGTAGGATGAGGCAGGAGGATTGCTTAAGGCCAGAAGTTTAGAACCAGTCTACAGACAGCAAGTCCTGATCACAAGAAAATAGAAAGAAAGCTGAAGGGCGAGGGAGAGGAGATGAGGAGGAGGAGGGAGAGGAGGGAGAGGAAGAGGGAAAGGGGGCAGGAAAAGGGAAGGAGGGAGAGGAGGGGGAACGAAGAGGAGGGGAGAAGGGAGAAGAGAAAGAAGGAAAAGGGGAAGAGGGGAAGAAGGAAATGGAAGGAAGGAGAGGAGGAGAGAGAAGAAGAAGAGAGAAGAGGGAAGGGGAGGAGGGGAGGAATTCGGTTACATAAACAAAATTATAAAGTAGTAAAACTCAGAGTGAAGAACTTTTTTCTTTGCATTCTGAGACAGGCTCTCACTCTGCTGGCTTGGAATTTACAGAGATCCTCCTGCCTCTGCCTCCAGAGTGCTGGGATTAAAAGTATGTGTGTGTGTCACCATGCCCCACAATGGAGCACTTTCTAGTTATTACATTTAACTCTAATCTGTCACCATTGCTCAGCTCCTGTCTCCTTTTGCCTCCTTTGTCATGGGAATCAAGGTTCTGGGACCCAAGCACTGGATGGTTTGACAGGTGTGAGGGCAGGGTCTTTCCTGAGTTCGTCCTGTTAGCTGGAGGCTCCTAGGGACAAGCCTTATAAAACAGGGAAAGTGGGCCCAGACAGGCATGCAGGGAATAGAAGCAGAGGCCCAGCAATGCTACCTGGTCCAGAAATGTCAAAGATGGCCTTCATCCACCAGAAGATGGGAAGAAATGTTCTTGGAACCTTCAGAAGGAACCAGCCCTGCTGACTCCTTCTGGACTCCAGAACCAACAAGACATTTGTGTTCTTTAAGCCACTCGGTCTTTAGTACTTCGTTATAGAACCCAGGCAGACCCCTATACCTTGAGGTTGGTGACATTTACTACATGAAGATCGTGGCAATGCTGAGCCTTGGGCTGGAGAGATGGCTCAGTGGTTAAAACCACTGACTGCTCTTCCAGAGGTCCTGAGTTCAATTCCCAGCAACCACATGATGGCTCACAACCATCTATAATGGGATTCCAGTGCCCTTTTCTGGTGTGTCTGAAGACAGCAACAGTGTACTCATACAGAAAATAGATAAATACATCTTTTAAAAAGAACACAGCAGGGCGTGGTGGCACATGCCTTTAATCCCAGTACTCGGGAAGCAGAGGCAGGCGAATTTCTGAGTTCAAGGCCAGCCTGGTCTACACAGTGAGTTCCAGGACAGCCAGGGCTATACAGAGAGACCCTGTCTCAAAAAACAAACAGAAAAAAAAAAAAGAAAGAAAGAACACAAATGTGTTGTTGGTTCTGGTCAAGGGTTAAGGTGTTAACAGGGTTGGTTCCTTCTGAGGGCCACAAGAACATTTCTTCCTGGCTTCTGGTGGATGGAGGCCATCTTTGGATGGAGGCCATCTTTGACATTCCTGGATCTGGTAGCAGAACCAAGTCAGGCAGAGTGGCCGATTCTGGCCTGCTCAGGACAGACAGATCCAAGGCTGCCTAACTTGCAGCTTCCCTGGTAACTGGAGTATGTGTCTCTCCCCGGGAGGGAGGTGTCCTCTCCTAGTTCTCACCATACTTAACCAGCTGTCAGCTTCTCTACACTTGGGCCCATCCCCTTCTAAGCCTCCCCATCCTGTCTGTGCCCTGAGTCTCTTCCTCACTCTTGGGTTATATGTAAATATTCATCTTCATATTTCCTGGGTTACCCCATTACTCCTGCAAGTTTGAAACCTCTTTCCTGTCTTCATCAAGGCATGAGTACCCTAAAAAACAGACATATGTGTGTCTGGTCCCATAGAGACCATCCTGACACTTGGAAGATGAACAAATGAGATACATCAAGTAAGACTTCATGATGTAGATAAGCCAGGGATGGCATCCATTCAAGATGCTTTTGCTGGCTTTGCCTGGCAATGCAGTTACATTTGAGTCTCAGCCTCCTAGTCCACAATCCCTGGACGAGACTCAGTGCTTGGACGGGACCTGAACACACAGGGACTCCAAGGTGTTGAATGTTCTTACAAGTAAAAGGATGTGGGACTTCAGGGGAGGGGGGTGCCAGGGAAAGAGCTAACTTCCCTGGTTAAGAGGGAGAGGACAGGTGAAGTTTCTCTGGCAGAGGAGGGATGAGAAGTGGGTTCCCTGTGTGGGTGGAACCCTTCTTTGGGGCCAACCCCTTCTATGCTTTTCTACTGTGGGCCCCGATGTGACATTTGGTTTCCCCCAGTTTCCTGTGTCTGTCTAGTGGGCTCAGGGGGAGTGCCAACTCCAGGCTGAGGTGACGGTGAGGGCTGCAAATGTGACTCAGTCACCTCAAGAAACAGGGCCAACCTGGAGAAGAGCGATGTCACGGAACACTGAGGATGTGGCCCGATAGTGTCGATTCACCGTGGAGTGGCACAGGCACGTCTTTCTTGCCTGTAAAACGAGGGCAGATATTACTCTTAGGTCTGCTGGCTGCTGGCATGGGTGTGTCTTCCAGCAGTATCCTCCCCCATGTCCCCCACTCCATCTCCTCATGTGACTTACTTGAAAACACATCAGGATGGACCTCTCATTGTCCCCTACGGACTGAAGATCTAAGAAAGGCTCCAGCTCCGAAGCACTGAAGTGCTACTGGGTGGCAAACGCTCAGACAGCAACAGGGTGCGCGGGGGTGGGGGGTGGTTTCCCAGTTCTAGATTGGGCACAGATGGATGACTCTGTATGGAGGAATCTAGATGCCAGACTTGACCTCGACCAAAGGACACAAAGCTTCTACGAATGAGCTCACTGAGAACTTAGCCCAGTCAGGCTCTGCTGCACAGCCCAGGGTGGCCTTGAACTCTCCACCCTCTTGCCAGAGCCTCTCGCTGGGATGTGATAGCCATCACACCAGGCTTACCATGAGCTAGGCAGTGCCATCAGCTACCCATCCCGACTCTTTTCTGCAGAGCATGGTGAGACAGCCCGGCATGCTACTGGGGGTGGGCTCTAGAGCAGTGAGCTCACACACCCACATGCCCCTGAAGAATGGCTTCTGCCAGGGGTGGCCATAGGGAGACAGTCCTTGTCCCTGGAAGCAGTGGGGACCACCTCCATTCAGTAGCAGGAACAGCACTGAGCGCAGGGAGGATTGCCAAAAGCCAGTAACTTAACCTTCTGCTCTGCACTGGGGATGGGGAGCATTTATGGGGTATTTAGACATGTGTCAGCCATTGAGAGGGACTGAGTGTCTTCTCAGGGAGTCCTCACAGCCTGGAAAGGTGCCCCTAACACCTGCTGTGCACACATAGGAGGCTGAGGGAGGTGACTGAACAGCAGGTGGGGCTGGGCTTCAGGCAGTCTGAACTAGCAATCCCCACCCCCACCCCTTACCCCACCCTACCCCCACCTCATCATTTCTACTGCCCGCCCCACAGGGTGTTTGTTTTCTGAACCAGAGAGGCCCAGGCACCTAGGACTTACTAGGCAAATATTAGCTCAGTGGATAAATACAGGAACTAGGGAAAAATGCCCCAGTCAGAAGCCCTGCCTGAGTTCACACCTGCCACCGTGGGTGAAGCCAACACCTTCGCAAGGTTCAAGAGGAGCTCAGCCATGGCTTTCCACAGAGATGGGGAGCTCACCCCCTGACCTTGTGGGCTCCACCAGCTCTGAGAGGGAACATGGAAGCTTGAAAACACGGGGTACACACCTGGGGACTCCCTCACCTTCTCACGAGGTACCCAGGAAGGGGAGGGCTCTGTATTCTTTTCTCTGTCGTCAGTGATGGGTGGGAACAAGCCTGATTCTGGAGTTCAGCTGCCTGGGTGTGACTTCAAGCCTATTCCTGGGCCTGACTCTTGACTTGCTTGGGTGTACCCTGCCCCTCAGGGCCAGGATGCTGCTCCCTCCAGGATGAAGGAGAAGTCAGGTGTGACCTAGAGTTTACATTTGGCTCAGGTCTAGCTGCCCGGATTATGGTGGTTACAATCCATCTCTGCAGGTAGCAGGTCTGAGACTTGGATAGGTTCTGGTTACATTTCATTTCCTTAACCTACTGTACTAGGGGATGGTCTGGGTCACCAGGAGACCATACCTTCAGACTCACAAATGCTCCTCAGTGCCTACCTACCCTGCCAGGGCTCACTACTTTTCCAACTCTTGTTATCATTGGAGGGCAAGCAGGGCAAAAGAAGGGGTCCCCATTTGATATATGACCTGCGGCACAGAGAGGTTAAGCAACCTTTCCAAGGAAACCCAGTGAAAGTGGGCTCAAGACTGGGATTCTAGCACCAGTCCTTGCTATTAGGTGACAGAATGGTAGCTATATCACATGACGAGGCCCCTGAGGACATAGAAGAGGATGTGAAGTGTGGGTGTCACAAGTTAGGGATACAAGAAATCACTGGCACTCCCCTGTGTCCTTATCAGGGCAGACAGTGCCTCTGGGGCCATGGGGATCTGTAGTCAAGCTTTTTCTCTGGGTCCTTTTTTTGACATTCATCTTCCTTGGCTCCTCCCCACCCCCATCTGCTCAGTTCTAGAGATCCAGTTTGTGCTGGGCAGAGCAAGTTTGCATGCCCACCCTGTAGCCAGAAGTTCCCACGTGGAAGGGGTTATGGCGGGATTGAGAGTCCCAGTGGGGCCTATGCAGACAGGTGCTTATGTCATCTCAGGGGACTGGTGCTCCCTTTTGATATCCTTCTCAACTCTGTGGCCTCGTCTCTGTCTTTGGTTCCTTCATTCAGTTGCACAGCAGTGAGCACCCTCCTCCTCCTCATCCCTAAAGTCAGGATCACCGACCCCAGGGCCTTTGCACAGACTCTTCCATCCACTAGAATGCTCTGCTCTTGGTACCCCGTAGGCTGCCTCCTTGGATGCTGTCTACACTCAAGCATCATTTCTCACCGTGAATCCAGCCCTGCTCCTTTATCAACTCCCCTCACCATATTTTCTCCCCATTATTCTTACTATAGCTCTGGATAGATTTCATATTTATTGCTCATTAAATTTATGATCTGTATCCCTGCAGCTTTGAGCGGGCAGGGATTTTAGTATATGGCTTGTAGCTGTCGCTCCTATGCCCTGCACAGTGCCTGGATCACAGCAGGCTTTCCACAAACATGTGACGGAATCCATCCGCTGGTCCATCTGTCCATCCACCTATCTATCTATCCATCCATCTTTTCTTATCCACTCACTAGCCATACATCTTCCCTCTAGACCAGACCCTATTCTGGCCCTGCTCTGGTAACTGCTGGGGAAAAGCAGACAAGACAAGCATGGGGATTGACCTGAGGGGCAAGAAACACAGTGGCGGAAAAACATGGCGGGAGGGCCCGGTGGGGAGGGAAGCGAGGTAGATCCTAGGGGACTGACAACCCCATGGGCCTGGCCCACAACAGTGTTTCATACCCCTTGCTCAGAGGATCAGCTTCTGCTTGGATTGGCGTCCTCAGGGAAGTATGGCTCAGCCAGCAGGTCTCTATGTTGGGAGCTAGGTGTGTGCATCAGGACTCACACACATACCCCGCCCCCATACTAGTGCCTGATTGCAAGAGCATTGAAAGAGAGGTGGGTGGCAGGGTCTGAAGGAAGTGCCTGCACGAGGCCTCTCTCCATTGGTGGAGCTCGCCTGGACTTCTCCCCTTGGCCCCCTTCCAAGATACCTGGGGCAGCTGCCACCTCCCATCCCTAGCAAAAAGCTCCAGTTCCTGCCCCCTCACCTTCTGCCTGCTCTGATCCCACCTGAGTCCAGCAGGACATATTGTGAGAGCCCCACCCACAGCCCCGGAGCCCTCCTGTATCCAGCCTGTGGCTGGTGTGAATGGCGCTGCAGACAGGATATGGTCTGAAGAGGCTGGAGAAGCCACAAAGGGCTGGCAGTTTGCAGGTGTGTGTGGGCGTGGCGGCCTGCCTCCCACAGCCTGAAAAGGGTCTCTGAAGCCCAGAGACAGCGTGATCCCGGCCTCCCACGGGGCAGCTTTTACTGTCTAGGGAAGAAATCCCCAAAGTCCATGGAGTCTGAAGACTCTGTCAAGCCTCGCTAGGAAACCTAGGAGTTTTAGAGGGCACTTGGCACCGGAAGCTAGCCGGGTAGGCGGAGCCTCACCTGGATTGAGTTCACAGCTGCCTAGACAGGCTCAGACTAGGTGCTGGGCACCTGGGAGGAGGAGGAGACATTAGCAGCAAAGGCTGTTAACAGAAGTGCCTGCCTAGGCTTGGAGGCAAGACGCTGCTGTTCACAGTGCGAGACGGAGGTAAGAGAGGGCAGCGGGTACGGCATGCACTTCGCCTGGCCTGGCCCGCTTGACCTTAGTCTAAGGTTTAGCGCAGTGCTTGGGAGTTCTCGAGTGTGTGCTGGATCGTATCTCCCAGGGAACGACTGAGTTTGAGGTTCTAGCTGGTCCTAGGATACTCCTTGCCGCTCAGAGTGTGGGGCTGGGCGTGCTCACGAGGGGGCACTGGAACACGTTGGCCAGCTGTGTCCCTCTTTGCTCAGAAGGGCACCACTGCCACGAGGGCCAGAGTGAAGCTTGGACCCTGGCGTGTGGTTGAGGACTGGCGGCATGAACCCCATTTTTCCCTTTGTCCCTAGTGCTTCCCAAGCAGTTTCCTCCTGAGATCCACGGGGGCGGGGAGGGCGGGGGGTGGGGGGACCGGTTTAGCAGCAGCTCACTTTGGTTGTTTGACTTTTGAGGAGGAAGAGGCAGGCAGCCTTTCCTGGTAAGCCAGCAAAAGGGTAGATAGAGCTCATGTATATGTCTCTCTGTTGCTGCCAGCCACAGGTCCCCATGCCTGTCAGCCCAGGTCTGTCACCCCGTCTGCAAGAGTCACTAGAGGGGGTCCCAAGAGTGCACACCTCCTACCAGTTGCTTCCCCCACATGGTAACCCCAAAGATGCACCCAGATAGGTAAAAGTTCAGGCTTGCCATGGCCTCTGGTGGGACCCTGGCATTCCTTCCAGCTGGACCCATGTCCCTAGCTGTACCATGATGGAGATAGACGGGCCCCCAGATGTCAAATCATATATGGCTTCTAAAGCCCCAGTGCCCAGCCCCCAGCCCTAGCTCACAGCCCCCACTCAACCAGACAAAGGTGGGCGGCTGGCGCCGCTGTTTGCCTCTGCCAGTCTGACTCCCTGAGGCGTGTGGGCTGCATGGTGGGCCCCTGCTAATGAGCATCTGTTATCACTCCATTATGCCGCCTGCGCCACCTGCACCCCAGCACTTAGTGGGAGACCCCGGGGGGTTCCCTGGCAGCTGGGCAGAGGGGCATGCAGAAGGCAGGAGGTGTTGGGGGGGGGCAAGGTCTTCCGGGGCTAGGGGGCCCCATGCTCTGTGGGATTTCTACAAAGTACTTAGGATTCCAGCTCTTTATTGTATCAAAAGAGAAGTGCTGGGGATGGGCGGGGTGTAATCGCCACACTAGGATGGATGAGGCAGATCGGTTTTGAGTTCCAGGCCAGCCTGGGCTACGTGGAGAGATGCTGTATTGAAAGAAAAAGGGGGAGGGAAAAAGGGGAGGAGGTGGTGGCAGTCTAGGGGGATTTTGGGTGAGGAAACGAGTGTCTGTGAATTCCCAAGTGAGTCTCCCCAGCCAACATCTCACAAACGCATCTGTGCTGTGTATGTATTGAGAAGGGGATGTGGTTGCACATGAGGGCACAACCAAGATTCCGGTCCTGGAGACTGGCAGTGAGTGACCTGGCATAGTGTTCTTCGTAAGATGGAATGACCTACCCATTCTTCGTACGGGGCTGTACTGTCTTGTGGGGTAGTCCCTAAACCTCTCTGGGCTTCCCTTGCCTGCCTTGGTACCGAGGAGATAATGCTTCTCTGCTTGATCAGAGACAGTTGGACCAGTTCTGGTATCTGAGCAGCTTCCACTCAAACCTCAGGACAGGACCCGGGGAGGGGCGGCATAGACCGGGCACAAGTGTGAAACAGTTGGCAGCAGCTGACATGGCCTTTTTGGGGAATGCTAGTCACCTCAGACCATGCTTGGCTCTCTAGCTGAGGCAGGGTGGCTTCTGTGGAGGGTCGAAGTCCCTCTGTTCCTGCACACTGGAGATATTTTAGGAGCAGCCTCAAGGGGCTAGGGAGATAACTCAGCTGGCAAACATGCTTGCTGTGGAAGCATGAAGGTCTGGGTTTGGATTCCCCAGCGCCACAGTAAAAAGCTGAGCTTGGTGGTTTGTGCTCGTACTCGAGAGAGGCAGAGACAGGAGGGTCTCCAGCAAGTCTAGCTGAATCAGAGAGCTTCAGGCTTTGGGAGAGACTCTGTCTCCAAAAGTAATTTGAAGGGCCAGCAAGATATTTAGGCTAAAGGACTTTCTTTCAGGTCTCATGACCTGAGTTATCCCTCTGGGTCCCACATGAGGCAAGGAGAGAACCAACTTCTGTGAGTTATCGCACACACACACACACACACACACAGACACAGACACAGACACACAACCTAATTCTTAAAACATTTAACACGTAAGATGGAGAGTGATGGAGGAAGACACACACAGGGTTGACTTCTGGCCTCCACCCCATTTGCACATAAACATGCACACATTCATGTATTTCAACACACACTCAAGAGCAAACCCAGTGGTCAGGAGGGTGCCGTACCCATTTTTACACATGAGAACACTGAGGCACGGAAAGATCAAAGCCCAGCAATTTGATGCTAGACTCTCACGGCAGTTATGGAGGGCTTTGGAGCTATACTGGGAGGAACTAGAGTGTCGTGGAGAGTGGTTTGGAAGCTTAGTCAGTGGCTCCCGTGGGTCAGCCTGCTTCTGAGCAGAGTACAGGCCAGAGAGTCACACCCTGAAGAGGCTGAGCGGAAGTCTTCACCCTGAGAGGAAGACCTCATCATAACAACTCCCCCTGATCACCTGGGCTGCAGAGGGGACCTCTGTTTAGAGATGGGTAGGGTCTCACAGGAGGACCCCAGGCCTCTGGATCCTGAAGAACAGGCACAAGACTTGTGACAGGATTGGTGAGGGCTTATTCAAGATGCTCATCTTTGCCTTGGGCACAGGGGCTTCTGAATGCTGAGAGGCAGGGGCATGGCCCATGTGACTCTCTGAGCAAGGATCTGGCTGGATCCAGCCCTCTTACTGGAGGGCTCTTGGAGCGGGGGTGGCTAAACTGAGGGTCAGACATTCCGTCATGCCACAACATGAACAGGCGGTTCTTAACCAGTTTGCCTGTCTCAGGTAGCTGGGCACCAGGTATGCCCACCTCTGAGGGCAGTCAGTGGGGGATGGCCTTGGAGGCAGCCAGCATGAACTTGGCTAGGGAACAAGACACTGGATTGGTCTCTTCCCTGCAGTCAGGAATGAGGTGAGCACAGGGAGAAAGGTGGTGTGCCCATGCCGGGGACCAAGACCACTTCTCGTTGGCATGCCATCAAACATCATTGGGGCCAGAAAGAGAGACCTGGGGGAAGGAACTGTCCTGGAAGTCAAACCCTGGTTCCAGCCATGACACTGGGCTAGGGGGCTCCTTCCCTCTCCTAGTGTAAACCCCTTGGCAGGGCTGTAGGGGAAAACACCACCCACTCCTATGGCTTATGACAAGTCTACCACTGCTATTTGGCACAAGGGGTGAAGAGGGACAGTGCTGTGGCCACGAGGGGGATTAAAGAATTTCTGCTAGCATCTAGGATATGGGACTTGCCTCAGACCGCAACCTAGGGCTTTGGAAATCTGAGGCAGGTAAATTTAGGCAGAACCTGCTTGGCTCCATTCCCATGGACCTAGAGTGAACTCCAAATAAGGTCTCAGAAATCAGGCATACTTGACTTGGGCAGACTCAGCTCACATCTTGTCCTGGGCCTTGATTCCACATTATCTGCTATGTTGTCCTTGAACCCCAAGCCCAGACTTGAATCCCTATGAGGCCCAGCCCATTTTCATGGCAGAGAGAGGCCCCTGTTTCCCCTCCTCTTGGACCAACCGTTTTTTTTTTTCCGACTCCTCCCTTGCTAGGGGAAGGGATGCCCCCCAGTGGGGAAGGCTGTCCTGAGTGCTGGCACACAGCTGCCTTTGTAAGTGTGGCTGAGTCACATGGACACCCCCCCATCCTTGCTGGACCCCGGGGCGATGTGACTGGAGGTGGGGAGGTGGCGTTATCATGGGGCTGTGGCTTCCCCCACCCCCACGCTTGTGGGTGGGAGACTTTCCCACGGGAATGAAGGGAGCAGGGAGGTGGACGGAGGAACACAGCCCTAGCACGTCTTCTGTGTTCGGAGCTACTGGATTGTGGGGTGGCTTTGGGAAGGTCCCCTTTCTGTGCCTCAGTTTCCATCTCTGTAAAATGGTCCAGGCATTCCTGTTGTATAGAAGGGACACTGGATGTTCTCAAGGTGGAGCTTTATGCCCTTGTGTCCCTGTTAGCAGCAGCGGGCTGGGTATTGTGCTCTAAAATATACAAGGACGTTGAGCTTGCAAGAGAAACCTGTACTTGAACTCTTTTTGTTGGTTAAAAACCCACCTCTGATCAGGCAGTGGGTTTCCAGGCCCCTTGGCAAGGGTGGATACAGCTTGTTGCTCTTGACAAGGCCAGCTTGTGTAACCTGTTCTATCAGGAAGATTGGAAAGACTGAGGCCTGAAGGTCCCCTTGAAGTTCCACCAGCCACATACCCTGTCCTCAGTGCTCAGGCCTTGCCTCAGGCAGTAGCCACCGTAAGCAGCACTGTTTCTTATCCCTGTCCCCGGGGGTCCATGTGTCCCTGAAGGTCTCTCCTCAGTGCCCAGGGAGCAGGCGCTGGTTTTTGTCTTCGCCTGACAGCAAAGGGGTGTCTGGGCAGAGATGCTCGCCCAAGTCACCAGCTGGCAGAGTCTGCTGTAGCCAGTTGGCCAGGGACCAGCATCAGTATCGTCTCTCTTCCATTTCTTATAAAGAAGGGGCACCCATCAGCCTTCTGTGCTTCCCAACCCGTGCTGGCTCTGTCACCAGCCTGTAATCCCACAACCCTTCCCGTGGAGCTGCCATGTTTTTTTTTTTTTTTTTTTTCCTGGCTGGGCCCTGGTATTGTGCTTCCAGTAGCCATGGGAACCAGAGAGGACATGTGGTTCCCTAATGCTGCACACCACAGATCCACTCGCATCGGACCATATATTAGGACGGCCTTTTCTCTCTTCCCAGATCTGTACCCCACCCCTGACTATACATGTCAGGGATGCTTTTGATACCTTGCCTTTCCCTGTTTGACTTTCCTCAGCCTTGTTTCTGGTCTTTTGGATGAGAATCTTCACCCCAGCTTTTCTCTGTCTCCATCTTCAAGGCCCCAGCCTGAGCCCAGCCACCTGTCCACACTTCTTATACCACGCCCACCCAGTTCAAGCCCGTAGAGGAGAGATGGGCCTACTTAAGCTTTGTCAAAAATGATAGCCATCCGGGAATCCTGTTAAATTTTAAGTTCTTATGGGATGGATCTGGGGGCACATCTGAAATCTGAGGTTTCTCGTAAATTTTCATAATTTGAGAACCTAGCATAGATATCTTTCCTATGCTCAAACACCTTCCCAGACACCCCTGTGCCTTGGATTAGACTTCAGTTCCATTCACTCAAAACCTTTCACTATCTAGCCCTACTTCCTTCAAAAATAGCTCTCCCCATCTCTCCACCCTGCTGCTGTCCCCCTAGAAGTTTCTTCTGAGGGTCTCCTTTCCTTGAATTTCCTGACTTCTCTATTATCCAGCTAGGACTCTGGAGCCATTTGGTCCATAGCCAGCCTTTGAAGGGTGTGGCTGAGAGCCCCCTTGCTCACTCTATATATGGGCCTCTTCTGTGTGGTGGAGACATGGTGGAGATGATGAGGTTAAGTGCCTGTCCCTACTGGATGTTTGCTGAGAGCCAGAAACCCAGCTGTGTCTTAGCTGTGCTGCCTTGGATAAGTCCCTGGTTGTCTCTGATGTCTCATCTCACGTAGTGGTGATGGTGTGCAGGGTCCAGGTGCCCTGGGCTCCTGCCTGTCTGCCTGCCCCTTCTACTTCCCCAGCTGTGAGACCTTGAAGAAGTTAACTAACTTTCCTGAGCATTCTCTCTCTCTCTCTCTCTCCCTCTCTCTCTCTCCCTCTCTCTCTCTCTCTCTCTGCCTTGCCCTTTTCCTTCTTCATTACCACATTCCTGGAGAATTCCTTGAGACTCATTAATTGTCTGGGCAGGTGCTGGGAAGCAGGGAGGAGGCGGGAAGGCTGGAACTCAGCGAGTGTGATTGCTGTTACCGCCATTATTGTTATTGTTGCCACTTGCCCTCATTAGGTTGTGAAATCCTCCTGGGCGCTTCATTTGGCTCACACAGTATGGAGTATGGGAGAGCAGAGATAGGAGCCTTTACTCTGGAGGGCCATGCTTATCCAAAACATACCCCCCCACACCCGCCCCGTGCCTTCCCCCTCTCCCCCCTCCCACCTCCACCTCCACCCACACCCCTGCCGTGCAGGACCTGTGAACCTCAGCCAGAATAGCCAACAGACAGCAGCCAGAGTGGGCATGATGGGGTTGGCCCATTTTCAAATTGCTCTTTCTGAGGTTTTGGAAGGGCTCTTTACCTGAGCCTCAGTTTCCTATTTGGCTCAGCTGACAGACTCAAAAAAAGGTTATTTCCAGAAGTCCCTGGTGTGTTTGTGTGTGTGTGTGTGTGTGTGTGTGTGTGTGTTCAGGATGTGAGTTTTGAAAGGTTGAGACTGAGGGAGACTGGTCTGGCTCCCTGCTGGGAAGACGCTCAAGAGACATGGGTCAGCAGTCAGCCACATATGGCCTCCAGCCAGGCGGCCTGACACCCCCTTCCTCTTGGAGTGCCTTCCGCTCTGCCAGTCAGCACCGGCTCTGCCTGCTGCCACAGAGGTTAGACTGTCCTTCAGGAAGGGGTAGTTGTTGGCTGAGCCTGGAGGAAGGGGCAGCAGCAGCTGAGTAGCCTGTTGCCATGGCAAACTGGTTGCTTTGAAAGAACTTCAGGGGAGCCCCCAGGGACTTAATGATGGGGGCGGGGTATGTGAGGAGACACACTCATCCCAGCTCATACCCATTTTTGAAACTGGCACCAGGGTCTGGGATGATGAGAGGAGAGACCCAGGTCCCCACTTGCCAGGCCTGAGTCACGGGCATCCCTTAGGGTCCCCGCCTCACCTCCGTCAGTCAGCCCTGCCTCCTCCTGCCTCCCTCTGAGAAAGCCATGACTCACAGTTAGCCAGTCATCTCATCTCTAGCCTGAAGGGAGGAGCTGAGCAGGAGGGTGTCCCGGCCCTCCCCCAGTTCTCCGGGTTCTCCAGCTCCACACAGCCTGCTGCCTGGGCTCTATCTACTATAGAGAAGGGGCTGCTGGCTTGGTAGGAGCCTCCCCAAAGCCTCTCCCCACCCCCAGCCAGTGCACTTGCTTGCTCTAGCTCACACTCTTACCCAGAGACCCAGACTGTAAAATTCAGCATTGGAGGTGAATCCTGAAAGGTGGTTCAGCTGCCTGGCTCCTTCCAGAACCCGTCGCCTGGCACCAGGTACCGGACTAAGGGCAGCCAGTGGGTGGGAGTAGATGGGGAGGGCATGTGGCTGCTAAACAGAGATTATAGAATGTAAAGGGATCTGGAGGGCGGGGGTCTTTAGTGCACCGCAGGGGTAGAGATGTGTGTAAACTGAGAGCTGCCTAGAAAGAGGATGACATCAGAAGGACCAGAACTTTTGGAGCCATTAGTTGTTGGGCATTTGGGAAACCAAGCCTCCACTGGTATGGTTCAGTCTTGGGCCCAGCAGTGTGGTGGCAACGCTCTGGGCCTTTTGATAGGCTGGCTGTTCTCACCTTAGGCTGTGGCATTCACCTGTAATCCCGGTATTTGGGGAGGTAGGGGTAGGTAGGCTCTCAAGTTCAAGGCCCGCCTTGGCTACGAAGAAGCCGTGTGGGAGTTGGGAGACTCTTGAGTGGGCAGGCAGCTTGTCTGAGGTCACACAGCAAGTTCAGAGACATTGAGAGCCAGGCTCCGGAAGAGGGCACTGTGGTAGACTGAGCATGGTGCCCCTGACAGTGGCCTCCTCTATCTCTTAGGGACAGGACAGGGGCCCCTAGAGAACCAGGGCAGTAACAACTTTTGACAAAGGAACGAAGGCACAGTGCAATGTTGGTCTGAACAGGAGGCACCTGGAATGAAGATCCTGGGAAGGGAAGCCAAGGCGCCAAGAGCTCCTTACCCACTAACCACAAGACCTCAGGGCCCCAGCTGCCTGGGCCTGATAGGACCTCAGGCCCCTTCCCCTAGTATAGGAAATGGGGGCAGGGTTCCTGTCTAACCCCACTCTCCAACCAGCCCTCTCTGTGTGGTGACCGTTAGGGCCTCTAAGGGGCTCATTTTACTGAGGGAGGGGGCTGGAGTGAATAGTGGCAGAACCCCTTTTCCACCTGGGCCATCGTGTCATGGGATGGGTGACATGGGTGGAGAAATCCTGTGTCTCCTTCAGAAGGCCAAGGGAGGTTGCTGATTTGAAGCATGAAGTGCCTACTGTGTGCTGCACAGTGAGCAACAAGGCAAAGGTCAGTTGGAACTTGCAAACGGCTCCCTCCTGGCAGCAGCCCTCCAGGATTTGGAGACCGCTGAAAGAGCAAGCTCTGGTCATTGAGTGCTGCAGGCTGCCAAGGGGACCCCAGAGTTTAGGCCAGTCCCTGTGTGGTCCTCCCTGCCCTGTTCAGAGTCTGTACTAGCTTTTGGGGCCAGACTTTTATCTCCTTTTGTTATTAGAGCCCCAGGAACTTGAGATACATCCCACCCTGATCCACCTTGGTCAAAGTCAATGCAACCGGCTTCTCTTTGGGTTGCTAAATTGGCATGGGGGGGGGGGTGACCCTAACCACTGTGCCTCTGTGTGGGCTGAGGACCTGGCTCCTAGAGTCTGGGGCAGGGGGCTCCTGGCTCCTGGTGCGAACTTTGGCTAGGAGGTTGAGGTTGTCCTAATCAGCTTGTATGTGGCCCGCCATCCTGTTAGGGACAGGCTGGTAAGGAGGTCTGATTGCAGAGATGACAGGAGCTCTGGGTCTGTTAGAAAGGAGGAGTGAGTATGGCCCTAAACTGGGTAGAAGCAAAGAGGGAAGGGCGGGATCCGGGCATAGATGTGTGGAATGTCCATGGCGGAGAATATAATATGGGGAGAATTTGGGGGAACAATGAAAGCTCAGAAACATCGTGCCAGCCACAGAACTGCAGCATGACATGGGTCACAACAGAGGGTCTCAATCTCCTGTGCTGTGGGAAGCGATAGTGAGAGGACCGGGCAGCAGAGTGAGCAGGGCAGAGGATGAACACTGCGGGTCTGACCTGGCTGCTCGGCCCCTGGCTGCTGGGTCTCAGGCTTAGGGATGGCTTCCTGGGTAATGGAAAAGAAGTGGAACTTATAGTACAACCACAAGGAAGGGAAATGAAGAGAGTAGACAGACTTACAGCCATAAAGGTGGCCACTGTGGATGACCTCCCGGCCAGTGGATGCTGAGCCCTCATCGGGATTCGGGATGCAGGATGAGCTTCTAGTCAGTAGGGGAAGGGGCAGGCCCTTGATAAGGGTGTTAGAGGTACTGGTAGGGAGGTTGGGGGATGTGTGACAACACAGGACCCAAACCTCAGTGTTGTGCCCCCTCCCCTCGGGGTGGAGGTCCTCAGGGTGGCCCTACTTTCTGACTCACATCAGATGGGGGCATCATGTGAGTGCGCCCGGCAGCCGAGGGTGACCAGCCTCCAGGGACCTGGCAGATGGCAAGTAGGGGGTGGGGCAGGGCTGGCACAAAGGGGCCTCTCAGATGCAGTGGGTGGAGCACTGGCAAGCCATCCCTTGCTCGGCTGAGAGCTTGTCCCTGCTCCAGGCTCTGGACCTCCAGCCTCATCTGGAGTTGCTGAGGGCCCCTGGGGAGCCTGTAGATTCTGAGGTCAGGCCTGAGCTGCTGAGGAGAGGGACTAAGGGTAGTAGCTCTCTGCTAATCACTGACCTGCCCGGCGTGAGGTGGTCTGAGATACTGTCTGGGGCCCCATGTGCTCTGAGCTCTCCAGGTTCCCTAGAAGCCCAGCCTGGATTAGAACAATCCTGAACGTTCCATTCTGGACTCATTGCTTACTGTAGAGACAAGGAATGGGGGTGAGGAGACTTCCCTGGTGAGGGATCCAAATCTTTGGGGCTCCATGTCTCATTGTTGTTTTCTGCCTCTCTTGGGAGGCAAGGAGGTCCTTGTCTGGGTCCGAAGCTATCTGTAGGCAGGCATGTGCCCATGCCCCACCACTGGCAAGCCCTTGCATTTGGCGATGGGATTCAGGCACTTGTCAAAGAGGACTTGACTATACTCCTTTCTGGTTGTGTGGGCTTGTGCCTCTGTTTCCTTGTCTTTAACCACATCTTTGGGGGGCTGCTCCGAGCATCACAGAGTTAACACAAAAACATGCAGAATAGCACTGGAATCATGGGAAGTTAGCATTCATCCTTCTGGCTCCTACTGGATGGATAGGCATACCGAAGCCGGAGTCGTCACTTCTTATCTCCAAGGCCTGTGGGGGAGCTGGATGCTGGAACAAGTCGGCTTGCCCCCAACGAGTCCAATCCGTGTCAGCAGCAAGGCTAGCATGGGTGGTTGGGCATCAGGCTCCTGGGCTGGCACTGCCCTTAGTGATGTGTGGATGCAGTTCCAGGCAGGCAGAGATAAGAGCTTAGAGCTGAGAAGTTGGCGGAGCATCCCACATCAGCAGGCAGTCCTCTCTGCATTAATGGGAGATGGTCTGGGGATGAGGGACTGGCTCTCAAGTCCATGTTCCATGGTTCTGTGGCTAATAGCCTCAGCCTGCCTTTCCCATTTCAGGGCCACTTTGACTCTAGAATGACGAGATAGAAAACTGTCCTTACTGCTTCTTCATCCTACCCTTCTGTCCCCCAGGCCTCTGCCTTCTTCCTCCCAGCAATATCTGCCTAGATTCCCACTTTCTGTAGCAGAAAGTGGGTGAGCACCAGAGACTCACATTATACTGTCAAAGATCACGGCTTCTCTGGGCCTCGGCTTCCCTGCCTGTGAGTGGAAAGAACCAGACCCATCTCTTGTAAGATTTGTTGCAAAAAAACAGGGCTACAAATGTACAATCAGTACGCTGCACCTTTGGGGGTCCTCAGTAAGCCCTGCTTAGCTACTCAGGGGTGCTTGAATCTCAACTAAGTTCAGATCCTGGAAGAGTAACCTTGAGCAAGTGATGCCGTCCTCCTCACACTCCCCCCTACCCCCCCCCCCCGCCATCCTGTCCTCCCTCTCCTGTCCTCTTTCCTCTTTCCTCCCCTCCTCTTCAATTCCACTCTTTCCTTTTGCTTTTTCACACAGGGTTTTACTATGTAGCCCAGGCTGGCCTCAAGCTCATGGTCTCCTCACCTCAGCCTCCCATGTGCTGAGATGACGACCAGGAGCTGCCATGTTTGGCAAGCAACTTGCTTGTTTTGAGTCTCATTTGCAGTAAGGTGAGGATGAAGATACTTGGCTCTCTAAGAGGCACTGTGGGGAGCGAAGGGAATAGCCACAGGTCGCTAAGGCTCAGGAGAAGTGGCCTTCATCCTGATCTGCCCCAGATCTTCTCAGTCTCCCACTTTGGCAGTGCCCTAGCATAGATCAGATGGGTGGTTAGGACTCAGTGTCGGCCTGGTTCCGTCTGAGCGCCTTCAGCTGTGTGAATTTGGATGGGTGTGTTTACCCTGCCCCCTGGTTTCCTTTAGTTTTAAAGCATGAGTAACAATGGCATCTTGAGAGCCGTGAGACATTAAGTGCTTCCTTCCCAGTCCTGTAAGTGCTGTGCTGCTAGTGGTACCATTTCTGGAACCTTCTTTGGCAGAGTAGCAACAAACTTATCCCAGAGAAACAGTCTGCCCCATCTCAAAATGTCATGTCATCAGGAAGGCTTCAAACCATAGATAGCCCATGCCCTCAGATATTCCACTGACAGGGTCTTGGTTGCTGTTCTGAGGATTGTCCTGACTCAATCCTGCCTTCTAAGACCTGGGGCCATCCTGTCAGACTCTTGCCTGGGTGTCTCTTGAAAACCAATCAGTTTTATTCAAGGGTCACCTCCTTTGGGACTGTCTTCCTCAGAGTTCCATCTGGGGTCCTTGGGTGCGCAGACATTCTTGTCTGGAGAGGATGGCAGTAAGATAGTGGACAGACAGACTGCACATGATGAGCAGTCTTTGCCATCTACGGTGTCTGATCCTCCTTTTCCCAGGAGGACACTGTTGACCTTGACCTTCCAGAACTCCCATGGCCCATTAGACAGATGTTACTTGTCTGCAAGAGAAGTCTCTCAGTGGTTTATGGTTTGGGTTCATTACTCGCAGATGCTCAGCAGTAGCGGGAATGCAGCCCATTTTGACACTATCTTAGGGTCATCAGATTTCCTGGGTTCTGCAGTCTTTGAGAGAGATGACTTCACAGTTATATTACAGTCATTTAGCTGAGGCTTCTCTTTAGAATTTCAAGTGCAGGGGAAAGAGGTGGAACACACGTTTGCAAAAGGCATAGCAAGGGAAGGTGACTCTTAGGCATTGCCTACTGTTTGGCCACCATCCTGGATTCAAAGAAGATGCCTGGGTTCCAGCCAGGCTGGCTGCCTAAGTAGTACTCCATGGTCCCTTTTTTTTTTTTTTTGTACTGGGTTCCCTTGGTCCCTAGAGTCTGGGTTGGGTGGCCATTGCCAGCTGAGACCAGTTCTCGGGGCATAGTTTTATTTCTGGAAGCCTGCATTTCTGACCTTGTGGTAGGTGACCCACCTGTTTTGATGTGACATATGTGAGAGGTGGACCTCAGAGGTTGGTCAGGACAGCTGGGTCATGCAGAACCTGGGCCTGATTCCCGTCTGTTGTATCATCACCTGGGCACGTGCCAAATGGCTTGGGTTTGGCCAAAAGCCTGTCTCCGCCATAGCCTCCATTCCACTGCTCAAAGCCCTCATTCCATCTCTGGTACTTCTGAGGCTGAAATTTTCAATCCATGCTTCAGAGATGATGAAGTAGGTTGAAGGTTTTTGGACAGTCCATGGTGACAGAGACCTGGACTCTGGTCACTTACCTGTGATCAGACATGTTCCCGTGTTGTCGAAATGGCTGTTTGCACGGGAGGTAGTTAGCTCTCCATCCTTGCAAGTAGTTAAGTTGGTCTTGAAGGGACCTGAGGGGTCAAGAGGCTCTTCTTCACAGCTGTTTCCAGCCATGAGCTTTTCCATCCCTAGAGGGGTGGCACCAAATGACCACATCCTTTAGTGTTGTCAAGTGTTACGGAGCACATGGGTAGTAAGTAGCACATGGTTGTTCTAGTGTATCAGGTGATGTCTGTGAGTGATGTCTCCCCTACTGCCTTGATGGTCATTGCACCTAGCTCCCCCATTGGTGTGTCTCACTACACCTTCAGGGGTGAGGAGCTGGGGGTGAGCGAGGTTGTTTTGTTCAGAAAAGGCACACACCTATCTGCAGGGTCTGGGGTCTCTTGATCTTCCTAAAGCCCTGAATCTAGGCAGGGTGTCCACGCTGCCTGCTCTTCTTCCCCAACACTGGCTATGATATCACCTTGTGGGCAGTGGGCAGGCCAATAAGGAACCTTCTTGCCAGACTCCTGCGAGCTGTACTTATCCTAGCTAGTAGAGAAGCTTGCCCCACCCTCTCGGGATCCCTGCTGGTAGGGTCTGGCAGAGGAGGAGCCATCACCAGCTGTGATTGGGAAAGACACTTGGCATGTCTCTCTAGAGACCCTGCTGTGGGTTTCAACACAGGCAGGTGTCCCATCTCTGTCTCCCTACTAAGGGAAAGCTTCAATAAACATGATCTGCAAAGACAGTGGTGTTCACACAGCACATGCGTGTAGAGGGTTGGTCTGGCACAGCCCCTCTGCTGTGAGGCTGTGGGGTTTCGGTAAAACCTCTGTGAGCCTCCTCCATCTTCACCTCTGCCAAATGGCAGGGGCGGCTAGCACTCTACACTGTGGCCCTGCCCATGCAAGGGTGACGTGCTACAAGAGCACCGTAGAGATAGAGATGAAGGAGTCAGGTTGGATTGGGATCCAGTTTTACCAGCTCCATGGCCCTAGGCAAATAGTTTCTTTCTAAGCCTGTTTCCTCTGCCGGCCCATGCGATTAGAAAGAAAACCCCTCCTCACAGATGACAGTGGAAGTGTGGGGGCGGGTGCACATCATGGGGCTCACAGGTGTGTGGTCCCTGCTGTGACTTAACTCTGTGTGCCCATCCTAGTCTTCAGAGGCACCTGCCCTGGGTTCTCAGTTCTCAGGCTGTGCATGGTCTAGGGATCCCTGCACTGCCCTAACACCCAGCAGAGGCATGCGATCTCCTAATCTAGTCAGAGGCTAGCGAGAGCCCAGTGCCCTGTTCTTGAGCAGATGTCTTTAGCCTGAATCTACAGTATCAGGAATCAGCTGTTGGGGAGACAGAGCCTGTGGCCTGGCTTTGAGCCTCAATTTTTTTCATTTGTTCATGTGTTCAACTAGCTTCACTGGGCAGCTGCTCTGGTCTTACACTGTACCAGCAGGGGTGTCAGAGGTGCTAAGACAGACAGACTGAAAGACAGACAGACGGACAGACGGACAGACAGACAGATGGACGGACAGGGTTAGAGAGACAGCTCGGTGGTTAAGAGCCAACATTGCTCTATCAGGGGACTTTGGTTCCCAGCACCCACGTCGGGGAGCTTACTCTAGTCCACCTTTAACCCCAGACATAGAGATCTTCTACCTCTGGCCCCACAGCACCGGTGCTCATAGGCACAGACACACTCAGAGAATAACAAGACAGCAAAGGCCACTGAAGAATAGCAAACAAGCTAAATGCAAGGCCACTTCAGAAATGCCCTAGGGCTCTCAAAATAGAACAGGTCACTAGAGACACAGAAGTCACTTTGAATTGGGGAGTCACAGATGGGATTTCAAGAGAGAGGACATTTAAATGAAGGCCCAAGAAGGCCAGTCGGAGGGGAGGTCTTAGAAAGTACCCATAATGGGGGAGGGGAGCAGGTGCAAAAGCCCTGGGGTGCACCTGGACTTGGTGAGTGTGAGGAGGGCAGGGTGACAGGTGGGACCAGGGTCACTGGCTTGTGTGGACAGCTGTATTGCTCTGTAAGCATCGGAGAAGCTCTGTGAGAACAGAGTTGGTTCTATCCCAGGCTGTGGTTTCTGAGCAGTCGTTAGCTCTGCCAGGTTTCTCATGGGTGAAGATGGGTAGGGGTCTGCAGATGGGAATGTGTGGCCGTGCCCTGGTTTCTTGCTGTAGTGAGTGAGAACTGAGTGTGTGCGAAGAGTCTGAGTGCCCTCCTTCTGGGACCTCAGCACCCTGCACCAGCTTCTCTGAGGTCTTAGGGTCCTTTGATCCAATATGGCTGCCTTCCCAGCTAGTGGGCCTTGGAGCTCTCTCTGGAGGCAGGGGAAGGTGTCCCCACCCCACCCCCACCCCTGCCCAGGACAGCAGCTCCTTTCTTTGCTTTCTTTTCCTCTTCCTCCAGACCCAAAATAGAGCCTGAATGGTCCCAGGCTCTGGCAGTGAGACAATAGTGGCCTGCTGACCGAGGCAGCCTGCTGGCCGGGGTCCATGGGCTGGAGGCACTAGGCTAGTATGCCTGGGGCTCCAAGCTCAGCTGCCTTTCCCAGGGCCCAGGCCAGCCCTTTCACCTGAGGCGTGAGATCTACTGGAGTCAGTGGTGCTCTGGGGAAAGGCTTGCCACAGCGCATCAGAGAGCTGGGTGGGACCCTGTGCCTCAGCCTTCCCAGCCTGACTCCGTCCTTCTCTGCTGCCAACTGGAGCTGGAGGCCTTCAGATACCTCTCTCTGTTCTTGCTCAAGTTTGGAGCTCAGAGGTGACCCCACGTGATGAAGATCTTTCCCTTTTGACTCACTGGGTAGAAAAGTGTCACAGAGGTAAGAGCTGTGCTCGCTTAGAAAGGAGTGAGTGCTCTGTCTAGAAATCAAATCAAGCTTGGATGAGATGGGTTCTTAAGCGTCTCAGAGATCGGTGTTTGAGTTTCATACCCTGCCCTTCCCAGCTATGTAGCCTTGAGCAATCATATTCCCTCCCCAGACTCTAGAGTCCTGTCTCAGCATGGGCTCAGCCAGGCTTACCACACAGAGCGGTAGAAATGAGCTTCAAAAATTCCCGGTGCTAGGGGCAAGGCTTCAGAAGCCTTGACTCTGTCCTGCTCTCCTCCTGGGTAGGTAAAGAGGGGCCCAGAAACTTCCTGCCATAGCCTGGGAGCACTAGGATAAGCAGGAGGAGCCTCAGGCCTGGGCTGGCTCACTAAGGGGATTATGAGTGAGCTGTGGCAATCTGGGAAGGCTTCCAGGAGGAGACAGACTCGGCGTCTTCAAGGAAGAATGGCATACACTCTGTTCACTGCAGCCAATGGTAGGGATTGGAGGCTCTGCCACCTGGCTTGTGACCAAGGCCATGGGGAGGCAGGCAGCAAGTGGCAGCCTCTAACAAGTATTCATTTGGTCAAGGGTCTCGCTCCCATCCTGTTCTCAAACCACTTGGTGTTAAAGTCACTCTGAGGGCTAGAAGTGGTGGCACACATCTGTGATCTCTGTACTTGAGACAGAGGCAGGAAGATAGCAAGTTCTCGCTCCCGTTAACCCTGTATCCCCTCCCCGTTCCCCTGATACTGACGTATAGCTAATGGTGGGGTGGGGTGTTATTGGGGACCCTAGGAAAGGGGTATCGCACATAGCTGGTCCTCTAAGAAGACACAGACAGCCCACTTGCCTGGACTACATTGCAAGACCTTCTTCCCTCAAAGGGAAAAAAAAAGTCACTGGGAGATTTCATGCAAAAATCTACCCTTCTGCTTCTCTAGAGAACTTGGGTGCTCTGAGATTTTGGGGTCTCCCCAAGACAGATCCCTTAAGCTCTAGGACCCGTTCTCTCGAGTGTGAACCCAGCTTGTCCCTGCTAGTAACCTGCTTTAGCCCCAGGCAGCCTCAGGACGAAAGCTCTCACGCTTGGGTACAGACAAGTTGGAGAGCCCGCGCTGTAAGCCAGGCAGTGACGCAGTCCATGCAGCTGCCAACGGTTGCCAGGGGAACGGTTGCCAGGGGCTGCTGTCACCTGCGCCCCTTCCTCCCCCTTGGCGCTGGAGGCCCGGGCTTCTCAGCTCAGCTTCCCGCCTGCCCCCTTTGTTTGAAGCCCTAGTAAGGGGATGGTGACTGGGGGGGGGGGTAAGGGGGACCCAGGCTTTCATTCGACCTTCAGCCCCCTGTACTAAGAGGAAAGTGTCCCTTACTCCAGTAGTCTGCTGCCTGCAAACAGGGAGGCTCCGTCCAGTCACTTTTGCCTGGAGGAGAAAACCAGGTAGATTCTTGCTCCTACTCCTTTTTGGCTTCTTTTTCCTCCCATCTCTCCCTTCCCACCATCTCCTTTCCTTCTCCACAGCCTCCTTTCTTCCCTCTCTTTCTTGTTATCCTGAATCCTCCCTCCCCCCTCCTCTGACACTGACATGTAGTTAATGGTGGGTTGTCAGGACCCTGGGGGCCATCATAGCTGGCCCTCTAAGGGGACGCAAACAGCCTGGAGAGCCATCAGGAAGTGGTTAGGGGTGGCCACACTCCCTACCTCTCCAGCTGAACATTTTTGAGTCTCAGCTGTCACAGCATAGGTCTCAGAGAAGGGTAGTGGGAGATAACTAGACAAGGAGAATTGGAAATACCACAGCCTTGGGAAGAGCCAGAGAGGAGCTGAGATCCATTGTCACCTGGGTAAGTTCATGCAGACCCTTGGACTGGGGTCTTGCGCAGATGGCAGTCTGCTTCACCCAAGGAGACCATTTCACTATGACTTCTAAAGAGAGGCTCTCACTAGCAGGTAAGCTTTCCATTCAAGAGCGGGTCTCTTCTGGAGCTAGCCTGGACTCCCCATGCAAGCTTCATTCTTTGCTGTGTGACCCTAGTGGGTGACTTGGCTTCCCCGGGGGCTTCTCATTTGTCCGTTCAGTGGGTCATGGGCTTTTTCTCATGGGTTTTAAAGAAGATTAAATGTGTTAATGGGGGCTCAGGCCTGTAATATGAACACTTGGGAGGCTGAGGCAGGAGGATGAGAAGTTCATTGCCAGGCTGGGCTACATAGAGAGACACCATCTCAAAACACAAGCACATAAATGTATTAATTGCTCAAAGAGCTTTGAGTCCTGCCCTGCCTTTCTGAAGTATTTTTATTATATTGCTGGAGCTATATTTTATAAGTGTGGCTGTATTCCTGAAGGGGCAGGCACCTGCTTGTCACAGAGGAGCTGAGAGAACCTTTGTGTGCTTGGGGATGGGGGGGGCTCTGGTTAGTGCCTCCGGTCTCCTCCATAGTTGGGAGCTGCCTGGCTTTGTGTCCCTGAGCTGGCAGCCTCTGGGCCAGGAAAGAGGGGGAGAAAAGGGAGGTTTGGTAGCTGACCTTGGGAACAGAAAGATCCTGCAGTCCACAGACGGGCATTCTGCCTGGGCCTTGGGGAACCCAGTGCATCCCCCAGAAAGCCAGCGGGGTGGCCTTGGGCAACTCAAGAAAGCAGATAGAAAAAGGGGAACTTAGAGGGGACACAGAGACTGCTGTAGTCTGAAAGGGAAGAAAGTCTGGACAGATCTGTGCGTCTTCTTTGTCCCTCACTGCCTGCTCAAAGGTAGGTTTTTCCCTAATGTACATACCCTAAATTGGCCAAGGATGGGGGCCATAGTCTCCCATTGCAGAGGACGGGGTCATAGTTACCCATTGACCAAGCAGGAAACTGAGACCCACTGAGATGCAGGCTAGCTCAAGCTTCCAGGTTTAGAGACCCACTGAGAGGCAGGCTAGCTCAAGCTTCCAGGTTTAGGCAGCCTCTCTGTAGGTGCCACCTGGCTCTGAGAGGCAGATGCTGACCCTGTGTACCGATTCGAAAGGCTGACCACAGTGGCTCATTGAATACAACTGTGTGACTGTGACAAAAATGAGAGTCTGGGGTTTTTGATGCTCAAAGCCCCGTGGAATCTTGGGGCCAACTGGAGAGTCAGAGAAACTACGGGAGAGGGAGTGGGGCAATGCCCGGAGAGCTGGATCGCTCTAGTGGACTGGATTACTTCCGGTCAGGTACGACACTATTGTTTCCCCATGAGCTGCTGTTGCAGGTGAAGGGAGGCAGGATCGTCCTGGATGCACCCCAAGCTCACGGGGGACCCGTCGCCTGGAAGTGTCAGAGATGGTGATGAGGGCCTGGGGAACACTGCAACCTAAATGGCTTCAGTGGCTCATCTTGTGCTTGCTAATAGCCTTGGGGGACATCTCAGAAAAGAAAACAAGGGACGGGAGACAGAATATGTATGTGCACATACATGTGTGCACTTACATGAAGACGTGCTGATAGGCTACGCTCTCTGTGGTGCCAGGGCATCTGAGAATTTGTTTCTCACATGAGTGATGGGTGTCTATGCAGAAAAGGGCCTGCCACGTTGGTTTAGGGAATGGCCCCCGTAAGTTTTGTGCTGTTTCTACTTGTGGCACTTACCAGAGTCTTTGCTGTGCTAAGGCCCAAAGTAGGGTCCAAAGGTCTCTCTAATCAGAGGATAAGTAGCAAGTCCCCCCACCGTAAGGTCAGGGAGAGGGAGGGAGGGGAGGGATGCAGTAACCGCGGTGGCTGAAACCATTGCTTTGAGGTTAGAAGAACTAGGTTTGAATCACAGCGTGGCTCCTTCTTTGCTTTGTGATCTTGGCTGCGATGTAAGACCTTTGCATCTAATGCATCGCTTTAGAATTAGTGGGAAGTGAGTGGGCTACAGAGTTGAGACCCTGGGCTGCCCTGTGGCAAGGCTGCTGCTGGTGCTGGCACAGAGTGCTTGCTGGAGGATACCTGGATTCCAGAGTCCCTTCCATTGTTCTGGATAAATCCCTGCTGCCTCCTAGCTACCATGATGCTGTAAAGGAAGCCTGAGCCAGGGACCGTGGATGTGTTACAAGTTAGCACCACAGGAAGGGCCTGTGGGCAAGGTCAGTTAAGGAAGTAACCAAGGCTAGTTCACTCCTGCTTGGTGATGATCCCTAGCCTTCCTAGCCGCCCCCCTCCCCAATGTGCATGCCTAGTTGTAGGAAGAGGAAGCTGCAGAATGGTCAGCCACTGAGGCCTTCTAAGGGCACCTTTTGTACCCACAGGTCTTCTGCTGGGCTGGCGCTCAATGCCCACAGCTCCCCTCCCTCAGTTTCCCCATGGGGCAGGGCTTGGCAGAGGGTATTGCAGCTCATGGATGTTGGCAGGAAATCACAAGAAGGTGAGACCTGTGCTAGCTGAGTAGTCCTATATAGCAAGGCTGGGTCTAGATGGTCCTACCTACAGCCATGCTCAGTGTGGTAGCTCAGGCCTATAAACCTGGTGCCTGACAGACTGAGGCAGGGGGATTGCTATGAGTTCAAGGCCAGCCTGGGCCAAGTGCGAGACAAACAAAAACAAACAAACAAACAAACAACACAGAAAGTGAGCCTTGCCTTAGTGGGTAAGACCTGGGAACCTGCCAGCCTCTAGGACAGGTGCCAACTTGATTTTTATTATCATGCAGTCTAGACAGATTCCTGAAGCCTGAAGTCACGGTGCTGCCCTGTGACCCCAGTGCTCCCTCTCAGTGAGGGGTAGGTTCCGAAGGGGTCAGCTTGCTTGGGTGTCAGTCTCCCAACTGTGGAGTGGGGGGCAGATGCAGAAGGCAGAGCCCAGCATTTACCCAGAAGCTGGGGACATAGCCCAGTGAGCCCTGGCTGAGTGGGGAAGGGTAATGCAGGTCTCCTGGGTCTGGTAAACAGCTCCTTTGAAGATGTGGCTATGTGGTGCTGATAAGTGAGGAGTTGTACTGATGAGCCAAGCCTGGAAGGATCCCCTTAGCCCTGTGCCCCACTCCTACTCTAGCCTTGGATGTGTGTTTGAGCCACCTCCTCCGCAGAGATTGGAGTCCACGCCAGCCATCCTCCCGTTCCTCTTTACCCAGTGCTCACTGCAAGTGCACACTCATGGGCTCCAGGACACACACACACTTGCAGCTCTGCACGTTCATACCGTGAAGGCTCCTATCATCTCCCATCCTCTCCCCGAGTTTCCATAGCTCCCAAGGAACACATTCTACAACTGTACAAAGTAGCTGATGGTAAGCTGAGGCCACTTCAGTTTCCCCAGATAGGCCCTGGGTCGGTCACAGGAGACTCAGACCTGGAAACTAGTTAGCTCCTGCCTTCCTTGATCTGGCTTTATCTCCATCTCTTGCCGGAGGCCCCTCAGATGACCAGCTCCCTGCCAAATACTGGGAGGCCATATATCATGTCGTGGGGAAGGGACAGGGATCAGGAGAGGCAGGCTGCCTTTGTCTCTTGTCCACATTTTGTTCTTTCACAGCTGAGTAAATCCAGCAGACCCTTGCCTGGCTCCTGGGTACCCCCTGGCCCCCATGGGTGGCCTGTCAATCACTGGATACTGCCAAAGCCAGACTCTGGGCCACACCTGAGCTGTGGTGCAAGGATCCAAGCCATGTCCTTCAAAGTATCTTTCCTGGGGTTGGTCCCCATACACTAGCAGTTTGGGGCAACTCTGATGAAGCCAGCCCTTATCAGGGAGGCTCACAGGGCCGTATATGGCTGGGAGGAAGTTGGATACTCCTGGTGCCTTGGGCTTTGAGCAGAAGGTCACAGTGGAAATCTGTCATTCAGAACTCAAGAACACATCCCAGCAAAGACCTAAAGCTATGACAGATGCCCTTAGGATAGCTAATTTGTAACCGTAGTGGGTGGAAAGGGGTCCCGCTCAACATGTGAGGTGACAGCCCAGGAAGGGTTAATTTAGAGCTCTCTTAGTCCCGTTCAACTTCCACCTCCATCTAGGAGGAAATGGGTTTTCCAGGAGCTGGTGGCGTCTAGGTGACGCAGGTCCACATAGGATGGCAGGGGAAGTGACTCAGGCCTCGGGAGAGAAAGTGAGCTCTAATATTGCTGCTGCCCACCATGCTGGCCCTTTCCCTAGCAACCAATCATGCTAGGAATGGTGGGGGCTCACACAGCCTTAGCCCCCCTCTATCTTGTGGAATCCCTGGGGACCCTGTGATTTTATCCATTGTATCAGGCTGGCTCAGCGTGTTCTGTTCTTAGCATGTTTACGGGAAGCTGAGGTCAAGAATAACAGCCACTCTGAAAGGGGTTGTCAGTCCAGCAACTTCTGTCTAGGCTGGACTTGCCTGCTTTGTGCCCGTGACCTCTGTAGCTCCTGCTTTTCTCTCTTTGGGGGACCCTAAGCCAGGGGGGTGTGTACCTCAGGAACTTTTGAGGAGAGGGCTTGGGAGCAGCCTTGTGTGCTCTTGTGAGAGATGGCCTTTTTCTGGCCTCAGTTTCTGCATCTGTAAAATGGTAAACCCGGAACAGTACTCTGCAGATGTGGTTGTGACTATTGGGGTGGGGCTGCTAACATACCTTCTCAGTAACCATTGGCTCTGGCAGTGCTGTGGCAGGTGGCATTTGGTGGCTGAAGCCGGTCTGCTTTGCCGTTCTTCATCTACACAGGCCAAAGGTGGTCCCTAGGAGGTGGGCCTCTGCTGCTGGCTGCAGGGACTAGGGTAACCAGATCTTGGGATGCCTGCAGGAGGCACTAGGGTGCCATCCTATGATGTTGCTCTTACCCTTTGGAGTGTGAGGCTGGGTGGCAGGTGTGTGTGTGTGTGTGTGTGTGTGTGTGTGTGTGTGTGTGTGTGTGTGTATGTGTGTGTGTGTGTATGTATATATATATATGTAGGCCTGGGAGGGGGCTCAGGCAGGAATGTGCTGAATGGATAAATAGGACTCTTCCTGACCCATGTGGTGGTCCCTTAGCTATCTGAAGAGACCCCCCTCCCCAGTTGTTCTCCTTGTCCAGCTTCTGGCAGCCTGTGACATTCAGGGCCAGCTAGGAGGGAAGTTCTCTGGGTGGGGTCACAGCCTTCCCGATACTCTGTCCGGAAGGGAGGTTCATGTTCTAGGAATTTCCCCTCAAGTGCTCCGAAGGCCAAGCTGGCCACCTGCAGTAGACAGAGGCCTAAGGAGGGGAGCATGGGATAGAGAGTTGGGGGGAAGGGTCTGAGTCAGGGACGGAAGTGCACTGGTCGGAAGGTACACAGAGACAGTCTAACTTCAGTGGAACCCCATGTGCGCTCCCCACCCCCACCCCCAGTTCAAGGCCCTTTTTGATGAGTGGTAGACTTAATTCTCACAGTGACAGCTGAGGTAGGTTTGATTTGTAATCCTCTTTACAAGAGAAGGAAATGAAGCCCAAATATGGTGTAGTTAACTTAAGAGCACACAGCTAGGAAAATAGAGGGGCAGGGATTTGAAACCAGGTGATCTGGCTCTGGAGTCCACTCCACCAAGAAATCCAAGCAACCATCCTCCTCCTCCTTACCTCCCTCCTCCTCCTCCCCCTCCTCCCCTCCTTCTTCCTCTCCTTTTCCTCTTCTTCCTCCTTCTCCTCCTCTTCCTCTTTCTCTTTCTCCTCTTTGTCTTCCTTCTCCTCTTTCTCTTCCTCCTCTTCCCTCTTCTTCTTTCTTCACTTCCTCTTCTTCCTCCTCCTCAAACCCCAAGAATGCAGACAGGGGTGTTTATCCTCCTTAAAGTGACTCCACAAAGGTTCGAAGTGGAGGGGAAGTCCCTTGTTTGTGCTTGATCCCTTCCATGGGTTGCCATGGTGATCCAGCCTCACTGTGCCCCGCCCATGAGGCGGAGCTTGCTCCCTTCCCTGCCTCTTTTGTTCTCAAGGCCATTTGGGGAGAGTCAGTGCAAGACAAATGGCTCTGTCCTGTCCTGGACCCTGTGCTGACAGTGGTGGCCCACTGAGAAGGCAAGAGCCCTTCCTAGTTAGCTGTGTGACCACATGAAGTTGTTGGCTATCTCTGGGCTTCAGATCTAAAACGTCACAAAATGGAGATCGGATGGAAGTCTCAAGTGATTTGTAAGCTTCAAGTTAAAGAGAGGAATCTGTCTGGAAGAAGAGAGATTTGGGTTAAAGGTTGAATGGACAGTGTCAGGGACAGCAGAGAGCAGAAGGGAAGAGATGCTGGCCTTCTGCTGGCAGTTTGATGCAGGGAAACCCATGCCTCCATGGAGGGAGCACGCTCTCCCCTACAACTTTCCTGTTCTCCGTGCAGTGCTCTGGCACCGGATAAGGACCGTGGCCTCTGAAATTGACCTTCCCTTCTGCGTGTTTCAATGCTCCTCATGCTTGGGTGTATGGGACTGGCTCTCACTTGAAGGGCCCAGGGTGACCAGAATGAGACTGGTCCAGAAAGGAGACAGCAAGATCCTGCTTGAGCCACCCAGTGCTCAGTTTAACCTCTGCCTCTTCTAGGAAGCCCTCCTAGTTTTCCCCCCAAATTCAGATTGCCTTTGCTCCCTAGGTTTCCAGCCTTCCCTTTGCCTAATGGTGGAAGATGAGTGTCTGTCACTGTGGTCTGACACAATTCCCTACAGTCTGAGGGATGGTAGTCGGGGGTATGTCAGCACCCACTTGGCCACTGGGCCAGCTGGGAGGGCCAACAACGGAGGACATCGCCAGCGGTGGTATAGTTCATGTGGGTGTAGTGTAAAGAAGCACCCAGCTAATAGTGACCCATGGAGTCAGTATGGAGAGATGGAGCTGACCCTCAGGGCGGGAGCACATAGACTAAACCACACCTCTCTGCCACCAGCTTCTCAGGTCCTGGTGGCTGGCTCCCCCTAGTGGTCATGACAGGAAACATCCTTCCCTCCAGCACTTTTTATCACGTTCACCCTGCTGCTTTCCTGCTTCCGCCTCTGTACTAGGCTCTGTTTCCTGAATGAGGAGGGACTGTGCCAGTTGATGGCGTGTGGATAAAAGATTCAGGCAGTGGGGCAAGGGGTGGGGTTATCAAATGTCATTGTGACTGGTCCCAGGAGCAAGGTTCCTGTAACTACCTAGGCCTTAGGGACTGTGACACTTGGTTCCCAGGAAAAACTCAGATAGCCCGTTCATTTCCCTGCATCTCCTCCAGGCCTGGCAGATGCAGGATAGTGTTCAGGTGGATCTAGACAAGGCCCCTCGTGGCCCCTGGGCTCCTCTGTGAGCCACTTACACCTTGTGGCAGAGCAGCAAAAGGCAGAGCGTGTGGCCATGTCTATTTATAGCCTCTTGATGCTCTGGAGAGAAGCCTGACCATTACTTTGTGACCTTTAGCTCACTCCCATCCATATACAGGCCTCCCGCTGTGGCGCTGGCCCCTCCCCCATTCCCCTGTCCCCGTCCCCACCCCGGTCATAATGTTCTCACTCTCTTCCAGGTAGGAGTATAATGGCTGTCCAGGTGCTGCGGCAGATGGTCTACTTCCTACTGAGTCTGTTTTCTCTGGTGCAAGGTAGGCTTTCTTGGGGCCCAGGGTTTGTGGTGACTTTGTCTAATGCCTCCATGTCTGTGTGAGGGCTCTCTGTGTAAAGGATGGGTCTGCAAAGCAGCCCTGAGGGCACCTTGGGGGAAAACAGGCATCTCTTCCTTCTTAGATGCGGCTCCACAGAGCGAAACTTGGGATGGGTGCAGTCCTCTCTTCCTTTGCAGGGAGTGTCCTTGGACAGTGCACACGTGTGTGTGCCACAGTCTAATACAATCATGGTCTCATTAATTAAATAATTTGCATTAAACTTTGGCTTTTGACTTTGAAACAAAATCGCCCCCCCCCCCCCCCCCCCCCCCCGCTCCCCTGCAAGACAGGCTTTCTCTGTGTAGCCCCGGCTGTCCTAGAACTCACTCTATAGACCAGGCTGGCCTCGAACTCAGAAATCTACCTGCCTCTGCCTCCCAAGTGGTGGGATTAAAGGTGCACCACTGCCTGGTCTGAAACAAATTTTTTATCTTCACTTTTATCTATTTATTTATTTATTTATCTATCTATTTATCTATCTATTTATTTATTTGTTGGAAACCAGTAAGGTCTAGCAAGATAGATACATTGTTATACATTGTTGTAGACTGATAGATACATTGTTGTAGACCAATAGATACATTGTTGCAGACCCTTGAAATCTAGAGCCTTAGAATGTGTGTGAGTCCCAGGTCCTAGCCCCTGGCTGGTCCTGTTTATAGCCTCTGCCTCCTCAGGTGCACACAGTGGCAGCCCCCGAGAAGACTTCCGCTTCTGTGGCCAGCGGAACCAGACCCAACAGAGCACCCTCCACTATGATCAATCTTCAGAGCCTCACATCTTTGTGTGGAACACAGAGGAGACCCTCACAATTCGTGCCCCCTTCCTGGCAGCCCCAGATATTCCCCGCTTCTTCCCAGAGCCTAGAGGGCTCTATCACTTCTGCCTCTACTGGAGTCGCCACACTGGGAGACTCCACTTGCGCTATGGCAAGCATGACTACCTGCTTAGTAGCCAAGCCTCCAGACTCCTCTGCTTCCAGAAACAGGAGCAGAGCCTGAAGCAGGGAGCCCCGCTGATCGCCACCTCTGTCAGCTCCTGGCAGATTCCCCAGAACACCAGCCTGCCTGGGGCTCCGAGCTTCATCTTCTCCTTCCACAGTAAGGCTGGGGGGACATATGAGTGTGGGGTGGGAGTCACGGAAGACATGGAAAGCCCATGGAGGAGGACCTGGGTGCTGATGGCAGCTATTGTCACCTGACCTGGGTATCCTCTAGGAGGATAGGTGGCTGGGGAGGGGAGGATTGGACTGTTTTGCCTGTCCCTGTTATGATCTGAGATCTTTGTGATGACCATAGCATCACTTCAGCCATTAGGAGAGCATCTTAGCTACTTTTCCTCTCTATGATAAAACACTCTGCCAAAAACAACTTAAGGGAGAAAGGTTTCCTTTGGCTCGCAGTTCTACGGCACACTCCATCATGGTGGGGGAAGTCCTGATGGCAGGTGCTTGAAGCAACTGGTCATTAGCATTTGTAGTCAGGAAGCAGACAATGATAAATACTTCTGTTCAGCAAGCCTAGGGGATGGTGCTGCCCACTTTTAGGGTGGATCTTCCTACCTCGGTTAGCCTAACATAGATCCCTCACAGACATGGCTCCTGTCAGGCGGATGAGCAATATTAATTATCACAGAGAACAAGGGATGGAGAGAAAGAGATTATTACTTACAGGTCCTGAGGTGCAGTGCACACCTGGAGGTCATGCTTATATACACACAAAGGTCAGGACGCAGCGGGAGGAGGCTAGGGGGGAACATAACTTGATACATACCTGGGAATGTAACACTAGGAAATGTGAGCTCTGGCAGAGCCACTCTCCAGCCAGAAGGCCCAGCTTCTATTCAAAGTACAGGGGCTGGAGGAATGGCTTAATGGTTAAGAGCATTTGCTGTTCTTGTAAAAGATCCAAGTTCAGTTCCCAGCAGCTACAATGGGTTGTCCCCAAACATCTGTAACTCCAGTTCCAGGAGCCCCCACAACCTCCTCTGGTTTCTGTAGGAACCCAGTGTGTACACAATACGTGTTTATACACACACACACACACACACATTAATTAATATTAAATCATTAAAAAACAAAACACAGGTAGAAGCAACATAAACTGTGGGCATTCCGTGTACCCTAGTATCAGCAAAGAGGAAACTGGGGTACAGGGAGCTATGCAACTAACAGATTGGGGCTTTAGGATGTGAAGCTAGCAGCTGATTAGCAGGGACAGGGAGAATTAAGGGTTGGGGAAGCAGGGAGGCTGTCAGGGAGGCCTGGGGACCATGACCTTGTGGGTCAGGAAATGGATGCTTTCTCACTTGGGTCTCCTCCTAGAGACACCCATGTTTCCAGGGGCTCAGGTAGAGATGGCGAAGCTAGAGACTGGGAGATCCCCAAAGCTGGCACAATAACCCACATAATCACATAATTCCCGAGGAGATCTGCTTAGGCCTGGTCCCTCAGAGCCTTCTGTGCTCATGTGTAGCAGGCCCTAGGAGACACAGCCCCACTTAGCTGGCTTCAAGTATCTGTGATCTGTGGCCCCTCTGCCTCTTGGGCCCTTGGGTCCCTCTTCTGTGGAGTGCCATATGAGGGTTGCATAAGGCTGTATGCTGGCCGTGGGAACCTCAAGCAGTCTGTTGCCTTCCCAGATGCCCCACACAAGGTCTCCCACAATGCATCTGTGGACATGTGTGATCTCAAGAAGGAATTGCAGCAGCTTAGCAGGTACCTGCAGCACCCTCAAAAGGCTGCCAAGCGGCCCACCGCAGCGTTCATCAGCCAGTAAGTGTGGATTACCTAACTAGGGGATGATGGAAGGTCTAACCTGGGCTAGGAGGAACTGGGAAATCTTCTCTGAGGCTGGACCTTCCTCATTGGCTCCTGCTGGGTTGTCAGTAAAGACAGATACTAATGCAATGCCCGGCCTCTTCCCTACAAGAGACTCCATCCTGGAGTCTGGCACGTTGAGTTCCCGAGAGAGGTTTGGACATAGCATAAGTGGGACATAGGCATGAGCTGAATTCCAAAGTACTGTCCCTCGCTGCCACTCCCTTGAATCTGCATACTCAGCTGCCTGTGTCCTTTGTCCTCAGCACCCTCTCCTCTCTGTTCCTGTCTATCCTGTGTATCTAGACCATCACCACTACCCCCTTCCCTCTGTCACCTGCCATGTTCTCCCCCACACCAGGCAGTTACAGAGCCTGGAGTCAAAGCTGACCTCTGTGAGCTTCCTGGGAGACACATTATCCTTTGAGGAGGACCGGGTCAATGCTACAGTGTGGAAGCTGCCACCCACAGCCGGTCTAGAGGATCTGCATATCCACTCCCAGAAGGAGGTCAGTGCCCTAGGGTGGGGTGGGCTAGAAGGGCAGGCAGGAGCACTCCCTACAGCATAGCGGTAACCCTTGTTTTCCCCTGGGTCTGGGGACAATCCACAGCCCACAGGGAGAGCTGGTGTCTGAAGATCCAGGTTGCAAGACCCCACTGAAGACCTCTTAGCCTTTGCTCCTGCCACCCGACTCCCTGGTCTCTTGTGGGGTGGCCCAGAGCCCAGTGTTTAGAAGGGGGTTGTTTGGCGTGAGGGGGGAATCTGGGGTGTTTGCTGGGCCGGGAACTGAGGATCCTCGATATGCAGGAGGAGCAGAGTGAGGTCCAGGCATACTCGCTGTTGCTTCCCCGGGCCGTATTCCAGCAGACCAGAGGCCGTCGCCGGGATGACGCCAAGAGGCTCCTGGTAGTAGACTTCAGCAGCCAAGCTTTGTTCCAGGTACGGAGTCTCCTCTTACCTGCTCCTAGGGTAACTGATAATACACACACACACACACACACACACACACACACACATATGCAAATATATGTATATGGGTATATATATACATATATGTGTATATATGTATGTGTATGTATATATATATGTATACATGCATATATACATATGGGTATATACATACATACATACACACACACACACACACACACACACACACACACATATCTGACAGAGGGGTGGAAAGGTGGTAGCTAACCTACTCCAGGAGCCAAATACAGGCAGGAAGGGCCCTCCAATGCACAGAGCTCCTAGGAGAGGTGTGAATAGTGCTGTTCTCATCCAGTGTGAATGACCAGCAAGACCCTCAGAGCAAAATGTTAGGAGCGACAGTAGTCTAGAAAGGGTGGGCAGAGGCCTTCTTAGCTTTTCTTCTTCTCAGCCTTAAATCTCCAACCTGTCCCCCCTACCCCCAACCTCATCTATCTAGGACAAGAATTCTAGCCAAGTCCTGGGTGAGAAGGTCTTGGGTATTGTCGTGCAGAACACCAAAGTCACCAACCTCTCAGATCCGGTGGTACTCACCTTCCAGCACCAGCCTCAGCCAGTAAGTGTGAGCAAGCCAACCCCAGGGCAAGGGTCCCTTCCTGCTGGGTCACATGTCTGCTTCCTGTGTCTCCCAACCCACTTGTCTTTTATGGAAGGGTTGCCCAGCAGCCAGCTCCCAGATTGGGGGCGGGGGTGGGGACTGCAAGGTGGGTAGTGAGGTGAATAGGAAGGTTAGGCCGTAGGAGGGAATGCGGAGGGTGGGTGATAGAGGGAACATGAAAGATGAGCAAAGAGAACACAGAGTGGTCTATAGAGAGAAAACGCAGGGAGCTGGCTGTGGAAAGGAACAGAGGCTGAGTTATGGTGGCCCATGCTTCTTGTCCCCACAGAAAAATGTGACTCTGCAGTGCGTGTTCTGGGTTGAAGACCCGGCATGTGAGTAGGGCGGGGGTCTCTAGGGGAACAAGTATCTGGAGGAGGCATGGAGTTCTGTTGGGGTAGGAGAGAGGAGAAGCCCCAGGGATGAATTTCTGGAGAAGATGGGCGTAGGGGAAAGGTGCGACGGAGGCCAGGGATCTGCTGGTGGTGCAAAAGTTTGCACCAATGACCCAGTCTTGTGTGGAGTGCATGGTGGGTGGGGTCTTGAGGACTGGGGTTGACCAGGGTCCTGTGCTTTCCCCTCAGCAAGCAGCACAGGGAGCTGGAGCAGTGCAGGCTGCGAGACAGTGAGCAGAGACACACAGACATCCTGCCTGTGCAACCACCTGACCTACTTTGCAGTGCTGATGGTAGGGGTCTCCCCGAGATCCCCCTGCAGTCCCGCCACAGGCCAAGCCCATGTCCTGTGTCATGTACTTGGAACCGGCTTCCTCATTTAATCCCAAATAACCTGCCAAGATAGCTCTGATCAATCACCCTATTTCAAAGGATGCTGAGGCTAAGTACTGTATATAAGGCTGCACAGTGTTGGTGTGTGACGAACGTGCAGATTCCTGCTCCCAACCCACAGGCCTGGGCCAGCAAACTGTTTCCTATAGGCCCCCAACTGGAAGCCACTGAGATGGGCTCTTGCATTCCCCAAATATCAGAGGCTTTGTTGAAAATATGCTAAGTCAACAAAGGCATAGACTCTGCCCGACCCCAGCTCTGCTGAGCACAGTGGGTGAGCATCTGCTAGGTCTCAGGGCTGATGTAGCTTCAGTGGTCCTAGGAGATCTCAAACTCTGAGCCGAGCTTCTACTGACAACTGGGGCTTGAGTGGACAATCCCCAGCTAAAGCTGCCCCCCTTAGGGCTTTGTGGGGTTCAGGCCTGGCCTGAGCCTACTTCTTGGGCGAGGGTTCCTGTGGTGTGGGTCAGAGACTTACTGGCATGGGAGGAAGACAAAAGGGTATTCATGTGGGAGGGGCTGGCTAGCTCCCAGCTGGCCAGGAACAGATGCTAGCCCCTTGGAGGGGACCGTGCTGAGATTGTCACTCTGTCCCCATCCAGGTGTCATCCACAGAGGTAGAAGCCACTCACAAACACTACCTCACGCTCCTGTCCTACGTGGGCTGTGTCATCTCTGCTCTGGCTTGTGTCTTCACTATTGCTGCCTACCTCTGCTCCAGGTAGGCCAAAGGAAGTAGAGTGGATCCATTTCATTCCTATAGACTAGGACTCGTACCATGCAGGCTTGCTTCACCCAAAATATGTGCGTTGTTGGAAAGCTATGGGTGGGCTCTCTGCTGACCACCACACTCTGTGGCCGTCAGACCCCAACAATAACATTAGTTAATTCAGCATTAGCACTGAGTATCTGCACAGTCAAAATCCAAACTGCAGGGCACACAGGGTAATAACACAATGATAATAATGGTAATGGAAACAGAACTAGGGGACTTCTCATGGAGTGTCCACATGCCTCACACTGTTCAAAGAGGGCAGCAGACTTTGAGACCTCACAGGGAGGGAGTGACAGAAGTTGTCCAATTATCAGTGTTTGGTATAGCCTCCATTAAGGTCTGCTAGAACCTGGGCCTGCCTGAGTGGAGGAGAGACACTCTTGGCTGGGTCTTCAGTTGTCCTGAGGAAGGAGTAGGGGTGGAGCTGGGTACAGGTGGGCTGTAAGCAGGTGCATCATAGCCAAGTGCATTCGCAGGTGCACACTCCCAAGGCTGGCCAGGTGCTTTGTGGAGGCTGAGGTAGGCAAAGCACTGAGCACAGGGGCAGGGGCATGGGAACTAGTAGGAAATGCAGAGCTTCCTGCACCAGACACTTTGCCAGATCCATCCTCCTGCTGTGTAGAGGAGGAGGCGTTCTGAGGTGGACTGGACTAGCCCAGGGCAGTACAGAAGTCAAGGATAGTAATGGTGTGGGACCAGTGTCTTCTGGTGAAATTCTGGAACTCCTTAGAATGCCATGGTACAGGTACACACTGTGCTAGTGGGCAGATATCCACAGCTGCTCAGAGCCACATGGCCAGATAGCTATGGTGCAGACATGAAGGCCTCCTGGAAGAGGGGGAGAGGGAAGGAGGGAAGAGGGGGGAAAAAGAGGAGGATGAGAAAGGGGAACAGGACAGGGCCATGCCCCTGATTCTGCCCCTGTGCTGGCCCGCTAGCCCATGCTCACGTTCTCCCTGTAGGAGGAAGTCACGTGACTACACCATCAAAGTCCACATGAACCTGCTGTCCGCTGTCTTCCTGCTGGACGTGAGCTTCCTGCTCAGCGAGCCTGTGGCACTGACGGGCTCCGAAGCAGCCTGTCGCACCAGTGCCATGTTCCTGCACTTCTCCCTGCTTGCCTGCCTCTCCTGGATGGGCCTCGAGGGCTACAATCTCTACCGACTGGTGGTGGAGGTCTTCGGTACCTATGTGCCCGGCTATCTGCTCAAGCTGAGCATCGTGGGCTGGGGTAAGTGGCAGGGAGAGAGGGGACCCCAGAACCCACTGTCTCATCTACTACCCACTGGGCTTCGGGCCAAGCACAGACAGCAGGTTCTGCCCTCCCCCGTTAGGGAATCAAGCAGTTCCTCCAGCTGGACTGGGGGCATGGACTTTAGTAGTGACTCCAAGATCCCCCACAAACCTCCGTGACACAGTGGCATTTTGTCTTGGCTGGTGATAACTTAGTTCACCTGTGACTCAGACTACTCAAGTCAGACTGAGGCACAGAGTTCCATGCATGAATCATTTTACACAGTTCATAGAACTTGACTTCCCCAATACCCCGGACCCCACACCCCACTTGCTGCTCTTCCTGCGTCCCTCCTGTTTACCTTCTGCCTAGAATTTAAAAAACTCGGGCTGACTGTGGCAGCCTTGGCTATGTGCTGTTCCCTCCCCCAATGAACTTTCTATTTCTACTTATAAGTGCATCAATAAGACCAAGGCAATGTCTTCTCTACTAGAGTTGTCTCCCTGCCCTCCCCACCAGCCCCATCATCCCCTCATCTCCCTGACTGACCATACTTCCACAGTGTGCCACAGGCCTTTTCTCCTGGGAGACCCAGGAAGGGACAGGGAAAAGTTGAAAGAGAGTCTACCCATTATGGAAACAGAGGGGACCTACCCAGGCCCACGGGGATCAGAGAAAATGGACTCAGAGGGTGGACTCAGAGCTTCCCCCTTGCTCTCTGCAGGTTTTCCTGTCTTCCTGGTCACTCTGGTGGCGTTGGTGGATGTGAATAACTACGGCCCCATTATCCTAGCTGTGCGCCGGACTCCGGAACGTGTCACCTACCCCTCTATGTGAGTGGCTATGGCAAGGACAGGAGTGTGGGTCTCGAGGGTCGGGCAGGGACAGCAGCCTTAATTGGCCAGGTTGTCTGGGAGCTATGGGCTCCAGTATGCTGGAGGAATAGGCCCCACAATGGTCAGAGCCCGGGATTAAGGACCACAGGGACAAGGAGAAGCCAAGTCTGCCCTTTAGCAGTCAGGTGCCTGTGCCCAGAGCCGGGCCTTTCTCTGAGCCTCAGAGGAGAAGTGTTGGGCTACATGGTCCCCCACCAGGCTTCCTTCTCACATCCATTGGTTCTGAAGCAGATGGAAGTCTGTGGTGCAGAGAGCATGAACCACTTGTAACCACGCCGTGATTACTATGTGGCACCAGCTGGCAGGGGACATCCTGAAACTAGACCTGAGGAGCCAGGGTGCTCAAGCCCCAGGTCAGGGAGGAATGCTTTCCCCTGGCTCCACCCTGATGACATAGAACCCCAAATGTCCCCCTTCCCCCACGCCAGGCCTGGTAGGCTTGCCTCAACCTTGTACTGTCAAGAACACGGCTTCTTTAACACCTTCCTTAAAGTTATCTGACTGGGTAACTGGATGCCAAAGATGGCTCAGGGCTTAAGAGTGCATACTCCTCCTGCAGAGGACCTGAGTTTGGTTCCCAGCACTCAAACCAGGCAGCTCACAACCATCTACAACTCCAGTTCCAAAAGATTGGATACCTCTGAGTTCTGTGTCCTCCGTGTGTACCAGCACACATGTGTACATATCTGCATAGAGGCACATACACATAATTAAAAATAATAAAAATAACTATATATTTTAAGAAACTAACTTTTAAGATGACAGGAGGCCAGTGGTGCTTGTCACTAGTGAATGGTCCCAACACCACACCCTGCACCCTCCAGGTCCCGCTGTTCACTCTCCTGAGCTGAGCTGTTTCATTCTTGTCCAGGTGCTGGATCCGGGACTCCCTGGTGAGCTATGTCACCAACCTGGGCCTCTTCAGTCTGGTGTTCCTGTTCAACCTGGCTATGCTGGCCACCATGGTGGTGCAGATCCTGCGGCTTCGCCCGCACAGCCAGAACTGGCCCCACGTGCTGACCCTGCTGGGCCTCAGCCTGGTCCTTGGCCTCCCCTGGGCCTTGGTCTTCTTTTCCTTTGCTTCCGGCACCTTCCAGCTTGTCATCCTCTACCTCTTCAGCATCATAACTTCCTTCCAAGGTAGGCATGATGAGGGCCCCGCCCCTACTCAGTAGCCCTTGTCCCTCCAGCTGGTGGTAGGTAGGCTTTCCATATGTGGAGCGGGAGGGGGAGAGATGCCCTAGGGACCCCCAGATGCTCCCTTCTCTGGGCCTCAGCTGTCACAGTCCAAAATGAGCACATGCAGGCCACACACAGGACAAGCCTCTGCTGAGCACTTACTTCTGTGTCGGTCCTATGAGAAGCCCCTGGGTTCCAGCATGAGCTGACCACTCAGTTCTCATGAGGGGGACAGTAGAGTCAAGAAAGATTGAAGCCACCAAGGGGACTCAGAGTAGGAGAGTTGGCAATGACAAGTGTTGCACCCGGGGCCCAGTGCAGACAGTGGTCTTGCGTCATCAGCGTCAGCATCACAGGGGACCTTGTTGGAAAGGCAAACTGTGATCCACTCTGGCCCACCGATCCTTTCTGCATCTTAGCAAGATGCCCAGGGCATCCTGCCTATAACACCAGTCAGAGAGCCCTGGTATAGCAGCAGGTGGTGGGGGTGGGGGGAGTAAAAGCAAAGGCCCTGTGGTTAGGACAAGTGTTGGGAGGGTAAGGAAGCGGGTGTGGCTGAAGGTTAGACAGTGAGGGCTCAGAGGCAGGATCCTGGAGGCCCCAGCTTGAGACCAGCAGGGCCCACATCCTTCTAGTCTGTGCCTCGCAACACAACGGCCTCTCCACCTCTGTATTTGGCTATGCTGACTGAACAGGGCCCGTGTAGTCACGTCAGAGCCAACGGAGTCACCGTGGGGTGGAATGGAATGAGGGGATACGCTCTAAAATCTTGTGGTTAGGCATTTCATCTTGTCCCCTGTGAGGCATGTGAACCGAGGCCAACACCAACCCCCTGATATGCCACAGTGTACTGAGTCATTCCGAGTGGCTCCAGAGCCCTGAGTATATGACTGGACGCCGCCGCCCCCACCCCCTCCACCCCTTGGAGCAGAGGGACTCTGAGAGGGGAACAGAGCCAGACGGGATCTTGCCATCTGATAACCCATGTGCCTCACTGCCCACAGGCTTCCTCATCTTCCTGTGGTACTGGTCCATGCGGTTCCAGGCCCAAGGCGGCCCCTCCCCTCTGAAGAACAACTCAGACAGCGCCAAACTCCCCATCAGCTCCGGCAGCACCTCCTCCAGCCGCATCTAAGCCACCGCCACACCTCCCCTCCGGGAGGACACATGCATGGCGTCCGCTCACGATGTCTGTGGCCCAGTGCTGTGCCCACCCAGCCTTTGTTGGTTAGTGGCATACTAGAGAAGGCCCTGGTCCTTGAAGGCGTAGGGCTGTTGCTCTGGTAGGTAGATACCTAGCTTGCCTTGGGGACGACTCTGGTCCTCAAAGGGCTCAGAAGCACACTGCCATTCTGTTTGTGGGGCCGTTTCAGTCTGGAGCTAAGGCCTTGTCTTTCTGGCCACCTCTGGGTCCAGCTGTTGCTGCTGGGTGTTGAGACCTGCAGACCCAAGCTGGGGTTAGATCTCGAAGGAGGCTGACACATCCGGCCTGAGACACAGCTAACTGTCTTGACTTGCTGCTCTGTCTCTGTGGTCACCATGCAGATCCCGAGGGTGGCACTGGGGGTAAATGTTCTGGGAGAAGGTTTGGAGGCAGAGCACCTTAGGAGCTGAGCATCTCCCCCAGCCTTTCTGCAAACCCTCCTCTTCATTCCCCATCCCCAACCCCTCCTCTGTGTTCCCCTAACCCTCCACCTGAAGCCTGGGGTCCTAGACCAATGCTGTGATTTGGGGTGGTAGTTCCCAGCAGTTTCCTGGTGCCAGCTATCAACTTCTGTCTGTTGTGTGGGCTTTGGCCTCTGACTCAGGGCAGGTTTCTGTCTGAGCCCTCTCTCCAAGCTGCCTCACCTTTGCTCGCACCTCAGAGGGACCTCCATCTCTCCTGAAGCCTCCTCCCTCTGGCAAGTACTGGGATACAGCCACCCTTTCAACCCAGCACTCTGAAGACCAAGACAGCCCCCTCTGGTGACACTGGCCAAGCTTGATCTTTTTCCTAAGAAGTGGTCTTCAGATCCCTGCAGGTCGCTCAGAAGACACTGGGCTGCCTAGTGTGAATTCTGTCCTACTAACGTACAGTGAGCAGCTCCTCACCCCCACCCCCGCAAAAGCTCTCACCAAGTCCTGGAGTGTCAGGCAGGGGGCTGGAAATCCAGGAGGACTTCCTGCAAAAGGCAGCATTTCATCTTGACCTCAGCCTTCAGGTTGGGGAGAATGTTCTTTTTAAATACCAGTTCATTTGTCTTTTGATATTAAAGCTCTTTATAGAGAGTCTGGAAACTGTAGGCGATTGTCGAGAAGAGAAATAAAAATGAGCTGTTATCTAATGCCATGGCAAAGCAGCACAGTTTGGAGAGTTGCCCGTCTCAGTTTTGTTTGGGTTTGTCTTTGTTTTTTTGTTTTTTTTTCCTCCCACTTCTGTTACTAGTGTTGCTGATTCAGGAGTCTTGGGGATGATCAGGAAATGGCCAAGAGGGAAATGTGACAAAGAAGGCATCTGAGGACACTTTCTCAGGAGAACAAGAGAAATGGCCCACTGGTACCTCCTCGGGTGGTGCCGGGCAGAGGCCCGTCAAGAATAACCCGGAGATCCTGACCATCTGCTGCAGATGGCCATTGCTGGCGTGGAGGGAGACCTGGGTAGCCACATCAGTTGCCTTTCATGGGGAAACCAGACTGGTTCATCAAAGCCATTGATCTTACAATGTTGGCATATACAAAACCTTCCGTAGCCAAAGAGGTCACTCTTGAGAGCTGAGTTCAGATTTTAACTAGTCAGGTGATCCAAGGAACAGTTTGGCCATCAGTCTGGAGCAGCTGGGCTGTGAGAAATGACTCAGGTTTTCTCCCAGCGTCTAGCCTGCTCCTCAAGTCCCTTCTCCCACTTATGTGGCACAGGTTAGACATGTCCCAGGTGTCTGTCTCCCTTGGGTTATATGTGATTGTCCCCATCTGAGTTCAAGTACAAAGAGGTATAAAAAGCAGGGTGTGGTGGTACCTGCAGTCCCAGCACTTGAGATGCTGAGGCAGGAGATTGAGAGTTCAAGACCAGCCTGGGCTGTATAGTGAGCCTCTCAAGGAGTGAGGAGAGGAAGCTAAGTCCCCTTTATTCGAAGTCTGAGATTCGCCCAGGTCCACAGCCCCACCCCAGCTCCCACCCTCAGCCCCTGCTGTGCCAGGGGAAGGTGGGGGTACTCTGGGGCTTGACAGGGTGAGTGGAACACTGCCTTGGCAGTTCTAGGTATACCAGCAGTTCCCACAGCATGGCACAGATGTGACAGATTTGAGACCTGTCTGGACTTTGGCCCGTGGAAGCCCCATGTCTCTCTCCATCTTCCTCCACAACTCTGGTGGCCTCTGCTTTTACTTTGGAGTTCTTTTGTTTGTGTGCTTGATTGCTTTTTTTTTTTTTTTTGGAAGGGGGGGGCAGGGTTTCTCTGTATCCCTGCCTGTCTGGAACTCACTGTATAGACCAGGCTGGTCTCTACCTACCTACCTACCTCTGCCTTTTAATTGCTGGGATTAAAGGCATGGACCACCATGCCCACCTTACTTTGGAGTCCTTATGTTCCTCCCCCTGCGGAAAGAACCAGACTTTCCCGAGCCCCTCTGCTGCGTGTCCTGGCCTGACATCCCCCCTCCTCTCACAGGAAGAAAGCCTCCACCCCAATTTCTTCTTTCCTAACCTCTGGTTCTGAGGCTGGCTCAGAGAAGGAGATGGGACCCCTGATATCTCTGAGTCTTCTTTGGCCCGAGTAGTTCTTTCTAGGCTGAGGATCGGTAGACAACACACTTACCTTCCCATTAAGGCAAGCAAGAGAGTCTCTAAAGACACGTTTCTGATCTGGATACAGTCAGGTGATACCGGCTGGCCTGGCAAAGGGCTTGAGACCTTGGAATAAGCTGCGGTGACAGGAGATAGGATGGGACATGACTGTTATGTTAGTCCTGAAATGTGGGGGCCCAGGGCTCTGCAAAGGATCTCAGGCTAGTACCTAGCTAGTCTCACTGGGTCCTTCTAGAAGCTCTGCAGGGCCTGGCTCTCCCACCTCTCTACCTCCCAGGGACACTGGGCACTATGCTTCTGCCTGCAGGTCACCAACCTTTTTTTTTTCTCTCTCATGTATCCATGAGACCCATGGAGCCATATGAGACACAACCCAGCATATCAGGAACCACCGTGTCACGACATCCTTGCCTGAGGTTGGGAGAGACGCCACAAGCAATTAGGGGAGGCTGACTCAGGGCAGAGCAGGCCCAGTGGCTCCCATCTTCCTGTCAGAGGAAGCTCAGGGACACAGGAACTTCTGGATTCTGACCTGGGACTCCAGGCTCTATCCGTCCCCACCCCCACCTTCTACAGAGCAAGAGTGACCTGTATCCCTTCCCACACCCCCTCAGATCCAAAGGGCCCAGCAGGGGACCATGTGAAAGGAAGGAGAGACAGATGATGGTTATAACTGGACAGCTCCCCAGAAAGAGCAGAGCTAGCTCAGTCCTAAGGGGGTGTCGGTAACAGGTGACGGTATTGAGGCTCTTTTACCCATCTGAGTAGCTGTGGACAACCAAGGGCCTGGCCTTCTCCATGACTTTCTTGGGGTCAGCCGACTGGTAGGCTCCACCTCTTCCCCAGGCATGTGCATGTGTGTATGTGTGTTTGTGTGTATATGTGTGTATGCGTGTGTGTATGTGTATATGTGTGGTTGTGTGTATGTGTGTTTGGGTGTATGTGTGTTTGTGTGTATATATGTGTGTTTGTGTGTATGTGTGTGTGTATGTGTGTTTGTGTGTATGTGTGTTTGTGTGTATGTGTATATGTGTGTTTGTGTGCATGTGTGTATGAGCCTATATGATTCCCCATCCTCCTGCCTGGACCAGCAGTGACCAGCCTGGAGAGGATGACTGTCACTTCACAGAACTGATAACTAGTACATACTAGTGCTGGTTAACTAAGTACCTCCTCTACAGAGCAGCTCCACGCATCTCATGTCCTTCCCATCATGCCTGAGAGGGGCCAAGCAGCAGACAGCTCCCACAGGGTCATCAGGCCGGGCAGTGGCCACAATGGATATGTCATGGCTGATGAGCTTCCCCAGATGCCAGCGACCTGCACAGGGCCCAGCGTCCTATTCCTGATACTAGCCACCAGCTTCTTCTCCCTGTTATCCTGCCTGTGGGAGAGGCTCAAGGCCTGCAGCATCAACTCTCCTCCCCATCCCTCCCCTCCCCTCCTCCCTCCCCTTCCCTCCCCTCCCCTCCCCTCTAGGAGACCATGCAGGTTAGGTTTGCCTCTGGCCTCATTCATAGGCTTTCCACATCTTTGGCCTCATGGGTGTGCTTGGCTGGTTACAGGTCTCATCAAATCCAGACACTGACAATCAGCCTGTGTATGCTCTGTGGAGGATGTAAATAAGCCGATAACCAGCCCAAGCACATGATAGTAATCACTTCTGTGAAGTGACAGTCACCCTTCCCCCTCCCCCAAGATGGTCACTGCTGGTCCAGGCAGGAAGAAAGGGGACCACATACACACATACAAACACACATACAGAGGCAGGAATGAGTCTCAGACACCCTTGCTAGGGAGATGGGGAAGGTATGACTGACTCCAAGTCTTAGGGTTTCGCTGGGCAGAGACACCTATGGCTGCTGGGCTCCTACTCCAGCATCCACTCATACAGTGGTGGAAGGTTAGCCCAGTTCCCTCTGCAGGTGGTCTCAGGAGCATTTGAGATCCAGAGCTCCGCCCAGTTCCTCACATTCACCTTTCACAACCCCTCGATGGCGCCATTCATTGGTCAGGAAGAACGAGAAAGAGGCCACAGGAAACAGTGGCCGCACGTCAGGGGGCAGGAAGAAGGTCAGTTGGACAGTTTGGGACTGAGGGACCACACAGCCATAGAACTTCGCTGAGCACTGATGGCGACAGCCAGGAGTCTGGGCCTCCTGTTCTTTCTGCTGCTGACTTCAGGTGAGCGGGCGGGGCTCCTCTAGCTATCCTGCTAAGCCTGGGAGACTCTGTGCTGCAAAGGGCCCCAGGGGAGCATGGGAAGAGACCCAGGGACTCGTAGTGACTCCCTCATCATCCCTTCTGGCCTTGTCCCTCCAGGTCATCCCTGTCCATCTTGCTGGGTCTCAGGCTCCTGTTGTCACCCCATAGTGTATTGTCGGTGGGCAAGAAAGACACTGCCCATCTGTTCTGGCTGGAACCAGGTTCTTGGACATGGTGGGTCAAACAAGCTATTCAGTTCTGGGCTCCAGGCAAAGGCATCAGAGGCCCTGGAAGCTGCCTGTAAGGGCGGACAGCTGCTCTGCCCACATAGTCCATCCATCACAGGCTCCCCGTTCCTGTCGGCACCATTCAGTGTCATCAGTGACAGGAGACGGGACCCAGAGCACTCCCATCACATACAGCTCAACTTAATACACCGACATGAGATTCCCAGTCCTGCCTCTACCCAAGTTGAGCCTGCTACCCCCCTCACCTCCGTAGATGGCTATACCCTTCTTGACTGTTGAGAGATGGCTATGTGGAGTGATGAGGTGCTCCCGTCTCCATGCCCCGCCTCTCCTTGTTTGCTCCAACTTTGGCAAGTATCCTTAGGTGTCTGCCTTTCTGAGTCACTTATGGACAAGTGACTAGTCACACAGATTAGCATCTCTTGGTTCAGAAGAAAAAAAAATCTCTTCTCTTCCAATGCTGGGACAGTCAGTCAAGGATAGAGTTGAGTGTCTGACTCAGAGGTGGACCAGGTATTGTGACATATACTTGCACTTGGAAGGTAGAGAGGCAGAGGATCAAGACTTTGAGTTCTGTTTCAGCTCATAGTGAGTTTGAAGCCATCCTGAGCTATTGGAGATCCTGAGTATAAAAGTGGGTAGAAATTGACAGGGCTGTCTTTCAGCAGAGCAGGCAATGCTGGACAGGCCAAAAAGACTCCTCCGAATGGAGATGTGGATCTAGTAGTGGCAGGGATGCTCATGACTGGGCAATGTGTCAGTCACCTGAGTGACATAGGAGGTAGCATCGGATGCCTTTTGTCCATTTACCTACTGGCTCTTTGCTTACATACCCAAGAAATATACATGGTGCTAAAAAGAGGCACAAAAGTGGTAGCTACTTGCCTGAGGGAGGCTCTTGGCACCCTGAGTCTGAAGGCTGAGGAATGGGCTAGCCCCAGGTATTGGCTGCAGAAGGGAAAGAGGCTGGCAGTAAGTGGAGGGAGGGAGGCTGAAGGGACAAGGGGCAGGGTATAGGGAACATATGGGTCACCTTCTGGCCTCTGACCTCCTGCCTGCCCTCACCTGCTGCATCCCAACTGTTGAACTCACACCAAGGCGTCCAAAGTCCTCAGCAAACACCCTTGAGACACAGCACTTCCTAAGATCTTGAGTTTGAGGCTAGCCTGGGCTATATCCTAAGGACAAAGCGGGGTGGGGAGCCACAAGTTGGATGTCAAGAGCTTCCCTTAGGTATCCCTGCTGGGATTCCCAGCAAGGTGGAGGAAAGCTGTATTCTTACCTACCCTGAGGCCATCCCCCCCTTTCCTAACCCTTGACACCCCCCTCCCCCATGGAGTCCTTCTTCCTCCTCTCTAACCCTCCTTAGATTTCATGTGAATGCAAATAGGGCCGATCTCAGAGACTGAGCCTAGCATCTGGTCTCAGTGCATCTTATAAGCTCCACATACTATTTGAAAACCGAAGCAAAATTGAACAACATATAGACCCAATTTCTATAAATATGCTAATATGTTCTTCCCTGTTCACTCTTTGTCCTGCCATGCCTTTATCATGAATTTTATTTTCTGTACTAATATTTGAAAATGAACCAGCTTTCTTTAAATCGGAAGTGGTAATGTCCATGATATTTTTCGTGGGTTTTTTTGTTTGTTTGTTTAAGATTTATTTATTTCATGAATGTGAGTACACTTTCACTGTCTTCAGACACACCATAAGAGGGCATCGGATCCCATTACAGATGGTTGTGAGCCACCATGTGGTTGCTGGGAATAGAATTCAGGACCTCTGGAAGAGCAGTCAGTGCTCTTAACCTCTGAGCCATCTCTCTAGCTCCAATGATATTTTTTCAATCAAATACCAGCAAAGGATATTTAAAAAGTATCAAAAACAAAAAAACAAAACAAAACAACAACAAAAAACCCACAAAAACCAAAAAACAAACAAAAAACCCCCAAACCAACCAACCAACCAACCAACCAAACAAAAGTCACACCTTAGTCAGGTGTTGGTGGTGCACGCCTTTAATCCCAGCACTTGGAAAGTTGAGGCAGGAGGAACTCTGTGTTTGAGGCCAGTTTGACCTACATAGTGAGTTCCAGAGCACCCAGGACTATGTGGAGAGACTAACTCTGTCTCAAAAAAAAAAAAAAAAAAAAAAAAAGCTACATCCTCCAGAATACCTCAGATGGTCTGTGTGCTCAGGTATATTATCTCTTTTCATCTCTAAAACGTAAAGGGTGAGAGGACCAAGCGCTTGCGTAATTTGCCAGAGGACAAACGGCTAAGCAGGGACAGGAAGCTTCCTGCATTCCATAGCACAGGGCTCTGCACCAGAAGTCACAGAACTGGTCTCTAGTCCTGAAGCACCTTCCAACATGGGCTGACTACTCCCCAGCCTCAGCCTGCTGCAGCCTTTACCCAGTCCAGGCAAAGATGGGAGGCTAGGACAGAGCCAGCCACAAGACTTACAAGAGTTAGAGAATCGGCCGCGGCGCCCGGGTGCCTAGCCTGGGAGGATCTGACGGAGCAAGGGCAGGAAACCAGGCAGGCTCTGTGGAGGATGTGGCTGAAGAGCCACAGTTCTGAGAGATAAAACACTGTGCACTGCCAGGCAAAGCCTTTGTCTGGAGAACCACATGCCACGTGTCGTCATCTCCCACCCCCACCCCCAACCCCACCCAGGCCCTGTGAGGTGGGAATGCCAGTTCTCCCCTGAGAACTCCGGGACTGGGGAGGGTGGAGTCTGCCGGAGTGCCCCTAGCTGGGTGATGGACCAGCTACCTCTCCTAGGCCACTGCCCCTCTCCCACTTGCCCCATCTCACCCCACTTCCTCCCCTAGATGAGGAGACCACGGAAGAGCCGAGGAATGTCTGCCGTCGGCTTCAGGAGGGCCACGAGTATGACACCTTCGACTTGAATGACACTGCTCAGTGTTTCACCAAGTGTGGGCAATCGGAGCACAGCCCCTGTGACGTGGGGAACCTGCAGAGGTGAGAGGAGAGGAATCTGGGCAAATGGGAGGAGTGGCCTGTTGGGAAGCCATACTGTCATAAGTTCTCAGCGCCCTAGAATAGCATGCTGTTCCCCTTTCACCCTTTCATGTTCTCCCTAACCTGGCCCTGCCTTGGTCATCAGAGTTGCTACTGATTAGGACAGTGGTTCTCAACTTGTGGGTCTTGATCCTTTTGAGGGTCAAATGACCCTTTTCCAGGGGTCACCTACGACAGTTGGGAAACACAGGGGAAGGACTTTGGGGTATACAGGACAGCTTTCTGGTGAATCCACACAGTGGTGGATAATGTAGCTGCTTAATTTCATAGTACTGGGAAAGAACTAGAGTGCTTTGGACTGTAAGCATGCAAAGAGGTGCGGGGGACAGAGGTGGCAATGTCGAGATGAGATGAGGGCCGGGGGGTGGGGTGGGTGTTCAGACTGGAAACGCAAGCAAGAAGTCAGGGGTGAAGGACCAAGTTAACTAGACAATTATGGGAAGCAGAGAGATGATGTATTCAAAGTTAAGAAGGGTGTGGTCAACTCGAGATTGATTGCTTGGACTTCAGGGACATCCAGGGGTGGTGACCAACGTGGAGGTGTGACCCATTAGGGTGGAATTCTGCTGGTACTATGAAGCTGCTCAGGAAAGATGGCTCAGGCAGGCTTCATGGGACCAAGAAGCTGGCTAGATGGGGCAAGGGAGACAAAGCTCCCTGGTGCTGTCCCTGCTGGAGTCACAGTTGACACACTAGCTCTGCCTCTCTGCTCTTCTCTGGGCTCTAGGCAGAGGGACCCAAAGCTCACCTGGGATACCACAGAAGTGCCCAGCTTACAGTCAGAACTCAGAAAATGGTTGTTGAAGGGAGGAATGAAAAATCTCTGCTCAAGTCTGGCTATTAAGACGGTGTTTATATTGAGGTTCATTCTTTCTGTGGCCTGGAAATGCCCTGAGTCCTGCCTACAGCTTCTTAGACACTGTGAATGAAGCCCAGGGTACCTGTGTGCTCATGTCCTGGATAAGCACCTTGGAGAGAGCAGGTGCCTTGGTTCTGAAGGGTGTGGTCTGCTCCCTCTCCATACTTGGGACTGAAGGGTGTGGTCCGGTTCCACTCCATCCCTTCAGTTTGCCCTTTTCTCTTCATAACAACACTATCTTCAGCTACTTCTCTTGCAGCTGTAACTGGGTACATGGCAGGAGCAGCCTAAGGGAGGGGAGGGCATGGTGAATGGAGAGGCTCCGTCCCCGGCAGCAGAGGCTTACAGCATGATGAGCTCATACACACCTTGTCAGGGAGGAACACAGAAGCAGAAGAGAATGGGAAGCAGCTCTGGCTATCCTTCTACATATGCCACCTAGACCCAGCTTCTCAAAGGCTCCATGATCTCTGAAAACAGTACACCAGAGGAGGTTGAAATATTGAAACACATGAACCTATGAGGACCATGAAAAATGCCCTGAGGTAGGTCCTGTTATCAACCCATTCTCAGATGAGCAAACTGAGGCTCTATGCTGTGAATAACTTGCCTGTGGTTACACAGCAGGTAGGAGGCAAAATTGATAGGAGCTGATATAGAAGTCTCAGCGGAGGCACTTGATGTGACAGGCTGGACCCAGACTGCCAGTGCTCAGGTGGCTTCCAGTATACCTGTCTGTAAAATGGGATTTACAGGATGATGGTGGAGGCTAAATAATTCTGCACTTGAGAGCCATGGTAACCCCGCCATCCTCACTGTCAGAACGCCATGCCCTCAAGTGCCTGCTCCCAACCTCTCAGGCTTCCTCATAGTATCACTGAGGGAGGAGTTATTAGCAGATAGCAGGAGCTCAAGAAATGTTAGTGTGCTTTATTTCAACGGCTGTCTTGATTATAAAAGTAGCACATGGTGGGCATGATGGTGCATGGCATTAAGGCAGAGCAGGTAGATCCCTGAGTTCAAGGCCTGCTCTACAGAGTGAGTTCCAGGACAGCCAGGGCTGCACAGAGAGAGCCTGTCTCAGAAAACAAACGATGACAAACGGTGATACATATTCATTGGGAATTCGCTATAGAAAGGAAGTGAGAATTTCCCTTAACCCATCAGCCAGAGACGGCTGCCATCTTCATCCGGATGTGTATCTTTTTAGCATCTTACAGGACATATAACTGACAACTTATTTTGTGGTGTGGGTGGCTCCTGCTTTTGGACGTTCTTGGTCATGTATTGTTGTGAACTTGTATTCCTAGGCTTGGAATTCGTGACTTGGGGGGGCGGGGTGGGATTAACTCTAGCAGAAACAGGCTAGAGTAGTCAGATCAGATTTCACTCCTGCAGGCAGAAGGTGACATTCCAGTTGCCCCGTGGCCTTGACAACCCCTGGTCTTGTCTGCCTTTCTCCTTTAGCCATCCTTAAGGGTTTCTAGTGCACCTCGAGGTGACTGTGATGACCGACGTCAAGCGCCTCCAGTTATTTCTTTCATATCTTAACATCTCTATTTCTGTTTATTGGTCTATAAAGCTGTTGGAATTTTCCATAGTGATTTTGGGGATCCTTTATTTGTTCTGCATGCGTCTTCGTGAATACACATAGAGAATAATCTTCCTTTTCATGGGCTTCCCGTTCACTTCCGCAGCACTGTCTTTTGACCACTGCTAAAGGTTTTAATTTTAGTTAGTGTAATCGATCAGATCTTTAGATTTACTTTAAGTATTGGTGTGTGTGTGCGCGCGTGCGTGCATGCGTGTGTGTGTGTGTGTGTGTGTGTGTGTGTGTGTGTGTGCATGTGTGTGTGTGTGTATGCATGATGTGGGGGAACTAACATGCCACAGCATGTGTGTGTGTGTGTGTGAGTGTGTGTGTATGCATGATGTGGGGGAACTAACATGCCACAGCATATTCTCGAAGTCAGTTCTCTCCTTCCACCTTTACATATGTTCTGAGACTTGTGACAAACACCTGCTCCCTGAGCCATCTCACCAGCCCTATTGCCTGTTACTCTGTTCTGTTCTGCTCTTCTCTGTCTGTTTTCTATTCTAAACTAGGCAGGCATGGCTGTTGAAACATCTTTAATCCCCAAATTCAGGAGGTGGAAGCAGAGGATCAAAGAGACCAAGTCCATCCTCAGGTACTTGGTGAATGAGGCCAGCCTAACCTAGATAAGACTAGACTCTCACAGACAAAAAGAGAAGAGAACAAAACAATAAAAACAATTGCTTTCTACACCAAGACCAGAAGAATGCTCCTCCTCTGGTTTCTTCAAAAGCTTCGTGGCTTCCTTGCTCACGGGTCTAAGATCTGACAAGAAAGGAGCAGACAGAGGAAAAACTTGCTGTTTGTTAAGGGCTGTGGGGTCTCAGGTTTGCTTCTCTTCCTTTACACACATCCCCTGAGACCCTGATGCCCTGCTGTGGCTCTGTAGCCCTTGTGCCTGTCTGTGGGCAGAGTCTCATCTCACCCAGACCATAGTCAGCGCTGAGCTACATTCTTCCCCTGCACATGACTGTCCTGATGACACACAGGAAGCCAAACAGTAGCTTCCTTCCCTTAATGTGCTCTTACGGTCCATTCCTGCTGTGACCAGTAAGGTGTGTTTTGTGACCAGCAGTGACCTCCATTCATCAGTAATTCAAACTCGCAGTAGAAAGAGCTTAGGAAGAACAGATGTCCCTAGGAGAAGAGAGGCCACAGGCGCTGAACCTCATATTCATGGTTTTCTACTGGATGTCACCTCAAGGTCGTTCCTGTCCTAGCTACTGTTGACAGCGTGCCACAATCGTCATGTATGACTTGGCTTCTCCATGTATTCTAGGAAAATAAACAACTTCCTGATTCAGAATCAGAAGCCCAGCCGGGCGTGGTGGCACACGCCTTTAGTCCCAGCACTCGGGAGGCAGAGGCAGAAGGATTTCTGAGTTCAAGGCCAGCCTGATCTACAGAGTGAGTTCCAGGACAGACAGGGCTATACAGAGAAACCCTGTCTCAAAAAACAAAAACAACAAACAAACAAACAAAAAACAGAATCAGAAGCCCAAAGCCATGGTTCTTAAATAATAGATACACTGGGGGGAAATAATAATAATAATAATAATAATAATAATAATAATAATAATAATAATAATTTTGTTATATTTAAATGCACAAATCTCAGAGCTAGAGAGGGTGGCTCGGAGCAAAGAGGACTTGCTGCTCTTGCAGATGATTCGAGCTAAAGTCCCTGCACCAGATGGCTCCCAGCCACCTGTAACTTCTGTTGCAGGGGACCTGATAACCGGTTCTGGCCTCTTTCAGCTCCTGTCTCAAAGGGTGTGCAATGTGACCACACACATCCTTCTGACCCCTCACTCAGAAAGCTGAAAAAAAAAATGTTTCTAGTCTCACAGAAGGCCTCTCATGCCTCCCCCAAGTAACACTCCTCCAAGTGGCAATCATGATTTTTATTTTTATTTATTTTTAGATTTTTTCTAGATTTATATATTTTAATTTTGTGTGTTTTGCTAACATGTGTATGTGCACCATACACATGCAATACCTGCGGAGGCCAGAAGAGGGCACCAGATCCATTGGAGCTGGAGTTATGAATGGTTGTGAACCACCGTATATATATGTGTCTTTTGCAAGAGCAACAAATGCTTTTAATCACTGAGCCATCTCTCCAGCCCTTGATGGTGACTCTTGACAGTCAATGTGATTCTGCTGAGCAACTAGAAAACCACAGAGCATACCTCTGACCTTATCAATGGTTCAACATACTCATGGATCCAAACCCTGCATAAACTGCTGGGGACAGGAGAGTGGAACTGGGAAGGTAGCCTACGTGGAGGCATCCCTTGGAAAGGTACCGCCTGGCCCTGTCCACTTCCTATTAAGCTCTCTGCTCCCCAGCAGCAATAACGGGAGCAGCCTCTTCCATACATCGCCATGACTTCCTGCCTCACCACGGCAGAGAAACAGGAAAGGTGCTGAACTGTGGGCTGAGCCCTCTGAAGCCATGAGCCGAAACAAATAGTTTTCCTTTTAAACTGTGTCTCTCAGGCAAAGCACACGATAACAACGGTACCCTGTGGCTACTGTTCTATACCCCAGTGCTTTATTTATTTTATTTATTTATTTTAACTTTTCTTGTTCTCAGGTAACACATAATTTTCCCCTTATCAACATGCCTATGCCCCAGTTGTTGTTTTCTCCTCCTCCTCCTCCTCCTCCTCCTCCTCCTCCTCCTCCTCCTTCTTCTTCTCTCTCTCTCTCTCTCTCTCTCTCTCTCTCTCTCTCCATGCAAATAGATTGCATTATGTTGTCCATGTGCCGATTGATGGGCATTTGACTTGGTGCCGGATCTTGATGAGTCTGAATACTGTTCCCAGGAATGTTTTAATTCAAGTCTTTGAGTCCATATGTTACCATTTGGTGGGGGGGATCTCTGCCTGGGAACAGAATTGCTGGAATATACACTGGATGTATGCTGAGCTCCATAAAAGACTATCGGACTGTTTCCCAAAGTGGTGGTGCCATTTGCATCCTGTCAGCAGAACCTCGTGTATTTCTGGCCACTCGAGTGTAGAGGACATCACCTGAGCTTCCCGCTGGCATTTTGTCATGAACAATGAACTTCAACATCTTTGTATGTGCTCACTGACCGTTTTGGAGAGTTTCTTTTTTTCATTTTTTTCTTTTTTCCTTATTATAGATGGTTGTGAGCCACCATGTGGTTGCTGGGATTTGAACTCAGGAACTTTGGAAGAGCAGTCAGTGCTCTTACCTGCTGAGGCATCTCACCAGCCCAAGATTTATTTATTATTATACCTAAGTACACTGTAGCTATCTTCAGATGCACCAGAAGAGGGCTTCAGATCTCACTATGGTTGTGAGCCACCATGTGGTTGTTGGGATTTGAACTCAGGACCTTGGGAAGAGCAGTCAGTGCTTTTAACAGCTGAGCCATCTCTCCAGCCCCTGGAGATTTTCTTTGGTTAAAATGGTTCTCTCTCTGTGTCTGTGTCTCTGTCTCCCTCTCTCTTCCTCCTTTCCTCCCTCCTTCTTTCCCTCCTTCTCTTCCTCCTTCCTTCTTCTGGTTTCTTTTTCAGAACTTTCAGGTCACTTTCAGACAGATGGGAGTCACCTCAATGTACCTACATGGTTCATATAGGGTATAGGGGCCAGGGGTCTGTCAAGTAGCTTGCTTTTATCTATCCTCTTGGAGAGTGGTCACTGGGAGCAGCTTGGCATGAGGCAGATGTCCGGATTGAATCCACGCAGGGACTGGAGGAGTGGCTGTGCGGATACTTCTGAATGGGAGCACCGCACTCACACTCAGGATGATTGGCAGCTCCCGTGTGGGGGTGGGTCTGTAATCCCAGCCTCAGGAGATGGAAGAGGAGGGCTGTGAGCTTGAGGCCAGCCCAGGCCGGTCTCATAGAAGAGAAAGGGAAGGCACCAAAGCAACAGACAATACTAAGAATTTACTATATCTGAGAGCCATACTGGGGACTCTTCCTTAGGACCCTGGATTGAGCTGGTTTGCAAAGGTGAGAAAGATCACAAGGTAGGAACACATCATATAAGCAAATATTCAGTCATCTTTTTTTGTAGCAACAAAAATCTTAATGCTTCTAAAATTTCCTATTTTATTTGGTACCAATAAAAGCCAACAGTTCTCTAGCAGTCAAAGCTGGATAATCTGTGTTGCTCAATGAATTCTGACAGCCTCAGCCCTCTGTTTCTGGTCAGTGGTCTTCTTCTGCTGTCTCAAATATGACTTGAATATAGTTATATGGTTTACTTTTCTATCCTACAATTCATCTTTTGTTTTCTCTATAGAGCCTTCCCTTCTTGATAACTATGGCTATTTAAAAACAGAGGCAAAACTGGGCTGTAGTTTATTGGTAGAGCACTTGCCTAGCATGCCTGAGATCCTGTATCACACACACACATGCACACACACATGCACACGCACATGCACACACACACACGCGCACACAACACACATGCACACACACACATGCACACGCACACAGAGAGAGAGAGAGAGAGAGAGAGAGAGAGAGAGAACTCCTTTTGTCTCCATAGCTACTCCCTTTCATGGACTCAGTCTGGACTGAGCCATCACCTAATCAGAGTTTCTAGGACAAGTGAATAGTGGAGGGCGGGGAGATGGCCCAATCAGTGAAGTTCATACAAACAGAGGACCCGAGAGCTCCAGGGCCATATTAAAAAACAGGTCGGAGTGGGGAGGGTTCTGGAGGAATGGCTCAGCAGGCAAAGGCTCTCAACACAAGTTTGACAACCTGACTTCAATTCCTAGAACCCACATAAAAGAGTGTCAGAACCCTTCCCTGCAGTTGTCCTCTGACCTCAGATGCAAAGTATGGCATACAATGCAATAAACAAATAAATGAAGGTAATTAAAATGGTTTTAAGTAAGAAGCAGCCATACAGGGCTCTGATCTCAGTACTAAGAAAGCAGCAATTAGGGCCCAGGGTTAGGGAGGAACCCAAGCGCGAGGACCGTTCTAAATTTCAGCACCACGGAGAGCGGCTCCAAGTGCCTCCTGTAGAAGAAGCCCCCCCCCCCTTTTTTTAAAGATTTATTTATTATATCCAAGTTCACTGTAGCTGTCTTCAGATGCACCAGAAGAGGGCATCAGATCTCATTATGGATGGTTGTGAGCCACCATGTGGTTGCTGGGATTTGAACTCAGGACCTTCGGAAGAGCAGTCGGTGCTCTTAACTACTGAGCCATCTCTCCAGCCCAGAAGCCCATATTTTGTTTGCCCCTAATACCATTTGCTCCCTAAAGGCCAGTTCCCATGAACAAACAAACAAACAAACAATCATTTATGCCAGACACAGTGGCACATGCCTTTAATCCCAGAACTTGGGAGGCAAAGGCTAGTGTATCTTTATGAATTTAAGGCTAGCCTGGTCTACATAGTGGGCTCCAGTCCAGCCAAGGCTACATAACAAAACCTATCTTTTAAAAAATAAAAATTTTATTATTATGTTTAGGATGTGGGTTTGGGTCACACATGTCACATCTACATAGTGAGTTCCAGCCCAGCCAAGGCTACATAATAAGACCTATCTTTAAAAAAGTAAAAAAAAATGGCCGGGCAGTGGTAATTTATGCCTTTAATCCCAGCACTTGGGAGGCAGAGGCAGGCAGATTTCTGAGTTCGAGGCCAGCCTGGTCTACAGAGTGAGTTCCAGGACAGCCAGGGCTACACACAGAGAAACCCTATCTCGAAAACAAAACAAAAAAGTAAAAAATGTGTTTATTATTGTGTTTATGACATGGGCAGGGCCATGCATACCATTGCACACTTATGGGGGGGTCAGAGGACAACTTTATCCAGTCAGCTCTCCATTTCCACCTTTATGTGGGTTCTGGGAATCAAACTCAGGTCATCGGGCTTGCTCGACATGAGTCTTTGTCCACAGAGGCATCTTCCTGTTCTATGGCCCAGCTTTCTTCCCCACCCCATTTCCTCTCTTTCTTTTTGTTGTGGCTCAGCTTTCAAATACTGAATTTCTTTTTTTTTTTTTTTAAGATTTATTTATTTATTATATGTAAGTACACTGTAGCTGTCTTCAAACGCACCAGAAGAGGGCGTCAGATCTCGTTATGGATGGTTGTGAGCCACCATGTGGTTGCTGGGACTTGAACACTGGACCTTTGGAAGAGCAGTCGGGTACTCTTACCCACTGAGCCATCACACCAGCCCCTGAATTTCTACTATATAATTGACACTCAATAAATGTGTCAAAGAGATTTATTCAAATAAAATATACAAAGCCAAAAGTGTGTGAGAAGATGTTCAGCATCACTGGTCAGTAAAGAGGTGCAAATCAAAGCCACCAGAAGCCACCTCTTTGTACCTGTAAGGTACAGTTAAAAAACAATAATCCAAAGCTGGGCATGGTATTGCACACCTTTAATGCCAGCATTCAGAGGGCAGAGGAAGGCAGATCTCTGAGTTCGAGACCAGCCTAGTCTACAGAGTGAGTTCCAAGACAGCCAGGGCTACACAGTGAAACTCTGTCTCAAAAAAAAAAAAAAAAAAAAAAAAAGTAAAACAAACCCCTTGTGTTGGCAAGGCTGTGGAGCTGGCAGAATGTTCATACACTGTAGGTATGGGTGTGATAGTGCAGCTGTTATGGAACACCATTCAGCAGCTGAAGGAGAAGCTATCTGGAGAACTATCATATGACCTAACAACTCTACTCATGGGTGTGTGCCAAGGGAATTTAAACTAAGTCTTCTATGAAGGCTCACACATGGGTTCACACAGCAGCACTACTCACAGTAGCTGAAAGGAAACACCACAGCCCAAATGATGGTCTTAAATAATGGTCTCAAATGATGGCTGAGGGTCTTAAAGCCCATGTCCACAGTGACACGCCTACCCCAACAAGGCCACACCTCCAAATAGTGCCACTCCCTGAGCCAAGCATATTCAAACCATTACATTTTGTTTCTACATCCACATCACAGTCCTTCACACTGAGGGAAATCAGGTCTAGAACTCAAGCAGGAACCCAGAGGCAGGGACAGAAGCAGAAAAAATTAAAGGACTGCCTCAGACCCTCTGGGCCCTCTTGTCAGCGTGGAACGGGTCTCTGGGGCAGGTGGGCAAAGCGTCGGATGGGATGAATGGCAGACAGATGCACACAGGAGAGGTTGTGTTGGATCTGAATGTAATGTCAAATCGAGCATCAGACTTTTTATGCAGAAGACAATAAGGAAGTTGGGTGACACACCAGCAAGGTACAAAGAGGTTACTGGATTCTTACATAAAACAGAGGAATGCAAACACAGAAGGTCTAACAGGAACCACCTGGGATAGAATTCATTGTTAACAACTGGGATCAAAAAGGACTCCACCTAAGATTCCCTTAATCTTAGAAGCCAGGGTCAAGGGCTTCGTGCCCTTGCCATAGTTCCTATTTTAGTCTATTGTATAGTCCACCTTCCCCTTAGGACATTGTAAATATGTGTGTGTGTGTGTGTGTGTGTGTGTGTGTGTGTGTGTGTGTGTGTATGGGTGTAACTCAGCTATAGTCTTAGAAGCCAGGTGTGAGGTCTTTACTCTCCTAGGGCAAGGGCTTTCACACCCAAGTCATGGTTCTAACTAGGGAGTTCCGTTCTAGCTAACCATCTCATGAATAATGCAATACTCTAAAACCACAGCCCGATCTACTTCCTAAACCATTGTAAATTCCTGTATATGGGAGCGACTTGGCTTTTATTGATAGTGTAATACCAGAGGCTATTCTGAATGTCACTGTCTAGCTCAAGGACGTTCTAGGACTGTTGGAACATTGGCAGAAGGCTTTAGCTATGTCAGAATTCAATCTTAAAAGGCACTTATAATAAAGAGAGCATGTGGATCCATCCACTAGACTAACGCGGGAATGGAAAATTTAGAGAGCGTGCCAGACTCCAGAGCGAGTTTCCGTGAACCTCTTTTGCCTCGAGAGTAGTAGCTTTCAAGCCTCTCGGCTTGTCAAGCTGACTCGACCAGAGCACGTGGCAAAGGACACTCCTTACTGACTTGCTCCCCATGATCCATTCAGCTTGCTTTCTTATACCCAGCGGTGGTACTGCACATAGTGGATTGGGTCTGCCTTGATCATTAATCAAGAAAATGCCCCACAGACATGCCCACAGGACAAGATAATGGAGTTTATTGTTCAAATGCCTCTTCCCAGGTGACTCTAAGTTGACAAAAACTATCCAGCACAATGGGAAATAGTCAAATGCCCATTTATGGGTGGATGTGCAGAGCGGTATGTCCATCAGAGGTTGGATGCCAAGAGCCATGTGTCCATCAGTGATGAAGAGCCATGTGTGCTCATCAGTGGGGCAATGTACACATATGCCCACCGTTGGACAGGTGAACAGATCTATAAGCCCATCTCTAGATGGTTGCATTTCATCCAGAAGGACTGAGACCACAATGCAGGTTTCAGAAATGATGAGTGGAAACAATAGGCTAAGTGTAAGAAACTGGACTGGGAGGGCCACATGCTATGTGCTTCAATATAACCATAAATTCAAAACAGGTGACGTTTGGTCTGGATGTGGCTAGGTTGGTAGGTGCTTATCTGGTAAGCACAAGGCCCAGAGAAACTGGTGTGATTAGCTCATACCTGTAATCCCTGCACTCTGGAGGAGGAGGAGGAAGAGGAGGATGAGGAGGACGAGGATGAGGAGGCTGCAGGATCAGGAGTTCAGTTCATCCTTGGCTGCATATTGAGTACAAGTCCAGCCTAGGGTACATGAGACCTTGTCCAAAGAAGAAGAGGGGGTATTTATGGAGACAAAGCGAATTAGATTAGTGGTTTCCAGGGGCAGGAGAAGGGGACAGGGTAGCTTTGTAGTGAGCATTGGGTTTCCTTCCATGACAATGGGGCTGTTCTAAAGTAAAAAGGTAGTGATAGTTTCAGAGCCTCGTGGATGTGCTCCATACCACTGAATACTACATGCTAAAATGGTTAATGTATGGATTATATCTGGCATGCTACTATTCTAAAAGATAAGCATGGGCTGGAGAGATGATGCCTCAGCACTTATGAGCACTGATCGATCTCCTGCAGACCCAGGTTTGGTTCCCAGCACTCATTTGGTGGTTCACAACCATCCCTAATGCCAATGCCAAGAGATCTGATGTCTTTTCCTGAACTCCAAGGACACCAGGCATGCGAGTGGTATACGTATGCAGGCAAAACACTCAAACACACGGAACAGTTTAGAGACAAACATTTAAGATACAGGCTTCGTTACAGTTTCCATTGCTGTGAAGAGACACCATGACCAAGGCAACTCTTATAAAGGACAACATTTAATCAGGGCTGGCTTACAGGTTCAGAGGTTCAATTCATTATTATCAAGGCAGGAAACATGGCCGCATCCAGGCAGGCATGGTGGACGAGCTGAAAGTTCTCCATCTTGTTCCAAAGGCAATGAGAAGACTCTCTTCCAAGCAGCTGAGAGGAGAGTCTTAAAACCCACACCTACAGTGACACACTTCCTCCCTCAAGGCCACACCACCTTATAGTGCCACTCCCTGGGCCAAGCATAGTCAAACACATGAGTCTATGGGGGCCAGATCTATTCAAACCACTATAGATACCCTGTCTTCATCCGGACTCCTTCGGGGTCAGTTCCCAAGTCGCTCTTCTTTACCTTAAGAGCCCAGGGTCTCTGGTATTCTGGATTAGCTATCACCCCAAGAGCCTGGATGGCTCAGTCTGTAAACTCCTCCCCCCCCCCAATCCCTTGCTCCCTTTACAGATACTGGTTGAACTATGAGTCCTACCTGCTGGAGAATTCCATGGAGACTGTGGACATGCCTTTTGTTAAGGCATTGATCCAGAACATCAGCACGGATGTCTCAGAAGACCTGCTGTACTCTCTGATGCTTTCCCAGGTGAAGAGCTTCTTGTTGGCTCAGACCTCTGCTGGTGCCCATCCCTCCTAAGTCCTATGCAGCATTGCAGTCAGTGGATTAACTGCATGAGCGGAATGGTGGTGGGTTAGCAGCCAGGATGCTGGGAGGTCCACGAACCAGTCCTCCTATCACTGCCCTTGATGTCCTCTGGGAGTCTCCTCTCTCCTAGAGTCCTCGGGTCCCCACCTGGAGATGAATCTCTGGATTCTACCAACCCTAAATTGTCCATTAACCTCTCTGCCAGAACACACATGTGAAGTCAGAGTAAGGGCACGCTTGGCCTCAGAGAGATGGAGTGGGAGGAGTCTACATATATGCTGGCCCAGATTTAAATCCCATCTCTGCCCTTACCAGCCATTGTCTTTGTGGGCGCATCTACTTTTCTGATCCTTGGTTTTCTCACGTGTAAACGATGAGAGTATTGCCCACTTTCAAGAGTGTCAGAAACCAAGAAGAATGAGGCATCCTTATCCTCCCAACACCCAGGAGGCAGAGGCAGGAGGCTTGCTCCTGAGCTCCAGGCCAGCACAGCTTCTTTCTCAAAACAAACCAGAGAAATATAAACAACAACAAAATAAAACAAGCCATAAACATATTGGAAAGAACATCTGAGTTAAAACCAAGACATTCTTGGTCTAGCGAGGGCTCAACAAGTCCAGGGCATCCCTGCAGAGAGGAAGTTGAGGGTAGAGGTCCAGGGAGCTGGCTGAGCCTCTTATGATGCAGTGCCCTCTAGGTAGGAGCCTCACTGGGCCAAGACATCACCTATGCATCCTTTTTGACAAGATCTAGACCTGGAAGGTGAAAACTGGGGCTTCAGCCCCAACCCCTGGTCCCCTGGTCCCATGAGCATGGATCCATCTGAAGCAGGGAGCTAGTGTATGCAGGCTGAAGCTCTAGGGTGCCCAGGAGGTCAGACACTAGACAAAGAATGCCTGGTGATTTCTGCAGAGGTTTGTTCTAACGTTCTAACTATGCTTGGTTTCTAAATCGCTTCACTGTTGGGCAGGAGGGGCTTCCCAGCCAAGGTAAGCACGAGTCCCCCACACCACTCTCCTCTCACTTCTTTCTGGGACATCCCTCATTGTGCGCGCACGTGTGCACACGTGCGCACACACACACACACACACACACACACACACACACACACTTAAAAGCAGAGTGTGTCTGTACCAATGTAGACATGCTCTACTGATTCCTGTGATGGGAAAACTGGGGCTCCACTGTTAATGCTTGTCCAAGGGACAAGAACATAAGGAGCAGAGGCTGGACTGAGCCAGGTGCTCTGTGCCCCAGCCCTGAGCTAAAAAGTCCTCAGATGCTGTCCCTCCACTTGGCCTGCTACAGTTTTCCTCCCAACTGGAGTGGTAGTGGCATCTGTCTTGGGGCTGGCATCCTAAGGGGGAGTTGGGAGCTGTTGGATCCATGCTTACAGATCCCGAGGCAGGTGATGCAGGGTGAGGACGAGCCTGCTGATGGAGTCCGACTTCCCAAGAGCCTGTTTGGAGCCCTGCCTGGCAACAGGTCTGCAGTCCGGTTGGCCATAACTGTTCTAGACATTGGTGCAGGGAATGTCTTTAAGGTAAGAGGCTTGCTGGGAGCCCAGGAAGCTGCAGTATTAAATGCTCAGGGTCCCTGAGATTGTCTCAAAGGCAGCCAGGTCATCCAAGAACTGCTTCTACAGTCTGTGGCCTGAAGACTATTCTGATACCCTGACATCAGCACCTGCTGACTGTGTATGATGTCCAGGTGTGCACATGCATGATTGTATGTTCTTGCACATGCATACACACACACACACACACACACACACACACACACACACACACACACACCCTTCTATATTCCTGAGTGCATTTAATCAGGTGTGCTCAGATGTGACTGTGCTTACATGGGTAAACATGACTATCCCTTGCCAGTGCCTGCCAGATGTGTGCTCCTGAGGCATGTGCCCATCCATGTAAGTTTACATATATGCTCCCTTGGATCTAGAAGCACTTGTCCCCTAGAGGCATTCACTGGCATTGACCTCATTTCCTGGCTGATCTTAGCCTCAAGCTCTTCCAGTTCAAAGGTGGCTTTTCAGTAAGGTAGTATAGAACCTAGAGGCCAGCCCTGCCTAGCCCCACCCAAGTGTGTTATAGAAAGCAGTAGGAGGAAGGGTGCCTGTGGCCCCTGGCTCCCTGATCCCCTAATGTCCCAGGCTAGGGCATGTCTTAGAGTTACCAAGACCCCTTGATAGGGCAGGTAAGGTCAGCCCATCCCATAGCTAGCTTCCTGCCAATCTCCTCTCAGGGCCCCAAGCTCCTTGAGGACAAGGGCAGCAGCGTGTTGAACAACCGCATGGTGGGTTTGAGCGTGGGCCAGATGCACGCCACCGGGCTGTCGGAACCTGTAGAGATCACCTTCTCCCATGAGCGTCAACCACCTGTGAGTCTTCTGCCTGGGGCCTGGCAGTTACTGTGGAGCATACCGTGCATGAGCTCTGAGAAGCCACACATGGGACCCTGTGCCCTTTACCCTTCTAAGTGCATGCAGAAGAAACCATCTGGCTCATGCAGTTAATGCCCAAAGACATCTGTCTGCCCTGCACACGTGAACACACGTGCCCCCTACACCCTCCCACCCCATGTTCATAAATGTGTGGGGACCTGGGGAACCCCTCTGCATACATGCTTTCCACCCCTGCCAGGCAATGATCCTGAAGACAGGCATGCACGCACAGACAGGCAGACCCTCTTGTGCCATACATGTTGTATACCCTACATGCACAGTGGTCCAGGGAGCATCAACCGATGGAGTCGATCTCCCCATGTAAGCTACAGAGAGCTTCCTCTTAGGGCAAGACCCCTGGTGGTGCCCCGTCTTCTCTTCTCTCCCCCTTTCCTGCCTCCCTCCTCTTCTGACTCCCACTCTCTGGTTTCAGAACGTGATCCTCACCTGTGTATTCTGGGATATGGCTAAAGGTAGGTTTGGAAGACGTTTCTAGAATGAGAAAGGAGCAAGCTTCCACGGGGCAGAGGGTGAGGGCAGAGGCAGGCTCTCCCTCCCTCCTCCTCTGCTCTTACTTTGCTGTGGGCCACAGGAGACTGGGATTCCCACGGCTGCTCCACGGTGCCCGGGGATGGGAGAACTGTCTGCCGTTGCGACCACTTGACCTTCTTCGCCTTGCTGCTGGTAACAGCCCATCCATCCTGATTGCAGTGGTCCAGCTTCTGTCCCTGGGAGAGGCTGCCTGGGCTGGCTGGGGTTTGGGAGATGTGTGGGTCTGGCCCATCAGTGATGTGATCAGAACTTGGGGTCATCTACAGAGGCCGATCTTGGACCTGGCCACGGCACAGACTCTCACTCGCATCTCCCAGGCAGGCAGTGCCGTCTCCATGATCTTCCTGGCCTTCACCATGGTGCTCTATGTTGCCTTCAGGTGAGTGAAGACATCTCCTTTTCCTCCTGCCCTCAAGGAGGTACAGGATAGGGATAAGATGTCTTTGTTCTGTGGCCTCTCATCGTCTTCTCTGGCCTTTTGTGTGCTCTCTGAGAATGTAGGACATAGGGTTGAAGTTGAAAGAGGCAGAAATTCAACTCAGATTGGCCAACACGCAGGGCATGAGTGATTTGTGGAACTAGGAAACTCACATCATGTGGCCTCCAGGCAGGGAAAGAACTAAAGACTCCAGCTGAAGCCCCAGGGATTGGTCCCTCCCTTCACAGCTTGCCCTGGGATTGGTCCCTCCTTTCACAGCTTGCCCTGGGATTGGTCCCTCCCTTCACAGCTTGCCCTGGGATTGGTCTCTCCTTACACAGCTTGCTCTCTCTCCTCTCAGGATGTTAATTTCACCCTGGTGCCTGGAGAACTTCGGGCTCAGGTCCCAGCTCCTTAGATATTCAAGCAAAAGTGAAGCCCCAGAGTTGAAGGCTTTGAGAACAAACATTTCGAAATAATTATAGACTAACTGAAAATTGCAAAAATAGCACAGACAGTCTGTGGTTCCTTCCTGGAACTTCCCCAAGTGTCATGTCGTATGTAACTATAGCATATCATCAAAGCCAGGAAGTTGGCAGTGGCAGAGAATAGCTAAGTAGTCTCAAGACCCCTTCAGCTCCACCACTTTGGAGATCGTGTGTGTGTGTGTGTGTGTGTGTGTGTGTGTGTGTGTGTAGTATGGGTGTACACATGTATATGCGTGTGTGCACATGTGTATAGTGTATGTGCACATGTGCACGCATGGGCATACACATGTATATGTGTGTGTGGTGTATGGTGGGGATATGGATGTGGTGTATGGTGGGGATATATACACATGTATGTGTGTGTGTGGTGTATGGTGGGGATATGGTTTGCAAGGTCCTGTCTAAATAAAACTACATGGCCCAGTGTTCAGAGTAGTCCTAGTTGCAACAGATGGTTGACTATTAGCCAAGTGTGTGGTCCCTGTGGGCACAGGACTCTAGGGTTCATACCCCTGAGATGCTGGGTGTTCCATGTGTGTGCATGTTTAGCTTATGAATACTCAGTTGTTTTAGGGTCTGACTTTGATCACAAGCCAAGGACCAATTGGACCACTATGGTTACAGGGTAGAACACACAGGCTGGCCATTTGACTACTCATGCATTTAAGTGACAAGGGACAAAGCCACTTACTTGTGGCTAAGTGTGGGGAAGGATGCCCCTTCTGGGATACATGAGCTTCTCCAAAAAGAAGCAGGCACAGGAAAGAAACAGGACCAGATAGTGCTGTCACTTGGCTGTCCTGAGCCAGGATTTGACCAAGAAACCCTCAGACCTGCTGAGTTGAAGGAGCCTGTGGGTTCAGCCTCTGCTCATCGTTGCCTATCCTTATCCCCTAGAGCCCAGGCTTACTGGAACCCACCTGGAACATTCTTTTTTTTTAATTAGGTATTTTCCTCATTTACATTTTCAATGCTATCCCAAAGGTCCCCCATACCCACCCCCCCCCCAATCCCCTACCCACCCACTCCCCCTTTTTGGCCCTGGCATTCCCCTGTACTGGGGCATATAAAGTTTGCAAGTCCAATGGGCCTCTCTTTGCAGTGATGGCCGACTAGGCCATCTTTTCATACATATGCAGCTAGAGTCAATAGCTCCGGGGTACTGGTTAGTTCATATTGTTGTTCCACCTATAGGGTTGCAGTTCCCTTTAGCTCCTTGGATAATTTCTCTAGCTCCTCCATTGGGGGCCATGTGACCCATCCAATAGCTGACTGTGATCATCCACTTCTGTGTTTGCTAGGCCCCTGCATAGTCTCACACGAGAGAGCTATATCTGGGTCCTTTCAGCAAAATCTTGCTAGTGTATGCAATGGTGTCAGCATTTGGAAGCTGATTATGGGATGGATTCCTGCATATGGCAATCACTAGATGGTCCATCCTTTCGTCACAGCTCCAAATTTTGTCACCTGGAACATCTTTGGGCTTCCCATTTTCCAGTCCAGGGATCCCTACTGTCCCTCCCCTGTGCCTTTGTGCCTCAGTCACTAAGAAGCCCTGGGCTTCAGCCCCTGGGAGCTACACCCATGTCACCCCTCCTCACTCCCACCCCGCCAAGTACTGGTAGAGAACACAGTCTCCACCCTCAGTGTCAATTCCTCAGTTACACAATTTATCTAAGGAATCTGTCAAACAGTGAGGCTGGCAGGACCCAGCGAGCATCCACAGAGCCCAGAGAGCCACGAAGGGGCTTGTGGATTAGCACCTAAGAGTTTGCACACTGACTCCTAGCAAAGGTGGGAACTGAACGGTCAGGCAGGAGTGACCATGAGGGTGATAGCAGCTGATGGTGGGTGGCACGGGACCGAGGCAGGAAGATGGATCAGCCTGAGCACCACGTATAGGCTGTGGCTCCTCAGGCCTGCTCACTAGCCATTCTTTCCAGGTTCTCTCTGCAGAGGTTCAAGTCTGAAGATGCCCCTAAGATCCACATGGCTCTGAGCATCAGCCTGTTTCTCCTGAATCTTACCTTCCTGATCAATGTGGGGAGCAGCTCCCAAGGCCCCCCAGCCTCCTGCTGGGTCCGAGCTGCCATTTTCCACTACTTTCTGCTCTGTGTCTTCACCTGGATGGGTCTGGAGGCCTTCCACCTCTACCTGCTGGCCATCAGAGTCTTCAATACCTACTTTGGACACTATTTCCTGAAGCTGAGCCTGCTGGCCTGGGGTAGGCACAGGCTGGAGGAGTAGAGGAAGGCTGGAGGGTTTGACAGGGAAGAGCCTAGGGAAGCCCAAAGCTCAAGCAATGGATATCTGGAGGAACAGGAGGCAATCTCCATCAAGGGGACACTGGCAATGCCAACTCGCCCCCTCCCCCTTGTCCACAGGCCTGCCTGTTCTTGTAGTTATTGGTGCTGGAAGTAGCAACAGTTATGGAGTTTACACCATTCGCGACCAGGAGAACCGCACATCACTGGAGTTGTGAGTGGGGCTGAGGGGAGCAGAGGGTATGGGGGCCTTTGGTTTCACTGGAGGGAGGGAGAGGAAGAGGTCGTAGGGAGAGGCCAGCAATGTCAAGGCTGGGAGGATAGCCGGATCCAGTTGGCTTGTGGTACAGTGGGTAAATGGGAGTCTGGAGTCAGAAAGGAAATAAAGGAGGAGGCCCAGGAGAGCCAACAGCAATGGGGGGTGGGGGAGGGGCATCGTCTTGGTCACTACAGATCATCTGGGGAAGTGTCCTGGGGCTCAATGGTCAGGGGTTTCCTCCCCAGCCCCAGCGGCTATCCACCTCCTGCAGGTGCTGGTTCCAGAAAGAGCCTGCTCTTTATGCTACTGTCCACGGCTACTTCCTTGTTACCTTCCTCTTCGGTGCTGTGGTACTGGCTTTGGTGGCCTGGAAGATCTTCACTCTGCCCAGTGTCACAGCGGGCAAAGGACAGGGGCCGACCTGGAAGTCGGTCCTCACCGTGCTGGGCCTCTCCAGTCTGGTGGGCATGACCTGGGGGCTGGCTGTTCTCACCCCCCTCGGCTTGTCTACCATCTACGTCTTCACCCTCTTAAACTCTCTACAAGGTGAGGGTCCGGAGAGGCCACAGGCTGCCTCACTGGCACTAAGGGGCACTGGGAATTGGGGAGGGTGTTCTACAGATCACAGGATTCCATAGAAGCTAGCTCAAGTCAAAACGCTAATTTTAGATGCCTGAGATTCTTATGGGATCTAGGGCAGCAAGGGTGGTTGTTGTCTTGGGGCTAGGATCAGAAAAAGCCACATAAATCAAAGCAGATGTCCCCACCTATTGTTTTAGAGCTGAGTATTGTCTCTTGTCCGGCCTCTGTGACAACTTGTTCTTCTCTCTTCTCTCTTGTTCTTTTCTGGCTGCCTAACATGGCTGCTGGCTCTGTGTTCTGAGTCAGATGACTAGTTCTGTCGAGTTCTAACTAGGAAGGCAGGGTCATGAGATTTGATGTGACATGACATAGAATCCTTAAGAAGCTTTTAAAGTATTTGTTTTGTTTTGTTTTCTGCAACAAAATACCCATTGTCTTAGAGTGTCACTGCTATGAAGAGACAACATGACCAAGGAAACTCTGTTCTAAAGGCCAACCTTTACTTGGGGCTGGCTTACAGTTTCAAAGGTTCAGTCCATTATCATCATGGTGGGAAGCATGGTAGAGTGCAGGCAGACATGGTGCTGGAGAAGCTGAGAGTTCTACATCTTGATCTGAATGAAGACAGCCAGGAGGAGACTGTTCCACACTGGGTGGAGCTAGCGTACTAGGAGACCTCAAAGCTCACCCCACAGTGACCCATTTTCTCCAACAAGGCCACACCCACCCCAACAAGGCCACACCTACTCCAACAAGGCTACACTTCTTAATAATGCCAAACATTCACATACTAGAGTCTATAGGGCCCAAATTTATTCAAACCACCATACACAACAAAAGTGACTTAATAAATAAAGGTCTTCTCTTGGCTCCCATTTCAAGAGTGCAAAGTATACAATGACAGGAAAGGCATGGCACAGCTGGTCATACCATATGTGCTTCAGGAGACAGACAGACAGACAGACAGACAGACAGACAGATGGATGGATGGATGCTGGTGGGCCACTTTCTCTTTTTAGTTTTTAAATTTATGTTTTTAAAATTTATGTATTTGTTTGTTTACGCATCTCTGTGAAGGTCAGAGGACAGCCTGTGGAAGTCACTTCTTTCCTTCCACCATGAGGGTCCCAGGAATGAAACTCGTGTTGTCAGGTTTTCTGCTAAGTGCCTTTAGGCACTGAACCCTGTCCCCAAACTTCTTTCATATTTCTCCCAGGTCCTTGGAATGGTGCCCCCAACTTTTAGGATGGCCCTTTTCACCTGGATTAGCTAATCTAGAAACCCCCTTACAGTTACTTAGTCTGGGGATCAGAGGCGTGTCTCATAGGTGATTCTAAGTCCTATCAAGGTGACAGTCACTGTTAACCATTGCCCAGCCTGTCAGGCAGACATTCAGTACTTGTGTTTCTCATTTATCTAAGTCAGGACCGGTCCTTGTCCCCTCCTCATACCATGTTTCACAATGAATGGGACCTATGTGTGGTCTTCAATACATAGGGCATAGTTCTAAAGTCCTAGGCCAGAGGCCGGATCCAGAGGTCCCCAGTAGAACACACTTGCCCCAGTCAACTGGCTAGTAAAACCAGCAGTGAAATAGAAAGGGGGTATATTGAGAATAGCTATCCTGGAGGAACAGGAGAAACAGCATTCCCTGCACTGACTTCAGGTGATACCAGTCTCAGGGTTATACAGGGAGGGCACAAAAGCCAGGGAAAGCAGCATACACAGCCAGGACCCTGTTATTCATTATCTTAGAACAATTACACAGGGATCTGTCTGCAATAAGAAAGTGGCTCCTGCTTTGGCATAGCTTCTCAATTTTTGTCAAAAGCTGCTCATTTCTTAGACCCAGATGGCCATGGGAGAGGAAGACTCAGAGAAAAGGACAGGTCAGAAAGGCAGGGTTGGAGGTGTTAGGTCTTCCCTGGAGACCGTCAGCACCACTTTTCTGCTCTGGAACCAGCTCCTGCAAAAGCTGCTGGTTAATAATCTACTCTTTGCATCAGCCTCCAGGGGAGGGTCGCCATTTTTAGACAAACACTCCTTAAATGTTTACCATGTCTGTGTGCAGAGTTGAAGCCAGTCTGACCCAGTTTAAGGTAGCGAAGGGGAGACATGCCAAACTTTAACCCTGTTTCTAAGTTACACATTGGCATCTGCTGGCCCAGGTGAAGAGCCATGTTCTTACTAAAGCAGCCTCCACTCTGTTACAGATGCTGTATTGATTGCAGTAGAAATCAAACGCCACAGATACTCTCTGTGAAGGACCTAGTTTTAAGGTTTATACACGCATTATGTGTGGTGTAGGCAAAGGTCATTACACTAGGAAGGGACCATTGGGTGGGGAGAAAGCAATGGACTACAGAGGAAGTGGATCAGGGACTACTAGAAGGGGAAGGGTACAGCTGGGAGACGGGGTGGGGTGGATTGGGGGGGGGCAACCAAAACAAATGCCACAGGGGGTCCCTGGAGAGGTGGCTCAGTGCTTGAGAGCACTGGCTTCTCTTGCAGGGGAGCCAGATTTGGTTCCTAGCTCTCACAGTTTCACAGCCCACCTCTGACTCCCCCTGGCTCCCCCTGGCTCCCCCTGGCTCCCCTGGCTTCCCCGTGGCTCTCCGTGGCTCCCCCTGGCACAAGGCGCCCATGCAGTGTACTTTCATGGAGGCAAGAGACTCATACACAAAATAAAGACAATTTTCTTTAAGTAAAGAAAATTCTACAGTAAAATTACTACTTTCTATATTAATTTAAAAATCAAACAAGCAATAGGCTGGTCTTGAAGAGATCCTAGGTTTAGTTCCCAACACCCACACAGGAGGTTCCTGTATATAATTCCAGATCCAAGGAACTCCAATGCCCTCTTCTGGCTTTCGCAGCTACCAGGTACACATACATACATGCAGGCAAAACGTTCACACATAAAAAAAATTAAATCTTAAAAAACAACACACACACACACATACACTTGCTTTAGGGTCATCTAAGGTGGTTCCTAGAAAAATAGTCACGAGCACACATTAGGAAAAATCCCAGAGGTTAAGAGAGGCTGCTGCTGCTGCTGCTTCTTCTTCTTCTTCTTCTTCTTCTTCTTCTTCTTCTTCTTCTTCTTCTTCTTCTTCTTCTTCTTCTTCTTCTTCTTCTTCTTCTTCTTCTTCTTTTGGTTTTTTGAGACAGGGTTTCTCTGTGTAGCCCTGGCTGTCCTGGAACTCACTCTGTAGACCAGGCTGGCCTCGAACTCAGAAATCCACCTGCCTCTACCTCCTGAGTGCTGAGATTAAAGGCGTGTGCCACCACGCCCGGCTCATCATTCTTCTTGCATGGGCTACACTCATATTTAAGCCTCTCACTCTGATGAGTCTATGTTGTTCAGTTTGCTTATCATCCTCCCATTCACAGCAGAGCCCTTGGTGCCTTTTAAGTTCTCGACATTGTTATTGTTGTGTGGTGTTTTCATTATAAATTCCCTTTAAACACAAAGCTTGCATGTCTCAGCCAATTCTATACTCTAGTTTTCTATACTCTACTATAAACCTCCCTTTTCCTCTTGCTGACACGCATCCTCTGGTAATCCTTTATAGAAGGACAGGGGTGGGAAGAGCAGTGGTTTTATACATCAGAGAATACTTGTTTTCTTCTTCCTTTTTGGCGGTAGATGTGTGTGCAATTTATTTCAAGGCCAGTGTTTGTGGTCTCTAAGGTTTTTATTTGACTCTCTTTCAGGAACAGGTTTAATTTTTACCTAACTTTTTTCATTAAGTGCTTGAACATTTATAGTGGAGTCCCTTCTGTGTCCCTGCCTGGTCTAGGCTCACTGAACCCCTCTCTTCACCACAGGGCTCTTCATCTTCTGCTGGTTCATCATCCTCTACTTCCCTACTCAGAGCACCACAGCCTCCTCCTCCGGCACCGCCCGCCTGGACCAGGCCCACTCCGTGTCCCAGGAGTAGATGATGGGTGGCTGCAGTTTGCTCTCACTTCTGGCTGGTTTGTGTGACCTTGAACAGCTCCCTACTTCCTTCTGGGCTCCACTGTCTTCTCTGTACAGGATGTCCAAGGACGGAGAGGGTGAGGACCAAGCCAGGCCCTGTGGCTTCAAAGTTCCCATTCAGGAGGCTGGAGACTTGACTTGAAGAGGACACTGGTTCAGTTCCCAGCACCCACATAACATCTCTCAGCTGTCTGTGACTCTAGTTCCAAGAGATCTGACGCTGTCCTCTGGTCTCCAAAGAGTACCAGGCATGAATGTGCTGGATATATACATGTGCCACTCATACATATAAAATAGAAATTAAAAAAAATATTTTAACAGCTCCCATTCGGATGTGTTCATGGGTCCAAAAAGCTACAAATGCAGATCTGCAGGACTCAAAAGTCCCTGTAAGCCTTGGAGCCCCAGCCAACAGTGTTATCTTTACCCCTGTTGCTATGGTGACAGATCTCTAGAGCTAAGCAGCTGTGGACCACCTTTAATTCACCAGGAGAGAACCAGAACCGGAGGCTTGCTCCATCTATATATGGCCAAGGGGGAAAAGGGAGAAAAAGCAGCTCTTCCCACGACGTCTGTACTCTTATGGGACAGCCTTACCAACCATTTCAACCCAGCCTGAGCATCAGGCCTGGCTGTGTCAAGCCAATAATTGTCACACATTTAAATAAACAAATAATTGTTGACTGAGCAAATGGATGTATCTGTTGGTATTAACCTGACAGGACTCCCAAAGAAGGGGATGTCTCAGGCAGGATTTAGGTTGCTATGGTGGCTCAACCCAAACCTCAGGAGGTTTTCTTTTCAGCTGTCTTGAAGGAGGCACTGGCCGGCACTGCTACCTGCAGCCTGAGGTGGTTCCTTATCACCTGGACTTTGTGCAAGAAAGGGATTTCAGTAGAGCCAGTGTGAAGCCTTTTGTTGGGGGTGGGAGTGGGGGTGTAAGAAGGGAAGGGGGAGGGGAAGAGGGGCAGAGGAGAGAACCCGAAGAGGAAAGAGAGGAGGAAGAGGGGAGAAAAAGGAGAGAGACAGAGCCCAGAACTCCCAATTCAATGACCTAGCAGTCGCCATGGATATTTGTGTGACTTGAGTGGCTCTGAGTTACAACTTAAGTGGTTGGTAAGGAACTTTCTTTTCTTTCCTTCCTCCTTTTGGATAAAAGAGGTCATACACATTTTCTCCAGAGATGCTACTTAGGTCTGTTATCTGTCCAGATAAAACCATGGGCCACGGGGCTACACAAGAGAGTTGTTACGTCTGTTACTGTAAATGGGGGTCCCTACGACACTATAGGTTTTCAGTTAGGAAAGGAAAACTGCCATATATGCTCAGGCCTGGAGCACAGCTCTTTGTGGTGTTAGTGTTCTTATTTGAAATGCCTCTGAAAAGAAGAGCTGTGCTGTGTGGGCAGCCCTCACAGCCAGTGAGGCTGTGGCTGGAATGCTGGATGCTTCATTGTCGAGAGTCTTCATTCAGACTCTAGGTGAGGGGCTCCTATCCCTCCCATGTCCCCTCAATTCCCCTTTCTCCAGCCTCAATGAGAAGCAAAAACCAGCAGGAATAATAAAGAGAGCCAGATATGGTTGGTTGCACATGTAATCCCAGCACTCAGGAGGCAAAGGTGTTGAGCATCACAAGTTCAAGGCTAGTTTAGGATACATAGTGAGACTTTGTCTCAAAAAAAAAAAAAGTAACAGAGATGCAGGGGCTAACTTTTAAAATTTATTTATGTATATGGGTACTTTTGTGCACGTACTCTGTACACCAGAAGATGACAGCAGACAGTGGCGAGCTGCTATGTGGGTGCTGGGAATTTGAACTCAGGCCCTCTGGAAGATCAGAGTGCTTAACCACTGAGCCATCTCTCCAGCCCCGGTGATCTTCATTGTCAACTTGAGTGCATCTAGAATCAACCAAAATAAACCTGTAAGAGATTTTCTAGGACAGATTTTTTGGAAACAGAAAGACCCACTCTAAATGAGTGGCACCTTCTGGTGGCATCCCAGATAAAAGGACAAGAAAGAAAGAAGCTTTGCTTTTTGCCTGCTTGCCCGTGTGGCAAGTCCATCTATCCTGCTGCTGTGGCATTCCTTGGCTGATAGGAGAACCACCTTCTTTGGGAATCCAATGTAGACTGAAGAAGACCAAGGAGCTCTCCAGGAATCTCCCAGGCTTTCACCCATGGATTGGGACTGCTAAAGCATCCAGGATTTCCCAGATTCTAGAGCGAGACAGTCATTGTTGGGTTACCTAGACCAATCCTTCCTGTAAACCAATCAAACTCATACACACACACACACACACACACACACACACACACACGTGTGTGTGTATGTATGTATATATATATATACATACATTCACTTAGTTCTGTTCCTTTAAAGGACCCTGACTAATACAGAGCTATATTGAAGAGATATATCCCTGCCTTGCCTTGACCAGTAAAGCACCCCTTACCTCCCTCCCCAGGTCTTTCTCTCTACTTAGCTTCCTGCCTCCCTCACTACCATTGTCACCACCCCCAGCTAGCCAGTAGATGTGGCTGTGGGTTACCAGCCCCTTCCTGCCCATCTGTGTGTGCTGGTAGCCCAGGGGACATCTCTATGTCCTGACTTCTGGCTCACAACAGGAAGGAAGGCAAGAAGGCTGCCGTTATGCTCTGGGAAAGGATCCTGTGGTTTGGACACAGTGTCTGTTGAGCCACAGTCTGTTTTGGTGGACAGGCGTGGGGCCTTTGGGCTTTATCAACACAGATGTTTCTTATGCTTCAGAGCTGATGTTGAAGTCATCTGAAAAAAACAACTGCTCCGGACTCTGACAGGCCTGAACTTGAATTTGGCTCTGCTACTTGGGAGCTATGCATGTAGTTTCGCCTTTAGAGCATAAAATAAAATAGGTATTAGAGTCCCTGCTTTGTCCTAAGAGGATTAAGGAATGTGGAAAAAGTAAATTACCAGCCCTGACTCCTAGTGATCCCCCATCCTGCCCCCACCTCCACTTAAAGAATGACTGGCCAAGGGTGCTGAGATGTGGACGTGAGGTTAGAGAGGGACAGCAACCTTGTCTATTCAAAGCCCTCCACAGGCTGGGCTGAGGCCAGAGTGGCAGTTCTGGGGTGCCAGCTCCACTCAGGACCAGGAATTGAGGATTCTGGACTCAGGAGAGCACATGCCTACAATCCAACCCTTAAGAGCATGCAGAACCAATGACAAGACAGTGGGCACTGCTAAGGGAGAGTTGGAGGCAGGAGGCTGGCGAGTTCCAGGTCAGCCTGGCCTCCTCTGGGAATTTAATGAGAACTAGCCCCATAGGCTCATATATTTAAATGTTCGGTCTCTGGTTGATAAATTGTTGGAAGGATTAGGAGGTGTAGACTGATGTAGAAGGGGCAGTGACTCTTCTCCAATACCAGGGAAGAGCTGTGGGGTTGGGGCATCTCATTTCCTAGTGTCTCCACAAAAGCAGCTTCCAGTGCACAGGGGGCTGAATCCTAAGTATACCCAGCAGGGACTGATAGGCAGAACTCTTCTGTCGTTGCCTGGCAACAGTAGCTGCCCAGGAGAGAACATCTGTTTAGAAGAACCAGAGTCCCAAGGTGGGATATGGTGGGCTGTCTCTGCCTCTGCAGCTCCTGGTGACCTAGAAAGCACGACTCCTATTGTTGCCTCAGGACCATGGCAGAGTGGTTTCCTGAGATGTTACTTTTAGCCCTGCTCAGTGCCTGATCCCTGCCATCAGTGAAGGTGACTAAGCCAGAGCTTGGCAAACCCTGCCCTGTTGGTGGTCATGGTGGAGGGATCTCTACCTCCCATTCTTACTCATTGCTCTGTGCTGCCTGTGTACTTCATAGCAAGCTTTTTAAGTTTATTACAAGACAGGTGGTGGGGGGTGAGGTGGGGGTGGCTGCAGCAGCGGTGGCGCCAGTGTCTGCACCTGTGGCTCATGCCTTTAATCCCAGCACTCAGGAGACAGAGGCAGGCAGGTGGATCTCTGTGAGTTCAAAGCCACCCTGTGCTGTTACACAGAGAAACCCTGTCTCAAAAACAAACAAACAAACAAACAAACAAAAACACATGAGAGACAGGACGTGTTTGCTGTATACTCTCATTAAATATCTTAACATTGAAATATATGAAATTCTTCCCAAATTAGCATATTAATCCAAAGCCATCCAAATTGTGATCATCTAGAAGTATGCATTGACTTTATTTGTATGTGTGCAAGTGTGCCTACATGTATTCCATGCAGGCAGGAACCCATGGGGATCAGGAGAGGTGCTGGATCCCTGGGAACTGGAGTTAACAGGTCCCTGAGAGCCACAAGCAGTAAGAGCTCTTAACTGATGAACCCTCTCTCCAGCCCCCCAAATTAACAGGTTTCTTTTTATTATTATTTGTTTTGCTTTGTTTGAAATGAGGGCTCCCATCCCTCAAGCTGGCCTTGAACTCAGGATCCTAGTATCTTCCCCACCCAAACGCAAGACAAAACCACACCCAGGGAGGAACTCCTGGGTTGGCTAGCCTAGTTTACAGGGCACAAGCAAACTGGCAGAAGCAAACAAGGAGGCTCTGCCACAAACTAGGCGATAGGTGAGGTCCAACACCCTCAGGTTGTCCCCTGGCTTCCATATATAGAAACACATGTTCCCTGACTCCTCAAATGTGATGTCCTTCACCGCATCAGGACTCTACCCACAAGATGGTCATCACCGTATCTAGGCCCTTAAATTTCCAGGACCATAAGCTAACTACCCAACTTTTCTTTAGAGCATTACCCAGATACTGTGTTGTAACACAGCACAGAAGGGATTGAACTCAGCAGGGATGCTCTGCCCATGTCTGAGGGGAGGGGGCAGATCCCGAGTTTCAAGACCTGTTTAAGGAATTTAGCTGCTTACAAAACAAGTTTTAACATGTTTAGCAAACTGTCTCATCACTCAGCGTTTCAGGGAACTGCCTCTGCACCCTCATCAATGCCTCAGGATCTGCCAGGTCCTGCCTGGGCTCAAGCTGCCAGAGAAAGAACAGGCACAAAAAGGTCAAGGTGAAAGAGCAACATAAACTCCTTCTGTCTCCACTTAAGGACCAGACCTGATTTGGAAAAAAGGCCTTAAGACTCCAAGAACAGATCGTAAATCCCAGAAACTAGGCCATAAGACACCAGCACTAGGAACAGACCATAAAATCTAGAACAAGATCATAAAACCCCCTCCCAAAGAACAGCTTGGGGATAACCACAAAAATGGGGAAATGTCTCACTGCAGGATGGGCCATCTGTGCCGGGCATCCCTATCTCACCCTATGGTTAAATGTTCATGTCAGAGGAATGCAGACCACTGACCTCCTGTGACCCCCTAGCACCCACCAATGACATTTTAGATTACCTCATCCCTCTAGAGAGTTCCCCTGGTTCCCTATAAGAAGGCCTGTGTGCCTTTGTCTGGGGTAGCCATTTTGGAGAATGGCTGACCCCTGCATGCTGGGTGTTTCTGCAGAATAAATGCATTTTGTCTTTGAATACTATCTGAGTCTGGGGGTCTTCCTTCAGTGATTTTTGGACCCTTACAAAGGCACTTGGGGAGGTCTGGGTTACCTGCACTGGTGTTTGTCAACAGAGGGACAAAGAGATAATTCGTGTGGCTCCATACAGCAACAAGGTGAATCTTAAGAATACAACTTAGTGAAAACTTAAGGAAGGAAATGAGCTGGGCATGACGGTACCGGTACCTACCCTTTAAAATTTTTTTATTTTTGAGACTGTAATAAAAATTACAACATTATTCCCTTCCCTTTCCTCTTTCCAAACCATCCCACCATATACCCCTCCCTGCTCGCCTTAAGATTCATGGCCTCTATTTTCAATGATCACATTGTATTCATATATGTATATATACACACATACATACATACATAGTCCTAAATATAACCTGTTCAGTCAGTGTAATGTTACTTGTATGTATATTTTCAGTGTTGACTGTTTGGTACCAGATAACCAACTGGTGGGTGCACACTTTTAATACTAGCACTCAGGAGGCAAAGGCAGGTGATCTATGTGAGTTTAGGGCTGATCTATATAGTGAGATCCAGACTTCCAGGGTGACATAGAAAGACCCCACCTCAAAAACCAAAAAGAAGAGAAAAAGGAAATGAAGTATGAACAGAGCATTGGCTTTGCATTGGCTACACATGCAGGCTGGTAGAGATGGGGCGTAGCTCAGTGGGTCAAAGTGACTGCTATACAAACATGAAGATCTGGGTTCGAATCCCCAAACCCTAACACTGGATGGAATAGTAGACAGCTATGATCCCAGTGTCCTTACAGCCAGATGGTAGAGACTGGAAGCTCAGAGACTAGCTAACTATCTTAGGTAACAGCAGCAAGCAGCAAGAGAGACACTGCTCCAAACAAGGTGTAAGAAAGAACTGAAATCTGATGTTGTCTTCTGGCCTACACACAAGAATGTGTGCATGAGCAACACACACACAAGCATGCACACGAGATTTTTAAAATGCCATCAAGCAAAGCAGTACTGATTTTGGAAAACGCCTGTCAGATTGGTTGCCTTTGTAGGTGAGGGTGGAGGGTGGGCCGAGGGAGAGAGAGAAGTGAATCGCTAAAATGAACAAGACCTGCATGCAACAAAACTGGGAGTGAAACCCATCTTCCATTCTCCCCAAATTGGCACCTGTTTCCCACTTCCTCCTTCTCCAGCCTTCAACCCAGGCTACCTGGCCCTTACAGGGAATCTGGATACTGTATAATGCTGGTTGCACATTCTCTCACTAGCTTCCCCTACTGAGTTTAGTCTACTATAGGTAGGATCTGGAATGTTCTCCAAAGTCTGGGAGGCGGTGAACTCTATAGAGGTGAAAGCTTAGGTGACTGGAGGTGCGCCCATGAAGGACACTGTGAGAGCCTAGTCTCTTCCTCTCTCTGTTCCATCCATGGGGCCTTTGCTACGCTACCACCATCATGGCACCACATGGTCAAAAGCTACAGGGCTTGACTGACCTTGGACCAAAGCCTCCAAACTGTGGATCAAAATCAACCTTCTGTGTCTTAAAGTTAAATTTTCTGTATAAAATTTCACCCTTATTTTTCACAGTTACATGATATTTGTACTGGCTGGTTTTGTGTGTCAACTTGACACAGGCTGGAGTTATCACAGAGAAAGGAGCTTCAGTTGTGCCTCCATGAGATAGATCCAGCTATGGGGCATTTTTCTCAGTTGGTGATCAAGTGGGGAGGGCCCATTGTGGGTGGTGCCATCCCTGGGCTGATAGTCTTGGGTTCTATAAGAGAGCAAGCTGAGCAAGCCAGGGGAAGCAAGCCAGTAAGTAACATCCCTCCACGGCCTCTGCATCAGCTCCTGCTTCCTGACCTGCCTGAGTTCCAGTCCTGACTTCCTTGGTGATGAAGAGCAATGTGGAAGTGTAAGCTGAATAAACCCTTTCCTCCCCAACTTGCTTCTTGGTTATGATGTTTTATGCAGGAATAGAAACCCTAACTAAGGCAATATTCTAACCAAAGAGAAAAGTATTATGCTTTACTATTGAGAATTGAGGTGATCTAGAATTCTATATTCTGACAATAACAGGACCTTGGCAGTATTTCCCTGAACTCACCCCCAGCTCATAAAGATCCATTATGACCTTTATGGATTCTTTTCTTCAAAAGCAAAGAGTAAAATCTTGTTTGGGGAACTGTATTGGTACAAAGACAAATATAATCTGGACTAAACTTATAATTAGATATTTATTGATAATTCTATTTTTCGCTTTGAGTGTTTATATTACATGTACATATGTGCATGAATGTGTGTGTCAGTGTAACAGAGTATGTCGGTGTGTGTATATACATATGCCTGAGTGTGAGAGCATGTGTCGGTGTATGTGTGGGTGTATATGGATGTATATGGGTGTATATGGCTGTATATGGACATATATGGGTGTATATGGATGTATATGGGTGTATATGGGTGTATATGGATGTATACGGGTGTATATGGATGTATGTGGGTGTATATGGATGTATATGGGTGTGTGTGGATGTATATGGGTGTGTGTGGATGTATATGGGTGTGTATGTCAGTGGGTGTGGTGGTCTGAATGAGAATGGCTCCTATTGACTCAATGTTTGAATATTCAATATTCAGTTATTGGAGCTGTTTGGGAAGAGTTATGGGGTGTGGTCTTATTGGAGGAGGCATGCCACTGGGGGCAGATTTTGAGGTTTCAAAAGACCTGTGCCATGAAGACTCCAGCCATTCCCAATGTGTTCTCTGTTTCCTGTCTGTGGATCCAGATGTGAGCTCTCAGCTGCTTCTCCAGTGCCTGCCTGCCTGTCTGCTCCCATGCTCCCCATCTTGGTGGTCATGGGCTCTCTCTAACCTCTGAAGTGGTAAACCCCGAATAAACTCTTCTGTAAGTTGCCTTGTTCATGCTATTTTGCCAGAGCAATAAAATAAATAAATACAGTGAGTGTGTGTGAGAGAGTGTCAGCGCCATGACAGTATGGGTGCTTGTGTGTGTGTACGTGTGTGTGTGTGTGTGTGTGTGTGTGTGTGTGTTACTGGAGAGTAAATCCATGGCCTTCCATAGCTCGGGTAAGTGCTCTACCATTGAGCAGCAGGCCTAGCTCCTCTTTAGATGTTTAGAAGAAACCAGGCTGCTAATATAAAATCTCAGCTTCTGCAACCACCAGGACACCTTCTATATCATGAATTCCTTCTACATTAAGAGGCCCAGGTTAGCTTAAAGCACACACACACTCAGGCAGCCTGCCACTCTAGTTCCTGCGTTGGCTTGGTGAAGGGTACCTCCCCAGTGGCAGGGCAGAGGTAGCTTGACAGTGTTTAGCCATTTGCTTCCTAAGAGGAGCCTTTGCGGAATCCTATGGTGTAACTAACTTGCAGTCAGATTTACACTATTGCTCTGACATCCCTGGATGCAGCAGGGAAGAGCAAAGTAGCTGCATTCCCATGGCAACCATGTGGCACTGTTCAACATGAAATTACCTCAACTGCACAGAAAGTTGTAACTTTGATTTTTTTTTCAAAACCTATTTTTGATGATGGTTCTTAAACGCGTCCCTTTTAGCCCACCACCCACCAGAGGTAGTGGAAAAGAAAGGCTACAGGGGAAGCGGACCTGTCTAGAAATGGAGCAACTCCTGTCTGTGTTGTCTGGAAATTGGCACTTCAGCTCACAGGGCAGCAGCAGCAGCAGCAGCAGCAGCAGCAGCAGCACAGTCCACTCAAAAACACTCCATGGAAATATCAGCTGTCCAGTTCCAAAGAGTTGGGTTAGCAGCATTGGTGCCAGGCCTCAGCCTCGGCACAAGTCAGCAGGAGGGACCAGGACCAGCAGGAACACCAGGAAAATTTCTCAGTTGTGCCTCTCTCAGCAAAGTAAGGATCAGCAAAGATGTGAGACCAACAAGCATTGCACAGCCAGCTCTATAAGAAAGCCAAGCTCTGCCTTCATCACAGTCTGTTAGGTCCTATTTATACTCCCTCCAAACATCACATGTCCTTCACTGATCTTGCCTCAGCACGTGAGTGCGACTCAGCTGATTTCACTCTGCCAATCAGCCCGAGACGGAGGAAGCGTCAAGAAGCACACCACCAGAAGGGTTTTTTGGTGCGTTTCTCTCTATAGAGTCCTAACAAATGCAGCTCAACTACACAATGTAAGGTGGACCAATACATGCATGTCACTAGTGAAGAATCCTTCATCGCGAGTCCTTTCATGGGCTTGCTTTAGCAGAATATCCTTTCTCCTGTGTCAGCTAAACTTTCTTTCACCTGTTTGCCCCAGCAAAACACCATCCAACACAACTGACTTCCCAAAGAACCCTTAAGTTTCCACTTCAGGAAGTAGCCAGATAGCTGGGAAGTGATGGGCTTTCAGCATCTACTGCTTTTGTTTTTATTGTAAGTACTTCATGCAGTGGTTTGAAGGACATGACTCCCATAGGCTCATATATTCGAATGTTTGGTGGTCCCCCATTGGTGGAACTGATTAGAAGGAGTGGGAGGAGTGGTTTCTCTGGAGGAGGCGTGGCTTCACTGGAAGAGGTGTGTCACTGGGGCTGGGCTTTGCGCTTTCCAAAGTTCATACGTTCTCAGTTAGCTACACCCACAACCCCCGACCTGGTGCCTGTAGATTGGGATGTAAATTTTCAGCTTATGCTCCGGCACCATACCAGCCAGTCTGCTGCCATGCTTGCTGACATGATGATCATGGATTCTAACCCTCTGGAACCTTAAGTCCCAATAAACACTTTTATATGTTGCCTCGCTCATGTATCGGGAGCAATAATTCTCTGGAGGTTTTTAATCATTTAATAATGCTGCATTTGACAACTGGTTCACAATAATTGCTAAAAGCTTGGTGACCATCTCTTGTATTCTCTTACTCTACCATCCAGCACACTATGGTGGTGGTGGTGGTGGTGGTGGTGGAGGAGGAGGAAAACTGGAACCTAAGCAATCACAAGAAACTACATTTCCCAGAAGCCTCCTCTCCCAGGGCCTGCCCTCCGCTGTTACCATAGAGACAAGTAACAGTAAGGCTGTTCTTGGAGGGTAAGGAGGGAACTGGAAACTGGGCATGGCTGGACCTGCTTGAGATAGGGAGGGAGGGCCCAGAGAAGCAAAGTATTCCTTCCTGGGGTCTCCTAGCCCTGACCTGTCGGGAAGGGCTGTTTTGTGGAGAGGAGAAGGCTGCTGGGAAGAGGCTCTGGTAGGACACTATGGGTCCCTCAGTAGCTGAGGAGGTAGCCTGTATGGGGGGGGGGGTGTTAATGTTGCAGGTCTGGACCCAGACCCACTTTGATGGCCTAATTTGTGACCTTGAGCCCCAGCTAGAGCTGGCCTGCCCCCTGACACCTTGATCTTTCTGTCATGTTTCTTTCCTTGCTCCCCACCCCCCATCTCCCACCCCTTTCCCTTCCATAGCTCCCCTCTTACATGGGTTTCAAAGGCAGAAATCCATGGGTTCCAGTCAAAGATCTGCTCTCTGCTGTATGTAACTCCGATGATTCTCTTAGGCTCTCTAGTCCTTGCTCTTCTCACCTGTAGAATGGGACTCATAGGACTAACTACATCAGTCTGTTAAGGATGAGGGATATCATTTTTGTGTTTACCACACAATAGGTTTCTAGTGAGCTGTGAAATAAAAGTATAACTTTATTAATAAAAATATAACCCACTTCTTGGTTATCTCCCTGTACCTAAGAGGCAGCAAAGGGCTTTAAAAACCAGACCATGCTGCTAGGTTGGAGGTCTGTTCCTGGCTGGTGGAAGGGATGCTTCCAAGGGATGTTGCTCCTCCTCCATGAGGAATGTACCTGGGACCACTCAGCATGTACGAGTGGTCTCGGTGACTTCTTCCTGTCGGACAACGGCCATTTTGAGCGTCTTTGCTTTTTCCTCATCTCTAGCTGTCAGGATGGAGGTCCTGAGAGAGAAAGTGGAGGAGGAGGAGGAGGCTGAGCGTGAAGAAGCAGCCGAGAGGGCCGAACGGACTGAGAAGCTGGAGAGGGTGACAAAGTCCGCCGAAGTGAGCAGAGAGGGGACCATCCTGAGCCAGGATGAGCTTCGAGACCTGGAGGGGAAGCTGATGGCCATCGAGATCCCTACCCAAGCTGATCACTCGTGAGTGTCCGGACTGGGGCTTTCCCAGCCCAGCGCTGGCGGTCAGAAAGGACCAAGGCAGGATTGGTAGCATCTGGGCTGGGAGCGGGGGTCATAGAGGGATGTGATTCAGTTTGAGGTTCTACTCCCAGACTGCTCACCTTGCCCCAGTTGTGTGACTGGGGTGTGTGGGGATGAGGGGTACGGGGGTGGGGGGAAGGCCGTCAACCTTTTGCAGCCTCCATTACTTTGTCTGTGTAAGAGTGAAAATATAAGTAGTGGCAGTCTCCATGGAGTTGTGAAAATCAAATGAAGATAAGGCAAAGACAGCTCAGGCATTTTAGGGGATTTCTGGGTGTGCCAAGCATGGCCTCTCTTAGATTATTGTTATCTTTCCTTGGACACAGGGTCATAAGCCAGGCCCCTGTTGATGTCACCAAGCTGCCTCCTTCCTATACCACCAACTCATTGAAGGAGGAGCACCTGCTGCTGGTGGCAGACAACTTCTCCCGCCAGTACAGCCACCTGTGTCCAGACCGCGTGCCTCTCTTCTTGCACCCGTTAAATGAGTGCAATGTGCCTGTAAGCCTGGGGCTTGGAGGGCAGGGCCTGAGCAGGAGCGGGGTGAGGGTGGGGAATGGGGTGAGGCATACCCAGTTCTACGTGGTGGTCTCTGGGTCAAATCCCAGCTGTCCTGTAGAAGTCCCTGTGAATCAGCTCTGGCCTGTCAGGGGCTGGAGAGACATACAGACTCCTGGGTGGGTGGGGGGGGGGGGGTTGCAGGCCTGAGATCTGAAGCTCTGATTGGAAGCTGTAGATGAGCCCAGGGCCTGACACATAGTAGCCTAGCACCCTGCCACTGCACTGTATCTCCAGCCTTTTCAGTCTTGAGTTAAGGTGAGGTGTTACTATGTAGCCCAGGATGCCCTTGAACTAGCTGTGGCTTTCAGTGTTGATTACAAGGGCCTGACACATAGTTTAGGCTAGTGCCCTGCCATTGAGCTGCATCTCCAGCCTTTTTAGTCTTGAGTTAAAGTGGCTACTATGTAGCCCAGGATGATCTTGAACTAGAGGTTGCTCTCCGTGTTGATTACTAACATATTCTAGGAGACTGTGCCTATGTATAGGGTAGCCACAGATGGGGAAAACTGAGGCTCAGGGAGCTACCTGGGGCCATGTGGAGGGTAGGCCTGCTCTGCTCATCTTTTTCCTATTGCTTTGCTCTTCCCTTGAGGGGTCAGTACCTGCTACTGGAGACCACCCTGGTCACTAGTTACCTCTGTCCAGAACCTCTGTAGGTCTCTGAAAAGACCTTGTCCTGGTTGGAGATCTGTGTCCTTTAGCCCTTTCTTATTGAGTGAGCTTAGACAATTCACTTAGTGTCTCAGTCAGGGTTCTCTAGAGTCACAGAACTTATGGAATATCTCATATCGTAAGGAAATTTATTGGAATGACTTATAGACTGCAGTCTAACTAACTCAACAATGGGCAGCTGTGAATGGGCAGTCAAAGAATCTAGTAGTTGCTCAGTCCCATGAGGCTGGGTGTTTCCGCCAGTCTTCTGTATAAGCTGGAGTCCTGAAGAAGTAGGTTCCAACAGAGGAGCTGGCAAGTAAGTGCAAGCAGGCTAAGAAGAAAGAACTCTTCCATTGTCCTAATGTAGGCCTCCAGCTGTGGCCCAGATTAAAGGTGTGTACTACCACACCTGGACTTGGAACTTGTTTTGTCCCAGGCTGGCCTTGAACTCAGAGATCTGCTTGCCTGTCTTCTGGGATTAAAGGCATATACTACCCTGCCTGGGTCTCAGCTTTCAGTGGTCTCTATGCCTCAAGATCTGGATCACATTTCTGGATTGTAGTTCATTCCAAATATAGTCAAGTCGACAACCAGGAATAGCCATCATACTTGGCCTTCTGGGCTCGAAAGGAAGGGGCTTTTCCCCTGTCCTTCCAGCCCAGATGCAGAACAAGCTAGTATTATTCCCGCGGAGTGATGTGAATGGGTGCCTCTCTGCCATTGCCTCCTCCACGGGCCAATGCCAGTCCTTCCCAGCAAGAGACTGCTCCAACACCCTGAGGCCCTGTGAACCAGGTCTCTCCAGGGTCCCCCTGAGAATTCAAGAAAGGAGGTTGGACCAGCCAGGCATGAACCCTCACAGGTCCCTGCTATATGGGGTCCCTGGCAAGCTCTCTCACTTGCAGAAGTTCGTGAGCACCACCCTGAGGCCCACACTGATGCCCTACCCTGAACTCTACAACTGGGACAGCTGCGCCCAGTTTGTATCTGACTTCCTCACCATGGTCCCACTGGTTGATCCCCTCAAGCCGGTAAGTGCTATTCGCTGATTACATAGAGCAAGCCCAGGGGCTTAAGGTGAGCCTGGGTGCTAGAAGGTCAGCCAGGCTCCAGCCTTTTGCGACACCCGTAGGGGAAAACGAGAGAGGACAACCACTGACCCAAGGGTACATAGCAAGCCTGGTCTCTCCCCTGCTGGATTCTGCCTCAGTTTCAGGAGGGACAGCAAAGAGCTGGAGGATACCAAGCTGTCTATAGCTTTCAACCCCATCTTTGGGCTTCTAAAAGGTTTAGTCTGCTTTTCACTGAGAATGGGGTGGAGACAGGAAAGAGTGGTAAATAAGCAGTCGTTGATAGAGGATGAGGCGAGCCCACCAGTTCCTTAAAACAGCAGACACATACAGGTTATGTGGGTCTGTTTGTGGCACATCCTCAAGAGGCTCTGGATGCAACAGGGGCCCTGCCCCTACAAGTGGGAGGCGACTGATGGTGGGTGGCAAGGGGATCTATGGAGCTGACAGGTGTGCTGTGTTCAGCCCACGCACTTATATTCCTCGACCACCGTGCTCAAGTGCCAGAAGGGAAACTGCTTTGACTTCAGCACCCTGCTCTGCTCCATGTTGATTGGCTCCGGCTATGATGCCTACTGCGTCAATGGCTATGGCTCACTGGACCTGTGCCTCATGGACCTGACAAGGGAAGTGTGTCCGCTCACTGTGAAGGCCAAAGAGGTATGCCCAATGTTGGCAGCCCAAAGAATGCACAGTCCTGGGACTGCCCATCCATCTTAGGAGATCAGGGCACTGCTCTGACTATCCTTAGAGAAAGCAAGAACTGGGTCTCTGCCCTGGCCACCTTAGAGAAGTGAGGACTGAGTGTCTGCCCTAGCCATCCTCAGAGAAGCAGGTCCCCATGCAGGCTGTCCTTATACTTATGGGTTCCTGCCCCATCACCGTGCATCCGCTGTTGCTCCAGACTCCCTATTGCAAACCTTTGGTGATTTCTCTGTCCTCAGCACCACCCACAGCCCAGTCCTCCAAACTGTGGTCCCTCTTGCCTGTCTTAGCTCAGTTTAAGACATTGTGCTCCCATGGGGAAAGTCTCATAACTCAAATGGCTTCTGCCGTATAAACAGTCATCACTAGCTTACCCACTTCCCCTTGCATCTGATAAAAGCCTGTCCTGTCCTGTTAATGGTGGGAAACAATGGCCAAGTAAGTGCTTGATTCTCAGTCCTCCTCCCACTCAGACAGACAGACGGGCAGACACAGACAGACAAGACAGACAGACAAGACAGACATAGGCAAGAAAGATACAGACAAGACAGACAGACAGACACACACACACACACACACACACACATACCTGTTATTGTTTTAAGATGGAACACAGAACCTTACCCGTGCTGGGCAAAGCATCTGCTCTGAGCTATATCCCCAGCCCGTTTAGAGGGGAATACTTAGCACTGACCCCAGTGAGTGATGCTTGAGTTTCCTGGCTGCTCTCTAAGGAAGTGATAAGCACCAGAGTTTCTGCCAACAGAAGAAGCAGTTATCAAATTTAAAAATATGAAGTGTGGTTATGGTCGTGGGAAATGAACATTACCCACATATGAACATATACATATGTATATATTTCATGCCAGAATCACACAGACAACAACAACGAAAACAAAACAAAACAAAACAAAACAAAACAAAACAAAAACCCCAAATCTCTTTACACTTGAAAAAACACCATGCAGAGTGCACAGGAAGAGCTCTCTACATCCTCAGTGGATTCCAAGGCTCAGTGACAAGGGTCAGGCCCCTCTGCAGCTGGAGGATGGAGACCCGGAGATCTGAAGCACTGAGCAGCAGGTCAAGAAAAGAACTCTCCAGGGGCTGCTCCCCCCTTCTCTTGCTCTTTCTCCTGGTTTTTCAAGACAGGGTTTCTCTGTGTAACGGTCCTGGCTGTCCTTGGACTTGCTTTGTAGACCAGGCCAGCCTCAACCACAGGAATCCCCCTGACTCTGCCTTCCAAGTGCTGGGATTAATGGGACCATGGCAACTTTTAATAAGGAAAACATTTCATTGGGGCTGGCTTACAGTTTCAGAGGTTTAGTCCATTATCATCAGGATGGCATACAGGCAGACATGGTGCTGAGAGTTCTAGATCCCAATCCACAGGCAGCAGGAAGAGAGAGAGAGAGATACCAGGCCTGGCTTGAGCGTGTGAAACCTCAAAGCCCACCCCCTAGTGACACACCTCTTCCAATAAGACCACACCTACTCCAACAAGGCCAAACCAAATAGTGCCACTACCTATAAGCCTTTGGGGCAAATTTTCAATAAAACATCACATACTTGATGGGCAAATGCTCTCTTACATTTTTTTTTTCATTCCATGGCCTCTGAGCTCACACCTCCTGGTCTTCTTGTTTCTGAGGCAATGCAAAGAATCAAATGTATGTCAATAAGTAACGAAGGTAGAGAGCTGTCTGGATGACAAACAGGTTTAATATGGGCTTGGGTCGGCTCAGTGGCTATTCATGGCATCCTGGGTAGTTGGTGTTATCACTCTTAGTATACAGAAAGATAAAATGGCATGCTCAAGAAGAAAATGTGATAACATAGTTTGGAGGATGGAGACCCAGGGATGGAAGCCTGGGTTCGATCCCCAAGACTGGAGATTATATTTCTTTCACAGTCATAAGCCCACCTCAGCAGCTCCTGTAGAGTTCTTTCCTGGGAACACATATCATCATTTTGTACTTAATTATATACACATGTGCACACACATTCATGTAGAAACACACACGTTCACTTTTCTTTCCTGGTTCAGAAAACTTGAACTTGGAATCTGTGTATGAACTCTCCCAAGGATAACCCCTGAAAACTCTTAGTCCAGACTATCTGCCCCACCCTCTATCTGGGATCCAGATCAGCTGGGTTGAGCGCCAGTGCGAGCCCTTGTGTGTGTGTGTGTGTGTGTGTGTGTGTGTGTGTGTGTGTGTGTGTGTGTGTGTGTAATGTTCTTGTGCCAGGCTGGTGGGGAGGTCTTTAGTATTCTCTGCCATGCAGCTAGTCTTGATCCATAAAGAGGATCCTCCACCTCGACTCCCACTCCTCCCTTCAGGTCCTGGAGCTGGGGCGGCAGCTCCCTCTTCTGTCAGGGCTAGGCCCCGATCCCATTAAGCCTGTAAAGGGTGCAGTGGGCGACTTTCCACTCTTCTTGGGTGACAGATAGTCAAGAAGAAAGAGAAGACGGTGCCTAAGAAATACTCCATCAAGCCGCCCCGGGACCTGACCAGCAAGTTTGAGCAGGAGCAAGAGGAGAAGAGAATACAGGAGATCAAGGATCTAGAACAAAGGCGACTTAAGGAAGAGGAAGATCGCATCCTGGTGGGCCTCCACGACACTGCACTCTGACATGACCCGGTGGGCCCAGTGGATAACATACCAGGGCCATAAGGCCTTCCCTTAAGATTCACTAAAGCGCTCCTTACCCATAGAATGTATTGCCTTTCTTTGGATGAAATCTCACCTAGGGTGCCCCAAAGAGTGAGCCACAGATCTGGTCACCTGCCCCACCCCCCACCCCACCCCCGCCACTGCCACCATTTTAGTGGTTGAAACCTGGAATTCTAAGGAGGAATGTTGGAAAGAGAGTTCCCCTTAGCTGGTGGTCACCCACCTTCCCTGTGCAGGAGGCAGAGAAAGCGAAGCCCGACCCCCTGCATGGCCTGCGGGTACACTCCTGGGTCCTGGTGCTGGCAGGAAAGCGAGAGGTGCCTGAGAGCTTCTTCATCGACCCTCTGACTGCACGCAGCTACAGTACCAAGGATGAGCACTTCCTGGGCATTGAGAGCCTCTGGAACCACAAGAACTACTGGATCAACATGCAGGATTGCTGGAACTGCTGCAAGGTGTGCCGGAGTCGGGAGAGGGGTGGGTAAAGACCGGGGATGGGGGGTTGTGGGGAGCCTGGCCACCTACCCTCTGATAGCAGGGTCTGGTGGAAGTCCCAGACTCCACACCCACAGCTATCAAGGGCCATTCTGGCAAGATGAACTTCACCAGTTTGCTATGTGCATTCTTTTTAACCCATATGCTTATTGGTTTATGCAAATGAACTCTGGGTGCAGGTTGTCCATCTAAAGGGCTAAGCACACTGTCCACCGAAGGCCCTGCTTCCTGTACCCAGAATAAGAAAGAATACGGCCCATCCCTCAGGAATCCTCTTGTGTAAAGTGCTTGCCACCGACCCTAATGACCTGCGTTAGATACTAGGGTCCGCATGGTGGAAGGAGAGAACTGATTCCTGAAAGTTGTCCTATGAGCTGCATATTCACACACACACACACACACACACACACACACACACACACACTCTCTCTCTCTCTCTCTCTCTCTCTCGAAAAGGTGCACAATTGTAAGGGCGCATCTTGTTAGATTGGTTTGTGATAATGAACTCCCCTACATACCAGCACCTGCCCACTCCCATCCAATAACCCCTCCACCCACAAGCTCTGTGGTCTAGCAGGTGCTTATCAGGTACAGGTTAATACTACAAAAACAAGGAAAAATTCCTTTATACAGACACTCTTCACTTGAGAAAGGATGCATACGTCCACAGGGAGACGTCACTGAAGGGCGGGGGTAGGGGCAGGTGGCATGGCCTATGGGGGTGGAGCCAGTGCTGACTTCTTAAGGGTCCATCATTTTGTTTAACACACTTGGTCGGCAGAGTCGTACGGTGCACGTACTCTTCTGTGTTGGGTTTGTCAAGTCGTGGAGATGTTTGAGAGATTTGTCCATTTCCTGCCGGGCAATGCGTTGCTCGTGTTTACTGTTCATTAATTCCCTGTTCTTGAAGCAAACCAGAACCCATTTTGCTGTTTTAGAGTGGCATGTTTAGGCCATTTCCAGCACGGGATTATTTGGATAGTGCTTCAGCGAGCACTTCCCTCCCTGCATTTCAGGGAACACATACATACCTGCCTCTGATGGATTAAGACTTGGGAGAGTCACCTATCATCTCAGTAGATTCTTCTCATTTTGCAAAAGTGACCGATTCAAAGCAGCACTCTGTGAGAGTCTGGACAGCCTCCTGCTCCTTACACTCAGTGTTTGCTTGGGGGAGTCTGAGATGAGGTCTCACTCCAGACCAGGTTGCCCCGGAGCCATGCCTTGTGCCTTAGCCTCGGGAACGCTGAGATTCCAGGTGTGCATAGCGAGGCCGCTTGTTTTTGCCATTCTGTGGGCAGAAGGTGATGTTACGTTGTTTCAAAACTACAACTGGCCTTTTGAAGACGGTCCTCATATTCAGAAAGTCTAAAATCTGTCTATTAACTCTAAGAATTAGAAAGACTCCAGGGCTGTTCTCTCTGGGAGGTCAGTTTTAATCCTTTTGTGGGTGACTTTCTATAAAATCAGTGTTGTTTCTTCTTTAGACGTCATCTGGGTCTAGAGTTCTCTTCCCCACCCCCACCCCCACCCCCAACCCAAGTTCTCTTTGTAGGATGTTTTAAATGACACATTCAGTTTGGATAACGTGTTTATCTGGCAGTGCTGGAGACAAACCCCAAACCTTGAGTATTCCAGGCAAATGCTCTGCCATTGAGACTTATACACCCAACTCAGGACATTTATTCTTGAGTAATTTCTGGTACTTTCTTTTTCTTTTTTTTTTTCTTTTTCTTTTCTTTTTTTTTTTCTTTTCTTTTTTTTTTTCCTTTTCTTTCTTTCTTTCTTTCTTTTTTTTTTTTGAAAATTTGGTCCCTTTCGTTTAAATTTTCAAATTATTGCTATAAAATGTTAATAGCTCCTTATTTTTCTTTTACTATTTTAAAGACTCTCTCAATCTTGACACTGATAATGTAGTGATTTCTCCTCTAATGAGCTTGGTTAGAGGCTTTTCAATAGTGTTGGTTAGAGGCTTTTCAATAGTGTTGGAATTGTCAACAAACTAGCTTTTGGTTCTGTTGATTTTTTTTTTTCATATAGCTTTGTTTCATTTATTTCTGTTCTGATCCTTATTATTTTCTAATGTTTGTTTTATTGATTAGTTTCTTAAGGTGAAAACTTAAGAAATGAACCTGGCTGGCTTTATTTTGCTAGTAAGGACCTTCATTTCACTCCAGCGACTCCCCCGCCCTTTTTCCCAGTTCAAAAATTCTCTCTCCTTTTCCTTTTCACTTATCCTCTGATCCATGAGTCATTTTAAAATGTGGTGTTTCAGCCAGATGGTGGTGGCATGCCCATTTAACCCCAGCACTTGGCAGGCAGATCTTTTGAGGCCAGCCCTGGTCTACAGAAGGAGTGCCAGGAGAGCCAGGGCTACACAGAGAAACCCTGTCTCAAAACAAAACAAAACAAAACAAAACAAAACAAAAAAACAAAACCCCAAAAAACAAACAAAGGTTCTGTTTATAGACATGTAGATGTGTTTCCCAGTGATCTGTCTATTTTTATTTCAGTTTTTAATTGTATGGTTTTTAGAGAATGTTTACCATGTAACCCCCACTATCTTCTTACAGCTTGGTTGTTGGTCCAGCTTATGCTACCTCTCAAATGTTCTGTGAATTTAACTAAAATGACTATTTTTTGAGGCTGACTAGAAGGTTCTGTTGGATGTCAATCTTCACAAGCCTGTTGATGGTGCTCACTTCTTCCCTGGTCTTCTTTGCTGGTTTTCTATATTCTAAAGCTCCTGCCTGACATTATCTGCACCCTGGATTAGAATGTTGGACTTCTTTGTTTCTTCTATTGGTGTTGGCTTCAAATATTCTAGAAATATGTAATGTAGTGAATACACAGTTAAGATGGCCACGTCTTCATGATAAACAGACCCCTTGTATTATAAATGCCCATCTTCCCTCCTTCAATATTTTTAATCCTGATATCTGTTTGCATTACATAAATATAGTTTATTCAGCTTTCTTTTGGTTTATGTTAGCAAGGCTACCTTTGCCTTTTAAACAAATCTCTGTTTGTATTTTCTATGTTTAGTGTGCGTTGTTGGGCCTTTGTCCATTCTGTCGGTCTCAGCCTCTTGGTTGTGGTGCTTAGGCCACTTCTTATGATGTTTTTTGATAAATCAAATTCCTAGCTATTATTTTTCTAGATACATATTCCTCAAATTTGAAAGTTTTTTAAAGTTTTGATTGAAAATAGATTTTTAAGCTGGGCCACACTCAGGAGGCAAAGGCAGGAGGATCTCTGTGAGTTGAAAGCCAGCTTGATCTATATAGCAAGCTCCAGGACAGCAAGGACTACATAGAAAGATCCCATTTCAAAAATAAGTAAATAGACATTTCTCATGCGATATATTCTGATTATAGATTTCCCTTATTCCTCTCATATCCTGCCTACCTCCCCACTCACTCAAATCTACACCCTTTCTCTATAAAAACAAAATCAGCAAAAGACAAAGCAAGCAAACAAAACAGAAAGGAAAAGCACAAGAAACATACACAAACACATACACACACACACATACATGCATGCAGAAATCCCATAAAAACAGAAAACCAGAAACTATAATTTATAAGCAAAGACCTAGAATGTTAAAAAGCCAAAACAACAACAACAACAAGAAAACAGACAGACAGACAAACAAAAGACAAATTATTATGAGACAAAAAAAAAAAACTTCCAAAAATATCACTGAGTTCATTTTGTGTTGGTCGTCTCCTGCTGGGCATAGGCCTGCCCTAGGTGTGGTTCCTATGCCCACCGAGACACCATGGGAGAAATCTCATTTTTCATTTGTGAGTGCATGTTGCCATTTCCCATGTGTACATGTGTCTATGTTACTAAAACCCACATATGAAAAACTCAGAGATGATTGGCTATCTCATCTCCTGTAGAGGTGTTGGGTGAGGATCTCGTGGGAAAAGGGAAGATCTACCAGTCCTGGATGACCTTACCTGAGTCTTTCTGTTATCTTTAGTGCTTTGGTGTGGTCCATCAAAGCCCCAGGGCAGAGCCTGGATTTCCCACCTCCTCCTCCTCCCCTCCTCTCCCTCCCCTCCTCCTCCTCTTCCTCCTCCTCTTCCTCCTCCTCTTCTCCTTCTCCTCTTCCTCTTCCTCCTCCTCCTCCCCCTTCTCTTCCTTGCCTTCCTCCTCCCCTTCCTCAACCTCCCCCTTCCTCCTTCCCTCCTCCTCCTCTTCCTCCTCTGTAAGGAGTCACAGGCAGCCCAAGCTAGCCTTGAACTCACTATATAATGAAGGATGACCTTGAACTGCAGAACTGCAGATCTTGCCTCCATCTCCCAGATGTTGGGATTTTCCAGGCACGTGCTCCTGTGCCTAGTTTATGCGGATCTGAGGACGGATCCCAGGGCCTTGTGCATGCTAGGCAAGCATTCTACCAACTGAGCTACATCCCCACCCCCCCAGAAGCTCTTCTTAACTGCTTCAGACCCCTGCCTGGAGAAACTCTCCCCCCGACCATAAACACCTTTCAGTTCTCTCTTTTCATGAATCTTTGCTTCTTAATTTTCCCCCAGTAGTGGATGGAACCTGGGCCCCACCCAGCCCTCTATCACTACCTTGGAGCTGCATCCCAGCACAGCTTCTTAATTACTATGGGCTTGATGTTTGCTTCTGAAGTCGTATCTTCCTTTACAGCCAAGGTTGGCCTTGGACTCAGCAATCCTCCTGCCTCAGCTTCCTCAATGGTGCGGGATTACAGGTCCACCCACCATGCCCAGCTCTTGTGGATGTACTTGTGGAGGAAGAAATGTTTAAATGTAGATTGACAGAAGAGAAATGTGGGAGATGGGACCGGATAATGTGATTAACTCATTTGGTGGGGTCATTTAGCACAGCAAAGTGGCAGTTCCGGGAGAGAAGCTGTGTGCTCAACCTCTCCATGAAGCACCTGCTGTGTGGCCAGGCCCTGTACCTGGCCTAGGGACACACAGCAGATGACACAGAGCAGATCTCCATCATTGGGCACATTCGTGGAAGGGAAAAGCAGAAAGCCACTGGAATTGAACTCAGGCCTCAGGTCTGAGTTCTGTTGAGTCCTGTGCTCTGTTGTTACACCTAGTGTCCCCTGTTCCTGACTAGATAGAACCCTGCCTGGCTCCCAAGGGATGGCAGTGGCCCCTTGGGAGCCAGGCAGGGTGAATATGCTTGTAGCACTCGGCTCCTGGTTCCTGGCTCCTGGCTCCTGGCTCCTGGCTCCTGGCTCCCTGGCTGGGAGAAAACAAAAACAAAAGCAAAAAACAAAGAGGCTCACATTAAACCAGTCATTTCCTGCTCAGAAGTGCTCCGTAGTGACATACAATGTCATCATGTATGTACAGACTGTTCCCAGCAGGGGGCACCACTGAGTCTTCTCTAGACAAGCTATAGGATTTCTTTCTTCCTTGGGAAATGGGATGATGGGATGGGAGTGGGGTCTCAGTTTCCCTGATGAGATGAAGAATGTGGCTGGACTCTTAGAGACTGGATGGAGCTGACATTCTGCACAGCCCCTGATGGCCTCGGGGAATAGCCACTGCCCCTTAGGAGCAGGCACAGTCATGGGGTCCAGGGGGTGGACTCAGCTGGTTCCCCCTCCATCAGGACTTGATCTTCGACCTGGGAGACCCTGTAAGATGGGAGTACATGCTCTTGGGGACCGATAAGCCTCACCTGTCCTTGACTGAGGAGGATGAAGAAGGGCTGGATGATGATGATGATGATGTGGAAGACCTGGTGAGTCTGCTAGCATGGGGGTGGGGCGAGGGCCTTCACCCCATTCGGTGCCAGGCAGTCTGACAGACATCCCTGCAGACATGTGCATTCTGGGAGAGGGAAGTCCAAATGTATCAGTCCTACATTCTTCCAAGCAGAGGGGTCTTGTAGAGCTCTCATTTTACAGATGGGTAAATAGAGGCCTAAGCATACCCAGTGACCATCCCAGATCCCAGAACCTCTCAGTAGGTTAGGGGACAGACAGTACTTGAATTCAGGCTCTCCTATCTGGAGCCCTGATCAAGGCTTGAACTGTTCCTTAGAGGGACCATACCTTTGGAGTGGGAGCCCTCAGGGTCCACTCTGCTAGCTCCTTCTTAGTCACTGGCCTGGGGTATCCCCTCATCAGACTTCTGTCTGTCATCTTTCACCAAGGGGTATGTGTGTGGGGGTGGTGGTGGGGTACTTCCTACATGGAGAAAGGAGAGACTAGGAGGCAAATTCCCCCTGCTTTAGGAATCTTCCATGTCTCCTTTATGTGTAAAACTAGGGTGAGGGTCACTGTGTTTGGTATCCATAGCAACAATAACAGGTGTATCAGTCGCCTAGCATTGCCATAAGGGAGTACTACAAAGTGGAAGTTCCACACTCCCAGAGGCTGGAAATTCAGGATCAAAGGTGCTGCTGGCAGGGCTGGTTTCTTCCAAATTCCTCTGGGTTTGCTGGTAGCCATGAGCACTGTAGCTTTATCTGACTCTCTCTCTCTGAATCTGTGTCCTTTATCTCATAAGGACACTTAGCATATTGCAATAGAACCACCTGAAGACCCAATTTAGACTCCATTGCCTTACCCATAAAGTCCGTACTTCCAAATGCAACAGGATTCATAGTTACTGGGGCGGTGTGTGTGTGTGTGTGTGTGTGTGTGTGTGTGTGTGTGTATACTTTAGCATATGATTTTAGAGGTAGGTTGAGGAAGCCCACATCAACAGGCAACACTGCGGGGACAGGTTCTGCTCCTGCCGCAGAATCTGAGTTCACTCATTTAAATCCCCGCTTCCTGGGTAGCTGAGGACAGCTTATACACAGCAGAGCAAAAGGAGACACCAAAGGTGTCTCACCCAATAAGTGAGAGCTAGGAACCAAACCCCAACAGTCTGGCTGCCTTCTCAGGGGGGTGATTATTCAGCTCTGACGGCTGCCTAAGAATGACTGAGGCCAGCTGGGCGGTGGTGGCTCACGCCTTTAATCCCAGCACTCGGGAGGCAGTGGCAGGTGGATTTCTGAGTTCGAGGCCAGCCTGGTCTACAAAGTGAGTTCCAGGGCAGCCAGGACTATACAGAGAAACCCTGTCTCAAGAAGAAAAACAAACGACAAACAACAAACAACAACAACAACAACACAACAAGAATGACTGAAGTGGCCCTGTTCTCCTTCTCCTTGATTCTGAGCACTGGTGTCCCTGCTGGCTGTGGGCTATGTACCCTTCAACTCAGGAGCCTGCTCCTTCTGGAAGCCCTGTCACATCCCTGGAATGGGAATCCTGGTCCCTCCATCATGGACAGATGATAGATCCTGAGAATCAGCCCTCAGCTGCAGGGCCAGACCTGGGATTCCTGGGCTGTCTCAAAAAAGTTACTATTGCTTGCCGCCAACCCATCGATCACCTTGTGTGATCTCAAAAGAAGTCACAATTAGATGAGCAAGCACCCAAGGCCTGAGCATTGTTTCTGGCAAAAGTATATACACAGGAAATCTTGAGCTGGGTCTGAGGATCACTTGTCTAGACCAGGCCTTATTTCACAGACCAGGGAAGAACAGCCATGCAGGGCCCAAGACTTATTCACAATATCTATTAGTCCTCCCAAGAGGCCCAGTAAACAGCTAAGGAAACCTAGGCTTAAGAGTGGATGGAAAACTTACCCAGCCCTCCTTACCTGGTGCTAGGTACAGTCAAAGACTGTACTCCCTCTGACTCAGGATCCCCTCTCTGAGTAGCCATTATGGCTGCAGGTGGTTTGGCATGAGAACCAGTGCTACCATCTTAGACCACGCAAAGAGGGAGTAGGGGTCCACCCAAACCTACTCCTCTCCTCCCCTAACCTGGGTCATCTTCTGACTTCTTGCTCTTCCGGGGAAACTGACAGCCCCCTTAGCAAGTCTGGGTCTGGGGTAGGGGAACAGAACTGTGCCATGGCCTCTGCTCCAAGGCCCTGGCCAGCAACCACCTCTTTTCCTCACAGGGCAAAGAAGAGGAGGATAAGAGCTTTGACATGCCGTCTTCGTGGGTCTCCCAGATTGAGATCACCCCAGAAGGTCTCTGTCACTCACTGGTTCTCAGCCCACAGCTCAGCAGAGGAGCCGTAGAGGCTTCCTGGGCCCTTCTTCCCAGCCCCTCTCAACACCCTGCCAGCTCTGTACTCAGAGCCTGACCCTACCTGCCACACAACTGGACTGTTACCATTATGAGCACCGAGGTCCGGGGACATGGTCTCTTTCTTCCCTTTCCCCGGATCCCCTGTTCAGAGGAGGCCATGGGCAGAACATGGAGTATATGGTGCCATGGGGCCAGGCCACAGGAAAAAAATAGGCAAAGAAGGCAAGAGGCTGGGTTATCCTTTGCCCAATGTCTACATATGCCCACCTGGAAATGCCTAGATCAGAAGAAGGGCATAGGCTGTTCCAGCAGGTGGCAAAGTGCTACAGAAGTGGTCATGAACCCTGGGGTAGGAGCACCCATTACATCCTAGATAAGGCATGGAGGCAAAATGGGTCTTAAGAGGTAGTAGTCATTGGGGCTGGGTTTTGAAGGATCAGATGTCTTTCTAGCACATTATTCTCAGTGGTGAAGGCCTGGCAGGGGAAAGGAGTGGCTGGATCACAGATATGATTCTCAGGTAGCCCTGGGATGCTGGCTCGCCCAAGAATACCTTGGGAAGAGTTGAAGCCAGCACTGGCAGGTATTTTCTTCCTCCTTGGAGCTGGTTCTGGGCCTGGAGGCACTTTATAGGCAACACAGACAATGGACAAGCATCCAGGAAGGGGTGGAAGGAAAGACCCCAGCTCCCTCTACATCCACAGAGTTTGAGACCCGTTGTCCCAGTGGGAAGAAAGTGATACAGTACAAGAAGGCACAGCTGGAGAAGTGGTCCCCATACCTCAACAACAACGGCCTGGTGTGTCGCCTCACCACCTACGAGGACCAACAGTGTAAGGCACCTTGGGGGCACGGAATGGGGAAAACAAGGAGATGCCGTGCTTGGTGACTCCGGGTAAATCAGTTCTAGTGTGTGTGTGTGTGTGTGTGTGTGTGTGTGTGTGTGTGTATGGCAGAGGCCAGAGGAGCTGGTCTGCCTGCAGCAACCATCTCTGTGTCCCCACAGGCACAAAGGTTCTAGAGATAAAGGAGTGGTACCAGAACCGGGAGGATATGCTAGAGCTGAAGCACATCAACAAGACCACAGGCCTGCACGTGGACTACTTCAAGCCAGGCCATCCCCAAGCTCTGTGTGGTGTGTGGATCCCCTGGCTGGGCAGACCAAGGGCCGTGGTTGGGGAGGGGCGTTTACATACGATGACACTGATGGGAAGAACCGACCCTAGGCATCACGGAGGGCCTTGGGTGGCAAGCATGGGCATTACCTCTGACTCTGTAAGATAAGGTGGTGTGTGGTCAGCTGAGGAAGCCCAGAAAGGGAAGACACCATGACCATCGGCTCTCTAGGAAAGTCAAAGCCAGGGCCACATGCTGTTCTGTGCCTGGGATCAGGCCGGAATCTCCTCCAGAGGGTACATGATATGGGCCACATGTAAAGGGTCTAAGAATGCTGGGCCATAAAGCCAACTAGCACCACCAAAGAGGCAACGTAGGAGCAGAGTGGCCACTGTATGGCTCTATGGCTAGGAGTCCATGAGGTCGGGAAGAGGGGAAAGAAAGAACGTGCCTCCTGAGGTCCATATCGTACCCCAGACTTCAGCAGAGAAAAGTCTGGAGCCTACGGACACCGACCACGTTTGGGAGTTGAAATTTTCAAGATTAAACCAAGAAGGGACCATGCCACAACCTATGTGTGGGCAAGTGGTCCTAACCTGGTGGGTGTGCTGGGGGTTGAAAGTGGCAGGAAGTTGTTCCTTACTGATACCAGCCAGTCACTCTTAAGAATAATTGAGCTAAATGTGTTAGCAATATGGAGATATAGCTCAGTGACAGAACACGTGCTTAGCACACCTGAGGCCCCGTGTGCACTCCATCTCTAAACAGCAACATTAATGGCCTTAAAATGGGAGCACGTCTTCTTCCGGTAATTCCTCTGCTGAGAATATGTTCTCAGCAGAGGCTGAGCAAGAACAATAAATGTATGCTACAGTTGTTCATCATGGTGTTGTTTATAAAAACAAAAACAATTAAGTGTAACTGTAGTGCCCAGAAAGTGGGGGTTGGGTACACAATGGATCCTCACGTGTGCTTCGGAACATGGGGGCCTGGGATTGGGTTCCAGAGCCAGCTGCCGCAGCCCTTGATGCTCACCCAGCCCCTTCCTCCCTCCCCTTCTGCCGCCCCCCCTACCCCCCCGTGCCTCAGTGCACTCATACAAGTCTATGCTACCTGAGATGGACCGCGTCATGGAGTTCTATAAAAAAATCCGTGTGGATGGCCTGGTGAAGCGGGAGGAGACGCCCATGACAATGACCGAGTACTATGAAGGGCGCTCCGACTTCCTTGCCTATCGGCACGTCAATTTTGGACCCAGAGTCAAGAAGCTCAGCCAGAGCAGCGTGGAGTCGAACCCAAGGCCCATGGTGGTGAGAGTACACGTGGGCTGGGGACTGGCTGCCCACCCTCGCTGGCAGATAGAGAGCCAGCAGGATCAGGGGAGCCCTGACTCAGGGATGATCATTAATGCCTGTGATTTTTGCCAGGGTTCTAAATATGAAACAACCACTTTTAACAAATGCAGACCCCTGGGCTTGTTAGGACCAAGCCTTGTCCCCAGCCACTAGACAAAGAAGCAAGGCTTCCTCATTGTAATGAACAAATACACACATAATAACCAGACATCTGGAAATATGGGAAACTAATGAAACGGACAGATATCTCAAATAACCTCTCTCCAAAATTACTGTGGACTAGTAGGCTTGTTCATAGCTGGACAACTAATCCCAGCAGTTGAGAGGTGGTAGCTGAAGAGTAAAGAGTTCAAGGCAACCCTCATCTACATAGTGAGTCCAAGGCTGAGCCACATGAACTCCTAGCTCAGTGAGCCGAGGACATAGCTCACTCAGTAAAGAGTTTGCTTTCTAAGCACGAAGACCTGGATTTAATCCCCGGCACTCACAAAAACAGCCTGGCACTATGACCCGCATCTGTGATCCCAGCACCAGGGAGGCAAACATAGGGTTTGTTGGCCTGCCAGTCAAGCCAAACCAGTGAGGTTTGAGTTCAAGTGAGCCCAAGTTTTGAGACATAAACCCTGTCTCAAAAAAACAAGCAGGAGAACAATTAAGAAAGACAATGTCAATCTCTGGCTACCACACAAATGCGTGTATGCACACCAAGGCGCTCACACACAATTTGTTTTAAATTATATTGAGATCTGGGGTGAGGGTTTCAGCTGCTTGGACTCAAACTGAGCTTTGTTTCCTCTGAGATGCTACAAAGTTCTTGGCCATTGAACTTCCTGGCCACACACCAAAGATGCTCCTTTCTGTAGTAAGGGTTAGCTGATAATGGGACAGGCTTTCTGGAGAGCTCCCCGCCTCTAGAAGCAGACAAGCAGAGTCGTGTGGAGGGAATTGGAGAAAGGTCCAACACCATGAAAACCCACGGGGGTCATAGAATCCATTGTCTAGCAGGAAGGGCGCGCACCCCTGGACTCCTGGGTCATGAGAGTCCTTCCCTCCTGCCCACAGAGCATGCTCAGAAAAACCCCCTCCTCTGCGTGTTCTGGCCACACAGAAAATCACAGAGCGGTTCTCCCGCAATCCAGAGAAGCCCGCGGATGAGGACGTGGCAGAGCGTTTGTTTCTGATAGTGGAAGAGCGCATCCAGCTTCGCTACCATTGCCGCGACGACTACATCACCGCATCCAAGCGAGAGTTCCTGCGGCGCATGGAGGTCGACAGCAAGGGAAACAAGATCATCATGACACCAGAAATGTGCATCAGCTACGAGGTGGGTCGGTGACTGCACGGCACACAGAAAGGTTGGGGACACACTTTAAAAACTGCGCCTGCAAGCATCTTCTGGTAACTTGAGAGACCCTAAGTGGAATTTCTATGAAAACTACCCTGGGGAAACCCATCTCTGTCCCTGGTAACATGCAAAGCTCTCATCTGAGGACCTTTCCCTTGCAACGGCTCTGAAAATCATCCCATTTCCACCAAAATGAAAACCCTATCAGATGTAACTGGAATGCCCAGAGAGTGGGGGTTGGGCACACGACTAATATTCATGTGTACTTCAGAACATCCCTCACCCTGGGCCTGGGGTTGGGTTCCAGAGCCTTCCTCATGGTCCCTACCTGCACCTCTGGGGATCCTAGACCCCAGATCCCAGGGACCTATCCTGAAGGTGACAGGATATTCTTTCTTATGCCCTAGACTCTAGGATGGTCTCGCCTTCCTCTTCTAATAGCATAACCGTAATCCCCCTGCATCTTTCTTTGGTCCCTCTTTGTTATTATGTTTTTGTAGAGAAGGATCCTGGGGTCTGGAGAGGTTAAGCACCTTGCTTGAGGCCACACAGCTAGAAAAAAGGGAGTAGATTTAAACCAAGTGGTCCCTAGACCTGCCCTGGCGCAGCTTCCCTGTCACCGTGGTGGTTCTGGTCTCAGGTAGAGCCGATGGAGCACACTAAGAAACTCCTCTACCAGTACGAGACCATGAATCAGCTGAAGAACGAAGAAAAGCTGTCCCGACATCAGGCCTGGGAGTCGGAGCTGGAGGTAAGGTCCTACCCCAGACCTCGGGGGGGGGGGGTGGCGGGGGGGGGCAGGGAGAGAGGGCCTCCGCCGTGATGCACCTCCTCCATGATGTCTGATCAAGGTGCTGGAGATTTTGAAGCTCCGTGAAGAGGAGGAGGAGGCACACACGCTGACCATCTCCATCTACGACACCAAGCGCAACGAGAAGAGCAAAGAGTATCGGGAGGCCATGGTGAGTCTCCCGGCTCTTCCTGGGTCTCTCTCCCCGGAGCCCTGCCTCCAGGGTAGGGAGGATGTGAGAACCCTGTGTAAGGGATGATGAGGGGATGTGCCAACCCTTCACAAGGGATGATGAAGTCGCTGGTGATGTCAGGTGAGTATTCCTGTTGGCTATCACCTGCTCGTTGATGGGTCACCCTCCCACCCCCATCCCAAAGAGCACTTAAGATCCAGGCTGGGTGTACTTACCCAGGACTGTGACCAAATGAAAAAGTCTCTACCTTGTGTAGAGAAAGAATGAGAACTACATGCCCACCTCTACCAGGGCTTTCACTGAGGCTGTGACCTGAGCTGGGAATCCAGCCAACTGACTCAGGCACAGGTTGAACACCAAGACTCAGCCACGCAATGCAGGGCTTTGGCTTTACCCACTCTCGCCAAGTGGGAGGACCAGTTTGGGTTCCCAGGCTCGAGGCTAAATCCTCTTCATCAAGCAGTGCAGATCTCTAAAGAAGTTTGGAGTTGGCCTGGCAAGGCTTGGCTTTGGAATGTTCTTGGATCTATAGGAAAGGGCAACAGCTCCTGTCCTCATGTTCTCTGGCTCCTGTGTGCCCCATGTAAGGCCGGCCTTATGGGCAAAAGAGAAAAATGGGAGCTCAGAATCTTTGCTAACCCACTGCCACTCACTATAAGTGTCTGCTTTGGACTTTCCAGACCTGAGCTGGTCTGTTTTCAGAGGAGGAAACTAAGGCTCAGACTGATTGATGAATTCGTGTCAGAAACAGGAATTACATGTTAGAAAGAAATAAACAGGGAGAAGGAGGCAATCGTGTCTCATAATCCTGGGACATGGATTTAGGGCCTGGCTTTTACCATTGCACAATGGACTCAGCTGCTCCGGAGGTCTCCTGCATATCCCGATCTTTCAGCTGGTTCCCTGGCCCACAGGAGCGCGTCTTGCATGAGGAGCACCTGCGGCAGGTGGAGGCCCAGCTGGACTACCTGGCCCCATTCCTGGCCCAGCTCCCTCCAGGCGAGAAGCTAACCCGTTGGCAGGCGGTGCGTCTCAAGGACGAGTGTCTCAGCGACTTCAAGCAGCGGCTCATCGACAAGGCTAACCTCATCCAGGCTCGCTTTGAGAAGGTGTGGCCAGGGCCCAGGCAGGGGAGGTGACCTCACCATCCTCAGTGAGAAAACGGGACCTGAGGTCTTTGCTCAGTGCCTCACGGATCCGAGAGTGACAGATGAGCGGATGAGTGTGTGTCTGTGGCATCCAAATACCTGGTTTCTTCTTTCCCCTTTGTTATTGTATGAGTGGATGGATGGATGGTGGGTAGCTGGGTAAATGGATGAGTGGATGGATGGGTTACCAGGTGGTGGTGGGGTGGGCAGGTACAGTTGGATGTGCAGTGAGGATTAGAAGTGGAGTGTGGGTGGATGGTTGGTTGGTTGGATGGATGGATGGATGGATGATGGTATGGATGGGTAACTAAGATGGGCAGACAGGGGGATACAAGAGTGGATGGGTAGGTTTGTGAATGGATGGACGGTTGGATGGTACATTATAATAGCTCCTAGTCCTTGGCCTGTTTCCGTGAGACAGGTGAGGTGCGTACCACGTGGTCCCCACGCAGTGTCTTGGTCTGCAGAGTGCAGAGAAGAGTTGGGTGGAATGGGACCCACCTTGTTTTCGGAGACGAACTGCTGGGGGCTCTGAGCACGCCCGCAACATGTCTAGCTCATGTAGCTATTTTGTGTGTATGGGTGTTTTGTCTGTATGTGTGCATGCCCACCACATGCATGCCTAGTGCCCTCAGAGGCTAGAAGAGGTCATCGCATCCCCCGGGACTGGAGTTTCAGATGATTCTGAGCCTCCATGTGCATTTTGAGAATCTAACCCCAGTCCTCTGGAGAGCAGGGAGTCCCCTGCTTCATTTTTTGAGACAGGGTTTCACTCTTTGGCCTTCACTGACCTGGAACTTGCTGTATAGACCAGACTGGCCTTAAACTCACAAAGATCCATCTGCCTCTGCCTAATGGGAGCTGGGATTAAAGGTGTGCACATCCCACCCAGTTGTTTTGATTTTATATATGAGCTGCTAGGAGTGGAACCCAGGGCCATGCACTAAACCACATCCCTAGCTCTCGCTGACTGTTTTGGCCCTGTTCTGATTTCATGCACATGCTGTCCTTTAAATCATGACCCCAGCAGTTTCCACCCAAGATATTTTGGGATGCTCTAACTGTGTCCCTTTCCTTGGGGGTCCGGGTTGGGGTGTTATCCTCTTGAGGCTGCCTGATCATCTATGGAACTACAGCCTGGCTGCAGATCAGTTCGCACATTCCCATGTTCATCTCTGTATGCTTCTAGGAGACCCAGGAGCTGCAGAAGAAGCAGCAATGGTACCAGGAGAACCAGGTAACCCTGACGCCGGAGGATGAAAACCTGTACCTGAGCTACTGTTCTCAGGCCATGTTCCGCATCCGAATCTTGGAACAGCGGCTCAATCGGTAAGGGGCAGAGCCGGGAGGACTCCTGGGAGCACTCTGATAGCTTGGATATCCCTCACCTTCTCCTCCCTCCCTCTGCTCAGGCACAAAGAGCTGGCTCCACTGAAGTACCTGGCGCTGGAGGAAAAGCTCTACAAAGACCCACGCTTAATAGACTTCGTAAAAGTCTTTGTTTGATGGCCCCTCCTGGAACTACGGCAGACCCTGCCAGAGAATGGAGTCTCTCCCTTCTCCCCAACCACTATGATCCTATACTAGCCTCGCTGCCACACTACCTCCCTATCCCTCATAGCCTCCCTCAAATAAATGCATTTCCTGTTTGCCATTTATACTTCAGTGTTTACAAGCTCCAATCTACACCACCCTAAATCTTTTTCTGTCATCTTCTCTTCTGGATTATCAAGTGTTGGCTCTCCAGATGGTTCCATGGTCACCTGCCAAGATCTGCTGAGAGCTCAATGTGTTGATGGTGGAGCAGCTCCTAAAGTGAGAGCGGCTTAGCTAAGGAACACACCCCAGGACCAGGCGGCTTGATATTAGAGGACAAGAGACAGAATCCAAGTTCCTCTTTCATTTACCACCTGTGAAATGGGGCTATCCATGTTTCCTGAAGTAAGACTTAAAAAGCAGAGAAAACTGGGTATAGTAGCCCATGCCTGTAATCTAAGCAGGAGGATCAGAGTTTAAGATCTGTCTCATCTACATAAGGAATCTGTTTCAACTACATGGGTCACATGAAGCTCTGTTTAAAAAAAAAAATAAACAAAAAATAAAAGGGACTGGAGAGATGGCACTGACTGCTCATCCAGAGGTCCTGAGTTCAATTCCCAGCAACCACATGGTGGCTCACAACCATCTGTAATAAGATGCCCTCTTCGGGTGTGTCTGAAGACAGCAACAGTGTATTCATATACACATAAATAATTAAAACAAGAAGGAGGAGGAGGAAGAGGAAGAGGAGGGGAAGGAGGAGGAGAGAAGAAGAAGAAGAAGAAGAAGAAGAAGAAGAAGAAGAAGAAGAAGAAGAAGAAGAAGAAGAAGAGAAAAGAAAAGAAAAGAAAAGAAAAGAAGAAGAAAAGAAGGAAAGAAGAAGAAGAAGGAGAAGAAGAAGAAGAAAAGAAGACCTTGCCTGTAATCTTCTCCAGGGCATGACACACTCAAGACAGGTCTCACAGCGGCTGTGGTTGCCTGTACTACCTGGGCCAGTGGTTAGGCAATCATGTATCAGGGAGGGACTCCTGGGGCTCTCTTCTTGTTGAATTACTGGCTGCTGCTGAATTCCGGTTGCGGGGCAGTCATTGTTTTCACTCAAAGATGAGCCCAGTAAGCTTTAATGCATAGTTCCAAACCCATGGTTAAAGCCAGGGGTGCATGCTCATGTGGTAGCCCATGCCTTTAATGCCAGCTCTTCATCTCTGTCAGTCCAAGGCCAGCCTGATCTACAAAGTGAGACCCTGATACAGAGGGAGGAGAGAAGAGAGAGAGGAAGGGTAGTGGGAGATCCAAGAGACAGAAATAGGATGATCTTAGAAGAGTCAAGTATGCCAAGAGTGCAGAATCTTGTCTGGTTCCTATAAAGATACTGTGCCCCGCCCCCCACATGTGTGGTGTGTGTGTACACATGTCCCATTGTATCACTATGCATTGTCCTCTGACATTCTTCACCTTATTCCCTCGAGTCAGGGTCTCTCACTGAACCCGTAGTTAGGATGACAACCAACAATCTTAGTAATCCTCTTGTTTCTGCTCCCTATAACACTGCTCCTTATAAGCACACATGCACCATGCCCAGATTTTTACATGGGTCGTGAGGATTTGAACTCAGGTCTTCATTCTTGCACTGCAATCACTCTTAGCCACTGAGCCTTGCCATTTCTCTTGGTCCTAGGTAGTTTGTATTTCCAGTGCTGGGGATTGAACCTAGTGCCTCCTACATACCAGTCAAGACTCTCTTATCACTGAGCTACATCCCCAGTCTTGTTCCTGCTTATAAGTTATGTGTATTGGGGATGGTGACAGTCATTTTAATATAGTCTGCATGTTAGAGAATGAAGTTATTTCAGGGGTGGTGACATTGGTTATGTGACTAAGGGCCCTTAACGATCTTCAGGCTCAGTGTTGCCATGACTGAAATGTCTTAGGATCTGTAATGTACATATAATTGTATAAACAAAGCAGATAAGGCAAAATGTGTCAAAATGAAGAATTTGACTTTTTTTTTTAAATAAAAAGTTGCGGGAACAGCAAAGTACAAAGTTTTGATCAAATGTTATTCTCCAAATCCAGGTCTCTTAATAATTACCCATTTCTACGCAGGGCCGACTTCCCATTAGGCTGGTGGGTGACTTTTGTTCCCGTAAAGGTTTTGCATTTAATAGGGACTTTGTGTGCCTTGCCTTTAAGAACAAAAGTTTAAGTCCTGGGTCCGATCTTCCAAATGTCTGGTCTTTTTCACCACAGCATCTGTTTCCTCGTCTAGAAATGGGAAATTCCTCCCGTTCCGGACTGTGTAGAGGAGAACGCCAGATGCAGCAGCCCCGACCAGAGGGGAGTGAGTGTAGGATAGACCAGAGTTGGAGGTTATTTCTGCAAAGGGCTGGGACCGAGTTTCTCAGTAAGGGGGGGACCCGAACTCATGGTGGGTTATGTAGCCTGTCCCCATCCCAACCTGTCTGTCCTGTCACAGATATTAGCCTTTCTCCGGTTCCGTAGTTTTACTTCCGCACGCAGGCGAGCAGACACAAGCCTAACTCATCCCACTGTGCTACTGTGATCTTAGGGACGAACTCCTGGGCTCGACATCGACCCCACTGTAACTAAGCTCTGTTTCCCTCGAGGTCAGCGAACTCCAGGAGACGTGTGGATCCAAGTAAGAGCCAAGTCCTCCCACTACGCGGGCGACACTCACAGTCTGAGGGCGGGGTCCTGGCAGCCCTGTTTCAATATGGAAGATCTGCAACTTCATACCACTCTAGAAGTCCCCTTTCCATTGGCTATCTCAGAGCTGGTTCTCCAATAACACTAACGTTTATTGGTCAATCCAGAGCTGTTGCTGAAGTGATTGGCGCAGCCGCCATCGGGTGCAGCTCGCGGATTTTTTAAACACAACCGGGTTCCAGGAAATGCAGGAAAAGGGCGGAAAAAACCAAGCCTGACTGGGGGCGGGACTAAGAACGCAGAAGCCTGTATTGGTTCTTCTGGGACCTAAGGGCGGTCCGTAAGCGCTTCTTTCTCGTGATTAGTCTGAGTCGGGGAAAGGAGGCGGGTAGTTACGTAAATCGGCGGAAGCGCTTGCTTCCATTGGTCAATTCTAGAGGAAGGCGGGGCGTCCGTGGCGACTGATTGGTGTAAGAAGTGAAGTGGGAGGGACTCTAGGCCGGAGGTTTTGTTGTGAGGGTCGGTTGTCAAGCAGCGACCAATCAGGGCAAAGGATGGAGGCAAGTGGGGGTCGCGCCTGGAGGGAAGCCTTGGCCTCCAGAGCTACAGCTGCAGGTAGAGTGGCTCTCGGGGTCTTGGAGGCAAAGGGAAAATGGCTCTAGTCTTCGCCGAGCCTGGAGGGGACAGTCCGGTCGCCGGCAGGAGGCTCTCGGCCAGGACAGGCTGGAGCCAGTGCCCCTCAAGGCAGACGGGAGGAGGGTCAAGCGAAGCTGAGGGACCGGTGGCAGGTTTGGGATGAACGAGCAGGACGGGTGTGTGGAGGCCGGAGAGGGAAAGCTGGTGGGCCGGAAGCAGAGCTGAGGGTGTGCGGAGGATCGTATTGAGTCGGGGCTCCAGAAACAGGAGAGCGAATGAATGGGGGATTCTGATAGCAGCGGGGCAAGAGAAGTAAAGAGGGTCTGGCGAAGCATGGCCAACTAAGGAAGCTCAAGATGTGCCAGAACGGGAGCATAGGCAACAGGAGAAAGAGAATCCAGCGAGAGAGCTCCTGGGCAAGAGGCGAAGGGCCGTGGCGGCGGTGGAAGGCTCCATCCACGCTGTGGCCTTTTAGAATTGAGGAGTCATTCCGACTCACACCTAGACTGGAGACTCAATTCCTAGCTATGCCCTTGAGAGTTGCAGGGAGTGGGCGTGGTTCCCTTACCAGGGAGTTGGTGATGGAGGAAGCAAGAAGATTGGACCCTCAGAATCCTCTCAACATCACCCCCTCCCAAGGCCTTTACTGTTCTCTCTCTCTCTCTCTCTCTCTCTCTCTCTCTCTCTCTCTCTCTCTGAACGTCTGCCTATCTCTCAGTCTCTCTGTTCGTCTCCGTGTATCTCTCTGTCTCTCTGCCTTTTGGATGCCTCTCATGGGCACCAAAACATAACCTCAGACTCCAGTGCCCCATCCAATACATGGGGTGCAAATCCAAGTGGACTGCAGTTATGTGATCCTCTCTGCCCCATAGCAGGTGCTGGGTTGGCAAGTTAGGACACCCAGCATCCAGGAGCATTACTGTAGGCCCCTGAGAAGTCAGTCTCTCCATCCCCTCTCCACCTACCTATGTCAGTCTGTCCTTCCTTCCTTCCTTCCTTCTTTTCTTTGAGATAGGAACTGACAGAGATCTGCCTACTTCTAGCTGGCCTCCTGAGTGCTGGGGTTAAAGGCGTGAGCCACCAGGCCCAGCTACCTAGGGAAGGTCTTTTATCTTTGGGCTCTTAAGTCACAGGTTTTCAGACCCAGTGTGCACTGCAGCTCCAGGCCCTGGAGGCTCTGGCTAGTCTGTATCAAGTGGCCTTGATGACCCAGGGACTTGTAACTCGTCTCAAGCAGTTCCTAACCCACCATCGCCTCTGCTTGCATTCTAGCCCAGTGTTGAGCTGAGATGGTCCAAGCCTGACATTCCATGATCTGGGATCCCGACCTATGTGTCCAGGCTGCTGCTTGATAGCGGATGATCTAAACCACCAGGCAGTCCTGGGCCAGGAGAGGCGGACTCTCTGCCTGGATGTGTGGGAACTCCCTGCCAACTTGATTGTCGGATCTGGGGGGGATCCACCCCCACCCCACAGAGAAAGCACAATCTGTTTTGTGGGTGGGGTCTCAGGCGCCACCCCCTGAAGCATGGCCACCCCTGTGGTCACCAAGACAGCCTGGAAGTTGCGTGAGTACTTTTCATTTATCACCCTGTTGTTTTGTAAGCTGAGTAGTCTTAGCCTTCAGCTCTGTCTCCTCTCCCTGGCACAAGAGAGACTCACAGTCCTTGTTTTCAGGTAGACAAAGATGTCAATCACATTGGGCAGGTGATTAAGCAACCCTTCCATACAGCAAGATAAGCACAGCTGTGCTTGGTACTTGCTCTGAGATTCAGGTGAGATCTGTCTGGTCAAGCTGAAGAGCGGAGTGTTGCGAGGAAGGCTGAAAGGCGGTCCAAGAACCCCAGACATGTCCCAGGTCCCTTTTCCTCCATCAGATGCAAGGATCTTGGGATGTGGATGGAGGGGAGGTTGCCCAAAGATGCTGGCAGGGCTCTGAAGTGAAATCAAGCAAAAATAGTTCAGAATTCTTTAGCCTAAACTCTCTTAGATTCTTTTCCTTTGTTGAGATAGGGCATCCCTGTAGCCTTTGCTGGCTTGGGACATGTTCTTCTGCCTCCTGTGTGCTGGGATTAAAGGACTGTGCCACAATGCCTGGCTCTTTCATTTTGTTTTTTTGTTTATTTGTTTGTTTGTTTTTCTTTTTCTTTTCTTTTTTTTTCGAGACAGGGTTTCTCTGTGTAGCCCTGGCTGTCCTGGAACTCACTCTGTGGACCAGGCTGGCCTCGAACTCAGAAATCTGCCTGCCTCTGCCTCCCGAGTGCTGGGATTAAAGGTGTGCATCACCACTGCCTGGCACCTGGCTCTTTCACATTCCTAAACATTATTGACGACTCCAAAAGGCTTTCATTTATGAAAGTCACACTTACCCATATATTCTGTTAGAAAACAGTACTGAGACAGATGTGCACTCAAACCTGACAGGAGTGACGATGTCATCACACGTGTGTCTTCTCAACGGCTCCTCTGGAGCGAGTGAGAGCACCCAAGGCAATACCATCCTAGCATTTCAGACAGTAGCTCCGTTCTTTCGGATCCTCTAAAAGGCTCTGGAGGATCCCTAGATCAGGCCTGGAGGACCTTCATCTCACCTCTGTGGCTTTCTCTCCAGCCGTAGCTGGTTGTCGTAGGTTTGGTGTGCTGTCCCCGGGCTGTTTTCAGGAGCAGATGAGGAGACTTTGGGCAAAGCTGTTTTGGTGACTCAGTCTCCTCATTGAGAGATTGAGATCATTTTTAAGTTGTCCCCCAAAGCTGTAAGGTTCTGGGAGGACCCTGTTCATGGCAACTTTTGGCAGAGTAGCTTTATGTCAATTGGCATTATGCATCTTTAATGGCTTACCCTACCTGAAGGTAGAAGCTGATGCGAGGGAGCAAGTGAGGGCCAAAGTATCCAAGGTCACTGCATAGTGGGAGCTCAGCCCGGAGAGAGCCACAGCTGTCTGTTTCCAGTCCTGCTCTAATTCTGAGTGTGCGTGCTTGCATGTGCTTGCGTGTGTGTGTGTGTGTGTGTGTGTGTGTGTGTGTGTGGTCAGTTAATTACTGATGAGGGTAGAGGGTGCATGAGCAGCGAGTGCAAAGGCCCGAAACAGGAAGCTTTATATGTTGGAAAGACTTACAGGAAATCACAGAGCTTTCACACATCAGCAGGTGAGAAAGGGTTACCATGGAAACCTAGTGAGTTGTGCAGGGGCACATGTCCACAAGACCCTTGTTACTAAAGATCTAAGCATCAAAGTGTTTGAGCAGCAGGCAGTAGTATGATCAGGTATGTTGAGGATCTGAGAGTTTCTGGTGCACAAAGGTTTTGGGGTATATAGCCTGAGGCCACACAGGCTGGGGCTTCTCGGGGCTTCAGGGTGTGATGAGGCTCAGAAGACTCTTTAACCAGTGTAGGGTTGCTGCACCGCTGTCCCCTGTATCTTCCTCCTAGGATGTAAGTCCTTAGCACTTGTGGGCAGACAGAGAGTGATCCTCAGTTTCGGCTGAGGTATGCCAGTTCGGCTGAACTGCTGGTGTCTGGGGAGGTGCTGTTAGCTTTTGCTGGAGGAAGAGCCGCAGCCGTCATCTGGTCTGTAGGAGACATTGAGGAATTTGATTTGTTTGCATAAAAATCCAGCACCCACACGTGGGCCATTGCTGCTCGGTGTTCTCCCATTCAACCCCCCACTCCCTGCCTGTGACTCTGCCTGTTCCAGGCCTTGCCCTGGATCCATCTGATGCCCCTGGAGCCTAAGGGCAGGAAGCTCTCCTTCCACAGCCTCCTGTGCCGGCCTAGAGCAGATGTCTAGAAGCCTCTTCTGTTAGACCGCCACAGCTGTCTCTAGAGGTGGCCCTGAGGCCTGTTGAGATGGGGACTCAACCAGATCTCTCACTCTCTGCCTGGGGAGAGCCACGGCAGATGCCCGGGGACTCTCAGACAAATTCAGGGTGTGGCTGCAGAGACAGGGGCTGAGCTACTCAGGAGCAGCTGCATTCCCCTCCTGCTGGGCTGGCCACATATAGAAGGGTCTGTGGTCCAAGCTTGTGGGCAGCTGTCCCCAAGTGTGCAGAGGACAAGACTCTAGTTGAGCTGAGAATTAGAGCAAGACCCTCCTCCATTGGGTTCAGGTGGCAGGCCCTCCAGTACCTAGATTGAAAGCGTCTGGGCTTACAATGGGGCTCTCACCCTGGTTGGGCCAGTTGATGCTCGTGCCAGCAGTGCCCTGCCAGGCCCTGCAGGGAGGTGTCATTTCAGAAATGAACTGTCCGGCTTTCCTGGCCCTGTTTTCCAGGCTCCTTATGGTCTGCAGTTCATACAAGAGCTACTCCAGGCTGGGTAGCACAGGACCTGGGAGGAGGGGAGGACCCCTTACTAAAAGCCATGGCATTCCTTCTCCGTGCCACCCAAGCCAGTTTCCAGCTCCTTTAGGGAACCTGCATGTTGGGGCTTCCCCTTCCCCTCTCCTTTCTACTTGTTCCCAGAGGAGGTTGGAGACCAGGGACTGGCTTGGAGGCCTAGTCTGCCTGTTGATTCTCGGCTGAGTTTGTTCTTTCTGGAGCACTGATAAGGTCCGAAGTTCCCACCTTTGCTCCCCACTTTGGGCCTCTCACTGTGGTCAGGCCTGGGGCCCTGGTGGACTGTCCACAGGCCTTATCTCCTATCTACAGGGCCAGCCTTTTCCCACCCAGCTCCTGCTGTGTCTGCTGTCTCCTGCCATTATCTCTTTGGAACCTACTCCCTGCCTACCTGGGACCCTGATGACCACTCTGTCCCCATGGCTGGTCTTCTGTCTGCATCTCAGCCCATTCCGAATGACCTGGCCCTGGGGTCATCCTGTTCTCCACACAAGGACTCTCTCTCACTCATGAATGTCCAAGCCCATGCAGCTGTCAGATTAGCACCATTTCAGGAATCTGAATTGGGACCTAGGGACAGCCATCAAGACAGAACTTGAATTCTTCTCAGTGTTTGTCCCAGATGGGCTTTGTCTCTATGGATGGCACCTGAGCACTTGAAAAGTGTGGTGTATCGGTCCATTTTTTAAAAATTATTTTTAATGTTTTTTTTTTTGTATCAGAAAAAGTATTATGAGTATATCTGGATATTAGTGCTTAAAATAAGATAGATAAAAATGGGAAACCAGTTATTTATTTATTTATTTATTTAGAGACAGGGTTTCTCTGTGTAGCCCTGGCTGTCCTGGAACTCACTCTATAGACCAGGCTGGCCTCGAACTCAGAAATCTGCCTGCCTCTGCCTCCCAATTCCTGGGATTAAAGGCATGCGCCACCACTGCCCGGTTTGGAAGCCAGTTTTTAAAAGTGAAGTTAGTCTTCGCACAGTATCTGTGGTAATCGGTTCTAGGCCAAGTCTGTAGATGCTCACTGCTTTATGCAGTGATGTGGTCTGTGTGTGCAGAAACGTGCAGCTCCTCTGGGTACCTTGACTCACCTCTGTTACTTGCGATACTTAATATAGTGCAAGGTGGTTTGAGTATTTCTTGCATTGTATCTTTCATGGACTAGCAAAGAGGAGAAGTCTCCGTGCACTGATACCTGCAGGTGCTTGTTTCCCAACAGGGTCTTGCATGTGGCTGAATCTGGCCTGGATCTCATGATCCTTGTGCCTTCGCCGCCCACGTGCTGAGTTTACAAATGTGTATAATGTGCTCAGTATAACGGACGTGCCTGTCCCAAGCATTCCCAGCAGCAGCTGGCTGAGTGTGTGTGTATGGAGGATGTGCTATGCAGTCTGTGTGGCTAGCTGTTGGGAAGAGAAATGAACTCAGGAGGAAGTGTCCTAGCAGGGCAGGCTAAGGTGGAGAGACAGTCACCTCAGCCTCCGGCCCGCACTTTGCCTTGCTGCTGGTCCTGAAACTAGTGGGGGTTACCTGGGTGTCCTGCTCAGAGCTGGTGGCTAAGCATCCTCCATGTGGCCTGTCAAAGTCCCCTGACCACTTTTCCTCCCTCCTGTCTTATACAGAAGAGATCGTCGCCCATGCCAGCAATGTGTCCTCCTTGGTGCTGGGCAAGGCCTCAGGGCGGCTGCTGGCCACTGGTGGGGATGACTGCCGAGTCAACCTGTGGTCCATAAACAAGCCTAACTGCATCATGGTAAGTGATGACGTGCCCCGCCCTTGGGGGGAGCGCCTCTGCACACCAGCAGTGCTACCCCAGTTGTTGATCACACACCATGTACAAGGCTATAGGCTGCTTTCCCAGGCAGGAGGGAAAACCAGTAATTTCAGGCCGTTCTGAATGACCAGGTTTTAGTCTGCACCTTTCTAGATACATGTACACACACATGTATCTCGGAATACTACCTTACTCTAGTGTGACCTGGTTCTTTAGAAGCACAGTGTCCTGAGGATTTTCCTACGTCTACAAATCTGGTTTACTGCATGCTTTTACGTGGCTTCTTTGGTATCCACCACCGGCATGAGCTGTAATTAGCTTAGCCACACCCTGTCATCAGTAGGGCTGCTGGCTCCAGCTTTTATTTTCTGCTAAACCACACTATGTTGATCATTCTCATTTGTCCAAACCTTTGAGCAGGCCTGGAGTATGCAGTTCTGAGAAGCTGTCCCAGCAGGCTCCGGGAGTCACTTCACATTTTCACCCGCAGCATGGGAGCATGGCTGTGTCCCGTGTCCTCTCCAGACATCTTAAGCAATTGTCATTCTTTTGACTTTTGACCAAGTAAACAAACAAACAATAAATGGGGGACGTTGATAGCTGTTAGTGAAAGCTTGGTTATTTCAGGGTTTTTTGTTGTGAGACGGAGTAAAAGTGAGACCACTCAGATCAGAGCCGGTACGTCCAGGTTCAGTAAGAGGAGAATCGCTTTGCTGTTTGTTGGTTTTCATTTTTATTGTTATCCTTTTTTATTTTTGTATTTATTTTATTTAATTGGTGTGTGGCTAAGGGTGGGTGTTTTGCCTGCATGTATGTCTATGTATAATGTGCATGCAGTGCCCGTAGAAGCTGGAAGGGGACCCTGGATCTCCTGGAACTGGAGTCACAGATGAGTGGTTGGTAGCTGCCATGTTGGTGGTAGGCATTGATTCCAGGGCCTCTGGATGAGCCGCTGGTGCCCTTAACCACTGAGCCATTTCCTGAGCCCCTGGTTTGGTTTTGTTTGTAGGACTCAAACGTTTTCCTTCCCCACAAAATGCCAAAGTAATATGCATAAATTGAAAAATAATCAGCACAGGCTGGAGAGGTAGCTCAATGGTGGAGCTTGCCTAAATAGGTTTTTAAAAAATAAAAAGTCACTAAGAGATAAGAAGATCAGTGCTGAAGTATTTCTCCCTTCAATGACTGCTGGGTCCTCTCTGGAGATAATCAGGCCCCCTTCTGTGTTCTGGAATTATTTAGTCCATGGACAAGAAAATACATCTGGTTTCCCTCCAGAGTCTCATTCTGTGTGCACTGCGGTAGCCCTGTGGAGCTCAGTCCTCCTCGTGTTTGAAGGGTTACTGTGGAGGACAGTTACATGGACTCCCAGTCTCTAGCCAGGAGTAACCTTGGGTTTGTGCTTGCAGAGAATAAGGTCCCTGAAGAATTGTGGCGTTGTTGTTTTTATGAGACAGGGTCTTAGTGTGTAGCCCAGGCTGGCCTTGAGCTTGGAGATTCTTCTGCCTGGGAGACCAGGGATGGTCCTTACCTCTGAGATCTCAGGTGTACATCAGCACACCCAGCCTTGGACTGTGGGTTTGAGGGGAACATGCATTCCTTATGGGGTTGTGTTTGCCCAGTTGTGATCCTGGAAGCCTGGGCCCATGTAGACCCCTACCATTGTAAACAAGCTGCTACAACTACAGGTTCAGGCACTGGTGCTGAGGAACGCCCCCGTTTCCCTCATGTCCCCGTTGGGAATATTGCCTTAGCTAACACTGGTGAAGGGGCTGACAATGAGCAGAGAGTGGCAGACACCTTGGACTTGGGGTCCGGTCTTCCCTTCCAAAAGCTGAGGCCGACAACACCTCCCACCTTACCTGGCCCAGCTCTCCTTGCTCTGTGCTCTAGACATGCAAGAACCCACCTCCAGACCTTCCCAGGCCTCTGGAGCATGAAGCAGGCACCCCCGGGAGTCAGGTACCCAGCAGTCAGGCAATGGAGATGCATCCCTAGCTTGCTATGGCCTCTACGGTCAGAGTAGACAGAGACGGGGAGAGCCTGGATGGGCTCATCCAGACTCCAGAGCAAAGGTTCAACATCTCACCTTGATTCCCTGTCCCTGTCTAGTGGTCCAGAGCCATTTCTATAGCTGACTCCCATGCCAGGAACACTCTAGAAGGGACATGATTGAAGGATGCCTGCCTGGGGTTTGGGTTGAGTTTGGCTTATTTTTTTCTTTTTTCTTTCTTTTTTTTTTTTTTTTTCCCAGAGTCTCAGTATGTAGTCCAGACTGGCCTGGAACTCATCCTCCTGCCTTTGTTTCCCAAATGCTAGGGTCACAGGTGTCTGAAGGGCCGCTTCATCCATTGTGCTGATGAGACACCATGCTCACCTGAGTTAGGATATAGGCGGGGCCCCAGAGAACAGCTCACCACATATTATTTCTTCCAGAGCCATTCTCAGGGACCCTAAATCCGGGGCAGTAGCTGGGGGTTACCCCTGCAGTTCATTGGAGCTGCCACCTTCTCTCTGCAGAGCCTGACAGGTCACACGTCCCCTGTGGAGAGTGTCCGTCTCAACACTCCTGAGGAGCTCATCGTAGCTGGTTCCCAGTCGGGCTCCATCCGCGTCTGGGACCTGGAAGCTGCTAAAAGTAGGCCTTCCTCCTTCCTATCCCTTTGTGTGTGGGTCCCACTTCAGGCTTGGGTCATTGGGCTGCCACCTCCAAGAGGTCTGGGTGCTTTGATCCCTGATCACTGAGCAGAGTGGGTGGTGCCTCCATATCACGTTATCAATGTAGCAGCAGTGGTCACTGCCATCTCCCAGTTGCTGGCATGAGGTGTCCAAGGGATGAAGAGTAAGGTGTGTGTACATGTACATCCCTGTATTGAGAACCCAGAAGGACATCAAATCCTAGGAGGTAGCCTGCAGGACATGTGAATAAGTAGACTGCTTTGTGGGAAGAGGCAGATACTGGGGAGCTCCCACAGGGGTGGGGGTGGGTGGCTGAGCTTCTGTTTGCTTCTCTTCCCCTTGTCTTCAGTTAATCTTTCACTTTGACAGGAATAACAGAGTTCTGAAAGTTTATTTTATCATGAACCTTGATGGCACAAGGCTCATGAAGGCTTCGACCCAGTCATCCCCGCCCCTGTTCTAAGAGCCTCCAGTCTCCCTTCCTTGCTGTTGTGCCCACACCACCACCATCGCTTTCCTAAAGACACAGCATTTCCCTTTAGAACAACAAAACAAAACCAGGTGGGCCCTTCACACGGTGCCTGCCTAGAGACCCAGCACTCAGGAAGCTGAGGCAGGAGAATTGCTGTGGAGTTAAAGCCCAGCTTAGCCTGTGGTGTAAGACCCCCCCCCCCCAACTTCAAAGAAACAAACAGGAAATCCTCAAACAAAAACTGTACCCTCCTGCAGTGAGAGTCATGGGGCATTGGGCTGCCACCTCCAGGAGGTGGACTTGGCTCTGAGCAGCCACACCAGGTCTGAGCCCACTGGCATAGGCTCTACTGCATAACAGTAACCCCTGGCATGTGTGCCCGGCAGTGACCTTAACCAGGAATGGTGGTTTTGTGTTGTGGGCCCTGGAAAAGATGGCATCCTTTAGTCCTCTAGAGTGACTGCATGTTGATGATGTAGTAAGCACAAAGCCCAGGACGCCCTTATGACAAACAGCTGTGCGCTGTGTCTCAGCAGATGTTTTTTGCCCAGGCCACATCAGGCCTCAACATTTTGTGCTTATCACTGGACATGGCAGGCTCTGTCCCAGAAGGCAGGCAGTCCCCAGGGAATATCACCACCCCTCATGCTTTGCCAAAGAGCCAAGGGCCAAAGAGCCACAGCCCACCCCAGACTTCCTCGGCCACTGTGCTCCTGGGAGATGAGAGTGATGCCTTCATATCGCAAGGTGGAAATGGACCATACAGCCTGGTTAGCAGGCCCACCATTCTGATAGATGGGCAGACTGCGACTATTGAAGCACAGGGCTTAGTGGAAACCCTGAGCTGTAGGTGGCAGAACTCCTGTCCCCCACCCTCGCCCCGTGCTCTCCGCTGTCTATTACTACCTCAGTTGATGATTCTCAAGCTTGTCCTCAGAGGGAGAGCTAAGGTCTCAGGGCCACTGCCATTCCACTGGGCAGAAGAGATGAGAATCCAGAGAAGCTTCTGAGAGAGCCACAGTTAACCGTGGAGGACGTGGACAGAGGCTGAACAACCACTCCACTGGGAGACCTTGGAGGTCCTCACATGTGCAGACAGGTCCACGTCTCTTCCACTCTGCAGTCCCTAGAGCCTGTGACCAAGGCTAGGTATCCCCTGGAAAAGACAAGTAAGGGCAGAAGTCATGGCAGAAGAATGTGGTCCTGCCAGCTTTCCTTGGTGCGGCTGGAAGGGAAGGGCGCAGGCTTGCTGGATCCCACAGGAAGGCACCCACATCTCAGGAGGCTGGCCTCTGTCAGGTGGGCCCCACCACAGCCTCTAGTGTCTGAGTGTCCCTTGCTGTGGCAGCAAGGCAAGAGGGGCAGCATCCTGAACTTGTAGCAATACAAGACAGCTAAGGAGCAGGGAAAGCCAAGCACTCGGTGTGGGGTATAGCTGAGTTCGACATCCATGCCGCAGATGAGTCAGGTGCCTCGGCAGAATCCTCAGGCGTGAGAGGGGGTGTCATTCCAGCTGCAGTGCCCATCAGAAACCATGTGCGGAGCCAGAGGGACAGTGGACCTGGGCCCCAGCTGATGGCTGGCTAGGACGGCTGTTGCCTATGTGCTGTTACTGCCAGGGCAGCTCTGGCTCCTGTTGACTCCAGAGGCCGCCCTTGTTCTAATTGTGGCCATCCTCAGGCAGGGTGCCTTCCTCTGAGCCATCCTCCAACCACCTCCTAGCATTGTCAGAGGGACTCAGAGCTAACATGGAGTCGGCCAAAGCTGAACACCAGAAATGCTCAGTGGATGTGCAGTGATGGGAGGCACCCGATGGCCACAGCTCTGAGTGGTGCGTCCTCTCAGGACAGAAAAGGGAGGACACTTGTGCTCCGAGGTTGGGGAAGAAGAATGAAGGTCGAGAGGACAGACTGGAGGACGTGAAGGCGGCCTAGGGAGCAAACCAGAATGGGACCTGTACCGTCCCACTCTGAGTATTTGGTGTTTATTCTCTCAGTGTTTAGTTTAGTTTCGTTGTAAACCAATCTGAAGGTCAGAGAGCATACGCGGTGGCCTAGAGTCACACAGCAGTTAAGAAGCAGAGCTGGGACAGATCTAGCTTTGTTAGGCTGCCAAGCTCATTCTCGTGTAGATGGGCGCATTCTACAGTAGCTACTCAGTTCTCTGTTCTTGGATCTCTGCATACCTGTCCCTAATGTGGGAGCTCACTCCCTGTTTAACCTTGGCATAACCTAGGGATTGCTAGACTCTGTAGCCTTTGACCTACCACTGGCTGGTAGGCTTTGAAGTGTAACGTTTTTAAAAAGCAAGACAAGAGATAGACTTGAACGCTGCCAGGAATACTCTTGAGACACAAGTTTGCCACCCCGGCCTGCCAGACCTTAACGCGGCAGCAGGACAGCAGTGAATGACTAGTGTGCGACTGTCCTCTGCTCTCACCTGCCTTAGGGCCATCTTCAAGGTCACTTGCATAGGTACATCCCACTGGGCATTGTGAGTCCCCCTGCATCCTCCTCTTGCCCATGACTGCCATCCAGCTGATGCTGTCCCTTATGTTCCTGGATTCTTTAGCCAAGCAGCTTCCCTGATTGCAGCCCCTCTCTGCTCTCTCCTCGGTGCTGTCCTGGGGGTTAGTCACCCTGTAGAGTAGCCCCATGGCATGTGGCCTGGCAAGCATTGTGATTGATGCTGCCCGGGGGCCATGGTACACACAGGCTACGGGGAATGCCTTGTGTTTTTCTTGGGGCATGAGTAGTGATGAAAATGGCTGTAAGACTGTCAGGGTGACAGGGCTCTGGTTGGTCTCCTGTTTTCACATCGGCATCTCAGTTTCTGTGCCAAAGGGTCCACACAGACGGGTTTAGCTGCCTTCTGCTGGCCAGCTAACACTTAACCTGGCACTTCTGCTTTATCTTGCTTCATTAGTTCTTCGAACACTCATGGGCCACAAAGCCAACATCTGCAGCCTGGATTTCCACCCCTATGGTGAATTTGTGGCCTCAGGCTCCCAGGACACAAACATTAAGGTGAGGTGCCACTCAGCCACCCATCTCCCAAAATCAAGTGTAAGGGAATCTTCCCCTCGTGGCAACATCCTTACCATCCTCGGGACAGAGGACATGTGGACGCTGGCCAGACACTTCAACTTGGAATTCCCAACTTGGGCAAACCTCCAACCTTTCTCTTTGGGGCACATGACCTAGAGGTATCCAGAGTCCTCTCTGCTGAGAGCTGTACTATACCCTCTGACCTAGCCTCCAGAGACATAACAACTTCCAGTGGTTCACCCTTCCTACCCCCACCTCTGCTTCTCTCCTCTATAGCTCTGGGACATCAGGAGGAAAGGCTGTGTCTTCCGATATAGGGTAAGCATGGTCTGTGCTGGTTACCAAGCTGGTTACCACACAGAGCTTGGGTCCACACTACAGTGGGGCTGGGGGCTGCAGTCTATTGCAGGTGACTCAGAACAGACCTTGAGTAGGATGAAGGGCCTTGGGTGGTCTAGCTGGACCGCCACCCCCCCAGGCTTCCCACCAACCCCTCGAGTCACATATATTAAACTGTCCCATGCTCTGGTGTCCCCGGGTGCCGGGCTTCCTGCTCTTGTGTATGTGCAGTACTGTGGCTAACAGAATCCTTAAGGGCTTTTGGAAGAGGCCATAAAACACCTTTAACATGTAACAAACTGCATACTTGTAATTTCCTGGAGTCTTGGGAGACCACATAGAAAGTGCATACAAAGAAGTGTTCCTATGTCTCCCAGTAGTGACTACCCTCTCCGTGGCTGGACCCTAGGAAGGCCTTGTATTTTGGGGCAGGAAGTAGGGATGGGGAGGTGCTATGGGATCCAGGCCCCTCTATCGAGCTTGGCTCTTTTCCTTCTCCTCAGGGGCACAGCCAGGCTGTGCGGTGTCTCCGGTTCAGCCCTGATGGGAAGTGGCTGGCGTCGGCAGCAGATGACCACACAGTGAAGGTAACTCCTGACGTGGGCTTGCAGGCTGTGCCCAGGGGTATCCTGAGCATACACAGACGGTGTCCCTGCTGACTGTGTTTATGTGACCCTAAACTTGAGAGTAGAGAGAGGCAGCTCGGGCCCTGCCTGGCTCTTACTCTTTCCACCCTTGCCTAGCTTTGGGATCTGACGGCTGGCAAGATGATGTCCGAGTTCCCGGGTCATACAGGGCCTGTCAATGTGGTGGAGTTTCACCCCAATGAATATCTCCTAGCTTCTGGCAGCTCCGACAGGTGAGGAGGTATCCTTTCATATGTCTGAAAGCCTATGTAGACTGAATTTAAACCAGGATTGGTTCCCGGTCCCATCCCTCCCTGGCTAGTGTCCTGCTCTGTACTGACCTGTTAGGATCCACACTCCCTGGTGGGGCACACTTCAGGGGAGACCCCTGGCAATTGAGGCTAGCTCTGGGGCAGGGCTGTTGGGCACAGCCTAGGTCATCTTCACCCTCTCCTCTGCATGCCAAGGGCCATCCCTGCCCCAGACATCACTCCTAGTGCCCCTACAGGGAGGGCCCTGGAGAGGCCCTGGCTAGCATGAGGGACTGGCTTCCTGTGGCCATCTTTGCAGGACAATCCGCTTCTGGGACCTGGAGAAGTTCCAGGTGGTGAGCTGCATTGAAGGGGAGCCCGGGCCCGTCAGGTACGGGTGCTCTTCCCTGCCTCTGCTCCTACTTCTGTCCTGGGCTCACCTGCTTTCTTGGTGTCGGGTACCAGCTAGGACTGACAGCCAACTCTCCCCTGGCCTAGGAGTGTCCTCTTCAACCCCGACGGCTGCTGCTTGTACAGCGGCTGCCAGGACTCGCTGCGTGTCTACGGCTGGGAACCTGAGCGCTGCTTTGATGTGGTCCTTGTCAACTGGGGCAAGGTGGCTGACCTGGCCATCTGCAATGACCAGCTGGTGAGGGTCAAGTCACCCACCCTCCACCCTCCCCCTCCCGCTCCTACCTAAGGAGCCCCTGGGGTCCAGTCCCACTCTACACCAACTCTGTCATGTCCCGCAGATAGGTGTGGCTTTCTCCCAGAGTAATGTCTCCTCTTATGTGGTGGACCTGACGAGAGTCACCAGGACGGGAACTGTGACCCAGGACCCTGTGCAGGCTAACCAGCCTCTGACACAACAGACCCCTAACCCTGGTGTCTCCCTCCGCCGCATCTATGAGCGGCCCAGCACGACATGCAGCAAGCCTCAGAGGTGGGTGCTGATGGCCCCGGCAGGGTGTATGTCCCAAGAAGGCACCTGGATACTCAGCCCTTGGCCTCTTTGCTTGTCTCTGCACCTGCTAGGGTAAAGCACAACTCAGAGAGCGAGCGGCGCAGCCCCAGCAGCGAAGATGACAGGGACGAGCGAGAGTCCCGGGCGGAGATCCAGAACGCGGAGGACTACAATGAGATTTTCCAGCCCAAGAACAGCATCAGTGAGACCACACCCCTCCCACCTCACAGCCTGGCACCTTGCTGTGCTGTACCCCCTAAACCTTACCCGCTGTCCACATTCTTGCACCAGGCTGAATTCTAAAACCAGAAACCTAGCTGGACACCTGTAGCAGAGGCGGCACCACTTGCTGGTGGCTCCTGCCAACCTTCTGCCCAGCTCTAAGCAGGCTATAGGTGTATATGGGCTCATGGAGCCAGGAGCATGTGCTGGGGACCACTCTCTAGCCATGTGTCTATCTTAAGACCTGAGCCACATACAGGGCCTCTTCCCAGAGAGCACATGGGAACCCAAGTGTCAGCCCCCTTTGCCTTGGCAGGTCGGACACCACCCCGGAGAAGTGAGCCCTTCCCAGCACCCCCAGAAGATGGTGAGTTGGGCAGTGCTGGCCTCTAAGGACCAAGCTTTGCCTCTCCTGGCCCAAACCCTGCCCTACCCAATTAGGTCTTGTCTCTATATTTACCTAAAAGTGCCTACCATGTATCTGACCCCAGGGACGGCCCTAGAGGCAGTGTAAGCAAGGCAGAGATAGGTGCTTCTTTGAAGCCCATGCCTGAATGCTTGGGAAAAAACATGCCCCTAGGGTGTATGCTACTGAGGACTGGGGTCTACCGCAGACGTGACGTGATGGGGACTCTGAGGTTTAAGGGCTGGTGAGCAGAGGGAGAGAAAAGCTGGGGTGGGGAGAAGTTAGACAGTCATCAGAACCCAGACCTGGAGCAAGAGCCAGGGAGCCAAGTTGGAGGCCAGACACAGTGACCCCTGGCCAGAAGTTTGGGACTGAAGAAATCCAGTCGGCTTTGGGATGCCAAAGAGTCTATCCTCCAAAGCATCTGTCTCCTGTCTGCCCTTGGGAACTCAGTCCCCCCTCTTTGTCTTTATGAGACTGACAATGTTTCCTGCTCACTGCCCACTCATCTGCCCGTTTTACATCCTGCACTCCTGATGGCAGGATTGTCTGGAAACTGTTGGGTCCCATCCACACACATCCAAGGACAGCTCCTGCCTCAGCTTGCCAGGACCCTCACCTGCTGATGGGCTCCCAGCCCCCTGGTCCCCTCTGTCCATCTGCTGGCACCTGCTTCCCTTTCATGTCATGCATTCCCATCCTGCCCTCTGACCTCTTTCCACCAGGTCCATGTAGGCTGGCATTGAGCCTTTCTTTTTACTCCTAGATGCAGCCACAGTGAAGGAGGTCTCAAAACCCAGCCCAGCCATGGATGTGCAGTTGCCGCAGTTGCCGGTGCCAAATGTACGTCTGAGCAGAGAGGGCACCCTGTGGGTCTGAGCCAGGGTTGGGACATTCCTGTCAGGAGCTGAGGGATGCTCAGCTGCTGTAGGCTCAGCCTCTGCTCCCTGCAGCTCGAGGTCCCAGCACGACCGTCAGTCATGACTTCCACTCCTGCACCCAAGGGTGAACCTGACATCATCCCTGCCACACGGAATGAGCCCATTGGCTTAAAGGCCTCGGACTTCTTGCCCGTGAGTGGGACCTGCCCAAGAGGTGGGGTTGAGGGCTGAAAGGAGAATGAATGTGCGATGTGCGCCTGTGCCAGCATCTGGGTACCATCCCCACAGGCCGTGAAGGTCCCCCAGCAGGCAGAGCTGGTGGACGAGGATGCCATGTCGCAGATACGCAAAGGCCACGACACCATGTTTGTGGTGCTCACCAGCCGCCACAAGAACCTGGACACTGTCCGAGCTGTATGGACTACAGGAGATATCAAGGTGAGGGGGACTCCGAAGCCACACGGTGGGGCCCTGGGGTAGGGCAACCTTGTGTTAGAGCAGCCAGCTTCCATCAGCTGAGCACTGACGTCAGGCTGCGCCTTGCCCTCCTGTTGGCACAGTTTGTTTCATGCCTCCAACCCTGCCCACTCCCATCCCATGCTGCCCTCTTAATGGACCTTGTCTGCAGACATCAGTGGACTCTGCAGTGGCCATCAATGACCTGTCTGTGGTAGTGGACCTCCTGAACATTGTCAATCAGAAAGCGTAAGTGGCCTCGAGGAGGAGGAGAATGGGGTGGTCGGGCCGGCTGCTGGCATCATACCCAGCTGTCTCTCTAGCTCCCTGTGGAAGCTGGACCTGTGCACCACAGTGCTGCCCCAGATCGAGAAACTGCTGCAGAGCAAGTATGAGAGGTAGGGAGTCCCTCCAAACCCTGCAGCTGTCAATGGAAATAGGTGTGTGTGTGTGTGCATATGCCCATCTGTGAAAGATCCCTCTCTTTTGTCCTCTCTGACCATCTGTGTATGACTCCATCCATCTTGTTCCTGAAGCTATGTCCAGACCGGGTGCACCTCCCTGAAGCTGATCCTGCAGCGGTTCCTACCCCTCATCACTGACATTTTGGCAGCCCCGCCCTCTGTGGGTGTGGACATCAGCCGAGAGGAGAGGTAAGGGGTAAGGTGTAGTTCTTAGCCTCATTTGTGCATGGCTGTGCCCAAACAGCTTACAGAGAACAGTGTCTGAGAGTGGCTCAGGATGCTGTATGTCAGAGCACGGGCTTTTTGTGTCCCTGCACACTGCCATGGCTTGGGGGATATTTTTGTGCTCTTAGGAGGGACTGGAGTGGTTAGGGGAGCATCCTGAGATGCTACCTCTTGACCTACAGGTTGCACAAGTGTCGACTCTGCTTCAAACAACTCAAGAGCATCAGTGGCCTCGTCAAGAGCAAGTCGGGTTTGAGTGGCCGCCATGGCAGTGCCTTCCGTGAGCTGCACCTACTCATGGCCAGTTTGGACTGAGGAGCACACGGTGGGAGCACCCGCAGCCCTCACACATACATACTTGCTGTATGCCTGTGGCCCACGAGCCTCAGCCTGGCCTCCATTCCTGCCCTGCTGGCCATCCTGGAGGCATGGTTGCCAGCCTGCTGACCACCTCCTCGGTTGTGGACTAAGCTCCTCTCCGGCAGCAGCTGCAGTCTTGCACAGCCCTTACTGCTCAGGGCAACTCCAGCCTCGGGGCTGCTGCTGTAAATTATCAGGCAGATTTATTAAATTTATAACTGTTCCTGACTTCCTTATGAGAGGAATATCCGCTGGCTCTCCCAGACACATTGTGGCCTGCCTAGAGGTCGCTGGAAGCAGAGACTGTCGTACTCCAGGCCCAGTGCAGCCTCCATCTGTGGCCAGCAGGGGCCAGCAGAGTGCCAGGCACGAAGCAAGGGGCTGCCTGGTCAGCTTGACTTGGGGAAATGGAACAGGTGAGGCCATAGATGTCACATCCCCCCCAATTGTCCTTGGGTAGATTGGCTAAGAGCCTGTCATAACTCTCCCTCTGACCTCTGGATGCCACCAGAGACTAGACCACGATGGTTGCATGACCTTGGAAGATTCTAGAGTGGTTTTCACAGGCCACAGGAAACTACTTTTATACTTGTGGCATCCCTGAGAGTCTGCGCTCCAGAACAGCCTGTTGATGCAGCCAGCAAGAAGGGAGGAGCCCTAGCAAGCCCTGTTCTCCAGGGCTGGGACCGGGGACCAGATACAAACGCATACATCAGGTCACTACTAGTTACAGTTCCAGACTGGGAGGAAAGGCTGGCACAGGATGAGCAGGTCTTTGAAGCCTAGTTTTCCTTCTGTAACATGAGGTGATACTGCAATGGGATGGAATGGTTATAGGGGCCCGCAAGGTGCTAGAAATGATATAAAAAGCATGGGGGACACAGTGTCTTCAGTGACAACTTGTGGAGTCTGCATGGTCAGCCAGCAACGGGAGCAACAGGGTACACAATGCCCACTCTCCATAGGGTCTCCCAGTACTGACGATTCAGATTGCACTTGTGTAAAAAGACATTCATTTTAATAAGTAAAAATGGCTAAGCTTCCAAAAGTTCTTAAATAGGATTTGGGGAGAGGAACATGTTGAGAATCAGTGGGCAGGGAGAGTGCCTGGTGTCAGGCAGATGAACAGAACCCAGCCCTTCCACACTGGCCTCTGCCAGCCATAAATATAGCCCAGACCTCTGACAGGGTGAGGACTTCTATATACACCTAGAACATTATATACATGCCCTGTGAGGGCTCCCCTCCTCAGGAGGGTAGATAGAGATGCTCTTGCTCTCCCTAACCCCCCAGCTGGTTCCTCAAGTCTTCTCAACTAGTAGAGAACAGTCCAGCCCAAGGGCCAGGTGGGGAGAGAGCCCACCCTCCCAGCAACGGCTAGACTCCCAAGCCTACCACCAGGCAGAGTGCCATCCCTGCCCTTCCAGAAGCCCCATGCTTGGGTGCCCAGAGCCACACAGAGACTCGCTTCCTTCTGAACATGTTTCTCATCTCTGAGGAGAGGCAGGGCGGGAGAGCCTCCATCTCCTGCATTCATGGTAGGTGGGTGTTACAGCAGGTCGCCAGGCCACAGGGCCTGGCAGCGTGGCACATCTTCACACAGGCACTGGCCTCAACTTCCCTGTAGAAAAAGTAGAAAAGGAGCGCTCAGCCTCTGGCCTCAGGAGGCTTGCCCTTAGCAGATGCAGGAGGCCAGCAGAAGCACATGGACAGGGCAGCAGAAGGCAGGACTGGCTCTGTACAAGAGCCCTGGCAGAGCCCTGAACCAACAGCAGGCAGCAGGTGGGCAGCCCCAGGCCGCTGACCCCCACTTACCTGGAGACTGCAGCCCCAGCTGTCAGGCTGAAATCAAAGTGATAGATGTCTCACTTGGGGAGGGATTGGCCCAGCTGCCACCACCCCCTTTGGACCCAGTGAGGGGCCAGGCCCCCTTTTCCACCGGGGATGTCTGGACTGCTTTGTGGAAGGTGGGTAGAATCAGGTACCAGAGGAGCCCCACCAAGGTGAGGGCTCCTATATACACAGTGTGGGCCTCAAGTCAGGAGCACATGCTAGGAGCCTCTAGGGCCAGGCCCTCTGTCCCTTTCCAGGGATTTAGTAAAGCTTTCTGACTCTTGCCCAAGGCAGGCAAGGGAAGGAGACGAGTTCTAAACATGGTTTTATGGAGTTGAGGATGGAACCCAGGGCTCCCATATGCTCAGTAGGCAGCTTCCCTTTGTGGGGTACATTCTCGCTATGTAACTTCCACTAGCCTGGACCTCACTGTGTAAACCATGCTAGTTCAGAGCGTGCTCCTTCTGCCTCTCCCTCTGTCTCCCAAATGCCAGGGGCACAAGGCACAAACTATCGTGCCCAACTACCCTTTCTAGATTGTTTGGAAACTACTGATCAGGTTGGCCTCAAATCTCCACTCCTCTTGTGTCAGCCTCCCGAGCAGCTGAGATTCCAGGCTGAAGCCGCTAGGCCTGGCTCCTAGGCTGCTTCCTCCCTCTTTATAAAACAGCTTATCCTTAGCTAGGAAAGGACAGCCTGGCTCCCTCCTGCCCTCCCATCCAGTCCACTTCTAGACAGGCTTACCTGACGGCTGCAGTTTCCTTCGGATGGAACCTGGGCGGCTACTGGTCCCAGAGCCAGGGGCAGAGTGGGCTCGTGCTGTAGGCTGTGGTGTCTGGCAAGCCGGCTCCCACTGTGAGCAGAGATGCCAGTGGGTGTGGGAGCCAAGGCTGCCCCAGCTCATTCATCTCCAACCACTCTGCTTCCCTTCTCTGACAGTGTTTGTTCATCTACAGAGGGGACTAATGACCCTGCCGCCCTGAGAAGTCACGGGACAGGAATTAAACATTGTCTACAATTTAAAATGCATCTACCATGGGCAACTGCTGGTCTCCAAGACAAAGATGGCTGAAGGGGTCACGGGCATACACCCTTAATCTCAGCAGTCAGGTCTCCTGAGTTTGAGGCTAGCCTGGTCTCCAAAGCAAGCTCTAGGCCGGTCAGCGCTACATAGTGAGACCGTCTCAAGAAAGCAGAAGCACGCCTGAGCTCTGGCCTCACCCACCTTTGTGGCAGCTTCTACTCTCACTACACCAGCCTGTCTGCCCTTTCCCTACTCGGTACCAGCCTGAGTCTCACTCATGGAAGCCTCTCCCCTCCTCCCCCACCCCATCCATCCCCCAGTACCTCCAGGTGCTCCTGGCTTGACCAGGAACCCAGCTCTGTGCGGCGGGACCCAGGGCCCAACTCCACAGAGCGAACCCTCTCAGCAAATCTGAGGGAGTACAGAGTCTCGCTGGTGTTCTTCTCCACTGGGGACACCTAGGGGACAGAGAGCTCATGGTACAGCACAGGAGGTAGCAGCATGGCCACCAGAGGGTGTTTCTGGTCAGGGGAGCCCACTGTGGGCAGTGAACATGGGGAGGAACTTGTGTACTAAAAGGGGATGTTGGTAGGGGTCTATGTGGGGGTAGGGGGAGCCAGCAGCCTGGGGAGGCTCTTGCTGAACCTCAGGCCCTCACCTGTACCACCATAAGGGTCTTGCTGTCACCACTGAGTGAGTCCTGCAGCAGGTAGGTGAGTTTGGAATTGCGGAAGGGCACATGGCCTTGTCGAGAACGCAGGGCAGCAATGACGTCCCCCAGGGCGGATAGTGACCTGTTGATGTGCTGTGCCTCTCGCAGGCGGTTGCCCTCAGCCCCCGACTTGCCCACACGCTCTGAACCAGCCAGGTCCACCAGGTTCAGCTTCCCTGCAGGCAGAGCAGAGGGTGGGTCAGCGCTGCCCCAAAGATACTGATGGAGGGCTTGACCAGAATGGCCACTGTGCATCTCTCACCCGTGGTGCGGAGGCCTGTGCTGCAATCCACACCTCTCACTGTCACGATGAGCAGAGCGTGGGAGCGGGAGCTGTGTTCGTTCAGGTTGGTGAACTCGGTGGTGCGGTTGTTGTAGCCAAACTCAAACACCTGGGGGCAAAGGCAGTGAGCGGGCTCCTTTGGGATGGGCAATGCCACCCTATGTGCTTTACCTGGATACTCAAGTTTCTTCAAGGTTTTTGTTATTATTGTTTGGTTTTAGGCAGAGGCAAGGTCATAGTGTGTATACCAAGCTGCCCTCTAGCTCAGAGATCTGCCTGCCTTTGCCTCTCAAATACTGGGATAAAAGGGTGGACAGCATCACATCTTGCTATCTTTTTAATTTTTTGTTTTGAGATCAGGTCTCTGTAGTCTTGTCTGGCCTGGAACTCACTATGTAGAACTCACTGATCTGGCAGAGATCCACCTGCCTCTGTCCAAGTGCTGACATTAAAGCTGTGTACACCCAGCCACATGAAAGCCTCTGAGGGTCTTGCTAGGTAGTCAGACTGGTTCCCGATTCACAATTCTCCTGACTTAGCTTTACAGGTGTGCTCCTATACCTGCCTTTCCTTTCAGATGAGGAGACAGGCTTGGAGAGGCCTGGGGACTCCCCTAAGCTGCATTGTCAGGTGGTGGCAAAGCCCACCTTGGACCTGGAGCCCAGTTCTGTCCACCAGAGCAGCTGTTGGTGAGCGGGGCCTCCAGCACTTCCCCAGGACACCTTACCTTGTTGATGTCATCCACGCTCTGCACCTGGAACTCAGTCAGCCCTGGCACATACAGTTGCCCACTGCCATCCGGGCACAGTCGGATCTCCAGCTTCTCCTGAGGCTCTTTCCCCAGCAGGTCCCTGGAGCGGCAAGCCAAGCGAGACATGACTTCTCCCCTCCCACTCTGGCCTCTGCTTGCCTTGCACCCAATCCCTAGTCTGGAATCTGCCCCTGCACCAATCCTGGACCACAGGACTTGCACTCAGCAGAGGGGAAACAGACTTCCACAGAAGTCCTAAGGACCACACAGCCCCTGACTGGGTAGGGGCCCCATCCCGACCCAGTTCAGCGCAGCCCACAACACAGAAAGGGGTCCCAGATAAGGGAGGACCACCTAACTCCTAACCCTGGGCAGATCCTCTTCCCAGCCTCACCTAGAACTTAGACTTGGAGACCAGAAAGCCCCACTACCAGCACTCCGAGCTCCAGCCCAGGCCCACCTGAGGACTTCATTGTAAATCTCAGCTGCGCTGACGGTGATGTTGTACTGCCAGTCAGACGCCTTCTCCTGCACCTCCGAGAAGAGCAGCTGCAGGGCCCGCTGGTTGATGCCCGGGTTCTCGGGAGTCCCCTGTTGGCAAAAGTAAAGGCCCAGTGGCCCCACAGATGCTCACACAATATCTGTCACCCCATGCCCTCAGGAACCCCTAACAGGTGAGCCTCTCCTGCTGGTCTGTCTGTCCTCCGAATATAGGCAAGTTTCCCCACCTTGAAGGTAGCATTTCCCTGCCAGGAAGTTAGTAAGCATGAAAGGAGCTCTGTGGGGTGAAGCCTGACACACTACCCCTGCGGAGGGAACACCAGGGCTTATTATGGTCTGCTGGGCCTCCTGGAAGGGGCAGTTGAAATAAACATGGAGCCACCCACTGCCCACTGGGAGGCTCCCTGTCTGGGTGGCCGGAAGCCAGGCTCTGTGGGTGAAGTCCTTGAGGCTGGATGACATGGCCACCTTTCAGAATAAATCTAGAGCCCACCTGAGTGGGCCCTAGACACACTTTCCCTCCGCTTTGAAGGTACCTCCCCCTCATCTCATTCCTGTGCTTCAAGTGTGCTAACTGCCAGGCACACTCCAAGGCCTTGCAGGTCTGACTGTCCTAAGTTGTTCTACAGCAGCTCCCTCAAGGCCTCCCACGCTCCCTCAGAGGCTTCCCCCTGCCTCAGGTACCCTGTCCCTGCTGGAGCCTCACTCTGAGTTTGCTGCCGTCCCTAGCACCTGCTGGGCACCTCCTGATGTGCTGTGCTCACTGCCACTCCAACTGCCAGATGGGACCCTGACAGGCTGTTCTGTCATAGTGGGCCTCAGCAGAGAGCTCAGAGGATGGACACGACCACTATCCAGCCCAAGACAGAGCTAAATAAAGCCTTCCCCTTTCTAGCCCACCTGCCCTGCCCTGCTAACCAGAACTGAGGGTATGGGGGTTAGGGAGAGGGGTGTTAGGGGACAGTCACAACAGGGGATGCCCAGTGGCCTGACCAGCAGGAAGTGACAAGCCCCTTCCCACCCAGTCCTATGTGGGGAGTCCACTGCAGCCCCTAGTGAGTCAGAAAACTACTAACAAAGCAATACTCCATAGGGCTAAAATGTTCTATTTCTCTCTGTAGTCAGATTCTTCAACTCTGGGCTGGGAGTGTTAACATATATCTTTAATCCAAGCAGTCTGGAGGCAGAGGCAGGTGGATCTCTGAGTTCAAGGTCAGCCTGACTAACAGCGAGTTCTAGGACAGCCAGGGCTACATTGGAGACCATGTCTCAAAACAATAGCAAAACAAAATTCTTCTGCTCAAGTAGCCTTACAAGGCTGGCTCTGGGCACACACCCTGGATAAAGCCCTTCTCTGAGAGCCCAGCTTCCCACAACTGTAGTCGTGCAGGTATCCAGTCTCTCCCATGGCCCAGGGCCTTGCTGGGAGCTGATACCAGTCCTCATTCATCCCCATATCCTGGGAATCCTTGAGCAGAGTCGAGGAGAACACAGGAAAGCTCAGGGAATCTATGCAAGGATAAAGGCCTGGCCTCTGACAGCCTGCCCTACCTCCTGAGACACGGGAGCCAATGGAGCACTCTCCTGGGGAGAACTTAGCGTGTGAAGACTTGGTCCCTGGGAGCCAATGCCAAGAACAGCAGCACGAGGTGGTTATGAGACTCAAAGCATACACTATGGAAACCCAAATTTCATGGAAGGAAGCTAGGTTCCCTAAGTGCCCACACACACACACACACACACACACACACACACACACACACACACACTGGGCAAACACCTACCTCCATTGTATATGTCTTGCCGGCACCTGTCTGGCCGTAAGCAAAGATACAGACATTGAAGCCATCGATGCAGGAGGTAATGAGGGCCTGCACCTCCTGGAACACCTGGGGAGACATGGGGCAGGGACCACGGGTTCCAGTGCTGCTGGCATATGGGGCCCCACAGCTCTAGCATCAGCAACCTCCCAGCTAATGCTCCATCCATGAGAACCATCTATCACCAGCACAGAGGCTAGGACCCAAACCCAGCCTGTTCATTCTCAGGGAAGGCTTGACCAAACCAAAGCAGAGGAGAGTATGTGCCTGGACCATTCTCTGGCTTGGGCCTGTGTGACCCCCATGGTATTCATGTTGCCCAGCCTTGGCACTAAGGAGTCAGGGACAGTGGAGGGCTCTAAAAAGTTCCATGGGACTGTTACAGCAAAGAAACTCAGGCAGGGGAGGCCAGCCTCCAGGCCTACTGGCAGATGAGAGAAGCCTTAGTGTGGGAGAAGCCATGGGGTAGGCAGACTAGAGTCCCTGGGTAAGGCAGGTTCTGTGTGGAGCTCCTTCCCTAAGGCCTCCACCTGTACCTTCCCACCCTCTTCTTTCTTCTGGGTTGGAAGAAGAGTGACCCATGATCCTCCACTCTTAGGTTATTTTTTCCCCCACCTAGCCTTGACCCCTGTCCTTCTGTGTCTGTCCTTTCCTCTGCTGCTCCTTCCATGTCCCTAGAGATACCCTGTTCATGAAGCCACACTCACGTCCTGCTGGGAAGCCCACGGGGAGAAGACCTTGTCCAGCTCGAAGGACACGGGCTTGCCCTTGTGCAGCAGGTGGATGATGGAGTCATCATCAGGGTCAAAGGTCACAGCATTGGTTGCCTCGGGTCCTTCTCCATCCTCCTTGGTGACTGGCCGGACTCGGGCAATCACCCGGATGTTTCCTGGATCGGTTGATGGAGAGATGGGGTGGATCAATACCAAACTAGAATTGACTAGCGGCCCATGGCCAAGAGCCCCATCTTTTATGTAAGACCGGGGAGTGACATGGTATCAGTCACTCAGATCACTGTATGAATTCACTTACTACATTTTCTTCCTGAGCAAAGTCAGGATGCTTTGCCTTGTGGCTACACAGTACAGTCAATCCTGGTAACACTCTCTGTGGACTTGAGTTTCCTCATCTATTCAAGAAGTTTGGACTCCATGAACCAAGGGATTTATTCTTGCCATTAATCTAAGGAGCATGGGCAATGCTAAGCAGGACTTGGGTACCAGATGGGCAAAAAGGACAGCTATCCGTGTGCTCCCAGCCCTGGTGATGGGACAGTACTGGGGTTCTCTGGATGACTGATGATCACTGTCCCTTCTCTCAGACACCATGAACATGGTGATGGCTGTGGTCTGGGGATACAGTGAATTCCCCAGTGTCTGCAACAGTAGCTGACACACAGCAGGTGCTCCCTAGGGCTCAGGGCAGAGATCAGTGACACCTGAGCCTGTAGCAAGTGCCACCATTGCACAGTACCCTACCACATCCCCCAGGCCTGGGCAGAACCTACCATGGCCAAGGAGCTTTGAAGATGGTCAAGTTCAAATCCAAGCTGGACCATATACTAGGAGTGTGTCTTTAAGCAAGTTTCCTGCTTTTTCTGTGCCTCGGAAGCAGCAGCAGCAGCAGCAGCAGTGAGCACAGCTTTGATGCACAGTTGCAGACACTCACCCTTCAGCCGGACCAGCTCGTTATGGCATTTCTTGCGCAGCTGTAGTTCCCGGCGGTACTTGCGCAACAGCTCCTGGTTGTTGCTATTAACCTCCTCGATGGCCTGGCCGATCTGCGGAGCACACGTGGTGCCATCAGAAGCCGGACTCTGTCAGCTTCCCTTCACTGGGCCTGATGGTGGTATTACCCTCACCAGCCCGGGCTGAGTAGACCAACCTTTCCCAATAGTCCCTCTGAGGAGGTAGAGCCAGTGCCCTCATTTTATAGATGAGGAAAAAGAGCTCTGGACTAAGGGTGAGTAATGACCAGAGACTGAGTACTTGGCTGCGGTGAGATTCAGCAATCTCAAATCTAACCTTTCCCAAGGAGCTAGGGACAAGGGCACCTTCCATCTGTTCCCTCCATGGGGTGATGGGACATAGAGACACTAACCCAAGAGTGAGGATGCTCAGAATGACCTGGGCTCTTTACCACATTCGTGTATTACTGACATAGTTATTTAAAGAACTATTTTTTTTTCCCAAAATACACCCATCTCTTGCAGAGTTGTCATATGAACTTGAGAAGCCAGCGTCTATAAAAGGCTCAGCCACATGGGAGACACTTAGGAGTCACTGGCTAGGTCTCACACAGTGTGAGGATGCCTACAAAATGAGCACCAAGGGCTAAAGCTTGGGGGGAGAGCATTTGCCTATCAGGTGAGAAGCCCTGGGCTCAGTCCCTAGCATATTATGGGGGCAGAAGCCAGTAATTACAACTGAGGCTGAGGCAGGAAAGTATGGAATCGAGGTCAACCTGTGCTAAAAGCCCTGTCTCAAATAAATAAACAACCCTGGTAGATATAAGGTACTGCAGCACAGATGGGAGCTCATGAAAGGACAGTGTGTGAATGTGTGCCTTTTGGGAGTAAGGCAAGAAGGGGCTTGCTCACCTCAGCTTTGACACTCCTGAGAGCCTCCTGCAGCAGCAAGGGGAAGCCCCGCACCTGCCGCTTGAGCCCATTGTAGTCGTTGGTGAGGGTCCTCAGCGCAGGCTGCAGCGTCAGCAGGTTGGTCCTGACACCTAGTGGGGCAAAGGTGTTAGGTATCTGGGCTGTGAGGCAGGGGCAGGGGCAGGGGCAGGGGGATGGGCAGGGCCAGCTTCCGGCTCACCTGCCAGGTTCTCGTGTACTGCCTTCATCTCCACCTGGGCCCGTGCAAAGGCCTCCTCAATGGCCCGGTTCTTATCCTCCTCCAAGGACTGCATCTCCTCCAGCATCTGCCCGTGTGCCCGCTCCAGCTCTGCCTCATACATGGCAATCTGATGGCCAGGCCAGGAAAGGGTTCAGTGAAGGGGCAGGGCGGGGCAGGAGTGGGGGAGCGGCATGGACAGACGTGTTATTGCTGGCTGGTGCAGAGGGATGGAATGACCTGCTTTCCCACCGGAAGGCTGTGAGTCTGTATAGCCATCACCATCCCGTATTAGCCCCAGTTCTGACTGGCCTGTGCCCATGACAGGTGACAGGCCACATGTCCCCAAGGTGCATATGCTCAACAGATTGGAAAGAGCAGAAGAGCAGGCGGGACAACCTGAGCACACCAGTGGGCGGCCAGGGACAGCCCCTTGAGATCATTTTCCCGTGTCCCCACCATGAAGAGGCTTTTGTGGCCAGCTCAGGTTATCGATGAGGAAGCAGAGATTAACCCCGTGGCCAGGGGAAAAGAGAAACTGCACCCCAATTCTTTCGGGTCCCCACTACAGCTGTCTTGGCCTGCGCACCTGAGCCCGCAACTGGACTGTCAGCTGGTGGGAGTTCTGTAGCTGCTGCTCCATCTCCTTCAGCACCTGCCGCTGCATGGCCACTTGCTCCTGCAGGTGCTGGTTCCGGGTCTGGGACTCGCTGAGGGCCTGCTTGGTCTTGGAAGACTCTACCTCCACTGTCTTGATGACATACTGCAAACAGAGGGAAGGACAGGACAGGGCATTGTCAGAGGCAGCTGACCCACAGTGTCGTCCCAGCAATCTCTAGGAGCTAGCTGAAAGGTTCCAGTTCTGCAGACAGGTTCTGGTTTCCGCAGAAATCTGCTAGTTATCTTCTAAAGGGGGAACCTGCAGGAAGCCTGACTGAGCCCAGGCCGGGCGCAAACTGACAAGAAGGACAAAGGTAGGTACACCTGTGCCCGGCATAGAAAGAGCCACCTTCAACCTTCACTGAGCCTGCCTGGCAGCGAGCAAGGAAGGAACCAACTTAAGAACAAGACTGGAAAGAGCCCTGTGGCTCTGCATACCTAGCCAGTCAGTGGGACAAGGCCCTTTTAGGGGCAAGCCCTGCCCTGGGCCCAAGATTCCTACAGGGCAGTGCAACCTATCTGGCCACTCACCTTAACAGGTGGGGACTGGGCCCTCAGACTGGCGATAGTCTCATGGCTGTCACGCAGGCGCCGGCTGAGCCGTTCCTCCTCCTGGGCTTTCTCAGCCAGACAGTCCTTGAGGCGCAGCTCTACCTCTGCCAGCCGGTCCGTTTTCTGCTGCACCTCCAGGTTCAGTTCCGACAGCATGCCTTTGTTCTCAGCCACTTCCAACTGCAGCTGGGACAGCTTGTCACGGAGCTGGCTGCTCTCCTGTGGGTAGTCAAGGCAGCCAGGTGGGGACGGGGTCATCCCCAGCAGCTGAGCCTACGGGCCCAGGGCAGAGGCTGCCGCCCGCCCGCCCACCTGCCCGGCCTACCTGGCTGTGCTCACAGCCCTCGCAGGGCACCACCGGCTGGGCCCGAAGCTCCTGCAGTTCGACCTCACAGCGCCTCAGCTCCTGCCTCAGCTGCTCATTCTCCACCATCAGTCTGTCCCTGTGCTTCTCCGCGTCCGTGCCTCCCTGTGGAGAGCCGGGGCCCAGAGGCGGCATGAGCAAGGCCACACCAGGAGATGAGGACAGAGGAAAAGAGAAAGCAGAGAAGGAAAGGGGCAGGCAGGCAAAGTAAGAGGCCAGGGCTCAGAAAGAAGTCAAAAGAAAGGGAGGAAAGGAGGCCAGCAGAGCAGTCTATTTTCCTTAGTGTGAAAGTCACACAAAGTCAAATTTATGCATGCACAGAGTTCACACTCTTCTTTTGACGTCAGCAAATGAGATCCAGCCCCCTGCTCTGTGGTGTGAAGTGCCACGTCTGAGACAAGACAACATAAGCCCAGATAGGGCATGGGCGCTCAGAGACAGCCACATCCAGAGGTGGAAGAGTGACCACGTCTTGACACTCACCCCTCCCCTCCCCTCCCCTCAGGACGGTCCTGGGGTCCTCACCAGTTCTGATCGCAGTCGGCTCACTTCCTGGGCCTGGCTAATGAGCTTTTCCTTTAGATTCTCCACCTGTGGGCACAAAGCCAGGTCCTTATCCCACCAGCCCACACCCAGGCCTCCTGCCCAGCTCCAGTGATCACTAGCATGGCCCCTCTGAGCCCAGGACCTCAGGTTTCCCTATGGTCAAGCACCAGGAACTCTGGTAAGCTAGCCTGGTCTCAATGGCCTTCAGTGCTCTCTCCCTGCAAGAATGTACCAGCCATGGCTCAGCAGGAGAGGTTCTCTTGGGAAACTGAGGACCCTTCACAGGCCCCTTCTAAAGCACAGGATCTACCTTTTTTTAAAAAAATTACTTGTGCACTGTAGCTGTCTTCAGACACACCAGAAGAAGGCATCAGATCCCATTACAGATGGTGTGAGCCACCATGTGGTTGCTGGGAATTGAATTCAGGACCTCTGGAAGAGCAGTTAGTGCTTTTAACTGCTAAGTCACCTCTCCAGCCCCCCCCCCCTTAAGACTATGTAGCCCCAGCTGTTCTGGAACTATTTGTAGATGAGGCTGGCCTCAGACTCAGAGATCTGCCTGCTTCTTCCTCCCAAGTGCTGGGCTTAAAGGCATGCGCCACCACCACCCAACTAAAAATGCTTACTATTCACTTTTAAGTCACATGAACAGTTATAGCCCCCAGGCTCAGCCTTGCCCAGATCCCAGCACTTTCCACCTTGAGCAGCTTCTAGTGAGTAAGCCTGTGAGGCTGAGCCTTCTGCAGCCAGGCCTCGTCCAGAACCTTGAAGAACTGTGACGGGACCAGCAAGGTGGAAGTGAACATGGGCAAACAATGTACTCAGGACATGGGGAGGTGCGGGAGGAGACGGGGACCTCGGTGCTGACAATGCCTTGAGTAAAAATTCTAGCCCTTCCTTGTAGCTGCCCCCAGCAGGCTACCCCAGTCCCTGAGCCAACACTAGCCTGCCCCAGGAGTGCTCTTCAGGGAACAGGCGTGACGGGCAAGAGCCCTAGTAGCAGAATTTGCCAGAGTGTGTTGGGTTTCTCCTGAGCATATTCTAGATTGACTGTGTCTCCTTGGAGAAGGTGGGTTGAGAGCCAGAGTTTATATATCTGGGCCATCAAAGTATTGGGTTCTGGTTACTAACGAGGTAAAGGGAAATACTGCCTACAGGCACCAGGTAGATAAGCTGTACCCCCACCCAATACATACACTCAACTGGATGACTAAAGACCACCTAAAAAAGCACCTACCACGGGGTCTCCATGGGCTACAGTCTGATGGGAACTCATACCCAGTGCCATGAAATTTATCTCACGAGACAGGCTAATGCTGGGCATGGGGTACACGCCTTTAATCCCAACAGAGGCAGGCATATTTCTCTGAGTTCTGAGGCCAGTCTGGTCTACCTGGAAAATTCTAGGCAAGCCAGGGCTACACAGTAAGACCCTGTCTCAGAGGAGGAGGTGGGTATGGCCTGGGTACTTGGATATGTCAAATCACAGAGGAGACAAGACTCTTGGTAGCATGTAGCCTCACATGTCACTGTTCCCTAGGACTGGACAGAGTGTCTAGCTGGGCAGGCCAGCTTCTCTGGTCAAGTCAGGAGGAAGAGGGCCATGAGATCACCCTCCATCTCTGCTGCAGACTCAGGAGGCCAGTGTGGGTCAACTAGTGGTGGCCCGAGCCTCCACTGAGAGACTGCAAGGCCAGTCAGGCTGCCAACACCTCCAGGGGACAAACAGGTGACTTAAAAGTTAAGACAGAAAACTCACTCACCTCTGTCTCCACCTCAAGCATATTCCCTTCCTAGTGGCACTCCTGGCCATGGGCCCAGCAGGAAAGCAAAGGCCAGGGTTTTACTCTACCCATTACCACTGCCCATATGGGGCTGAGAACCCAGTCTGAGTGAGTGAGTGAGTGAGTGTGTGTGTGTGTGTCTGTGTGTGTGTGTGTGTGTGTGTCTGCACATGTACACATGTGCCCTTTGGCTGTAAGCAGAGTGGGGCAGCCATCAAGTACCACTGCATTGGGGAAGCAGCGAGGTCAACTGCATTATTGGTCAGCAAGGCACTGGTGTCCTGGGGGCAAAGTTTCAAGTCTGAAGTGCCACCTCGAAGCTGTGTCTCCCAGATTATGGCCTTTGGTCCCGACAAGCCCAGATCAGACTTGGTGTGTAGCATCCTTTTCCACAACTCTGCCCCACCCTCTGCAGCCTGCTCCTCAGCAGTGGCTCCCTAGCATCTTATCAAGGAAGAACCTGTGTGGGTAACAGGCCTCCAGGCTGCAGAAGCACAGCTCGGTGAATTCTACAGAATTTCCAGTTGGGCTGGCTTTTGGTGTATGGGTTTCTCTTGCATTTCAACCATCCTAAAATAAGATACTTCTGGAGGCAGAGGCAGGCGAATTTCTGAGTTTGAGGCCAGCCTGGTCTACAGAGTGAGTTCCAGGACAGCCAGGACTACACAGAGAAACCCTGTCTCGAAAAAGCCAATACCAAACCAAACAAACAAAAAAAGATACTTCCTACCTCTCCACATCGCCTCACCACTCCCAAGGCTGAAGTTCTGACCTTGGCTGTTTCCAGTGCTGGCTGATGCTGGGCTCTCAGCCCTGCTGTAGGGAACGTGGGCTGGCAATGCTCCTGGGGGGCAGGACCCCTGGCCTGTCTACAACCTAGCTCCTTCTTGCATCACAATGGGAACTCAGGTGCTGTGGGCTCTGCTGGGACCAACAAGGGGACACAGGACATGGGATGTGATGGAAAGACTTGTTGGCAAGGGGGGAGGGACCACAATAGACCGTCTTCGTCTAAGATAGCAGAGCCTGCCAGCTCCTCTCAGGAAACAGAGAAGGGGAACCTAACTGCTGGTCTGAAAGGACACCCTGTGTGGGGGGTAGCCATTTTCCCCCATCAGGCACAACCCACTAACTCTTCATGGCTCCTGAGGACCAGCTGCACCTGGGCTAGGGCAGGTAGAGCCTGCTGTCAGGAGGCTCTGCTTCCCGAATGCCAGAAGGCAGGATGATCCTGTTGCGTCTGCAGGCAAGTGTCCGATACAAATGGAATGCACAGAGAACTGGATGGAAGACAGGCACAGGAAAAGCAGAGAGCAAGGTACCAACACCCTGTGCCCCCAACACACACACACACACACACACACACACACACACACACACACACACCCCTGACCTGAGGCTGTGAGCTCAGGAGGGGAGGGTCACAGAGCAGCACAGGGCCAAGCACATGGTAGATGCTTCAACATGTTCAACAGCAGAGGGCAGTGTGTATAACTCCTGAGTCAGAGAACTGGGAGTCTAGCAAAGCAGAAGGGGACAGACATCCTTGTGGCCTTGGGCAACATCCCTCTCCCACCTGAGGTTATCAGCTATTGAAGAGGTTCTCAACGTATGCGTAGCAACTCCTTTGACAAACCTCTATCTCCAAAAATATTTACATGACGATTCAGAACAGCAGCAAAATTACAGTTATGAAGCAGCAATGAAAATATTTTTTGTGGTTGAGGGGCTGGCTCATCACAACATCAGGAACTTGTATTATAGGGTCACAGCATTAGGAAGGTTCAGAACTACTGAAGCTGGAGAAACTAAGGCAGGGGGCAGAGTGACTGGGGCCTGTCTGTCTACTAACTTGATACAAGCCTGCATTTACCTTGGCAGAAGCAGCTGGGTAGAGGTGGCACGGCCGCCCAGGTCTGCATTTTCTCAGCTGTCTGCTCCCAACCCAGTGATTACCTCTACCTCCCACCTCGCCTGGGTAGTGTGGTCAGCAGCTATCTCAGGCAAAAGAGAGAGAGAGAGAGAGAGAGAGAGAGAGAGGAGAGAGAGAGAGGGGGGCTTTGCCGAGGGTACTAACTATAGAGCCTGGCTGAATTGTCATTTCACCTGGAGCCCCTGGGGGATCAAGGCAGTAAACCCCACCACACACACAGCCCACCCGACCATTCTGCTGTCCCAGTATATTAGTCAGGGTTCTCTAGAGTCACAGAACTTACAGATAGTCTCTAGATAGTAAAGGAATTTATTGATGACTTACAGTCGGCAGCCAATTCCCAACAATTGTTCAGTCGCAGCTGTGAATGGAAGTCCAAGGATCTAGCAGTTACTCAGTCTCACGCAGCAAGCAGGCGAAGGAGCAAGAGCAAGAAGCTAGACTCCCTTCTTCCAATGTCCTTATATTGTCTCCAGCAGAAGGTGTAGCCCAGATTAAAGGTGTGTTCCACCACACCTTTAATCCCAGATGAAAGGCGTAGCCCAGATTAAATGTGTGTTCCTTAAACTCGGAGATTCAATCTTCTGGAATTCATAGCCACTGTGGCTCAAGATCTTCAAACCAAGATCCAGATAAGGATCTCCAAGCCTCCAGATAAGGGTCACTGGTGAGCCTTCCAATTCCGGATTGTAATTCATTCCAAATATTGTCAAGTTGACAACCAGGAATAGCCACTACAATCCACCCCTTGTCAACTTGACACAAATAATATCTCATGTTCACATAAAACAATAACAAGGTTGTAAATACGCCTAACATGATATAACTATCCCTCGTACAATCGCAAACGCATTAGTAAATTTACAATGGGCATTCATATTACTTTATAATCCTCGTTTCTGCAACTGGTTACGTGGCCTTAATTGGTATTTATAACTACCTTCCTCTACTACCCATTCTGTATTTCCTTCACCTTCAGCCAGCACCTCAGCAGGTCTTGGCTCTTTTCCTGGAGGATTGACCCATACCTTCATTCCTGATGGGTCTGTGTCCTTTGTCATCCTGCTTGGATTAGGCTGTTGTAGTTTCCCATTGACTTTAATCACAGGACATGGTAGTACTAAGAGACGCCCTAAGGGATCTCCTACACTCCAGACATAATCTTGCTTACCACCATTGTGAAGAGGTAATCCAATTTCCCCATGGTAATCTGGATCTATCACCCCTCCTAACACTGTTATTCCTTTTTTAGCCTGTTGGTTTAAGGGCATTAGAAGCCCAAAATGACCAGGGGGAAGTCTGAGCTTCCAGTTCAATGGAATGTTTGTTGTAGCTCCTGGTAGGAGCACTCCCCTCTCTGGAGCCAAAACTTCTAGGCCAGCAGAACCTAGAGTTATGGGGACAGGAAGCAAAAATTTTCCTAGAGGGTCACTAGGAGTGATAGTAAGTGGAACTATTCCGTTTTCCACCCCTTGATTCCTGGACCCATGAATCCTGGCTATGGGTGAAACTGTACCATATATCGAGCGCTGATTCAAAGCATATACTGCCTTCTGAAGAACTCTACCCCAGCCTTCCAAGCTGTTACCACCTAATTGGCGCTGTAACTGCGTCTTCAAAAGGCCATTCCATCTTTCTATCAGCCCAGCTGCTTCAGGATGATGGGGAATGTGGTAAGACCAGTGTATTCCATGATCGTGGGCCCACTGTCGTACTTCTCTGGCTGTGAAATGAGTTCCTTGGTCAGAAGCAATACTGTGTGGAATACCATGACGATAGATGAGGCATTCTGTCAGTCCGTGAATGGTGGTTTTAGCAGAGGCATTACGTGCAGGAAAGGCAAATCCATAACCAGAATAAGTATCTACTCCAGTAAGAACAAAACGCTGTCCTTTCCACGAAGGAAGTGGTCCAATGTAGTCAACCTGCCACCAGGTTGCTGGCTGGTCACCTCGAGGAATGGTGCCATATCTGGGGCTCAGTGTTGGTTTCTGCTGTTGGCAGATCTGGCAATCAGCAGCAGCAGTAGCCAGGTCAGCTTTGGTGAGTGGAAGCCCGTGTTGCTGAGCCCAAGCATAACCTCCATCTCGACCACCATGACCACTTTGTTCATGTGCCCATTGAGCAATGACAGGGATGGCTGGGGAGAGAGGCTGACTGTCCACAGAACGGGTCATCTTATCCACTTGATTATTGAACTCCTCCTCGGCTGAAGTCACCTTTTGGTGAGCATTTACATGGGACACAAATATCTTCACATCCTTTGCCCATTTGGAGAGATCTATCCACATACTTCTTCCCCAGATGTCTTTCTCACCAATTTTCCAATTGTGATCTTTCCAAGTCCCTGACCATCCAGCCAATCCATTGGCTACAGCCCATGAGTCAGTGAATAATCGTACATCTGGCCATTTCTTCTTGCAAACAAACTGTAATACCATGTGTACTGCCCGAAGTTCTGACCACTGTGAAGATTTCCCTTCACCTGTGTCTTTCAAGGTTGTCCCAGAAAGAGGTTGTAATGCTGCAGCTGTCCACTTCTGGGTGGTGCCTGCATAACGTGCAGAGCCATCAGTAAACCAGGCTCTAGTCTTCTCCTCTTCGGTCAGTCGATCATAGGGAACACCCCATGAGGCTATAGATGCATGCTTGGCAGCAGATGGCATTGTAACAGGAGTAGAAACCATAGGCATTTGAGCAACTTCTTCATGTAACTTGCTTGTGCCTTCAGGACCTGCTCTGGCCCGATCACGTATATACCACTTCCATTTGATAATAGACTGCTGCTGTGCATGTCCCACTTTATGACTTGCAGGGTCTGATAGTACCCAGCTCATGATGGGTAGTTCAGGTCGCATAGTAACTTGGTGTCCTATCGTCAAACGTTCAGTTTCCACTAAGGCCCAATAGCAGGCCAAGAGCTGTTTTTCAAAGGGAGAATAGTTGTCTGCAGATGATGGTAGAGCTTTGCTCCAAAATCCCAAAGGTCTTTTCTGTGATTCACCTACAGGGGCCTGCCAGAGGCTCCAAACAGCATCTCTATCAGCCACAGACACCTCAAGTACCATCGGGTCTACTGGGTCATATGGTCCAAGTGGTAGAGCAGCCTGCACAGCAGCCTGGACCTGTTGAAGGGCCTTCTCCTGTTCCAGGCCCCACACAAAGCTAGCAGCTTTCCGAGTCACTTGGTAAATAGGCCTAAGTAACACACCCAAGTGAGGGATGTGTTGTCTCCAGAATCCAAATAGACCCACTAAACGTGCTTCTTTCTTGGTTGTAGGAGGGGCCAGGTGCAATAACTTATCTTTCACCTTAGAAGGAATATCTCTGCATGCCCCACACCACTGGACTCCTAAGAATTTCACTGAGGTAGATGGTCCTTGAATTTTGGTTGGATTTATTTCCCATCCTCTGATACGCATATGTGTTACCAATGAGTCCAAAGTGGTTGCTACTTCCTGCTCACTTGGTCCAATCAGCATAATGTCATCAATATAGTGCACCAATGTGATATTTTGTGGAAGATCCAAACGATCAAGATCCCTTCTAACTAAATTATGACACAGGGCAGGAGAGTTAATATATCCTTGAGGCAAAATTGTGAAAGTATACTGTTGGCCTTGCCAACTGAAAGCAAATTGCTTCTGGTGGTCCTTATGGACAGGTACTGAGAAGAAGGCATTTGCCAGATCAATAGCTGCATACCAGGTGCCAGGAGATGTGTTAATTTGCTCAAGTAACAAAACTACATCTGGTACAGCAGCTGCAATTGGAGTTACTACCTGATTTAGTTTTCGATAATCAACTGTCATTCTCCATGATCCATCTGTTTTCTGCACTGGCCAGATAGGAGAGTTAAATGGAGATGTGGTGGGAACCACCACCCCTGCATCTTTCAAGTCCTTGATAGTGGCAGTAATTTCTGCAATGCCTCCAGGAATACGATACTGTTTTTGATTCACTATTTTCTTTGGCAGAGGCAACTCTAAAGGCTTCCATTTGGCCTTTCCAACCATAATAGCCCTCACTTTACAGTTCAGGGAACCAATATGAGAATTCTGCCAATTTCTGAGTATATCTATCCCAATTATACATTCTGGAACTGGGGAAATCACCACAGGATGTGTCCGGGGACCTACTGGACCTACTGTGAGTCAGACATCAGTCAAAACTCCATTAATCACCTGCCCTCCATAAGCCCCTACTTTAACTGGAGGGCCACAATGTTTCTTGGGATCCCCTGGGATCAGTGTCAACTCAGAACCAGTATCCAGCAGACCCCGAAAAGTCTGATTATTTCCTTTTCCCCAGTGTACAGTTACCCTTGTAAAAGGCCGTAGGTCCCTCTGGGGAAGAACTGGAGAAAGGGTAACAGCAAAACCTTTGAGTGTCTTATCAAGATCCTTCCTCAGCGGAACCTGGCCACCCCTTCATTCAAGGGGTTCTGGATCTGCAAACTGTCTCAAGTCTGGAAATTGATTCACTGGCCGAGATTGCTGTTTACCACGATCTAATGTAGCCTTTCTTTCATTTGGCTGTTTACCACGATCTAATGTAGCCTTTCTTTCATTTGTTTGAGAATTTTTCTGCTTATACAGATCAAACAAATATGCAGTAGGCTTCCTATGTATTTCATTCCTGGAAACACCATGATTGGTTAGCCAGTACCAAAGGTCCAACCGAGTCATGCCATTATAAATTTCACCTCTCCTGTGCTGACCATTACTGGGTATGTTATTATAAACATTCTTTTGTCTACGCTGTCCATTATAATAACTAGAATCACCTTGTCTCGGGCAATTCAGTGCTGCCACCTGGCCCTTGTTACCTCGGAATCCAACTAAACCCAGTGAATTTAATTCATCTAATTGAGCAGAAGCATCTCCAATGCTAAGATCTGGCACAAGGAAAAGGGAAAGAACAAAACCCTTCAAATGTGCTGGTGCCCCTCTCACCAATTTGCGTCTTATAGAGCTGGTGAAAGGCATATCTTCTGGACCTTCCCATTGTGGACAATTATGCTTTACACAATATATCCACTCTAGCATTGCAATTTCCCTAAGTCTTAAAATCCCTTCATCAACACTAAGCCATGGAATATCAGGCATCTCCAAGTCATTTCCAGTAGGCCATCTTTTGATAAACACCTCAGCCAACCATTCAAACAAACTTTTGACACCTTTTTTAACTATGCGAGCTTCCGTATTAAACCTAGAATCTCTACTCAGAGGACCCATGTCAATAAACTCAGCCTGCTCTAGTTTTATGTTCCTTCCACCCTTATCCCACACCCTTAAAATCCATTCCCACACATATTCACCAGGTTTCTGCTTGAATGAATTAGCAAACTCATTAAGCTCCTTAGTAGTGTAGCGAATTTCCTCATGGACTACACTTTCTACCTCCCCTCTAGGAGCCTGTTTTGCTTTGAGTCTGGTTACAGGTCTAGAAGAAACTATTGGTGGGCCGTGAGCAGACTCTGCAAAATTAATTTCCTCATGTGGGGAAGGCATTATTTCAAGAGGTGGGGCTGAGGGTACTACTTCCTCAGGTGGGGCAAACCCTTGAGAATCTGAGGATTCAAAATTTTCAGCTTCAACATGGTCTTCCCACACATCCCCATCCCATGTTGTAGGATCCCATTCTTTGCCAATTAGAGCCCTTACTTTAACTGTCGACACACTCTGAGGCTGAGACTTGAATTTTCGCTGTAGTTCAGCCAACCTTACAATGAGAGTTTCTGTTTGATTTTCTGCAACTTGAGCTCTATTGCTACAAGAGAGAAGATTCTCCTCAAGGACACACTTAGCAACTTTTAGATCGTTTACTTGTGTCTGGAGCCTTTTGATTTTATCACACAACTCCTTCCTTTCATTCATCATTTTTTCCACAGATACTAAGAGCAGCCAGCCAGTAAAATCATTTTTCGATTTTTTCCCCATCTTGTAGAAAGCTTTGTGCACTGAATCACCTAATTCATTAAGAAAATCAAGGGCATTAGCTTCTTTAAGTTCGGAATATAGTTTCAACCATGGGTCTTCAAAATTCTCTGAGCTCCCAGGAGGGAGAGAATCTGGAGAGGTTTCAATAGTTGAAAGTGCTGGTGGATCAACAAGCCAATTCCAGAATTTTAAAAGATTCATCCTTGTACTTCTGTTACTCTAGAACCACTCCTGGTACCAACTTCTATATTAGTCAGGGTTCTCTAGAGTCACAGAACTTACAGATAGTCTCTAGATAGTAAAGGAATTTATTGATGACTTACAGTCGGCAGCCAATTCCCAACAATTGTTCAGTCGCAGCTGTGAATGGAAGTCCAAGGATCTAGCAGTTACTCAGTCTCACGCAGCAAGCAGGCGAAGGAGCAAGAGCAAGAAGCTAGACTCCCTTCTTCCAATGTCCTTATATTGTCTCCAGCAGAAGGTGTAGCCCAGATTAAAGGTGTGTTCCACCACACCTTTAATCCCAGATGAAAGGCGTAGCCCAGATTAAATGTGTGTTCCTTAAACTCGGAGATTCAATCTTCTGGAATTCATAGCCACTGTGGCTCAAGATCTTCAAACCAAGATCCAGATAAGGATCTCCAAGCCTCCAGATAAGGGTCACTGGTGAGCCTTCCAATTCCGGATTGTAATTCATTCCAAATATTGTCAAGTTGACAACCAGGAATAGCCACTACACCCAGCAAGGAGGCTGGCCTAGCCTGGTTGGCACAGCCGTATCCAGTGCCAAGTCATCCCCTCAGTCCTCCACCCTGAGGGGCAGGGCAGCATTTGAGAACACAGTATGGCAAGTCAAGTCCAACAAGAGCTCAGCTCACGCGAGCAGCCATGGAGGAGTACCTTCACCTTCACCTCTGCCTGCCTTTCCGCTTCCCAGCCACACTCAAGGCAACCGCATCAAGCCCTTGGAGACTAAATATGGGAATCTATGCAGCGTGTTCGCCCAGGCCCAGCACACGGTGTGTTGGACCATAAACAGTTTGTAGTAGAATCTGGCCTCTGAAATGCTTGGGACCAGGAATTCTCTCTAGCTCAGAATCTTCTTTTTGCGTACAGACGATGAGACATCTTGGGCATGGAGCCCAGGTCTAGGCAGCTTGCTGACCTGTGTGCCATATGTACCTTATAAACATAACCTGAGGTCATTTTTACAGTATTTTAAAGTAACATTTTGGGACATGAAATAACCCTTGTTTGGGCTTAGTTGTCAAGAGTTGTAGCATGGTGTTGATACAGGACTTTGAACATTTGAAACATCTGGGATCTGGGGATCAGGGATGCTAGCGTAGGAGATCTGTGGTGACCTTAGGCGCTGCACTCCTAGTGCCTTGCACTAGGCTGGTTCTTGGTAAATGTGAGTGATGAGTGCTGAATGCGGGAGTGCCCTCAGACACCAGTGTGTGTGGGGGGGGAGGGGGGGGGAGTTGGCCAGAGGGAAGACCTGGGCCGAGGTGGGCTGACACATGCACACTCCACTAGAGACTAGAACTACTACATGACCTCATGCAGAAGTGGCCATGTGGGAATGTCAGCCCAGAGGAGCCACAACATCCAATGTTAGAAACAAAAGTGCAGCCCAGGGCCGGGGTGTGGCTAACTAAGCAGAGGCTGTAGGTTTAATCCCCAGCAATGGAAGGGTGGGTAGGCAGATTTTCATGCAAGCAGGTTTAAAGCTGGCGACTAATTTGATTTTAAAATCAGGCCAGTAAGAACTATTAACTTTAGCAGAGTGGCGGGATGTGAAATCAACACAAATGTCAGTTGTGTTGCTATAACAACAGACAATCCAAGGGAGAAAAATAAAATCATTCCACTTGTGGTCGCCTCAAGAGAAGAAAACCAGGGTAAATGTAAGCAGGAGGAGCTGGGGAGACGGCTTGTGGATAAAGTGCCTGCTGCTCAAGCCGTGGGCCTTAGCGCAGGCCCCCATCATCCACGGACAAAGCTGGGCGTGGCTGGAGCCAGAGAGATGGCTCAGTGGCTAGTTAAGTGGCCGGGTGTCCAGATGACCCACACGGCATCTCACAACCATCTGTAGTAACTGCAGGCCTCAAAGGGTACTGCACGGAAGTGGTGCACAGACAGACAGACATGCAAGCAGAGTATTCCTACACATAAAGAATAGAAAGGTTAATATGTATTAATCCAGGCAGGGCTGCACATGGCGCTGGAGGACTGAGACAGGAAGTACATTCCAGGGCTTTCCTAAACAGTCTGGCCAAAATGGTGGGCGCCGGGAACAGCAAGAGACTTTATCTCAAAAACTAAGGTGGGAAGTGACAGAGGGAGATACTCGGTGTCACCTCCAGCCTCTGCCCGTGGGGGTGTCTGCAAACACACGGGAACGTGCATGCACAGTCACACACCAAGACCGTACAGAATGAAGACTTCAAAAGCAGCTGAAGGAGATTGAAGACAGCAGCATAAAGGAAAGGTATCGTGGGTCATGGGTGGGAGACGCAATAAATTGGGTTTCAGCAGAACTCAGAGCAATCTAGAGAGGCAAGACAGTTACTACCAAAACCTAACAGCATTTTCTGAAGACATTAAAAAAAAAAATCCACGCTAAAACTCGTGCAAAGTTAAAGGATGCCAAACAAGAAAAATGAAGGTGGAAGTCTGTACCTTGACTTCAGTACCACAGCGATCCGAGCAGTGTGGCGCAGGCAGGAAGGCAGACGTGAGGATAACAGGGAGGACTAGGGAGTCCGGAGTAGACCTCACAGATATGACCTGACGATTTTTGACAAGTATGCAAAGACCGTGCAATGGCAAAGAATAATAATACTGACAACTGGAGAACGGTGTACTGTGTCGTCTCCGCATGCCAAATAATGAAGTCTGGCCCTTACCCATATACCATAGAGTAATATACAGAAAAAACCAGCAAATGGATCAAAGACCCAAACACAAGAAATCAAATGATAAGACTCTTAGAAGGATAGAGAGAAAAACTTCATAGACACTGAATTTGGCAGTGGAATTTTTGATATGACCACTAAAGCACAAACAGTTTTTAAAAAAAAAGTTAAGTGGTCTTTACAAAAATTAACTTTTGAACTTCTACAACTTGACAAAAATCACAGGTATAGGGGCTGGAGACGAGATGTAGAAGCTAAAAGCACTGGCTGCTCTCTCAAAAGATCCGGGTCTGATTCCTAGCAACCCACACTGTGGCAAACATCTGTGTGTAACTCCAGTTCCGAGGGATCTGATGCCCTCTTCTGGCTTCTGCAGGTACCACATGCAGGCAAAACATGCATACACAGCTGGTGGTGGCGCATGCCTTTAATCCCAGCACTTGGGAGGCAGAGGCAGGTGGATTTCTAAGTTCGAGGCCAGTCTGGTCTACAAAGTGAGTTCCAGGACACCCAGGGCTACATAGGGAAACCCTGTCTCAAAAAACAACAAAAAAAAAACAAAACAAACAAAACACGCATACACATAGAAAATAAAAGTAAAAACAAGACATTAAAAAATAGCATCCCAGGTGGAGAGCTTCCGGTATGATCCCTGAAACCAAAGTCATCGAGTGAAAGGCAACCAGGGAGTGGGAAGGAAATGTGCTACTCAGTTACTGTGAAAGGGTTAACATCCGAGAAAAAAGGCCTACCACTCAGCAACAGACACCAAATCACCTGGGCCAAAAAAGAACTTGGCTGAGGTAGCATACACCTTTAGTCCCAGCACTCAGGAAGCAGGCAGATTTCTGAGTTCGAGGCCAGCTTGATCTACAAAGTGAGTTCCAGGACAGCCAAGGCTACAGAGAAACTTTATCTTGAAAATCTAAACAAAACAAAACCCTTAAACCACACAATGAGACACCACTCTATACCCACTGGAATGGCTATTAAATAAGCGTCAAGGAGGACACAGAGACCAGTACTCTGGGCGCTGTTGGTGGCATGGGAAATGGTGTAGCTACTGTGGAAAACACAGTGGTGGATCCTCAAAAAATTATAAACTGAGTTCGGCATGGAGGTGACCACTCCAAAAAATTATAAACTGAGTTCGGCATGGAGGTGCCCACCCCTACCGCCCCAGCCCCTAAGAAACCAGAGACAGGACTGTTGCCTGTGAGTTCAAGGTCACATAGGAAGCCTCTAAGAAAAAAGGAAAAATATAATGATAATAGTCAGTTATGTAGCCTACACCTGTAATACCAGCACACAGGAGGCAGCAGGAGAGTCACCCTGAGTTCAACAGCAGCTTGAGCTAATACAGTAAGGCATAGTAGCACACACCTTTAATCCCAGCACTTGGAAGGCAGAGAGAGGTAGATCTCTATGAGTCTGAAAGTTTGAGGCTAGCCTGGTCTACCCAGGGAGTTCCAGGACAAACAAAGCCACACAGTGAGACCCCTGTCTGTTTAAAAATGGAGGGGGAAGAGGCAGAGGCAGGCAGATTTCTGAGTTCGAGGCCAACCTGGTCTACAGAGTGAGTTCCAGGACAGCCAAGGCTACACAGAGAAACCCTGTCTTGAAAACACCAATGAATAAATAAATAAATTGAAAAAATGGAGGGGGGAAAAAGCAAGGAAAAGAAGCCACATCTCAAGGATAAATAAACAAGAAGAGATAACGAAGCCCTACACCATCCAGTAATTCCAACCCTGGGCATATGCACCAAAGAACTGAAAGCAGGAACTGGAAGGACAGCTGTGCACAGGTGTTGGTAGCAGTGTCACTCACCGTGCCCAGAAGGTGGCCACTACCTACTGTGGAGCTCATGGGAACAACAAAATAGCCAGCACCAGTTAGTGAGTTCCAAGGCACACTAGGCTAGATGGAGAGCTTATCTCAGAAAAACCAACAGCAGGGCTGGAGAGATGGTTCAAGCAGTTAAGAGCACTAACTGCTCTTCCAGAGGTCCTGAGTTCAATCCCCAGCAACTACACGGTGGCTCGCAACTATCTGTAATGGGCATCTGATGCCCTCTTCTGGTGTGTCTGAAGACAGCGACAGTGTCCTCACATACATGAAAGAAATAAATAAACTTAAAAAAGAAAGAAAAGAAAAACCAACAGCCAACAACATAAAACAAAACCCACGGTGAGGCTCAGGAATTCAAGGGGCCACAGGAACAGCCCCCACAGGACAGTACACTTTATAGTTCATAACCAACTTCTTGTCCACTCTTACAAGCCACACTCATCTCGGCCTGGCTGGAATTCAGAAAGTGGGGTTCACAGGACAGACAACTCTCCCTACAGCCTCACAGCCAAGACCACCTCAGACAGATGTATTTCCAGGGTTCCAGAGTCACATCTGCCCCTACAATGTGCTAGCACATCTGGATTCTGTTGTCTTATCCGTTTGCAGATGAGGAAATGAGGTGCAGACTGGTAGTTACCTAGCCCAGGACTAGTAAGTGCTGCCAGAGTCAGGGTTTACTCACAGCTCAGGAGGCTGGCCATGTCTCCACAGGGTTGGACCCTACAGAGCACAGCTACAGATACCATCCCTTAAGAACATTGTAATAAACACATAACCAAAAAGCCCACCAATAAAACCTGAGCAGAGGCTAGATACAGTTTTGAATTCTCAAGTCATCTGAGGCCTGAGGGTGGGTTAAGGTCCACCTTAAAGGTGATGAGAGGAGCGGAGCTAGGGACACCAGAAAGTCTGAGCAGTTCACTTTCGACTCCACCCCCCACCTTTTTTTAAAAATTATTTTATGTAAGTACACTGTAGCTGACTTCAGACACACCAGAAGAGGGAATCAGATCTCATAACAGATGGTTGTGAGCCAGCATGTGGTTGCTGGGATTTGAACTCAGGACCTTTGGAAGAACAGTCAGGTGCTCTTACCTGCTGAACCATCTCAGCGGCCCTCAACTACCCCAATTAACAAGCAAGTAGATTCCATCAATTACAGAGGAAAATGTTTTGACTGGGAAGACGCTCAGGTGCCGAAGACACTTGCTGCAGTAAGATACCAGGTTTGAACCTCCTCACCCTACAGCGTCTTCCCGAACCAGAAGAGCGTCACCATCTGGCTTCTGGTGGAGTCTAGGTGCCCTGACAATGTCCTCTGACCTGTTCCCCAGAGGGCAGTGAGTGGCCTCTGCTCATCCCTGCCTCCCCAGGTACCTGGTTCTGCAGCTGGGTGGTTGTGGCTTGCCGGTCACTGTCGTGGAGGGCCAGCCTCTCCCGAAGGACTACCAGCTCCTCCTGAAGCTGGGACATGGCCTCCACGGTCCTATGTACCACGGGGTCTGGGCCTGGTGCCCCGGACAGGCTTGAGCACCTCCCGATGCCAAAGAGCCGCCCACCTACAAGCAAAGTAGTGGCTGATCAGCAGGAGAGTGGAGGTCTGCCTGGAGGAGGGAGGCGGCCATCACAACAGGGCGCACCATCAGGGCGGGAAGAGGATGCTAGCAGGTGGGGCTGAAGGATACAGCAAAATGGGTTTGCAGGGGACCTCCAGGTTGGCCTCTGGGGAAGTCACTTTAGCTATAGCTTCTAGGGGACAGAACTGCCTAAACCAAGACTGAGGAAAACCATTTTTCCTGAATCCCCTCAAACTGGTGAATTCCAGCCAGGGCTAGTGCATCTCTCAGTGGCCAGCCCTCAGGCAATTTCCACTTGGAAAGAAAGGTGGCTCACTCAGAAATGGCTCTCCATGCTAATTCCCGATCTCTCAAAAGCACAGCAGAGAGTACCAGACTTAGTCAGCTGCTCGGTGTGAAGTGGTCACCTGTGCACGTGGAGGAGGGGTAGGGGGCATGTCTGTGAGCACAGACAGGCCAGCACATGGGACAGACCAGGGGCTAGGCACATTTTCAGGTTGATGCCTGTACAGGGGTCTGGGGGGGGGAACTGGGGTGCAGAGGGGGGTTGAGTGGAGTGTCACACAGGCACAAGAGAGGCCCAACTCCTCCTCCCCCAATACTTTCTACTGTTCTGTCATCAGGATGGGAGACAGGACAAGCATCAGGGGCTGTGATGTGCAATGGGGCTGTTCCAAAGCTCTGTGCAATGAGGAACCAGCAGCAGTCCAGGGGGAACAAGAAAATGACTTGCCTTCTCCCCTCAGCATCCCAAGCTGGGGTCCTGCAAAGAGTCTGGGCATTCGGAGGGAGGCCCAGTGCTAGCTGGGGAGCCTTCTATTTCAATGCAGCCTTAGCTTCTGGCTTTCTCAAAGGTGAGGGGCCACCCCACACCACTAGCAAGCCTTGACCACAGTTCTGCAAAGCCCCAGAGTGGCACAGGGAAATGGGAGGCAGCAGCGGTAGCTGGGCTCCCATGGGTGGGGCTAGTGTCCTCCCACCCCCCACCCCCCCCAGAGATCCGGAGCTGGACAACCCGTGCTAGGCAAGTGGCCCCAGCTGTGTGGCTCTGCATGTGACACACAGCATGAAAGTCACACGGTACAGGCCCAGCCTCTGTGATCTATTCTAGAGGGAGTAAGGGCAGCCCCCGATGCTTCTAGGTCGGCACACGGGGCTGCCACAGATGACATGTGATCAGTATGGCCACAGACTGCACTGGTGCGTGACAGAATGTGCTGGCTTGGCTGAGAGCTGGGCTTGCCTCTTGAATCACATTGAAGGGGGGACCCTGTAGGCTCTTCCTGTGTGAAACAGGGACGATGTACCTAGCCCAAAAGCAGCCCTGGGAAAGTAGCTGGGATCCCACAGGTAGCACAGGTCCGAGTGTCATCCATGACATGGCTCCTGTCCTGGGAGGCTCTGAGCCCCAGACCTCAGCATGGTACCCCGTGTAAGAGGGCCAGGAGTTGAGTGGAACCTGCAGAGTCATGGGTAGTGGAAGAAACTCTCTTGAAGCTAAGGGAGGACTGAGAATGGGAAGAAGGGAGGAGAGGCGAGGCCCAAGGGACCTTGCGCAGACCAAGCCCCTGGCTGAGGAAGCAACCACCTGACCCAACAGGCCAGTTTCCAGAGGCATGGCCCACCACAGGGCCCATGGCTCAGGTGCTGCACCAATCCTCACTGCTAAGAGGACCTAGCCTTCCTCCTCTGGACCTGCCCCACCTTGCTGGCCAGATGGTGGCCATTTTGAAAGCCTGCCTGCCCACTGCTTACCCACACCCTATGCCTGCCCTGAATCTGGGTGGACCAGGGCTCGTTCGTACGGAACAGGCACTGGTTCAGACTCAGAGAGAAGGGAGTGACATCCTCCAACAACCTCAGCAAATTCAGACACACAGACTCTGAGAAAGCAGAAGCACCTTTTCCTAGTACTCCTGGCCTTGTCCTGAGGCTCCGTAAGGTGTTCTCTCCCTGTGTTCATTGGCCAGTACTTACTGCCGAAAACCCAGAACCTGCAAAGGAGCCCGGAGAACCTTCTAAATAAAACCAGCTAGCTCTAGGTGCCACAGCGGTCAGAGGATAATGGAACTGCAGGCTTAGGTGTCTCAGTCTGGGGGGAGGGGAAACAAATCCCTGACCTCTGGATCCTCTGACCAGAACACGGCCAGGCCTCTGCCAAAGGGACCCGGTGGCGAAGGGACCCGGTGGCGTCTGGGAGGCTGCTCTTGCGCCCTGCTTTAGGTAGGTACTGGGAAAAGACAAAAAAGAAGGGAAATCCAACCCAACCTCCAGTGGCCAAAGTCTCTTATCACTGGGTGTGGCCCTGGGACAGACACATGGTTGTCCGTGGATCTGGAAGAGGCTGGACAGAGTCTCAAGTTCATGTCAGGTGGCCAGTCTGGCTGAGCCACTTCCAGCTGTGGGACAGAGGTCTCCCTCCTGCACTAGCTCAGCCAGAGTGTGTCACAGTGGGGCTGACCTCTTTTACCTGTATTTTCTACATTCATGGTACCACCAGCTTCTGGGGCCTCCCGGTCCCGCCTGGGGGCCGGCGCCTGCCTCTTCGGGAGCTCGTCTTCTTTCGTCCCCTGACTCTTGCTCTCGCACCCCTTGTCCCGCAGGGCCTGCTGATGACACAACCAGAATCCTCTCGTGAAGGGGACTGTGCTGAGGAGACACCCCTGCCCTGGGATGGCAAGCACGCTGGTCCCAGGACCCAGCGGTGTCTTCACCAAGGAGGTGTGGACAAAGAGCCCTGCCTGGGACCCAGGGAAGCCAGAGCAACATCTCACAGAAAGAGGACAGTAATTCATACTCTTCAGTCCCACCATAGTCAGTTTCCATACCCGTTTAAAAAAAAGATTCTAAGTTTCCCCAAATAAAGTTTGTGCTATCCCTGCAGGCTCTGTGGGTCAGGAGTCATCAACACGTGAGCAGCCTGTTCACAACAAGCCTCAATGCAGCCCATCCTGCCTTCACACAACAGTCTTAGGGCAACACCCCTGCAGTGTCATCTGCCGTAACACCTTGGCAGACAGCTCCCCACCTGAGGATGGCACTCCCAGGACTAGGAGGGTACACATTGAGTCTATCTGACCAGGACAATGACCATGATGCCTCCTTTGTGCTGTGTCCTACGGGGCTATCCAGGGGCAATGCAACCCCATGTTCTGGTCAAGGAACTAAGGCAAAGGTGCCTGGGCTGAAGCAGGTGAGTGGAGGGGTGGGAAGGGGCGCTTCATTCGGAGACTTCCCGGGAGCTCACGGAGAAAGGCACCAAGCAAGGGAGACAGTATGGGAAAGTGCGAACCCATTTCAGGGTAATGCTACATAAGACACAGGAGAAACGAGCCGGAAAGCCCACAGGCAGCGGGGTCTGTGTGTGCTCGGTGTTGGGGTGTGCACACACAGAGACCCACTGACGTGGAAACAAGTGCACTTTACACTTGGGGAATGGAAATAAACTTCACAACAGGAGAGAAGGCTCTGAGCAGAAAGGGCCTTCCAGGTCACTCTGGACCCATCTGAGGCTCAACTTTTTCCACCTTAAAAGCACCGTTTTGTGGTGTTATGTCCACAGAGCATCTGGGAAGACGCTTTTATGTCTCAAGTCAAGTTAATCTCATTTTATTGTATTTACAGGGTCTCACACTGTAGCCCTGGCTGGCCTGGAACCTGCAGAGATCCATCTGCCTCTGCCTTCTCACTACTGGAATTAAAGGTCTGTGCCAACATCCCAGGGCCAGGTAATACTATTTTTTTTTTAAATGCTCGGTACAAGGAGGGTGACGCCCAGAGAGACAGCGTGTCACCTGCATGCTGTGTGGCTGTGGGTGAATTCTGCACCCTCTCCGAAGCTGTTTCCCTCCCTTCTTAGTCTAGGACCACTAATCTCTGCCCTCTAGTGCCAGTGGGCAAGCCAAAGGCAACAGCAAGCAAGGTGTGCTTACAGTGCCACATAGATAGCTAGGGGAACCACATAGATAGCTAGGATCCCTTTATAGTTTCTCTGATCTACACTTGTTAACTTCGAGCATCAAAAGGCCAGTCAAAAGAATCACAAGGGCTGGAGAGATGGCTCAGTGGCTAAGACTGCTCTTCCAGACGTTCTGAGTTCAATTCCCAGCAACCACAGGTGGCTCATAACCATCTGCAATAGGATCCAATGCTGTGTGTCTGAAGGCAGTGACAGTGTACTCACATATATAAAATAAATAAATTTCTTTTTTTCTCCACAAGAGGAGGTTTATTTGGGGGAAGCGGGGGAGAGGAGAGGAAGAAGGGGATGAAGAAGGGGCCTAAATAAACCTTTTTAAAAAAAGAATTCCAAGAGTGAAAATGGGCCCAGCAGGTGCCTAGTGAGCCACGCCCTCGGCCTCTTCCTCCCTCCATCTCTTGCATTTAGGAAATTTCTCCTCAGCTTAATTCTGTCCCCACCCTTGAACCAACTGCTACACAATCTCCAGCAGGCTGGGGGAGGTTGGGGGTGGGGGTGGCAGGGACCGCAACAGTTGGAAGTTTCCATTTGCCTTCAGACGGGAGCAAAGGTCACACTATTTCTGGGCTGCTGGCTGAAGCACAGGAAGGACAAACGTCCCTGGGGGCTGGGAATTTCTGCAGTGTCCTGGAGGTACCACTCGGTCTTTAGTGCCTGGAACAAGGCTGGACTGACTGAGCCTGTGACCTGCAGGTCACAACCCTGGCGTGGCGCACACTTCGGCGTACATCCATACCCATAAACTTGGCAGAGCTCTGCAGGGGCCGGAGGGACATGGACGTACCGGCTTCTGAATGGAGCGTCAGTAGAACTGCTGAGCCCAGGCCTTGGTAGCAGCACCCCATAATCAAAGCTCGAGAACAGGGCCACCACCCAGCAGAGCTGCAGCTCCTGACCACAGCCTCCAGATTTAACTTCCCTCTGATTTCCTTAACCATTGTCTCGCCAGACCCACTCTCCTCAAAGACCTCACAAAGGAAACAAGAATGATCTCTCAGAAGAATCTCACGAGTACCAAGAAACATGTGGAGACAAAGGCTGTCCCTTACATACCATCATCCCTGGGGTCCTGCCCAGAGCAGCAGCCCAGGACTGCACCCACTGGAGGGAGGCTGGCTCAAAGGTATTCGTGTCCCCCAGAACCCATCCTGCCCACCGCCTGCACTTGGCTCTGCACAGCGGCTACCTGGAAAGGCAGGATGTGTGTGTGCGGCAATCAAAAGCTCAGAGAAAAAGCCAGGCATGGTGGCTTCTGCCTAAAACCACAGCACGTGGGAACATGAGTATCTGCCACGAGTTCCACACAAGCCTAGACTACAGAGGAGGGTCCCTGTCTCAAAAATATAAAGACTAGGAGGGATTATGAGTCCTTCTCTTAGGGGAATCTTGACAACACCCCCATAACCCTGGCACTTCATGTTCCGAAGCTGTGTTCCTGGTACTTCCTGTTTGTATTCACACATGGGAGGTCACTGGTGACTCTCTGGAGCCTCTATTGGGCTACCATCCCTACTTCCCTTCTCAGCATCCCTGCACCGGTCTAAGGACACATTGGCACAAAGCAGCCAATCTATAACTTGCTGTTCAGCAAACGCACACATTAACGCACTAATACAGGGGTCTGAAGAGACCACTCAGCAGCTGAGAGGGCTGGCTGCTCTGCCAGAGGACCCAGGTCCAATTCCCAGGATCCAGAGGTGGCTCGTGGCCATAACTCTAGTCTGAGCAGATCTGATACCCTCTCCTGGCCTCTGTAAGCAGCAGACATAATACATAAACACTCATACAGATAAAAATAAGTCCTTAAAGAATATAGTAATGCAGGCACTGGAGAGATGGGCTCAGCGGATAGGAGCACTCGCTGCCTTGGTACCTAGGTTCAGTTCCCAGCACCCACATGGGAACTGGGTTCATGGCAGTAACTAGTTCTAGACATAGAGCCTCAGCAGATTTGCTGACAGTCTGTAGAGAACCTAGGTTCATTTCCCAGCACCCGCATGGTAGCTATGAGGATCTGATTCCTTCTTCTGGCATCCTTGGGCAGCAGGTACCAGATACACATGGTGCATACACAGATACGTAAGCAAACATCCATACGTGGCAAACTAATGCAGCTGGGTGTGGTGGCACATGCCTTTAATCCCAGACCTTGGGAGACTGAGTTGTCAGATCTCTGAGTTTGAGGCCAGACCGGGCTAAATAGCGAGATCCTAAACTAACAAACTAATGTTGGCCAGTAAGATGGCTCGATGCATGAAGCACCTGACACCCTGAGTTCCCATCCCCAGAGCCTATGCAGTAGGCAGACTGACCCTCACAAGCTGTTCTCTAACCTGCACAGGTGCACTGCGCTGTCCCCACACCCACGTGTATACACAGTGTAAGATCAGCATCATGACTTGAACGTGAAAGGAGCACACTGTGACCAGAGATGACACACAGGGCAGACAAGGAGGATTTTACCATCACCACCATAATCACCGTTATTACCCGGTGGTGATGGGATGAGACAGCCAAGGGCTCTAATACTACACGCACACAAGCAGCCTGGTTACAGTTTATGGGGAAATCTTAAGTAGAATGCATTGGGGTAGGGGAATGGACGGAGTTCTCCATAACTAACGTGTATGAAGAGATCTCAAAGACGGCCATGAGGGAAACAGCAAGCCACAGAATAACGTGAAAAGTAAATATAAATAGCATACCACTGGTGGCGGTAAAGAAGGATCGATAAGTGGATGAAGATGAGCCTTCCACCGTGGAGTTGCAGAAGGACCAGGAGGGACAGCCAGCTTCTAGGGACCGTACTGACAATTCTTTGAATTCTTTGCACCATTTGGAGTTATTTGTTTATTTGGGGGTTGTTTGTTTATTTTGTTTGTTTGAGACAGAGTTCTCTAGGTAGCCCTGGCTGTCCTGGAACTGGCTCAGTAAACCAGACTAACCTCAAACTCAGAGATCTGCCTGCCTCTTCCTCCCTTAAAGGCAGGCATCACTATCACCATTACCTTTTATAATATTTTGTTCACGCCTCTGTATTCCATTTCTGTTTGGTAGTTCAGATCTCAGCTTACTGTGTGACCAGCAGCAAGCTGCTTAACCTCTCTGAGCTCTGATCCTCCGTGACCTTGCCTATCAAATTAATACAAAACAGGGCTGGAGAGATGGCTCAGTGGTTAAGAGCACTCACTGGCTGCTCTTCCAGAGGTTCTGAGTTTAATTCCCAGAAACCACATGGTGGCTCGAAACCATGATGCCCTCTTCTGATGTATCTGAGGACAGCAACAGTGTACTCATATACATAAAATTAATTAATTAAAAAGATGTTTTAAAAAATTCTTATAAAACAGTATCTTTCTGTTGAGACATGAAATCTAATGCCTGTATTCCAAAACTGTATTGCATAAAAGCCACTAACTCTTTGTATTATTTCTACAATCAAATCCACCTGTTACCCAAGTATACAGTAGGCATGTCTTTTGAATGTCAATGACAACTGGAAGGGAAAGCATCTCCCTTTGGACTCTTTGTGAGACAGTCTCTGTATTCCTGGATGGACATCCTAGAACTTGCTCTGTAGATCAGGCTGGCCTCAAACTATGCCTCTCCCTGCCGCCTTTAGGAGTAAAGGCATGCACCACACCCAGCCTGGCCCTCTTTTGATTCCTCAAACAAACAAAAGCACAAAGGCCTTGTCCACACAGAAATAAACAGCTCTCCCAAACCAGCCTATTTTCCCAGTTTCTCCTCCAGCTCTACAAATCTTATCACAGGCCTCGCTTCCCACCTCAGCCAGGGTGTGGCTGGGATACTCCTGTCACCTCAGAGATCTTCCCTGGGATAAACTGTAATGCAGCCTATTGCAGTCACTTGGCTATGGGCTGCAAAGGACTAGTCAACAGAACCGGTGCCTGGCAAATAAGTGCCCAGCTTTTCTCCCTGCTGGACCCAACTGCTGGAGCTCAGAGGACCAAACTCACCCTTGCCCCTGCATCCGATGGCCCGGGCTTACCTGCACTGTCAGGTAGAGTCTATGGGGACTCCTAGGGCCAGGCCAGTCCACGCTGAGGGCTCGACACTGTGCAAGAGACGGGCGAGCTGCAGTCCGAGAAGTGGAGTCTTCCTCGCCACTGGGTAGAATATCTTTTCCACGCCCTGTCTCAGTAAAGACAGACAGACAGATATGATGATATATTTGGCTGCTGGCCAAAGCAGGCTGAGCTCAGCTTTTGTGCCCTCCAATCTGCCCAGGTATGGCCAGCAGGGCCTCCTGTGGCCTCAATAGGCTCTCTCCATACAGGTAGGGTCAGAGTAGGGCTGCCTGATCCCTTACCAAAAAAAGACCGAGATTCTTTTTTTTTTAATATTTGTTTATTTATTTTATGTATGTGAGTACACTGTAGCTGTACAGATGGTTGTGAGCCTTCATGAGGTTGTTGGGCATTGAATTTTTAGAACCTTTGCTCACTCTGCTCAACCCCGCTTGTTCCAGTTGGCCCCTCCGCTCAGTCCTTGCTTGCTCCGGCATCTCACGGGCCCAACCCTGAGATTCTTTTCCGGGGGGGGGGGTACCCAAGACCCTGCCAGGGACTCCCCAGTTGCTACAGTGGCTTTGGGGGTCCACAGTTACTCATCAGCTCCCTTCGCAGAGAGCTGTAAGAGGAAGCCAAGACACTTGAGTGAGCTGTACATCATGGGCACAGAGCTTTATTATCCAGGCTGCCTCTAGGTGGCAATTTCTCCCTTGCCTTAATTAAGACCAACCCCACACTGGGTAGCCTGGTCCCTGCTAGTTCTAGAAGTGTACCCAGAACGGCTAGAAGTGTTTCCTCTGGGGCAGGACACCCCCTTCCTCTAACCTGGCCAGGGTGGGTAACAACACTAGCCTTAGGGAGAAATGACACAGCCACAGGCTGGAGAGATGGCTCATCTGCAAAGCACACACTGCTCTTGCAAAGGACTGGAGTTTTGCTCCCAGCACCCACGCTGGGTGATTCACAATTGCCTGTAAGTCCAGCTCCAAGGGATCTGACACCTCTTACTTCTGTAGGTACCTGTACTCACGTGCATTTAACCACACAGGTGAATGTACACATAAATTAAAACTAAAATAATACATTTGATTTATTTGAAAATAAGTCAAATACATTGATTTTTTTTTAAGAATCAATTAAATGGAAGCTTTTTCACCAGGCACTTGGATTTTTTTTAATCCTAGCCCTCAGAAGCCTGAGGCAGGCAGATTTTTGTGAGTTCAAAGCTAGCCTGGTTTACACAGTCAGCTCCGCGCAATCAAAGCCCTGTGGTTTTTGTTTTTTTTGGTTTTTGTTTTGTTTTGTTTTGTTTGTTTTTGCTTTTGCTTTTTGTTTTGTTTTTGGTTTTCAAGACAGGGTTTCTCTGTATAGCCTTGGCTCTCCTGGAACTCACTCTGTAGCCCAGGCTGGCCTCGAACTCAGAAATCCACCTGTCTCTGCCTCCCAAGTCCTGGGATTAAAGGCGTGTACCACCACTGCCGGGCTTTGCTTTTGTTTTTTTAAAAAAAGGCACAGCCTTGACCCTGGGATAAACTAATTAACATCCAGAGGGTATAACCCCTTAATGAGGCTCAAAGAACACCAGGAACAGGAAGTCCCCACACTGACAAAAACCTGAAGGACCCACAGATATCAGCCTTTAGGACAGTGATTACCATCACCACCACCCAGGCAGGTGGAGGACGTTCTCTTGTCCGGAAGCCAGAAAACCAGAGACCTTGAATAGCTAACAGGCCTAGAGCTACACAGGGCTTGTATTCAAACTAACCAGCCCTGTCCCTTTCACAATGACAGTAACACCAGCAGGGCAGATTTGGAGGGGACTGGGGTACCCTTGTTGATTGAGGCTCTCTCTTGGGTGCCAAGCCTGTGCCTGCCTCTCACACACAGGTTTCACTTGATCTTTATCTTAAATTTATAAAGTGGTCAATAAGTCGCTAACTCACACACACTCACACACACACACACACACACACACACACACAAAGAGCTCAGTACGTTGTTTTTCTAAGGTTAAAAGATATTTACCCAGAAAAACCACATTCATCTCTATTTTATTCACACCTGGGGACAACCTTGTAGAGACCATCCTTTTCCCCTTTTAAACAACCAGCTCTGACTGGCCCAGAGAGCTCTGCTTTGCCTGAAGGCTCCCAAAGTCTAAGGGGGTGGCAGCCCCAGGCAACTATAGAAGCTGGGAGATCTTCAAAGCACTGCCCTGCTGCCCACTGGCAGAGTGAATGTGTTACAGCTAGAAAGGGAGAGGGGCCATCTCTGTGTATCGCCTCTTCTCTATGCTAAGGGGCTTACATCCCATGGCCTCATGACCCAGAGGGCCAGGCTGGGAATGTGGACACATCCCTGTAGGTCAGGAGCAAAATGCAGCAAACACCTGAAGGCAGTTCTCCAGGATAACCCTCCCTTCCTTCCCACACAACCAGGGCACCCTGCCTGCTTGCCCACACAGAGGTAGGGAAAGGGTCAGGACGGCTCCTCACACTCACACCCGGCCCCTACCCAGAACAGAGGAGCCGCTGGCTCCTTGACAGTCTCGGCACCTGGGACATGACCCAGAAAGCTGCCTGCTGACAGTTCCCTAGGGTACAGCAGCGGCCCAGGCTCCAGGACCCTCTCACCTGAGACCTGCTGGTACGATCGTTTTTGAAAGCAGTCATTGGCTGGCTGACACCTAAAACCCAGGACCTGGCACCCCCAAACCCTGCTGGGCGACACTCTGGGTAGCCTGCACTCACTCCTCATTCCTGTCCAGGGCACTCTGGTAGAATCGGATGTCAGTGCCGAGCAGGGCACTCAGGAGGTCAGCCGCTTCACCTACCTTGTTTACCGCCTTCAGCTGATATTAGGGACCACCCCAAATGAGATCTCAGTGTCCCTGACCTGGTTCGGCTGGCGGGAACGTAGCTGATGCCGCGGTGCTATGGACTGTTAAAGTTTAACCGGCTCCAGCCTTCTCCTCCTCCCAGGCTGGACGCAGGGAAGGAGCACCCGGTGACGCTGCGCTGCGCTCCACGCCCAGCCGGCTCTGGGCTGCTGGCTACCCTGTAATTACCTGACAGCTCTGACTGAGTTTAGGAACCGCGAGAAGCCTCAGTCTCATCTCTGGGATCTGGAGGAAGGAAGGGAAATGAAGAGGCATTCTAAAAATGCGGACTCACCAGTTCTCAACCTCCCCTGGCCGGTGTGTGGGAAAGGGCGGGCGGCTGGGCTGGCTGGGGCGGGGCGAGCCATCCCGGGCTTGGGCTCCTGGACCCGGCCCACTCTCCACAGGCCTCGCAGTGAAGGCGTGGCTCCCAAGTTCCACGTCCTGCGAGAGGGGACCATGGCCCGGGGCTCAGTAACCTCTTCTGGGTGCCGGGCAAGCTGCGGAGAGAACAAGGGGAAGGGAGCTTTAAGAGGAGTGGGTAGTCCACATGGCTGTACCATCTGGAAGGGTCTGCAAACAAGAATCACCTGCTACCCAGAATAGCCTCCGAAAGTGTAGCAACCCCTGAGGACCCTGGACCCACAGGAGGGTGCTTGGCACTGACCATAGCATCTGCGAATGGGCCAGGAGCAAGTCTGCCACCCACTGTGAAGATCGACAGAGGACACACGAGGCAGTAGCCCCACATATGGAGGAAGCTCCAGGACTATGCCTCCAACCAGTGGTGAGTTTAATCCTATTCCTCTGCGAGGTCTCATTTTCTAATTAGACTCGGCTGCTTGCTTAAGTCTCAGCCTTCGGGCTGCATCCCAAGCCAGTGGCCCAGCAGCTAAAGCTCTGAGTATTAGCATCTCACTGAGGAGGGGCTCAGAAGGGGCTGGCTTGGGGCCAGGGGCAAGCTGGGTTTACATTCAGCAAATTCTCAGGGCCAGTTCATTCATACATTCAAGTAACTCAGTCTTGAGGGTGTGTCAGGCATCCGGCCAGGCATTCATTCAGCTCCTAATTCATAATCATTTATTGAGTGCCTACTATGTGCTGGGCACCTGGCAGAAGTCAGTGACCTCAAAAGTCCAGTCACAGTGTTAGGTAAAGGTTTATTGAAGTGATGACACAACCCTTTAATCCCAGCACACCCAAGGCAGAGATCCCTCATAAGTTCAAGGTCAGCCTGTTCTAAGCAGCAAGTACCAGGAGAGCCAGGGCTACATAGTGAGGCCCTGTCTCAAAAATAACAAATTTCAAAGTATGGACAGGTCATAGGGAGGTCAGAGGGATTCCCAGGCACCATGTGGTATGGGAAGTGTAAGTGTCCTGGGAGCACTGCTATGGGAAGTGTAAGTGTCCCGGGAGTACTGCTATGGGAAGTGTAAATGTCCTGGGAGCACTGCTATGGGAAGTATAAGTGTCCTGGGAGTTACCATCTTCCCCACTGGGGGGAAAAAAAAATCTTTATTGTGGACCTACTGTGTGCAGAGCAGCCTCAAGGATATTTGAGCTGACCAAACTTTTGCTCCAGATTCAGGCTGTGACACCAGGCATAGAAGTAAAGTCAGACTAGAAAGGCATCCTGGGGTTTGAAGACTGAGATGGGCACCCAAGGGACTTCCTACAGAGCTACCTGGATTGTGGGCTATTTTCAGGTTCCCCACTCTCACTGCACTGACCATTTCCTGCCGAGCAGCAAGAACATGTGTTGAACAGGGTCCAGCCCCACCCCCTGGCTTCCTGAGAATCAGGGGTTCAACCCACATGCTATGCCCACATGATCTAGTATAGCTTACTAAATGGATAATCCTGAAACCTGAAATGCATGTATACACACACACACACATTTACATGTATATACATATACATGCACATGTGTGCACATATGTACACGTACACACACACAAACCAAAGTCAGGCTAGCCACCAAGACTCAGAGCTAAAGGTCACTATTGCGAAAAGTGGGGTATAGTCTGCAAGGTGGAGTAAGAGGGGATTACTCTTTATCAAGATTAATGGTATTAAGTAAGGACAGGCGTGGATGGGGTTGGAGGGTCGGGGTTGGGGGGAGCAGTCCCTGAAGGCCAGAGGTCTGAGAGTGGCAGGAGCTGTCAGCGCATACACGAAGTCCTCAGAAGCGGCTGGAGAGCAAGTAGGAAGGGCAGGACAGTCAGGTAGCCATAGCCAACTAAAAGAAAGCCCTAGGGACCTCTTTAACAAAAGCAGGGAGAGCCAGCCAGGTACAGGGGCTCACACCTACCTTCCCTAGCACTCAAAAGGTTGCAAGTTCTAGCCAGGCGTGGTGGCACACACCTTTAATCCCAGCGCTCGGGAGGCAGGGGCAGGCAGAGTTCAAGACCAGCCTGATCTACAGAGTGAGTTCCAGGACAGCCATGGCTATACAGAAAAACCCTGCCTCGAAAAAACAAAAAGAAAGGTTGCAAGTTCCAGACCAGCCTAGGTTGCAAAGCCGTTTCAAAGCGACTCAAGGGACTGGAAAGGGCCTAGGAGGCAGCTGTTTCCTTCTTAGAGGGAAGTTCAGCCAGGATGATGAGGAGATGGAGCTGAGAGAATATGCTATATAGAACAGGGGAGAGGTGACATGTAGGGGTAGACAGAGGTACAGGAACAATGCATCTAGAGACAGGAAACAAATAGCAAGAATCTGGAGTCAGAGACTGAAGACTTTTGATCTGATGCTTTTAGGGGCAAGTACTGAAGACAGTGGGTCATGTCTCTTCCTCCCCTGACTGAAGACAAGTCAAGTGTGGGGTACTCACTGGGAGAGGACAGGAATGTGGGGGGAAGGGGTCAGAAAGATGCTGATCAACCCCATCCCCCATCCCATGGATGCCTTGAGATGGGTGTAAAGTGGGAGAAGCCAGAGGAGCAGAGAGCAGATACAAATGCCCTACCCAGGTGGCCTGATGCAGTGCATGAAGCCGACCCTGCAGGCCAGGGGGTGAAGCTGGGAGGACCATCCTCTGTGGGTGCTCGTACCAAGCTGAGACCATGACGGGCAGAGGATTCTAGGAGAGATCAGCTCAGTCAAGGAGGTGGGGGAGCATATTTCTGTGCTATCAGGAAGGGAAGTTGGAGCGGCAGCCTGGAGAAAGAGGAAGGGTGTGTGCTAGGTCCCCAAGAGGAAAAGGCAGCTGAATTTAGCAGCTGGAAACCCGGGTGTGAGGTCAGGAGTATCAAGGAATCTCAAACAAGCCCAGGGTTCTAGGCCAAGAGACAAGTGCATCATCTCCTTACACAGGTGTTAGGTCTGGGGTCCTGGGACCTCTAGTGACCTGGAAATCATGCAGTAGAGCTATGGGCTAGGTCAGACCTTGGCTCCGCCACCTAGAAGAATTAATTACCTGCTCTTTGCCTTATCATCTTCATGTATCAAGTGGTGAAAACTGTACTTCTCAGGGCTGACATCAGAAAATACACATATGAAGTATGGACACAGGCAAAGGGCCCAAGATGCTGCTATCTCTTGGTAAACTGTCCCATTGGTGGGTGAATGCGGAAGCTGTTTGGGGGAGGGGCATGTGCTTCTCTGGGTTTAGCTAAGGATGGTAGATCTGCCTTCCTCCTGTCTTAAACCAGAGACAGGGCAAAGACTCACTCTCTCTCTCTCTCTCTCTCTCTCTCTCTCTCTCTGTGTGTGTGTGTGTGTGTGTGTGTGTGTGTGTGTGTGTAGACCTCATAGTCACCTATACACCACTGCAGGGGATAGCTTAGTTCTCCTGGGTGAGCATTTGGGGGAGGGGGCATGGCTAGACTGGGTTAGGGTATCCCTGGCACACACATGTTCTGGTGCATCCAGATTTCAAATTTTCTGCTCTCTGGTACCCATACAGACAGCAGAACTTACCATCCCCAAACCCTGAAGTCCAACCACTCCAATACACAAAACCATTCTGGGACTGCATTCCTAGCAAATGACTCTCTCTAGCCAAGGAGACTGCCCCTTTATGAAGGGCATGGGGAATAAGTCCTACCAGACTAGGAAGGGCATTTACCCAGTCTGGGGCAGAAGGACACTAAGGAAGGTGAAGCTAGGGGTAGTCCCAAGGCCCAAGCTTGAGAAATGCATTAAAGTGTGTGTGTATGTTTTGGAAGGGTGACAAATACTACTTAAGAATTTAAATCCAGCTTCCTCTTTAAAATGTCTCAGGACCCGGCCTTTCACTGTGTCAGCCAGAGTTCTCCTGTTACTTGCAGTGGAAAGGCTGAGGGGACAGACAGCTTCTGGGCTCCCCTCCCTGCAGGGATTCCTCAGCCGCAGCTGTCAATGACTTGATCCCTCTCAGCTTGAGAGGGTATTTCTGAGGCCCTCCCTCCTAACCTAGGGGCTGCCGCACCCCACCTCGGGCCTTGCCCGGGGGATGGGGGAGAACTACTCGGGGGACACAGAGGGAGGGCCCAAACAGTAGCCTTCCTGGAAGCGACCCTTGCAGGGGGAGGGGGTTCACTGGTTGACCCGCAGCTCCCAGGTAGGCACTGCACATTCCCCCTCCAAGGAGTCGGTCTTGGTGGCGCTACCCCAGAGGCTGTGCCACCCTCACGCCCAGGTCTCTGCAAGATCCTCCGGTTGGACCAATACAGTGGGAGCCCCGCGCTCAGCCGGGTCTCTTGGGGCCTGATCGCAACACCCACCGGGTCGGGGAAAGAGGGGGTCCTCAGGCAGGGCGGGCGCGGCGCCCAGCAGGAGCGCCGGGAGGAGCCCGTCCCATTCCACCCCCAGCCTGCCGGGACCCGACTCACCGGCCTAGCGGAGACAGGATCCCAGCGCCGCCACCGCAGCGCCCCGGGCTCGGCCCGCTCCGGCCGGCTCCGGCCCGCCCGCCCGCGCGAGGCAGCTCCACGCCGCCGCCGCTGCCTCCTTGGCCCGCCCCGTGCCCGCCCCTCCCGCACTTTCCACAGGAAATGATTAACTCAGGCCGCGGCGCGTTCCCATGGTAACGGGCTCGGGAGGGGGGCACGCGCACTCTCGCGCACGCGCCCACCCCAGGCGCATGCCTCCCCTCTTATCCTACCCATCCACCCGACACAGGCTGGTACACCCTTGTGCGCACACCCACTGGTGCACGAGCCCAGGCGCACCTTGCCTGCCCCTTCCGAGCTGGCTCACACCCTCCACTGCACACCGCGTACCTGCACACTCGCCCTCACCCATTACTCCTACCCAGGAGTTAACGTTAACACTCACCCTCAAAACGGTTTGTACTCCACCCCAAACCCAGGTGCAGAAGTTTCACGCACGCCAGCTAGGATCCACACACAACTGGCACACACACACACACAGACTCACATCTTAATACATTTCCTCACACAAGCTCTTGCACGCGAGATCGAGCACACGCATACCACACGTTCACCTGCTCTGTTACACAGGCGTGCACCCTCTCTCTGTGCCCAGCCTGGCATCCTGCCTTGCCAGCTGCACCCCTGCACCCCCAACCAATAAATATTTTCTTGAGCAGCAGGCTTGGGGTTTGTTAAGGTAACGCATTCCCTTAAGCTCCGGCAAAACAGCTCCACCGTCTGTCTTTAAAAGCTCCTTCCTGGGGCGTCTAGGAGCCACTGAAGAGGCCTGGGGGAGAGAAGGCTCAGGCAGCCAAGAGAGACTGCTGACCCAAAGGAGCCACTCTGTTCTTTGTCTCCCAAACAGAGAGGCATTTATTCCAGCCCCAGTATGCCCACTCCGGAGTGCGGAAGGAGAATGTGCCACAGGAGCCTGTCCCGCAGAGGCTGATGGTCCCCAGATAACCTGAGGAGGGTGAGGGTCTACCCCTTCAGGCTTGCCAGAAATGGCCTAGGAGAGACCTAGGGAGGGCCTTGCTGCCTCCTCTGGGCCTGCTTCCCGCTTCCGCTGCTGAGCCACGTGTCAAGAATCTGGAGCAAAAACAGAGACAAGGACTTAGGCCCCACAGGGTGCCTGGTGCCAGGCCAGGCCTGGCCAGTAGGCCCCCAGCTGGAAGCAAGCACTGTCTCATCTATTGAAGGCTCTATTCGAGGGGAAGGGGTGTGTCCTGCATTTAAGTTTGCATATAAAAGGAGAAACCTTGTCTTCCTTAAGGATTGGGACACTGACATAAACTTCAGTTTCCTTCTAGCAAAGCCAAAGTCAGGTTTTGTTTTGTTTTGTTTTAACTAATAAAAACATTTATTGTTCTCTTTTCTCCAATTAGAAAAGTAATGGATGTTCCTTGTGACTGTGATCCCACCCACTGGGTGTAAGTGCTGCCAACACTTCATTTAGGACAGCCCTTTTCCCTTGTGCACATAATAGACACCATTTATTCCTGGTGAGTATAGTGTCTGGCACTGTGCTCTGTAACAGCAAGGTCCCGTTCCACACTGATCCGCCCAGGAGATGGGCACCTCCTATGTCCATGTGTTCAAGAGAGGAGAGGCAAACTCAGAATGGGTCAGAGCTGAGGCTCCAAGTCCTATAGGGATGCACACATGTGCACTGTGCACAGGGGCCACTGTATGAATGTAGGAAGCACCAATGAAGGAAAAATGAAGGGCGGGCTGAAACCATAGGAGGAAGCACTTTAAAACTCCCAGCAAGGCTCTAGCTCCAACTGAAAAAACTAATCGTTCAATGATTATTAAGAATTTAAGAGTTCACATTCCGCTGGCCCTGGTGGCACAGGGCCTGTCATTCTAGCCACTGGGGAGGCCAAGGGGAGGATTTCAGTTCAAAGTCTGCTGGTTAGAGTGTCACCAGGAACTGCATACCAACTCCACTTCTCTGGCAGTTTCAATGGAGGCTGCCAACTCTCTCCTAACCATGGGAAAAGTGAAAGATTTCCCAGAATCCTAGCCAATGGCCTTGATGCTTCCGGCCCACTTTAGGGTAGAGGTGGAGCTGTCTAGAGCCAGATAAAAGGCAGTGGCCAGAATACTGAAAACCTACACCTGTTTCTGCAGGGCAAGGGGGTGGCAGTATCTGCAGGGCAAGGGGTTGACAGTGGCTTCTCTAGGTGCCCAAAGTACATGAAAACCCCTCCCCCAGCTATTAGAAGTACAAAAGGGCTTAAGAGCGCTTCCCTAGAGGGAAGCAGAAAAGACAATCCAGAAAATCCTGCTGTGATTTTTTTCCCCTCTTTCTCCCAGTGACCAAAGTCCACCACAGATAAGCAGGCCAAGTTTTTCCGTCTCCAGAGGTTTATTGGCCAATCAGCCCCAGCCTTCTCAGATGCCTGGAGGCCTCATTCCTTTCCTCACACCCCCCCACCACCACCACCACAGTGACCCCCCTCTTCTAACCTTTATCTTACCCACTTCAGATGACCTTCAAGTTCTGCAAGTCCAGCAAGCACACCTTCCCTTTCAGTCACAGGGAGCAGCGGGCATCAGGACTCCCCATCCCTGTAGAGGGTGTATATGCCACCCCCACCACCATGGTCATGGTGGTAGCCTGTCCTGTCCTCGCCAGTCCCACCTTGAGGACAGGACCCTTTCCAGACATCACAACCTCACAAGTTTCACCCTGGTGTGACATACAGAACAACTAATCAGGTATACACGGGACAGGTAGGATTCGGAGAGCAAGATGCAGGAGACACACCCAAATAGACTTCCTCCCGTGCAAATGATGGGTAATTCCTAGCAGACAGAAGGACCCTTGGACAGCTGTTTTACTGCGATCAGAAAGAGTTCCTGCATCTGGGGAAATGGTTTATTGTCTCTCTGAGCTAGAGGAACTTATAGGAAGCAATTCTCCAACCTCAGCTTCCCAAGGAGCCATTACTACAGCCTCTGTATCCAGGCAACAGTCCCTCGAAGTAAGAGAATGTTCTAGAGTTGACTCTCCTATTGTGTGGTTCTGCAGGTTGAAACCCACTTCTTCTGACACTCCTGAAGTTGTCTGTCACGGAGGAAGGGAGGTAAGAGCAGTCTGTCTGTTCCCAGTCCTGCAGTGAGTTTAGCCTGAGCATATTAGAAGCTAAGGGGGCTTGGATCACTCTTGGCCAGACTATAATTCCTCCAGCCCTTGTTTGCTATAGACTCAGTTCCCACAGGCACAGTTCCTGGAGTGATAAGAACCTTTCACTTGTCTCCCATGCTCTCTGCCTGATCCTTTTGTGCCCCACTTGGGGGTGGGGTGGGTTTTTTTGTTGTTGTTGTTGTTTTGTTTTTTGTTTTTGTTTTTTTTCCCCGAGACAGGGAGACAGGGTTTCTCTGTATAGCCCTGGCTGTCCTGGAACTCACTTTGTAGACCAGGCTGGCCTCGAACTCAGAAATCTGCCTGCCTCTGCCTCCCGAGTGCTGGGACTAAAGGTGTGCACCACCACGCCCGGCTGTGCCCCACTTTTTAAAAGCCATATTAACAGGATCTCTCCCACTTTCATGGGGACTGGTCAAAGGGACAAGGCAACCCTTGGCCCATCCAAACATAGCTTTGAACTTCTCAGCCTTCACTGGCTTTTCCCCATTGGCCCAGAGGTCTCATTCAATTGGCACTCCTACCCTCCCAGGAGGGCAGCTAAAATCTACCTCTGACCTGCTGAGGAATTTGGCATCCAAACAGAGGCTCTCTCACCCTTATCAGCTCCCGGAGTCTAAAAATGAGAGGAATGCAAACACTAGGGTGATAATGTATTTATGCCAGGTAATAAAATGATTGAGCAATAGTGACCCAGAGAAGGGATATGTGTCTGTGTGTGTCTGTGTCTGTGTGTGTCCACCCAGCACTCTGGAGATAAAAGAGTTTCAGGCCAGCTGAGGCTACAGAGTAAGACCCTGCCTCAAAAACAAACAAACAAACAAATACAGGAGTGACCCTTGGGAGAGGCACCATGGACAAGAAGCCCTACCCTGCCCCCACAGCACCTCCCTGACTCATCCTTGAAGCAAAACCCAGAAGCCTGACTCCTCCCTTCAGGTCCTCCTCCCAGAGCCTCTGTCCTTGATCCCCACCTCAGTGTTCCCATTTGTCCTTCTCTCTCATTCATCTCTCCCTGTTTGAAGTTTTGGTATTTGGTTGGCCTTTTGTGTTTTTAATGGCGCTGGGTATTGAACATAAAACCTGTCAGGGGGTAGGCAAGTGCTAGGTCCTGGTAGTGCTCTGAACACATTTGTTTAGAGATACTTCAACATGGCTTATTAGATAAAGGTGCTGGTCACCAACCCTGAGTTCAATCCCTGGCACCAGTAGTGGAAGGAAGAACTGCCTCCCACACGCTGACCTCTGACCTGTGCAAGTGTGCCATGGCACACTCACACCCCCTCCCCTCTATACACACAAAATGCAGTTTTGCACATCAGGGGACTAGAGAAATGGGTGAGCAGGTAAGTACTTGTTGCTCCTGGAGAAGACCAGAGTTCAGTTCCCAGCACTCACGTGTGCTCAATAATCAATCACCTGTCATTCTAGTTCTAGGGATCCGACCCCATCTTCTGGCCTCTGAGGGGCACTGCATGCACGTGATGCACACATAGTACATGCAGGCAAAACACTCGTAGACATAAATGAAAAAATATATAAATAATTGTATTGAGATAGCAACCTGCTATGTTGCCCTCTTGCCCAGGCTACTCTCAAAAACCTGGGTTCAAGAAATCCTAGCCGGGTGGTGGTGGCGCACGCCTTTAATCCCAGCACTTGAGAGACAGAGGAAGGCGGATTTCTGAGTTCGAGTCCAGCCTGGTGTACTGAGTGAGTTCCAGGACACCCAGGGCTACACAGAGAAACCCTGTCTGCAAAATACCAAATAAAAAAAAAAAAAAAAAAAGAAAGAAATCCTTCTGGGCTGGAGAGATGGCTCAGCAGTTAAGGGCACCAACTGCTCTTCCAGAGATCCTGAGTTCAATTCCCAACAACCACATTGTGGCTCATAACCATCTATAATGGGATCTGATGTCCTCTTCTGGTGTGTTGAAAACAGTGACAGTGTACTCATATACATAAAATAAATAAGTAAATCTTAAAAAAAAAAAAAGGGAAATCCTTTTGCCACCAGTTCCAAAGTGCTTGGGGTTTTGCAGGTGTGTGCAAAGTAATGTTTTTAAATTGTATAATTATAACAAATACAATAGAGTTTGAAAAGGTCCCCAGTTTCCTTCCTGGTAACAGACTAAGAGGATATATCAACCTATACCTATAGTATAACAACATAGACAGTGGCTAGAAGTAGCTAAGGGGCCAGGCAGCTGTAGACAGGAAGCCAGTTTAGGGTTCTACCATGGCTTGGCTTTGTCTTGTGAACATAGGGCTATTGTTGTACCTAACATTAGGCCACCATTACATGGGACTGTTGGTATCAAAATGCAAGGTGCAGTTGGGAGACAGATTGGGTGTTATTTTATTTTATTTTTTTTACTCCAGACTCTCACTTTAAATTTCATCCCATTTAATTCTTTTGTTGTTTTGTTGTTTTTCAGCAGCGTCTTGTTCGAAGGCTGCCTACAACTGGCAATACTGCCCCCTCAGCTTCCTGAATGCTGGGATTTCAAGTCAGTGCTGCCACACCTGGCTACCACATCACTTTTTTTAAAAAAGTCTATTCTTCTCTGTGAACCCCATGAAGGCTGAGGTTCAGACCCCATGAAGCATTGTTCTGATGAAAGGAATCCTTGCTTTATTTTATCTGGGGCACTGGGACTCGAACCAGAACCTTACACTATACAAACTCTACCACTGAGCTCTGCCCCTCAGACCATTTACTACTGTTTTATTTTGTTTTGTTAGATAGGATCTCATGTACCCCACAGATTGACCTCAAACTCATGTTATAGCTAAGTATGACCTTAAAATCTTTATTCTCCTGTCTCTACACTCAAGTACTAAAATGACAGGTATTTGTGGCCTTGCATGGCTAGTTGTTGCTGTTGAGACAGGGTTTTTCTGTGTAACCCTGGCTGTCCTGGAACTCACTCTGACTGACCTTGAACTCGGAGATCTACCTGCCTCTGGTTCCCAAGTTGTGGGATTAAAGGCATGTGCCACCACCATCCAGCTTGCCTGCCGAATTTATTGCCTTATTTGTTTTGAGAGTCTACTGCAGCCAAGGTTGACCTCAAACTTGATAAGGAGCTGAGAAAAACTCTTGACCCTCCAGCTACAACCCACCCAAAACCTTGGATTATAGATTTATACCACCATGCCCAGTTCTGTTACTGTTTTTTCAAATGGTTGCATAATATTCCACCGAGTGGCTAAGTCCCAAATGGCCCCACCATTTAATAGGAGTCAGTATTAAATAGCTACCACTCTTTACATTTATAAAAAAAAATCATGTTCCCCAACCCCACACAAACCCCTTGGGGCAGAATAAGGAACAGAGGCTATCAGCTTCAGAGAATCTTCCAGAACAGAGCCTGAGCACTTTCCTGTTGATTTCTACGTGTTACCAGATTGCCTTCAGAAGGTCCATACCAAATTTACTCTCTTGTTGGCGGTGCTTTTTGAGAAGAGCCATTTTCACAGGAATTTACAGTTCTTCCGTTGGATCTGGAGTGCTCTCCCTGGCAGGTTCTCTGAGGAGGGACAGGAAGAGATGGCTGAGAGATGGCTGTCAGGAGCGGGGTGTGTCAGGCTGCTAGCCTCCAGGTTGCTCAGGCCAACAGTGTTTGTCACTTGCGTCGGGTGGGTTTGGCTAAGGGCACTGGCTCGGGATCCCCTTCCCCAACCTGCTCTTCAGTCCCAGACACCTTCCCGGGCAGGTCATGTGACATCTCATCAGCCAGGATCCAGGAGTACACAGGGAAACCCTGAATGGAGCACTGTTTTCAGGCAGCCACATCATTCCTGTCTCCACCCCACCCTGACACTACATTCTGGGTGCTTGCAAAACATCAGTTACTCCGAGAAAGGGAACCTCTGTGGGCTGGGGCCAGGGCCAGCAGCAGGTCTAAGAACCTTCCTTCCTTCTAGAGCGCGTAGTTCCCTGCCTGACCACCCTGGCAATCTGGTGACATGTCTGCCGCAGCCACTACGGCATCACCTGGCCGAGGCCACCACGACCAGCTGCTCCCTCTAGCCGGCCCTCCCTCCTCTGGGGGTGGCCCTTGTTTGCAAACAGCAACGGAAGTTTTGACGCTGCTGATTAACCAGCCTCCCACAGCTCATGGTTCTTAGTCATCCCCACAAGTCTCAACCTTCTATGTGGGACTCTGCCAGCATCCAGGTGTCAGGGAAGAAATGACAAGGATCCCTGTAGTTTCCTGGGCTTCCATATTTCATCTTCCGGGGCATAGGAGGGATGAACTTCAGCCTTCCTCACAGCCAAGCTATGCACATCCTGGAAAGCCAGCTTAGCTGTCATCTACCTAAGGACAACCGTTCCCAGTCCGGCTTGGAATCTCCCAGCACCTCTTCCCTCATCTCCTGGGGGTATGTGCAGCAGGAGCAGGCATGGCCATTCATTCCCAGGGGAGGCCCATGAGTTTATATTAGAGGACGCTGCTGAAAGGTAGCTTTAAAAAAAAGCTGTAAAGGGGGGTATTTCAAGACATAAGCTGTGTCCTCTGGCCCATTGCGTGATCTGGGACGCATCCCGGCCATTTTGTTGGTCTTGCCCCCACCCCCTGGTAAGGAAGTAGAGCAGAGCAGGCTGGTGGCTCTTCCAACATTGTATTGACAACAAGGAGGTTGGCTGATCACTCAGGATGGTTGTAGCTGGTGAGGGGGCACGGGAAGGAGGCCACAAGAAAGGCCTACCTAAAGGTCAGCTAGAGATGCCTTGAGGTTTGCCTTCTGGGAGGAGGCTCAGCCCCCAGCACTTCTCCAGTGATCCCCACCCCAATATGCTTCATTCAGTAAACTCACCAAAGTACAGGCTACAGTGACAGCTGTCAACTGGGGCCAAGAGTGCCCCTACCACAGCCTAACTGCTTGCTTTTCTGGATATCAAGGAGCCGGTGTATGTGGACCTGGGGTAGGGAGGAGGTGAAAAACATAGATGGGAGAGACTTGAACAGGAGAGACCTGGTGAATCAGGGCAGGGGCTGGGCCTGGGAGCAGAGAGCCTGGGCTGGAAGCCCTGCAGTAGGGTGCACAGTTCACTCCAGAAAAGGGGTCAGAAACTTTGGGAACTGCGGGCCTCCCAAAGTTCCCTGTTATCTGGTGCACCCTATCTTGATGACAACTCTGGGAACTGCAGATAAAGCCCTCCCAAGGGCAGTACCAGCTCAGACTTGACCCCAAGCCAGAAGCACAGATACACAGGACAGCATAGGGCCCTTCCCGTTGAGAGAATCCAAGGGTGTCTAAATCTCCCTAGAAGACAACCCAGACAGACCTCTGTCACACAGACCTGTCCTCTCATCTCCCTCCTGGGCCAGCGGCTACAGATGACTTAGGGAGACAGTAAAAGATGCTCTCTGGGCACACTTGCTGCCTTCAAAGCATCAGGCCCAGACAAACACTTGCATGGTAGTAACTGAAATCTCACCACTCTGAAGTCCACCTCCAGCTTTGTACCCAGCAGCTCCCGGGAGCCCACCTCTGCTTACCAGGTGGGCTCAGCATCCTCATAGCCTCTGTAACATGTGCCCAGAGGAAAGAAACCCAAGGACCCAGAGACTCAAGGAAGCTGAGAGCTGCAGCCAGAGGGCTGGACAGAGCACTCTCCAAAAACTAAGAGCCCTGTTCGCCAGGCTGGTGGAGACAGAGGGAGAACAAAACATACGAAAGAGTACTCAGGACACATTCTCCTCCCGAGGCTGCTGTGAGCTGTGTGTGCTGGAATGGTCCCTGTGGACTTGACTCCAGGCAGGCTAGTTAGTTCCTGCCAAGGCTGTAACCCCGGTGCTACATATCTCACAGAATAGACCTTGTCCCATAGTCACTCTCTGCTTCCTGTTTGCAGCTGAGCTGTGATGCCTCAGCTTCCAGCCCCAGATTCCATGTCACCCCCAGTACTAGACATCTATCATAAACCAAAACTTGCTTTTCCGGTCATGGTGTTTTTCACAGCTCCAGGGAAGTAACTGACAGAGCCCTCCTGCATTAGGCCTTCCTGACACCACCAGTCAGAAGTCACCGGACTTTCTCCCCTCACTTCACCTAGTGTGGGAGTGTGACTGAGAGGGAGCTCAGAGTCTCCTCCATTAGGCAGACAAGGACTCCCTGATTCACACACCCCGCCCCCATGCAGTGTGACTTTGGGCAAGGCAAGCCTTTCTGAGCCTCAGCGTATTTAACTAAGCACTTACTCTGTGCTAACCCTTAAAGCAGCCAGTGAGTACTTGTCATAGTTAGCTCTACTCATCACTTGATACAGCCTAGAGTCACCTGAGAACGGACTCCCAATTAAGATACTGCCGATATCAGATTGGCCTGTAGAAATGCCTGTGAGAGATTATCTTGATGAACTGGTGTAGGAGAGACCAGCCCACTGCTCTTCCATGGGCAGGTGGTCCTGCGCTATATGAGCAGGCTAGCCATGCACACGTGTGTGTGTGAGCCAGCAAACCCTGTTCATCCGTGGTTCTGCTTTAGGTCCCTACAGTGGGTTTCTGCGCTGGCATCCCTCAGTGATGGACTGTGACCTGGAAATGTCAGCTGGGCAAATCCTTTCCTCCCCGAGTTTTACCACCACCACCACAACAAAACGGGAATAGTACTATTTACCCACGCTAGAGAAGAGACATTACTGTTACTAAGACTACCACAGTTCTTTTCACCTCCTAATCCTTCTGCTACAAAGCCTAGCATGCAGAAGAAGGTCGAATTCAGGCCCATGAGATGGCTCAGCAGGGAAAGGCGCTTGCTGTCAAACCTGACCACCTGAGTCCAACCCCTGGGTGAGCACGCGCGCGCGCGGGCATACACACACACACACAAATTAAATGAAAATTAATTTAAGAAATTTAAAGACACCCCAAAAAATACAGATAAGTAAATAATGAAACTGCTGAGTGTGGTAGCCATGACTTTAATCCCAGAACTCAGGAGGTCCACTCGGGTGGACCACTGCGAGTTTGAGGCCAGCTTGGTCTACGTGGTGAGTTCCAGGCCAGCCAAGGCTGAATAGTAAGACCCTAATTTTAAAAAAATTAATAAATAACACTAATTCTGTTTAATTAAAATGTAGTTAGAAGGCATAAGTCTTGAAACAGCCCTGTTCTGACTGGGGCACTGCCGCCTTTGAAGCTAGATACCCTAGCCTAGCGATCTGCTTTCGCCTCTCCCATCAGCCCTGTCTTTGCCCCAGGCTCTATCAAAAACAGCCCCGCAGTGAGCAAAGCCAGAGGCAAACAGGCTGTCTGGATCAGTGGTGACCAAGCTTTGAGGGTCTGAGGCTGATGGGTAACCACAGTTCCTTTGGGGTCCTGCTGCCAGCTTGAAGCCTTGGGGACAGGTGGTGCTCTGTGCTCCAAGATTTAACTGCCCTAGTGTTTTCTTTTCCTTTGTGCACGTGTCCGTCATGTATGTGTTTACATGTGTGTGGGTGCATGTGTAAGCATGCATGTGCAGGCACTGGGTTGATATAGGGAGTCTTAATCGCTCTCCACCTTACTGAGGCAAAGCCTCTGACCTGAACCCAGAGTGTGACAACCTGACCACCCAGTGTTCTCTGGGGATCCCGTCTCTACTTTGAGTGTTGGAATTACAGGTAGACAACCATAGCCCCCCTGACATTTACCTGGGTTTTGGGAGCTTTCTGGTCCCCATGCTTGCACCTCAAGCACTATATCTACTGAGTCATCTCCCCAGCTCCATTCCAGTTCTTACAGTCACTTGTCCCCTCCAGCCATCTCTCAGAAGCCCCAGGGGCTCTTTTCCTAGTTCTCTTCCATTTGTCTTCTAGCTGGGCTGGACCACATCAAGCCTCCGGTCCTTCCTCTTCTACTGTGATGCCCTTCAAGGCCATGATGATGCATAACCCCCTCCAGCTTTGATAGGCAGGGGAGCCTGATGTAGAACTATCTACCTGAGGCTAGGGAAAGGCTTGGTTCACCACAAGGTAGCCTGGTCATGGTGTCACCAAGTTCTTTCATCTTACCACAAATGTCCCAAACGCCCTCAGACTTCCTGCTACTCCCTACCACAGACACCCACACAGGGTTGAGTTCCTAAACTGAGTCCGTGCCCCATAGCAAGTACTGCTAATGTCCCCAGTGCCATTCACATGTGGACTTGGCCAGACATCCTGCTACAAATGGTCTGCAACCTTGAAGACTTTTAGGAATTCTGTTCCCTTTCCCCTTGGGGTCTAATATCAATGTAACCCACAGGCCTTGGCAAAGGATGCTGGGAAACTCTCTTCCTGGAAGATCTGAGCCATTTGGCCTGCTACCTGGAGCTACTTAAATGATACAGAGATGCAGAGGAGAGGTGGGGAAACCCTTCTGTTTCTAACAGTAAGCCTTGAAACATTGCCAACCAAGCTAGATCTGTGGTGCACACCTGTAATCTCAGAACTAAGGAGGCCGAGGCACCAAGTTCATTGGTTTAAGGCTAGCCTAGGCTACATAAGGACTTTCAGGCCAGTATGGATCACATAGAAAGACTTTGTCTTAACCCACCACTGCCCCCCCACTACAAAAAAACTTCAGCCAATATTGGTGGTACACACCTTTGACCTTTGATCCAGTAGTCAGGAGGCAGAGGCTGGTGGATGTCAGAGTTCAAGGCTACAAAGTGAGTTCCAGGGCAGCCAGGGCTCCACAGAGCGGAAAAAGCAAAACAAAAGCAATCTCTTTTACAAGTGAGAAAAGATAACCTAGGGAGACGCGAGATGGCTTAATGAATGAATGAAGGTGGCAGCTGCCCAGCCTAATGGGCCTGGTATGGATCCCACTTGGTGGAAGACAAGAACTGATTCTCATGGGTTGTCCTTTGATCTATACGCATACATACAATCAACTAATCAATTAAAAAGAGAGAGATGACCAAGACAAGAAATTGATCAGTAGGAGGTCTGAGGTTGTTTCTCTCCAAGGCCCGGTGATCTCCCTCTCTCCCTTGTCACCCCAGTGGCTCCCCCTCTGTCTTGGGGAGAAAAGCCTCTGAGAGCCAATCTCAGTCTCTGGGCAATTTGTGAGAGCCAGCAGCTCTCTGTCCACCATCACTGAAGAGTCCTGGTGCCAGTTCTGAGGTTCCTGTGAGTCACAGCTGGCTTCACAGGCAGCAGCCTCAGCTGCCTCACAAACCCACAGCAGACAGCCCTGTGTGTGACAGCTCGGTGGTGGAAGAATGTTGTTGCCAGACAGGTTTATGAAACATGCCAGCTCCGAAACCAGGCTGGGCTGCTGCTGCTGCACGGGCGGTGTCTGGGACAACCCCCACCCCCTCACATACGAGGATGTGTGCGGGACCCTTAACCTCAACACACCCTCTGAGGACTCAGAAGCCAGCCAACCACCTCTGAGCTGTTGAGATGGCTCAGTGGGTAAAAGATGCCTGCTGCCAAGCCTGAGGGCCTGAGGTTCCCCAGAATCCACGTGGTAGAAAGAACTGACTCCCACACGGTGTCCTCTGACCTCCACATCTGTGCCGAGGCACATACATACCGCCCCCCCCCCCCCCGAGAATAAATAAGATTGTTAAAAATAGAAGTCACCCACCTCTTCCAGGAAAGGCAATGGAGGGGATGTGGCCACTCCAGTATAACATGGGATCAGGGAGGTTGGAGGAATAACTAAAGGAGTCTGCAGGCATCCTGGCCAATGTTGAACCATGAATTGAGAGGGTGGTGAGAGCAAGGATGGCCACTGACCCCAGCCCCGTGCTGAGATAGGTAGGGTCTGCATACCACGTTGCTGTACTATACTGTGAGGGTCTTATGGTCCTGGAACAAAATCCCCACAAAATAGGTAGCTAAAAAATGACAGAAAATTCCCAGTAGTTCTCAAGGCTGTAATCCACAGTCAAGGTCACAAGCAGGGCCTATCCCATCTGCCAGTCCCAGGGGAGAGCCCTTGCCTCTCTGGCTATGGCAACAACCCTTGGGTTTCCTTGGCTGGAAGATGGAATGCTTCTTGCTTGGCCCCGTCTCTGGCTCAGACTCTGGACTTCTCTTGTGGCCAGAGTTCCCTCTTCTTAGAAAGATACCAACCCGTATAGTACTCAATGTGACCTCACAGACATCCGCAAAGATCATATTTCTAAATCAGGGCCCGGTCACTAGTTCAGGGCACAGACAGTATTCAACCCAATATTTTATATACAATTGGCTCAGCATACCTGATCCTGCTTCCATTTACATCACACAGACAAGAGACTCAGAGAGGTTGAGCAACTGGTCAGAGATCACACAGCCTCACCTGGTTTCTCTGACTCTAGGGTCCCAATAATGTTGTCTCTTATCTCCCTACCTTCTCAGATCACCCACAAAGCTCCTGCTACAGAACCTTGAGGGGCTAGGTTTACAGTTCACAGAGAAAATGGCCAAGTTCATACAGTGAACAAGTGACCAGGTCTGGCCCACACTCCACCACATAGATGTCACCAGGCAGTCTAACAGGAGCAGTCTGTGGCTTTACTAAGCCTGTCAAGGCTCCTAACCCAGAATGATCATTACTGTGTTTGCTGATAACATCCACCTCGGCTACACCGGCCAAGCTTGTGAAAGGCTCCAGCTGGCCTTCTCAGGTAGCAGACCAGCGCCTGCTCTGCTCTGTGGGCACACCAGAGATCTGATCAAGAATCCACAAGAAGGCTGGAGAGGCCGCTTAGTGGTTAAGAGCACATCTGGTGTTTGCAGAGGAACCAAGTTCCGTTCCCAGCACCCTCATCCAGGGGATCTGGTGCTGCCTTCTGACCTCATGGGCACCTGCATCGTGTACACACACACACACACACACACACACACACACACACACACACACACACACAGAAAAAGAAATCATAAAGAAGGATCCATGAGAAGCACACATGGTACACACACATATATTCCCAGCAGTGCAAAGACCAAGGTAAGAAGTATATAAGTTCTGAGACCAGCTTGGGCTTCACTTTTATCTCCACCATTAGTCAACATATTTTTTGTTGATTTTAACTATCATAAATGCTGCTTTAAGGGCTGGAGAGATGGCTCAGCAGTTAAGAGCACTGACTGCCAAAAAAAAAAAAAAAAGAAAAAACAAACAAACAAATGCCAGGCAGTGGTGGAGCACGCCTTTAACCTAGCACTTGGGAGGCAGAGGCAGGTAGATTTCTGAGATCAAGGCCAGCCTGGTCTACAGAGTGAGTTCCAGGACAGCCAGAGCTACACAGAGAAACCCTGTCTCGAAAAAAGAAAGAAAGAAAGGAAGGAAGGAAGGAAGGAAGGAAGGAAGGAAGGAAGAAAGAAAGAAAGAAAGAAAGAAAGAAAGAAAGAAAGAAAGAAAGAAAGAAAGAAAGAAAGAGCAAACAAAGAACACTGTCTGCTCTTCCAAAGGTCCTGAGTTTAATTCCCATCAACCACATGGTGGCTCACAGCCATCTGTAATGGGATCTGATGTCCTCTTCTGTTGTGTCTAAAGAGAGCAACAGTGTACTCATATACATAAATAAATCTTTTTTTTTTTAATGTTGCTTTAATAATATATTTTGCTAACACCAGAGCCCAAGATGTTGACCACTAAGTCTTGGTCCTTGGCAGCTGTCTTAGTTTGCATTTCATTGCTTTGAAGAGCAAACATAATCAAGGCAGCTCTTAGAAAAGAAAACATTTAATTGGGGCTGGCTAACAGTGTCAGAGGTTCAGTTCATTATCATAATGGCGAGAAGCACAGCAGCCTGCAGGCAGACTTGGTGCTAGAGGAGCTGAGAGTTCTACATCTTCATTCAAAGGCTGCCAGGAAAAGACTCTGCACTGGGAAGAGCTTGCATAGGACTTCAAAGCCTACCCCACAGTGATGCACTTCCTCCAACAAGGCTACACCTCCTAATAGTGCCACTTCCCATGGGCCAAGCGTGTTCAAACCACGGTAGCTATGGTGTCACTGATGGATTCTTCTGACTCCATCACGCTGGATGATCTCAGGTCCTGTCTCTGACCTGCTGCTGCAAGACCCAAGCAGTACTCACCTCTACTCTAGGCCTCTCTGTTGCCTTTAAGATAAAAGCCTAAAAAAGGAAACTTAAAGGTCTCATCTCCATATCGGATTCCATCATGGCAGTCACCATTATTTTCATATACTTTTCTTTTTTGCTGTTATTACTCTATGACCCAGGCATGCCTCAAGCTCACTCGGTAATCCAGGGGAGCCTCAAGTTCAAGGCAATCCTCCTGTCTCAAGCCTTTTGAGAGCTGAGATTACCGGTATGAGCCACAACCATATGCTTACTTTCATTTACTTTTGTTGGTTTTTCAAAAGCCCATTGCTTTCCTGCAAAGCTTACAACAACCTTCATTGCTCAAGGCGAGTGCAAAAATATGGGCCTCCTCCAATTAACTCCAGTCACAGATTTCCTCCTGATCCCCAAACATGTCACCAGGCCTCTGCACTTGCTGCTGTTTCTGTTTGGGATACCATCCCTGACATCCTTCATGTTGGCTCCTCATCCTTAGAATCCCAGCTCAACTGTCTCCTCTTGAGCCACCTAGAGTCATGGAATCTGTCTATGGAGTCACCATAGAGACCCCAGTCATTCTCCACCTTAACTTGCTACTGTCATTTCCTCACCACACTTACTGCCTCCTGCAGTGACCTTAGGGACCCATCTCTCTTGCTTCCCAGTTGTCTCAGTTTCATGAGGCAAAGGCCTCTGGTCTCAGTCTCTGCTGCTCTTAGCACCCACCACATTACCCAGTGGATACATACTAGGGCCTCAGTGGATAGTCACTTAATGAAAAACAAGTCTACTGGGGAATGCAGAGACGCAAAAAACAAACATGGACAGAACCAGCAGACTGACCCAAGATAGTGAGACCCAAGTGAAGCCACTGTGGACATATGAGCCAAACAGAACGGGTGGCTGGCCTCCACCAGGAGAAAGTCTGTGACTAGACCTAATTGGAGATAGGCATGAACATCTTTGGGCCAACACCCTGGTTCACCACACTGAGGAGTCTGTTGTATGCTCTGTGAGAAAGGCCTCCAACTCTAGATGCGGTGTTGGTCAGAGTTAGAGAAACCAGGTGACTCTCTGCTGCCCCAGTTCTGGCTACTGTTACAGATACCAACCAAGGGAGGGCTCCTTGGTCTATGTCATCATGCACAGCCCACAACAGTGACGTGGATTGGGCGGCCGAGGCTTTAAACTCAAAGGTGAAAGGACTACGTGCAATTCTCTGCGCACTTTTGCTGGAACCTCTCCAAGGTACTGAAGGCTAATTGCATCTTCTCTCTTGGTGGTGTGGGGAAAGTACAAAGATCTGCCTATCTCTGAAGGTCCGTGAGGAGGAGGGGCAGTGTGGGTAAGGGATGTGTGAGGACCTTGAGGACATTTGGTGACATTGGAGGAGCTCTGGACGTCAAAAGAAACACCAGGAAGGACAGATGGCCCAGTGGTTAAGAAAATGTGTCCCAGGGAAAAACTCTGATGGTTCACCTCATAGCTGAGCAACCTGAGGTAAGACCCTACCCTTCCAGGGCCCATAAAAATGGACTTCCACTAGTCCCTCAAAAAAAGATGAAGTTGAAGGATGGACGAGCTAATATACACAGGAAGTCTGGCATACATAGCAATAGTGTGTGTGTGTGTGTGTGTGTGTGTGTGCGCGCGCGTGCATGAGAGTCTCAAACTCATGATCCTTCTGCCCCAATGTCCTGAGTATCAGGATTACAGATGTGTGCCATTATGCCCTGCCCCCATGATGGTACTTCTTAGGGGCCAATTGTATGTCATGCTCTGCCACGTTCCTTCTACAGAATAACTGGCCTGACCCTTCACCAATGTCAACTTCATGAAACAGAGACTGCTTCAGGCTGAAGGAACCCAAAGAGACAACTGTGCACAGGCATCATGTGAGCTTGGGTGTCCAGCTGCTTTAGTGGGCACTCTCTGGACAACTGGCAAATTCCCGTGTGGACTGCATGGTAGATGGCAGTGCTGTTTTGACAGGAACTTCCTGATGCTGCTTGCTGGACAGGGAGCACCAAAGAGCTTCTTGGGTTTTTTATGAAGTACATGGTTCTGTATGGAAGGGGAAAGAGATACTGGGTCTGGATCTGGCGGGGGTGGAGCACGCCTTTAATCCTAGCTCTTGGGAGGCAGATGCAGCCTAGCTTACAGAATACAGAATAGTTTCAAGCCAGCCAGGGCTACTCAGAAAAACTCTGCTGTCTGAAAGAGAGACAGAGAGACAGAGACAGAGACAGAGACATAGAGAAACAGAGAGAGAGAGAGAGAGAGAGAGAGAGAGAGAGAGAGAGAGAGAAAGAGAAAGAGAAAGAGACCCAGAGAGAGAGAGACAGAGAGAGAGAGACAGACAGACAAAGTATTTAGAGAGACACACCAGGGAGTGGTGGCACATGCCTTTAATCCCAAGCAGAGGCAGGAGGGTATCTATGAGTTTGAGACCAGCTTGGTCTATAGAGTGAGTTCCAAGCCACCCAGAGCTCTCAAAACAAACAAAATAAAAAACAATGACAATGAAAATAAAAGTGGTCAGAGGGAGGGAGAAGAAAGGGTTAAACAGCCTTAAAGGAACAGGAGTGTGAGGAAGGCTCAAGTCTGGGGGCCCGGTATCCAGGAACTTTTATCGTCTTCTTTTTTGAGATGGGGTCTTGCTTTGTAGCCCAGCATACCCCTGAATTCTTGATCCTTCTGCCTCAGCCTCTTAGGTGCTGGAAATTTTTAAGGTATAGGCCATGCTATCTAACTTCTCATGCAGTTTTTAAGAAAGGATTATACTCAGTAGCCCTAGCTGGCCTGGAACTCACAGAGATTCATTTCTTTGATTATTCTTCCAACTTTTCTATAGCATCTGAAAAGAAGCCATGTCTGGCCCTGCTACTGAGAGGGTTGCAGAGTCTCTCCGGATGGTGGCTTCATCCTTGTGGGCTGACCTGTCCTGACCTTAGTGCTGGAAGTTCTTGTCCTGGAAATCCCCCAGCTCTGTACGAACTGGTCCCTCTACTCCCAGGCGTCCCTCAGAGGCTCATATGGAGCCTGTGATCTTTCTGTTGCATGCCCCAGAGTACAGAGGTCACAGGCTTGAGTCTTCACAACTGCCTGCTGCACGCTGACAAGATGTCTCCATTGGAAAATTCCACACCTGACCTCATGTGACAGGTTACAGTTGAAATGCAGACACAATTAAAAAATAGTGCATAATCCAGATGAGGTGACACAGGTCTGTCATTCCTGCACACAGGAAACAGGCCAGAGGACCAAGGCCTATCTCAAAATACACACACACACACACAAATTTAATAAGATCTTTTTAAATGGACTGAGGAGATGGCTCTGAGGTTAAGAGCAAAGGCTGGTCTTCCAGAGGACCCATGTTCAATTCCCAGGACCCACATGGCCATTCTTCATCATTTATAACTCCATTTCTGGGGGAATCCAACTCCTCCTCAGGCACCAGACAGGCATGTGGTACACAGATACACATGTAGGCACAATACTTGTACATTAAAAAAATTATGGGCTGGTGAGATGGCTCAGTGGGTAAGAGCACCCGACTGCTCTTCCGAAGGTCAGGAGTTCAAATCCCAGCAACCACATGGTGGCTCACAACCATCCGATCACGAGATCTGACTCCCTCTTCTGGAGTGTCTGAAGACAACTACAGTGTACTTACATATAATAAATAAATAAATCTTTAAAAAAAATTATTTTGAAAATTAAAATAAGTGTGGGCTTTGAAGATTGCTCAGTGGGTAAGAACACTTGCTCTGCAAGCACAAGGACCTGCGTCTGAATCGCTGGCTCCCATGTAAAACTTAAAACAGAACAAGAAACACGGCACAAATGTTCCCTCAGGCAACAGGAAGCACAACAGATCTTGGGTTCCCCTCCCAAAGAAATCCCATCATGTGTATGGGAGGAAATGGGAAATTATATATATATATATATATATATATATATATATACATACATACATAAAAATATACATATACATATATATATACATATATACATATATACATATATATACACATATACATATACATACATATATATTTTTTTCTGAAATACTTCTAGTCCCAAGTATTTGAGTAAAGGCTCCCCAAGCAGATGAAAACAACCATGGATAAGCAAAATGCAGTCATACATCTGTGTCTCCAGAAGGCTGAGGCAGGGTGGTGAGCTTGAGGCCAGCTTGGGGTACAGAGTAAAACACTGAACAGATGTAGGGAGGGAGGGATGGAGGGAGGGAGGGAGAGAGAGAGAGAGAGAAGCAGACAAGACTAACAAGATGTATCATAAGCTTTAAGGAGGGAACCAATGTTGTGGGTGGCCCTGGTGCTGTTTGTGTTTTGATATTAATTCTGCTTCCTCAGGAGGGGCTGCCCTACATCCCAAATGAGGAATAGATTATGTACTCAGGTGATCTCACTGAACCTTCCTCCCCATTCCAACTGGTCAAATAAAGACTAGATCCCATGATTGGGCAGTGGGAGGGAAAGGTGGGACTATAGGTCTCAGAGAGGGCGAAGGAAGATGGAGCAGGAACACATGGCCTGGAGAAGCTGCAAATAGCAAAGGGTCTCATAGCTGGGGAATAAATTAGTATAGTGATAGATCTGCCCAATCTAGGCATATAGCTTACAAATATAATAACTGAGTTGTGTGTTTTTTATACAGGCTTGTTGGGGTAAGAAATTACTACAACACACCAAGGTGACTGGGGCAGGGCTACAGTGAGCAGGCTAAGTTCACGAAAGACACACAGCATATCCAACAAGAGCCAGCTAATGCCTTGTTATCAAGATGAGGTATTCTCTGTCTACACAGAGAATGTAGCCTTCCATCTGCATCCCTTCTGAGGATGCTGGGTGGAAAGAGGCAGGCACCTTCCTCCTCCTTCGAAGCATCTCCTGGCCAGGGCCTCAGGCAAATAGTTACCCTGCATCCCCAGCCTACTCAGCCATCACTGAGGTTGGACTCAGGTGAAGAATGAAAGAACTAGGACAGAGCATTCATGGCCAAAGAATGTGACCCAAGGTGCACCTTATCCCCACCCAGCCCACCTGGCAGGCTGCTAGTCCAACCTGTGGGCAGTCTTGGGCTGGTCTGCACCTGGGTAACCTTGTTGGGGACTTTCCTCACACAGGACTAGGGCCAGGAAGAGGCACCAGCTCATGAGTCACACTGTCCACCTTCCCCTCCAGTGCCAAGCATCTGTCCCCAGCCTGGGCTCCTGGGAGGGGAAATGGGGTTTGCACCCCAGCTTTGAGGTCCATTCATGAAAGCCAAGGTACAGGAGATAATAGGGACACAGGCATGCATATAAACACTGGGGGACGCCACTCCACTTAACTCCCGAGGCACTGTGGGGCCAGCTGTGAGTCAGGGTTTGGCCTGGGTAGTCTGCTTAATTTAGAGGAGTGTCAGCTGCCCACCGAAATTAGCTGCCCCCGTCCAGCCGTGGTTCTGCTGCTCAGGGGCCTGTCAGCTTTGATGCTCTTGAAAACCAAGTCAGCACTTTGCTGTAAGACGATTTCATTTTATAACAGTGTTTAAGCCATCTAAATTCAAATAGTATAACCCCCCTCCCCCATGCAAGCAGAATGTGTTTCTCTGCTTACCCTCTGGCCCCGTTCCTCGGAGACCATCATCACCACCACCAGAAATTAGCTCCATTTATCAGCTCAGACTAGAACCGCTCCCCTCCCCCTCATGTGTTAGCATGGATCATAATTGTCCAGCACTCGGTTCTTCACACCAAACTCTCCTGGAGAGCCTCCACAACCGGGCAGCTTGTCCCACCTCCCCTGGCACCGTGATTTGATAGCTTTCAAAGAGTGCATCTGTCTGGTTGATTTAATCAATGGACTGAAAGCCACAAACCAACCATACAATATCTAAACCACAGGTGGTGGTGCCCGCCGGGAATCCCAGAAGGCTGATGCAGGAGGATCTGGGCTATACATCAAGTTCCAGGCCACTCTAGGCTAAGAGACACCGCCTCCAAAAGCAAATCTAGCCTGAAGTATTTACGTTATTTTATGGTTCCAATGCTTCCAGGAATGCCTTTGTATCCTGGCTCTTCCCTGTCACCTACAAGTAGTAGATACCCCTTGAAGAGAATTGCTAACACGAATACTACTGTTTCATCTTGTTTAGTATTTTTTGAAGGTTGTCTTTATGTATGTGGGTGTTTTGTACGTATGTATATCTCTGGTGCGCACGTCTGGCGATTGTGGAGGTCAGAAGAATGTGTTGGATCCCTTGGGACTGAAGTTAGAGTTACAGTTACTGCCACCCCTTTAGGAACCTAATTTTAAAAATAGAAAAAAAATGCCATGCAATTCTTTTGCATGTTTTGATGTTTTCAGTGGAGGCTCAGAGTTCATGTTGAGGAGGAGGAGGAGGAGGAGGAGGAGGAGGAGGAGGAGGAGGAGGAGGAGGAGGAGGAAAAGGGAACAGAGGAGCAGCAGGCTTGGTGCAAGCCTTTGATCCCAGTAATCCAGAGGTGGGTGAGTCACTGTTCATTCAAGGCCAGCCTGGTCTACATAGCGAGTTCCAGGCCAGCCAGTGCTATAGAATAAACCCTATCTAAGAGAAAGAAAGAAAGAAAGAAAGAAAGAAAGAAAGAAAGAAAGAAAGAAAGAAAGAAAGAAAGAAAGAAAGAAAGAGGGGAGTCATCTTTTTGAGAGATGGCTCAGTAGGTAAAGGCGCCTGCCACCAACTCATGGATCCCCAGGGTCCATGTAGTAAGAGAGAAGTGACTTCAAAGGGTTGGAAGAGGAGACTCGACTATAGTAAAACTGTCTCCGCCATTGCTTCTCTGTAGGGCTGTTTTGATTTAGTCATTCTTAAGGAAGCCATCAGCTTGGTCCACTGTCACAGACAATGCAATCTATTGCCAGGGCACATACCTGTCATGCTGTCACGCTGCTTGGCCTGGAACACCCTGGAGGTGACTGTCATGCAGTGTAAGTGTTGGGCTGCCTGCTGGACACAATTATGCTGAGGTGTGGGGCCCTGGGGCCTGCTGCAGACCCCGAGGACAGCTGCAGCCTCAGGACTGTGAAACCAGACCCCGCTCAGGAAGGCTCTGAGGCTCACACACTCAGCGAGGCATTAATATTTTATCCAGCGGTCAGTAAGGACTCTGGGAAACAAAAGGTACTTCAGGAAGGAGCCAAGCAGAAAGCAAGAACTCCATCGGCTCCCATCCGGGTGCTGCATCAGACTAAAGGGATTTCCCCAAAGGAAACACACCAAGGGGAAGGTAAGCTGCAAACAGCCGCGGTCTGACTTAGGTGCACTTGGGATCCTGAGTCTTCAGTGGTACAGGCTGTGTTCACGCTGGCTATATATCAGAGGATAACGCTACGGAGGATAATGCTCACTCTGAAAATGTGGCAAGAGCCGAGGCCAGAGAGCCAAAGACCCGACTGACCACAGGTCCACTCTCCTGAAAGGGCTTTCCTACACCCAAGTTAGCTGTCACAAACCAGTCCCTGGGCCAAGGAGCTTTGGGGTGCCTGGCATGGTGAAAACATGGGTCACCTTCTCTCCAGGTTCTTGGAGCTGAAACCCTGTTCAGAGCCTCATCCTGCCTGTGTGATACCCTCAGTGGCCTTAGGTTCACAGTGTTCCTTCCAGTGGAGGGCATTTGCTGGGGTTGAGGAGTTGCCATTATGAAACCCTGACTGGGCAGAAACTCTCCTGCCCTTCTTAGCAGGCACAAGAATGGGACTCTGATGCTGGGGAGAGGGTGGGACTGAGAACTCCCATGCTTGGGAATCAGTGTCAGTTCTAGAAGGTTCTGTTCTGAAGACTAGAGTCATTCTACATGAGACCAAAAGAAAAAAGAAAAAAAGAAGCAAAGAAAAAGAAGAAGAAAAAGAAAAAGAGAAAGAAAAAGAAAAAGGCTCAGTATCTCCTTAGATGCTCTCTGGTTACCAGATTCCGACTAGGACATCCCAGAGAAAATAATATTTATCCTTTCCAGCAATACCTTGAGACAAGTCCTTTTGTTATCTGTGCTTTTCAGGTGAAAAAACGTGTGGTTGGAATGAGTGGTAGACAAATTCAACGTGACACCTCTGTTTAGGAATCTGTCACCCTGGCAAACCTACAGCTTTGCCTGTGGTCCTTATGTGATTCTACGTAGGATGGGACAACTGAGGAGTCTCTAGCAGCTCCATGGCCTTCCCTATGTCCATCTCAGGATGGGATGGGACTCACACTAGTGCTGGTCGCCAGGCAGATGCCGTCTGCTGTCACCTGTGAGGTAGGAACTGGGATGATGTCCCTTTTCCAGGAAAGGGAACTGGTGTGAGGTAACCTGCCCAGCTAGTCAGCAACAGAGCTGAGACTCAGCCCAGGGCTGTGCCGTCGCCGTCGTTAAAGCTCTCCCTGGGCAGTGCACGTGGCCATCCACGTGCATGTGTGGCTATGAGAAAGCAGAACGAGCCAGGGTGAGGCCAAGGAGGTAGCGTGGGCTGCCAATGGGAGGAGGGAGGCTGGAAGCGAAACCCTGTCTGTGTTCTTGCCAAGGTTGCTTGCAATGGTCTGCCCGAGAGTGTTCCCTGGAGAGACAGGCAGGCAGACAGAGCTCATTGGCACCTTGGCTGCTGAATAGATACAGTCTTTGAGCAGGCCTGGACGAAGGCAAGACCTGGAACCTTCAGGCCCTACTGTTTGAGACACAGGAGCTAGAAACAGAGCTGACAGAGGAAATCTCCTCCATGTGCACAGATTTCTCTCCTCTCTTTCCTTTCCTCTTTTCTTCTTCTCCTTCTTTGAGGCAGAGTCTTACCATGTAGCCCATTCTGGCCTCAGAATCACGAGCTCCCTCCTCAGCCTCCAGAGTGCTGGGTTTACTCGAATCATTCACCGTGAGTGGCCATAATCCTCTTTGAATAGGTGCCCAAGGAGCCGCCGGTCACCTAGGACAGGAGCTCAGCTCCTTTCCAGGACAAGCTGAGCCCTTCTTGCATAAGACCCTGGCTTCAGCAGAGGGCACAAAGGACAGGACCATCAGGTACCAGGCGCACCAACTAGATACTGATACTCTGGATCCAGCTCAATGCTCGCCTCTTGTTGTGAGTCAGAACAGACATATCATTGTACCCATTTTACAGAGGAGAAAACTGGCTCTAGAAAATGTCAGGTTAGGCCAGGTGCTGGTGGTGATGGTTGGGAGGCAGAGGCAGGCAGATCTCTGTAAGTTCAAGGCTAGCCTGGTCTACAAAGTGAGTTTCAGGACATTCAGGGCTGTTACACAGAGAAACCCTATCTTGAAAAAAATATAACATAACAAAACGTCATCTTAGGCTGGCGAATGCAGCACAGCGGTAGAGCTCTTGCCTAGCACTCCAGTGCCTAGCCTTAGCCAGGTACAGTGAGTGGCACACACTTTAAATCCCAGCTCTCGCCAGGCAGTGGTGGCACACGCCTTAATCCCAGCACTCAGGAGGCAGAGGCAGGCGGATTTCTGAGTTCAAGGCCAGCCTGGTCTACAAAGTGAGTTCCAGGACAGCTAGGGCTACACAGAGAAACCCTGTCTCAAAAAAACCAACAAAAGAAAAAAAAAAATCCCAGCTCTCATGAGGCAGAGGCACACGGCTCTCAGTAAATGTGAGGTCAGCCTGGTCAACACAGGGAGTTGTCACTCACACAAAAGAGCACAAAGAAACTATGCCTCAAAGAGAGAGAGAGAGAGAGAGAGAGAAGAGGGGGGAGGGGAGGGAAGGAGGGGAGGGGAGGGGGGAGGGGAGGAGAGGAGAGAGAGGAAAGGAAAGGAAAGGAAAGGAAAGGAAAGGAAAGGAAAGGAAAGGAAAGGAAAGGAAAGGAAAGGAAAGGAAAGGAAAGGAAAGGAAAGGAAAGGAGATCCTGGTTTCAATTCCCAGCAACAAAACACCACAGATCCAAAAGGAGGAATATGAACTTTCAGGGTGAGGAAATATTTTTCCTATAGCACAGAGAGGCTCTCTATTCTCCTACAGCAGTGACATACAGTGATTGCTTCTCCTTTCTAATGGAGAGGAAGCTCACAAAGGCGAAAGGGCCCAGGGCAGTAGAAGCAGACCTTGAACACAGGTGTGCTCCCTCCAAAAGCTAGGCGGGTCTGGCTGATTGATCCCTGGTGACTCTAGAGCTGGCCAGGGCCATCTCAGAGAGTGACTGTCTATAACTGTCCCCTGGAGGGCTGCAGGGTCACAGCTAGAACAGCCACTTGCCAGTCTGCCCAGGAGGCCACAGATCCTAGTGGGCAAGCAGCCTGAACTCAATTCCTGGCCTCCCAGGAAGCCACCAGAGTGAAGAAACTGCATTCCAGAGGCTGCTCACTCACGGAGAAAAGGCAGGAGCACTGCCAGCCCGGGCAGGTGCTCACCCCTGAGCAAGGACACAGAGTGACAAGGACTGTCCAGGAAGCAACCACCAGTCCGTACCATCAGACTGCTGTGCTGTCACCTGTACAGGGTCACCCTGCGTGGTCCTGGCTGGTCTGAAGCTCAGCATGTAGCCCAAGATAGCCCCGAACCAGTGTTTCTCAAGCCCTGGAAGGTCAAATGACCCTGTCACAAGTCTTTTGACCTAAGATTATTTAGAAATCACAGATTTTTTTTTAAAGATTTATTTATTTATTATTATATGTAAGTACACTGTAGCTGTCCTCAGACACTCCAGAAGAGGGAGTCAGATCTTGTTACGGATGGTTGTGAGCCACCATGTGGTTGCTGGGATTTGAACTCTGGACCTTCGGAAGAGCAGTCGGGTGCTCTTACCCACTGAGCCATCTCACCAGCCCGAAATCACAGATATTTATTATGATTCATAACAGCAAAATTACAGTTAGAGAGTAGCAATGAAATAATTTTATGGAGGTCATCACAATATGTGGAACTGTATTAAAGAGTCTTGGCACTAGGACAGTTGAGAACCACTGTGAACTCACAGAGAGTCACCTGCCTCTGCCTCTGCTCTCTGGAGTGCTGGAACAAAGGTGTGTGTACCACATCTGGCCTGGTCCTGGTTTCCCCAAGGAGACCAGAGCACACTGGTTTCAGTCCGGGCCTTGGACCCTGCGCTGCTTAGTTATTGGTTGTATATCCGGAGAAAAATTATTTCAGTTCTCCATGTTTTCCCTTTTGTAAAATGGTTGTAATGAGAATGGGCTGTAATCAAACGTTTTCGATATTGTAAGGCCGTCATCAGTAACAAAAGCCAGGCCATTCATTTGTTTAGAAAAGAAAAATATTATTAACCACAAGTTCCCAAGGTCTCCAGTAACTGTTAATGCTGTGGACTTGCCTGAGACTTTGATAAATTTGGAAATGTCACCAAAGCCAGTCCCTGGGGTCACAAGGTGAAGTAAGGGCAGCCTGTTTCCTATCAGGTCTTTGAGGGGACAGATTAGAGAGAAAGAGGAGGGCCTGGCCTCCAAGTGCAACAGCAGCAGCAGCAGCAGCAGCAGCAGCAGCAGCAGCAACAATTCTCCAGTCAGGTCACTTGGTGACTTTCACCCTCAATGCCTTGGAGTACTTAACACAAGGCAGAAACTGTGAAAGAGGACAAAGAACGGTGTTCAGGTGAGCCAGGCTGGGGTGCAGTGTGTATGTAAGCTGTGTAACAGCCCCTTACACACTCACAGGGACAGCTTCTTAGAATCCCCAAAGCTCTGGGAGGCAGGCAGCCCTACAACTAAACAGCCACACCTCCAGCTACACAGAGTCTGAGTCCCCTGTCTTCAAGACTCTGCCATTCCTGCAACAAGATGTGCCCCAGACCTGGGGTCTCCGGATCCTGCATTTTAAGCCAAGCCTGGTGACTTACATGCATGGGAGACAGAGGCAGGAGAATTGCGGTAAACCCAAAGCCACCCTAGGATACATGAGTTCCGGGTCAGCCTGAAATCCAGAATCAGAACATGTCAAATAACAAATAAAAATACGGGCTGGTGAGCTGGCTCAGAGGGGAGGAGCACTGACTGCTCTTCCAAAGGTCCCGAGTTCAAATCCCAGCAACCACATGGTGGCTCGTAACCGTCCGTAATGAGATCTGATGCTCTCTTCTGGTGTGTCTGAAGACAGCTACAGTGTACTTACATATAATAAATAAATCTTAAAAAAAAATAGTGGGATGGACCAGAGCAAGTGGGCTTGACCAGAGCGAGCAGAGGTCCTAAAATTCAATTCCCAACAACCACATGAAAGCTCACAACCATCTGTACACTACAGTGTACTCATATATAAAATAAATAAATCTTTAAAAAAAATAAAAATACAAAAATCAGACTTGGTGCCTCAGCAGTGAGTAGTTAACTCACATTTTTTGTTTTGTGTTTGTATGTGCAAAAGTGTGCATGCCCAGAGTGGAGAGGGAGACTCGTCACTTCAGGTGGGGTGGCCGGGAGCAGTGGGTAAGCAAGCAGGCAGCTGGTCTGGGAGCCGTCAGGGTCAGGCTCACCTGGAGTCAGCCCTGAGGACCACCCTGCAGCTCCTGGGTAAGCTGAGCATCTGCTCCCCAGATGCCAGCGCACCGGGGCCCGGGTGCCAGCGCACAGCTGAATTATCTGCCGCAGGAAACTCAAGGGCTTGATCCCTGAGAAAGACCTGGAGCTCCGCAGGCTTGTCAGCCAGGTGGTGGAACTTTCTTCCTAGGCCAGTAAAGCAGCAGCTTTGACAAGCAGGAAGTCTGGGAAGAGTCCCAGGCCACTCTCACCTGAAGCCAGTGGTACCTCAGTCCAAATGCCCTCAGGGACCACAGTCCCTCCTAGGACAGGATGTATTACAGCAGGCCTGAACCTTGATTGTCTCAGGCAGCCTGTCCTGCCACTTGGTAAATGTGAGCATCTCCCCTGTTGCCTCTTTTGCTCATTTACATATCCTTAAGCTGCGGATTCCTCCTTGTGGACTGCAGGAAGTTTGGTGGTCCAGTATTCTGAAAAGCGTGTGCACTTTGGTTTTGGTTTGCTTTGATTTTTGTTTGTTTTTGTTTTTTAAAGATTTATTTATTTTATGTATATGAGTACATCAGATCTCACTATAGATGGTTGTGAGCCACCATGTGGTTGCTGGGAATTGAACTCAGGACCTCTGGAAGAGTAGTCAGTGCTCTTAACTGCTGAGCCATCTCTCCAAGTCCTGGTTTTTATCTTGATTGTACCATTGAGGTGGGAATCCTAGCCCGAGTAAAGCAAGCAAGCTGAAAAGAAACAACAACAACAACAACAAGTGTGTACATGTCCCAGTGCATGCATATGTAGAGGCCAGAGATTGATATCAGGTGCCTTCCTCTATTGCTAATTTCCCTAAATTAAGACTATTACATTTCACTTATGGCTACTGTGTGTTTAATGTGTACATGCACGTGTGTGCAGGCATGTGTGCTGTGTCGTGCCAGTGAAAGTCAGAGAACAACTTTAAGAGTCAGTCCTATCCTTCGGCTCTTGGGCTTTTACAACAAGCACCTTCACCCAGCTGCCCCCCCTTCTTTTTTGAGACAGAATTTCTAATTAATTAAACTTGAAACTCACTGACTGGACACAGTGGCTGACTGGTGAGCCCCTGGGATTCTCCTGGCTCTAGCTGGGTCTGGCTTTTTTTTTTCCCCTCCCACATTTTTTTATTAGGTATTTTCTTCATTTACATTTCAAATGCTATCCCAAAAGTCCCCTATACCCTCCCCCCACCCCCACCTGCTCCCCTACCCACTCGCTCCCACTTCTTGGCCCTGGCGTTCCCCTGTACTGGGGCATATAAAGTTTGATAGACCAAGGGACCTGGATCTGGCTTTTTGATTTTGTTTTCGAGACAGGATGTCTCTGTGTAGCCTTGGCTGTCCTGAAACTCACTCTTATAGACCAGGTTGACCTGGAACTCAAAAGATCTGCCTACCTCTGCTTCCTAAGTGCTGGGATTAAAGGTGTGGGTCAGGACCACCAGTTCCAGGGGTCTCTCCCATGCTCTCTTCTGGTCTCAGAGGTGTGCACATGATATATATACAAACATAAATGCAGCCAAAACACCCCTACACATAAAGTAGAATAAAACTTGAAACCAAACCCAACTAAGTGCCTCCCGTCTGTGGGGACCTTAATGGCCTCACTGCTGCTTCGTGATGGGACTGACTTAGACCCTTCTCTGTTTTAGGCCTAAGGAACACAAGTTTGTCCATGAGCAAAAAACACTTCTTTATACATTAAAAAGCAAGTCAGGTGTGACCGAATATTACCTGTTATCCAGGTTGGGAGGCAGAAACAAGAGATTCAGAAACCCAAGGTTAAGGCTAGTCTTGGCCTATATGAAATTCTGTCACAGAAAAACCAAACCAAACCAAATTATTTCAGAGGCCACATATGTCTTAAGAGATTGTTTATCCGACAGCAGGAGTTTTGCCTTGATCTTTCCCATTACGTCTTTACTTGAGTGGATCTTACTCTGTAGCCCAGCCTGCTGGCTTCAAACTTATGCAATTCTCCTGCCTCTACCTCCTGAGTCCTAGGATGGCCTGAGCCACCATACCTGGCTTGATCCTTTGTTTTTGTTTTGTTTTGTTTTTGTTTTTCGAGACAGAGTTTCTCTGTGTAGTCCTGGCTGTCCTAGAACTCACTCTGTAGACCAGGCTGGCCTCGAACTCAGAAATCTGCCTGCCTCTGCCTCCTAAGTGCTGGGATTAAAGGTTTGTACCACCACTGCCCAGCTTGGCTTGATCCTTTAAAAAACAACAACATTTATTTTGTATGTACACTCGTGTGCCCTATTACGTGTGTGGAGGGCAGAAAACCACCTTTGAGAGTCACTCTTTTGACTTCGCCATTCAGGGTCCCAGGGCCTTGAACTCTGGTAGTCAGGCTCTGTGACAAGTGCTTCTACCTACTGATGAGTCTTTACCTATCTTGCTGGTCCTTCTTTCCTTTTCTTCCTCTCTCTTTCTCTCCCTGCTAAAATTCTGAACTCTGTGAGACACAGGTTGGCTGCTCTCCAGAAGGAGTGCTGCCTCTAGTCTCCCTGGCAGTCGCTCTGTAGAAACGGTGACTGATTGGCACTTCCTCAGCCTTCTGCAGTCACCTTTCCTAACAGGGCTGGATCCAGGAGACGGTGAGAGATGGCTGAATGTGATTGCAAAATTTAGGAGACAGAAAAGGCAAAGGGAAACAAAAAGCGCATCTCTGCTGATCTCCCTGGTTGCCAAGGCTGACTTGCTCCCTGCAGGTCCCTCCACCCTGTGAGTAAGGAGGAGGCTCCCTTTTTTTGTTCTGAGACAGTCATGGGAGAGATACAGCCCCTTTGCCCAAGGGGCTCAACAGCAACATTTGAGTAGTTGTGATCAGTTTTTCATTGGACTAGAACAAAACAAAACACAACCGGTTTACAGGGCTTAGCATCCAACCCAGAGCCTGGTGCTGCCGCTGTACCACACCCCAGAGTCCTCAGGTAGCCCAGGCTAGCCTCTAACTCACTATGTAGCTAAGGATAATCTTGAACTCTGTCATTTCACTTAATTATCAGAACCACCCTCTAAAGGATGCACTTTTAGGTGGGCAGGGGGCTGGTGATGGACCGCAGCGGTCCACGCATGGTCTAACCATTGGGCCACACCCCCAGTCTTAGAAGCACCACTCCTGTCTGGCTTATTTCCCAGACTGAACTATAGGGGGTAAACTACAACCTTTCTGCCTAACAAAAGGAAGTAAAAAACAAACAAACAAGGGTGTAGGGACTGGGACAAGTATACATTCCCTGCTTGAACAAGACCTTGTCCCCAAATAAAAGGTACAAGGATGGCACTGCCTCCACACACAAGGACTTGGGTTCAAAAGGATGAAAGAGCAAACCCTTGGGTCAGCACCCAGGCCTCTCTCTCTGGGTCCTTGGTCATCACTCAGGATTTGAAAGTCTCCATCCAGAAAGCTTCTCACCCTCGGGTTACTCTGCCAGGAAACTGAAAGTTGATCATTATCAGAGCCATGGGGGGGGGGGGGGGAGAGCATTTTGGACAAAGAAAAACCAGAACCTTAAGCCTCCTACTGTGGCCCAAACCTGTAACCTCAGCACCCCGAGGCTTGAGCAAGGGATCCAGTTGGAGGTAGTGAGCAACCCTGTCTCTAAAAGGGGTGGGGGTTGGGCAGAGAACAGCTGGGGATGTAGCTCCATTTGTAGCATGTTTGCCTACAACACACGAGTCTATCCCTAATACCATGTAAATAAAGGGGCGTTGGGGCAGTCTTGAAACCCCAGCACTCAGGAAATGAAGGCAGTAAGATTAAGAGTTTAATTTAAGGACAAGACTAAGTATGGGACAATCAAGAAGCCAAGGCAGGTGGCTCCCTGTGAGTTTGAGGCCATCCTGGTCACTTTAGCCAGCTAGGGCTACACAGAGAGGTGCTATTTAAAAAACAAACACACACAGACATCAAACCCAGACACTATTGCTGATGCTCAGAAATGTTTGCTGATGGGAACCTGGTATAGCTGTCCCCTGAGAGGCTCTGCCAGAGCCTGACCAATATAGATGCGGATGCTCACAGCCAAACATCAAACTGAGTGCAGGGACCCCAATGGAGAAGTTAGGGCAAGGACTGAAGGAGCTGAAGGGGCTTGCAACCCCATAGGAAGAACAACAATATCAACCAGACCCCTCAAAGCTCTCAGGGACTAAACCACCAACCAAAGAGTGCACATGGACATGGCTCCAGCCACACATGTAGCAGAGGATTGCCTTATCTGGCATCACTGGGAACCCCTTGGTCCTGTGGAGGCTTGATGACCCAGGGTAGGGGAATGCCACAATGTTGTTGTAGGAGTGGGTAGGCAGGTGGGGGAGCACCCTCATAGAGGCAGGAGGAGCAGGGGAGGGGACAGAGGGGGCTGTGGGGGGGGGGGACTGGGAAGGGAGAAAGATAAGATTTGAAATGTCAATAAATAACCAATGAACCAGGTGTGGTGGCACACACCTTTAATCCCAGCACCCGGGAGGCAGATTTCTGAGTTCGAGGTCAGCCTGGTCTACAAAGTGAGTTCTAGGACAGCCAGGGCTATACAGAGAAACCCTGTCTTGAAAATCCACACACACAAAAATAAGAAAATAAAAATAAATAAATAAATAACCAATAAACACACACACACACACACAGAGACACATTGAAAGCAGCAGCAGCAGCAACCACGCCAGAGCAAGAGGAGAATCCTTGAGATTTCCTGGGCCCTTATCTCACTCTACCTCAGAAAGGCACACCACAGAGTTGGTACCTCACCCCAGCCGTCCAGGCCGAAAGTTCCAGAAGCTAGGGAGAAGGAGCTCTGTGGCTGTGAGGCCAAGCTAAGATGTTGCATCGACAGGGAGCCAACCAGAGGGTTCAGCAGGGGATCCGTGTTCAAGCCCCAGAACCACATCAAGGTAGGAGATAAAGAACTCTACCATGTTGTCGTCTAACTTCCACATGCGTGTGCACACGCACAACCCACCAGCACCACCACTACGATAAATAAAACTAAAGATGTATCACAGGGGCTTGGGGTATGGCTCTGAGAAACGGGGCTGTCTAGAAGGAACAGCGCCCTGGGTTCATTCCCTCCAACCACTTAACACAGCCTCATTGGCTGTATTTACAAACCCATGTGTACAGTGTTTGTGCGTTTTGAAAGGGTAAACGGAACAACTGAGGAATTCAACCGACTCAATCTCCAGCCTTGTGCTGGTTTTTCTATTAACAGCAAACATGAGATTGGGGTTGCTATGGCAACCCCGATTAATTGACATTTTCATTTCCCAAGCGTTTGTTCTGGGCAGGTGGGGCAGGCATGTGTCCTCGGGGATATGTGAGAACGAGGGTATCAGTTCCTCCTGTTTGTGTCCATCACTCAGGGGATGGTACCTCTCCCAGACAAGGCCCCAAGGACAGAATGTTTAACAGGCAGTACACAAGAGCATCCCCAGTCAGAAAAGCCACTATCACCATGTAACAGCAGCATGGGTGGGATGCTAACGCAGTATGGCCATGCAGGGTGGCTATAGCAGAGTCCCAGGCCCAGGGACAAATGGTAGCTGCTTCAGGCTGGCCTGTTGAGACAAGTTCTATAGAGAAAAAAAAAAAAAAAAAAATTGGGGTGTGCAGACAGCATAGCACGGCTGAAACACATTTAAAAAAATGCAAAGCTCTGTTCGTCTTCTCAAAACACCCTCAGTTACACGTCATAAGTCAGCAAATCTGCTGCCCAGAAACAAAGGATAGGAGAAGAGGCAGGAGCTGTTCTCCAGGCTTCAGCAATGGTCGAATAGCTAAGCTCTGAGTTCTCTGCCAGGACGACTGACGTCTGCTACAGACCTCTTCAGTCTAAGACGCAGAGAGCTGCACAGGCGGGCAGCTTGGCCTTAGCCTTCACAACCACGAGGTATCCGAGGACAACGCACACGGAATACTAAACGCGCCCCAGACAGGTCCCAACACTGCCACCTGCTTACTGTCCTGCCTGTGCTCGTCCGGGCTGCGGTTTCTCTCCAAGGCTTTGTGTGTGTCTGTTACCAAGCAGACGTGGATGAGACGGTGTTCAGAAAGCTCCGTGGAGGAAAATATGAGCCATTGGCAAATCCTTTATGCAGAGATGGGGAAAATCTCTAGGTGGAAAATATTGCTTTTGTGACTCCCTGGGAGCAAAAAACTGGCTGAAATTTCGAAGGGGCTGGGGTTTGCATTTTGCACACACACACACACACACACACACACACACACACACACACACAAGAAATGCTTTCCAAGAAGCACATTTTGTTTGTCCCTATCATAGCTTTGTGGAACCATTTTTTTCCTAGGTTTGGAATGTCGTCTTTGAGTCCTGAACCTCTCCTGCCTCTTGAAGTCACCCAAACCTCATATAAAAAACAGTTGTACTCATGTACTCATGTGTGCGTGAAAAACCAAACAAAAAGGCACTGCTAGATACAGAGATAAATTAGATAGAAAGATGACATGGTAGAATGTCCCTGGGAAAGGTGGGGGAGCATCAGGATGCAGTGTGGGAGGAGAGGGGGTGGACGTCACACTGGGCCTCTTCCTAAGAGTACAGAATGGGGACTGGAGAGTTGGCTCAGTGGTTAAGAGCACTTTTTCTTTTGAAGGACCTGGGTTCGAGTCCCAGCACCCACATGGAGGCTCACCACTTCCTCAGTACCAGGCACGCATGTGTGCACAGACCTCTGTGCAGGCAAACCACTCATAGGAGTCAAATAGGTCCAAAACAAAATTACCCAAGTGGTGATAGCATACATTTTAAATCCCAGCACTCAGGAGGCAGAGGCAAGCAAAATGGATCTCTGAGTCTGAGGCCAGCCTGGTTTACAGAGCGAGTTCCAGGACACTCAGGGCTACCCCTGTCTGAGACCCTGTCTCGAAAAACCAAAAACCAACCAGTCAACCAAACAAAACCCAGGGAACAGCATTCTAAATGTAAGCCTTAGTGCAGCTGATAGTACTGATACTCGTGGGGGCAAGAGGCATAGGTCCTCCTGTTCTCACTATAAAACCTGGCTACAATGCAGAGCGGGGCCTGACCTTTGCCCTTGACTTTATCCAGGCAAGAACAGGCCAGGTACAAGATAATGACAAGGTGCCTTCAAGGACAACTGGCTAGTGCTTTGTACAGCCTGTCCCCCGTTCCTACTGAGAATAGAGTCCAGGGATTCTTATGTGCTAGTTCCCGTTCTGTCTGGACATCTGTCTGCATCCGTCCACTAAAATATTAAGGTTACATACAGTATAGCACATGCTTAGTGGGGTTGCAATTTCCAGTCCCCCAAAATAAACAGATGTAAAGATTACTTATAATGTTCTATAACAAAAACATCCTTCCCAAATCGCTAAACCAGTGGCTTCTCTGTACCATTTCTCTGATCTTCCTACATTCCTGCATATTTTTATTCTTTATGTCACCTCTAACTTGAAAAGACAGGCTTTAAAAAAAAAAAGTTTTAGACAGCCTCACTATGTAGTCCTGGCTGGCCTGGAACTTGCTATGTAGACCAGGCTGGCCTTGAACTCATGGAGATCTGGAGTGCTGAAATTAAATTCATGTGCCAGTCTCCTTACTCAGAAGAAACAGGTATTTTAACACTATTGTCCAACATCACTTGGAAATAACACCCGGTTTATTTACCTGAATCCTTGGATTTCAAACGGATTGGTTTCCTTCTGTCTTTCATCTCTTTCCATGAATCTAAAATTTCACCATAAGCAACTCCTGTTTGTCAGTTGGACATTCTCTCAGCTATTTTAAGCATGTTCTTTTCCCCCTGAGAACTCTGCTCTACCAGACTCCCCCTGGGATGGTCCCCTCCATGACTCCCCAACCTTCCCAGTTGCAGGTGCTCCCCAGCTGATCAAAGCCTTGTTGTGAGCCTGAGAGCCCAGCTCAGAGGCAGTTTGCCTAGCATGCACAGGGAGTCGGCAGGAGCTAAGGGGAAATGCTAGCGTTTGAATCCCCTCAGACCTGTGCCAAAGCCATCATTGAGTCCAATGGGCCCTACTGCGTAGAAGTAATGTCAGCCCAAGCCGCCTGCCACCACCTTCAGCTTGCACTGGTTCTTAAGCCTGCTCAGTCATGCCCTGCCCTCTCTAGGGACCTGCACATTCCTCAAGACCACCTGCCTTCTCCTTTGCATCAGACACCTCCTCCACAGACAACCCTCCTCAGATATGCCCACCTTCCCTCAGCATTTGAATCTCCTCACAGCCTTGTTCTTATCACTGAAACTATCTTGTTTTCTTCCTGTCTCTCCTCCAGGAATGCAAACTCCAAGGGCAGCCAACCGACCACTCAGGGTCAGACCTCCTGGGTTCTGAATGGGGCCAGGTACGCACACATTCCGATGCAGACTTATAGAGGGAAGGAATCAATAGTTCAAACAGGGCTGGATAATGAACAGGGAATAGTTCACCCAGTCTAGCGTCTCAAAGCTAGAACCACTTCAGGACTTCACATCCACCCATACCTCAGGCTCTTCTGTTTTGAACTGTAGCAACTGAAAACAGTTCGGTGCAGGCATGACAGCATCCAGTGGCTAAGGTCACAAAGTGAGTTCAAGGCTAGGGTGAACTACATGGTGTGCTACTTATTGAAACAAAACTGGGGCGGGAGTCTGGGCTAGAGAAATAAGTCAGAGGTAATGAGTACTTACTCTTCATGTAGAGGACTGGGGTTCTGTTCCCAGAACATACACAGCAGCTAACAACCACCTGCAGCTACAGTTCCAGGGGATCTGACCCCCCCTTCTCCTGCCTCCACAGGCATTGCCTGAATGTGGCTCATAGACATACACGCAGGCAAAACATCTATATAGATAAAAACACATCTTTTTGTTGTTGTTGTTGTTCTGTGATTAGGTCTTACTAGGTACCTCTGCTGTCCTGGAACTCATTACATAGACCAGACTGGCCTTGACCTCAAACTCAAAAGTAAATCTTAAACAAATTTAATAATAATATAAAATAAAGATAATTCAGTTGTAATGTAAGAGAATTTAATAATTTAATGATTTAATTGTAATTCATAATTCCACTCAGTAAGAGCTTATCATATTAGTAACTTGGGCATCCATTCAGAGCCCTTGTCACCATTTGTATTAACATTTGTCCTCACAAACCAGGGAAGGGACTAACAGTTCTCTTGTTACTGGGTCCCCAGGGTTCAAGAGATGCTCTGTGCTTGCCCAAGATTACACAGCCAGCATGGGGTAGAGCCAGGATCCTAAAACCAGACCACACAGTCTTGTTATTTTGTCTTTTTTTTTTTTTTTCCCCAGAGCTGAGGACCAAACCCAGGGTCTTGTGCTTGCTAGGCAAGTACTCTACCACTGAACTAAATCCCCAACTCTCAGACCACACAGTCTTATTCAAGAATGCACCTCCCACCCCCCACCCCCCACCCCCACACAGACACTCCAATGTATTCATGAACCACCATTAGGTTCTGGGAATTGGATAAGTATTGAAGTACAGCTGTGTCCTGCCTACGTTTCTCCATATTGTGTAGAATAGTGGTTTGCCAGGCTAGCCTTGCCCTTGGAGAGTCCGTTTTCAGAATGGAGGACCACTCTGCACCTTGATGGACATGTAATACACACTGTATGTCTGGGACATACAGACACGTGCTCCACGAGGCACAGGCTGATAGATGCTTTATTCCCTAACATAGTAGAGACACATCGTGATTTAGATAGGGAGAGGGGCCATGGCTACATAATAATAGTGGCAACTTCCAAGATGACTGGCTTCTTCCTCCCCTCTGACCTCAGACTGGAGTCTGGCAGCTTAAAGCAAAGGCCTTGTAAGCATTTTTCCCCCCTCCCAATAGTAGGCCCCCTAATGGCCAGATCAAAACTTATCACACATCAGCTGTGGGCCAATCAATCAATGGTCCTATGTTTCTTCAAACTGACCAACCCTAAATTAGGGGGAAGAAAACTCTTCAGAAACTTAAACACAGCAGCCCTCAGGAAGAGTGGAATTTTGGGCATCCTGAGTGGCCCCTCTTCTTTGCAGGAGGTCTTTTTCTCTGTCATGTGAATGTGTGCATGTGTGCATGCATGTGTCCTCACCTCCACTAAACACCTTTCTTCAACTGCTGATTCTGTCTTGTACTTCAGATTTCCCCAGTGCTGCCACACATTAGGGTTGTCCTGCCTTTTAATTATTTTGTTTTGTTGTTGTTGTTGTTGGATTTTTTGTTTTTTGTTTTTTGAGACAGGGTTTCTCTCTGTAGCCCTGGCTGTCCTGCAACTCACTCTGTAGACCAGGCTGGCCTCAAGTTTACAGAGATCCTCCTGAGTGCTGGAATTAAAGGCATGGACCACTATGGCCCAGCTGGTAGATTCTTTAACTGGTAGAAAAAAACAACAACAAAAACAAAGCCTGCTTTATCAAGACCCCTGGACTATATCAGAAAGAGCAAGCTGGGCAGTGGTGGCACACGCCTTTAATCCCAGCACTTGGGAGGCAGAGGCAGGCGAATCTCTGAGTTCGAGGCCAGCCTGGTCTACAAAGTGAGTTCCAGGACAGCCAGGGCTATACAGAGAAAGCCTGTCTTGAAAGAAAGAAAGAAAGAAAGAAAGAAAGAAAGAAAGAAAGAAAGAAAGGAAGGAAGGAAGAGCGAGCACCTCTTTATATATTCATCAAAGTAAATTGGGACTTTACTTTGCACATGGGCATATTATGGCATTAAAATCACATCATGACAGTCCCAGCACTCCGGGAGTCCAGCAGGTGGATCTCTTGAGAGTTCAAGGCCAGCCTGGTCTACAAATCGAGTTCCAGGACAGCCAGGGCTGTTACACAGAGAAACTTGTCTTGGAAAAAAAAAAAAAGGAACCAGGTATCGGAGGTGCGGTGCATTCCTTTAATCCCAGTACTAGGGAGTCAGAGACAGGCAGATCTCTATGGTTCTAGGCCAGCCTAGCATAGAGACCTTCTGCTATATAACAAAACCAATAGAGAGAACATAGGAAACATAAGAAAAACAGAACACTTTTACCCACTGAGCCATCAACTGACCCACAATATCAGTGGCTTTTGGCTGCATCACGGCTGGATGTCAGTGGGTGCAGGGTTCACTGAAAATTCTCTTGTCTAAAACACAGATCTCCGGCTTGCCGACACTCAGGGGGTCTTCCAAACCCTTACTTTAAGTTTCCTGCTTCTGCCACCAACCAAATCCACTTATTTTGGATGCTGAGGATAGAACCAGGGCCTCGGACATGCTAAACCGAGGTCCACCATTGGGCTACTAGCTATCAAAGACAGAGGCTAAACAGGACATTACGTGTCTGTTACCTCTGCCTACACCTCTGAGGTATGCGACTCGCAGATAACAACTAAGGTTGCTTTACAAAGGAGGCCATTGGCCTCTCTCAAACTGTCCAAAATCCCTCACGTGGGCCTACACAAGTGTCCAGGGGGTGATGTTTTGATGTTAGACAGACAAAACTGCCCCCCTCAGATTACTGAAGCACCACAGTGTGTGCTCACACATGCACACTCTTCACTGTTCCTTCAGCCACTCCTCAGACCACCCTGCATTTTAACATCGTCAGCTCCCCTACCTCCAGCCTTAGATCTGAGGAGCTTGCTGCCTCTACCTGCTTCTCCAAAATAAGCATTTCCTTTTCTGCAAGATGCCTCATCTTAGTCCTGCGTAATGAAAACCAGGCGCGGTTCGTTCTCAAAGGGAAGGAGTCAGTTCTGAATTTAGTACTTAGGCTGGGTTGAGGCTCAGCATTAGAAACGTCTGGTCTGTGTGGGGAGCGCTGGCACTCACTCGACTTTAATCCCAGCACTCAGGAGGAGGCAGAGGTGGGCAGATCTCTTGAGTTTGAGGCCAGCTTGGTCTACAGAGCAAGTCCAGGGTCAGCCAAAACTACACGGAAAAACCCTATCTCCCCAAACCAAAGAAAACATCTGGTTATCTCTTTCAGTTAGATCTGTGGCGAGCACTTCCAACAGGACGCAAGATCGTAAGGAGAAAAAGAAAGTGTATAATTCAGGTAGGCTTGCAGGGCCTTAAGAAAAACAAATACACTTCACTGGAAAAGTTGCTTCCTTTACCCAGAGGCTAGGTAGGTCCCTGCTCCTTACCTGGAGTTCAGGAGCCCAGACCTCTGAGCCCAGGATGCTTGTTGGGGAGCGAGTGAGCTTTGAGCGCTGCAGAGGCATCTTTGGAGGTGCTGAGGCCTGGCCATCACCAGCCAGCAGTCTCCTCTTGGTTGGGGTCTTTCTCCCACTTTTCTCTCTGTTGCTGCCCCCCAGCTGTTCCAGCTCAACCAGACCAGGGCTGGTCCTACAAACATGGCACCCACAGCCAGGCTTGCCCCGACAGCACAGTCATGCGTGCCGGAGCCTGCAACCACCCGTGCCCAGGCGTTTTCTGCTTGGTCCGCTAATTCCACTAACAGTGGCTCGGGGCTGTGAACGAGGAGGCTTTAACTACAACAATTAAAAGGCTCTGAAGACAGCACCTGCTTCGGCTTCCAGGGAATCACCTGGGTCACCTGGGTCACAAGCGAGGGTCCTAGAACACGAACGTTTATGAAGAGCTTTTAGGCAGCTGCTTTCCCTGCAGTCGGCTCCATGGTCCTACGAGTTGTAACACCCACAGCTTCAGTCTTCCAACAGGAAACTCAGTATGTCCAGATTTTTTTTAAAGACAGGGTCTCATGCAACCTAGGTTGAGTTCAAACTCTCTGTGTAGCTAGGATTGGCCTTGATCCTCCTGACTCTTGTTTTTTTTTTTTTAAGATTTATTTATTATTATATCTAAGTACACTCTCGCTGTCTTCAGACGCACCAGAAGAGGGTGTCAGATCTCGTTACGGATGGTCATCAGCCACCGTGTAGTTGCTGGGATTTGAACTCAGGACCTTTAGGAAGAGCAGTCAGTGCTCTTAACCGCTGAGCCATCTCTCCAGCCTGATCCTCCTGACTCCTAATTCTACTTCCTGAGGTGGCCAGATACTCACAGCTGATCTTGATTTTCAGCCTCCCAAATCCTCCTTCACCCTCAGCCTTCCCGGCCCAGCTAACAGCGACTGCCTCTTCTGCCCTAATGACTTGGGTGGAGGCTTCCCGGGCATTTCCGATGTTTGTGGGTTTTTTTTGTTTGTTTGTTTGTTTGTCTTTTGGAAATGGGGGTTCACAATGTTGACCAGGCTGGCCCTGAGCATCCATCCTCCTGCCCTGGCTCCTAAGTGGGATTAGAGGTGTGTGCCATCACATTCCAGCTCTTTCCCGTGCTACGCCGTGACATCACACTCTAATAAGTCTTCCCTTCGAATATAACTTGCAATCCAACCATGTCTCTGCCCGGAGGCCTATCATAGCATCACCATGTCTTAGCATCCAGGGACCCTCTTAAAACCAAAGCCCAGTCCCATCACTGTCTTGCTCAGAGCCTTCAGTGGCCCCCATGTTAACCCACTGATGTCTCCCAATCTGTCCTTGTTTATTTTTGAGACAAGGCTTACTCTGTAGGGCCTCGAGTCCTTGAAAGATCCTCCTGCTCAGCCTTCCTCCTTCAACTAGGATCGTAGGTGCGCACCACCATGCCCAGCTTTGCGTTCTCTCTCTCTCTCTCTCTCTCTCTCTCTCTCTCTCTCTCTCTCTCTCTCTCTCTCTCTCAGCTGTATGGCCTCTTAACATGTGTGCAAGGCATGTTGGCTTGTGCTTTACCTCTCGTGTCCCTCTGTAAAGGACAGCAAGCTCTACATGCTAGGATCTTGGTCCACAGTGTTTGCCGAGGGCTCCCAGGCAGTTATCCCCAGGCTGGTGTGGAGCAAAGGCCCTGCAAAGGTTTGTGAACGAAGGGCATGGAACAGCTGTTGAAACAAGAACGAGCAGAGGGATGCTTCCGACTTGCCTGCTCCTTAGGGAGGTGGATGGGATGAGGGCCATAGAGTTGCCCTAGTTCACCTTCCCCTCCCCCACAAAGTGCAAACTCTAGAGGGGTTTGAGGGAAGGGAAGTGGGGAGGGAGGGTTCTACACATTCCAGAGTAGGGTAGGCAAGAGATTCAGGTCCAGAGTCTCGGGAAGACACCTAAGATCGTTCTTGTGTTCCTGGTCCCAGATGAAAGGCTAGCATCTGATGCAGAGCTAGATAGATCCCTGCCTGTGGGCTGTGGAGCACGGTGCCACTGAGAAACAGAGCCACCCGGGCTGGGCTGACAGCATTGCCCAGACAGGTGCAAATTCTCGTGTTAAGCCCTTCTTAAACCAGGCTCCCGTGGCCCATGCTTCCTCCCCTCCTTCCATCGAGTTACCATAGGAGAAAAGCGGATTAACAATGTCTCCCGCGTGGCTAGAACAAGGCAGCACCGCCACTCCACCCACACGCATCAGTTCCATGGGTTTGGTTTTCTCCTCAGACACTCAGGGACTGAGCTTTGAGAAACCTCCCTGGCTTGACTGTGACCCAGGAAGCTCTTTTAGGACCAGAACAGAGCATAACCCATGAAAGGACTTCACATTCCTTTACAATTCTGTAATACAGGGAAATAGATTTAGTTGTGGTACCAAGTGGTTCTCAACTTGTGAGTGGAGACTCCTTGGGGTAGCAATCAGATCTTCTTGTTTGTTTGTTTGTTTTCCAAGACAGGGTTTCTCTGTGTAGCCCTGGCTGTCCTAGAACTCACTCTGTGGACCAGGCTGGCCTCAAATTCAGAAATCTGCCTGCCTCTGCCTCCCAAGTGCTGGGACTAAAGGTGTGTGCCACCACTGCCAGGCTAGATCAGATCTTTACATTTTGATTCATAACAGTAGCAAAATTACCGTTATGAAGTAGCAATCAAATAATTTTATGGCTGGGGGTCGCCATAACATGAGGAACTGTATTAAAGGGTCACAGCATTAGGAAGTTTGAGAAAGGTCCTAGAGCCTAGGCACTTCAGAAAACAAACAACTAACAAAACCAAAGAAAACAAAAACAAAAACAAAAAAAAACAAAAAAACAAAAACCAAACCCCTTTCTCCTGAGCACATGCAAAGCAGAAGTAGGATAATCAGAAGTTCAAGGCCAGCATGGGCTACGTAGGGAGACACTGCCGGGAATACGTAGATATGGGGCCCCTTTCAGTGGACCTGAGCATGTGTGACTTGGATGATTTAATCGTTACTGGGTGGCCTCGGGATGGGGTTGGTCACCAGATAGCCAGTGATTAAAGAGCTGGAACTTTCTCTCCTTTAACCTGCAGGCAGCAGGAGCTAGAGACTGGCTTCTGTACGTAAAAGCGTTAAACAAACCAACCAATCCGCTATGAGATTGGCTGAGCTTCCAAGACTTGCTGAATGCAACTCCCCGGGTAGGAGCAGGGGGTGGGGAGCGCTCCTGAGCTCTGGCCCAGCCCTTTCTGTCCCTCAGCTCATCTTTTTTGAACAGGCCAGTCAGTTTAAGCAGTTAAATTCCTGCATGCTGGGAGCTGTGTAGTAAAGCAGCCGACCTGGGGAGGGTACTCGGGCATCCCTTGAACTTACAGCCTGTCATTCAGAAAGCTTGGCAGATGGGCGAACACCTCCAACCTCAGGAGTGAGTGTAGCCTTGGATTATTACAGGCTATCAGGGATGGGACCTGATGTTTCCAGGTTCCTGGTCTCTTATACAAAGAACTGAAAATAAGGGCTTACTCAAGATTCACAAAAGTAACAAGATGACTTTGGAGTATCAGAGGAATTCCAGAAGGATACAGTCAAGAGGGGGATACAGCAAACCACAACAAGGAACCTGGATTTTTGTTTGAGGTTTCCTTTTCTGGAGTTGAGGAGGAGGATTTGATTACTAAGGGCTGTAATTTGAATGGTCTCCCTTACGCATCATTAATATTTTATGAATAGAAAGAGACCAGAGGTTTCTCAATGAGTCTCTCTGTGTGTCAAATATACACCAGTAGGATTGCCCAATTTCCTGTCACCCTTGGGGAAGGGAGTCAGAGTGAATTTACAGGTGGCATAAGTTCTGACGAGATGATGAAGAAAGATGTTCCTTATGTTCAAACCCAGGGCCTTATGCTGGCAGCCGTGACTGGACAGTCCCTCTTCTACATGGCCGCCCTCATCAGCCTGGAGACCTTTAATGACCTCATCAGAGTCTGATTTCCACACTGAGACTTTCAGGGCTGACCCGTTAGTCAAAGCAGAGTTGAAAGATTGCTTTGCTTTGTTTTCTAAAGATTTATTGTTAAATAGGTGTGGTGACGCACACTTTTAAATCTCAGGATCTGGGAGGCAGAGGCGAGCAGATCTCTGTGAGTTCAAGGCCAGCCCTGGTCTGCTCAGTCAGTGCTTTTAACCTCTGAGCCATCTCTCCAGCAACATCCCCTCTCTCTTTTAATAGGAGATGTTCTTCATGTGATTCCAGAGATGCCCTGGAGGGAATCACAGTCAGAGGCTACAAATGAAGTGCTGCACACAGCTTTGGCAATGTCTTTCCCCTGAAAATGGAGTTTCTGGTGCGGTTCAAGGCTAGGAAGGAGAAACGGCCTTAAGCTGTAGTTAATTGGCTGGCAAAGGCTTCAACCAAGTGCTTGGGTGAAGGGCTTCTCCGTTTTCTCAAATCCATCAAACGCGCCCTTGCCTTCCCAGTCTGGCTTAATGTACGCTAAGGAAGTACCTTTTCTACTGAGGCAGGATTTTAAAAACAAGGAAAATTATGGGGGCATGAGGAACAGAGAGAGAGGAACTCCTCAGAGCAGAGTCTGGCTGAAGCCCCTCTCGCCAGCTGAGAAGAAAGAGTTCCACCTCCAGGACTACATTCACCAGGAGGTCTCTTTCTTTGTATAGATGCTTTCTGTTAAATTAGCAGTGAGCCGGGCATGGGCCTGAAAGTACCTGGCCTCCCTCGTTTCTTTTTCCCAGCTGTTCACAGTAAAGATGCTTCCCTGAGGTGATACAGACTCGTCACCTGCGGTCCTATCAGGTGCCCCTCAGGAACCCACTGTAATCTCATTTCCGTTCCTTGCAACCCTTTGAAGACAAAGGACTTGTCTTTAAAATACATCCAAACACCATATCTTGGCCATCTGTTAAGACAATGAAACGGGACTCTCCACACCCTTGCTGTCTTACTGTTAACTCCTGGGGGAGGAAAAAAAAATCTGTGTTTCAAATGCCTTTTAGAAAAGAAACTTTAACTCTGCTTCATATGATTATTCTGAAATTCCTTTCTGTGTTGAAGCCAAGGACCCGGTTTTTCTGCAGTCAAGGTCCCCAGACTGTGAGATGCATTGTGAAGTTGTGCCTCTGCCATTGTGGTCTCTACTTCTTCATCCCCTGGCTTTTGAGCATCTCTCTGAGCCAGCACTGGTCTACACTTCTTAAACTTCTCCCCCTCCTTCCTCAGCCTCCCTGTTACGGGGGGTGGGGTGGGGGGGTGGGTGGTCCTTAGATCCGTTAAGTGTGCCACTTCTTAAAGGAAATTGGGAAGTAAATTGATAAAGGAAGTTGGATTTATTTATAGTTTGGCCAAACCTGGAAGAGAAAGATGCCTAGTTTCCGATTTCCTGTTCGGTGCCACATTTTATAGAAACGCTAAAAAGAAAAGTCTAAAATCTGCATGTGTTAATTTACTTTGTCAGAACTGTGGACTCTCTTCCTGGAAGGCCAGTTCTCCTCTGGCTGGCAGGAGGCCGCCGCCCTTCCCTTCTTGCAGTGGAATTCCTGGTTTTTCATTCTTTGGGATGATAAAGGGAAGGAGGGAGTGAACATCAGAATATCATTCAGAGTCTCTCTTTTCCTGTTAAGGCTGTTTTCTATCAAATACTATAAAACTGTATTTAGGACAAGGGATTAAATCTTTTTTATCATCTCCCACCTAGTAAGACTTTTATGCAAACATTTCCATGCCCCTTCTCAGGAAAACTTCTGTTTACACGGAGCCCACTGCCCTAGGAATACGATGGTCTGGAGCAGTGACCCTATTCCGACTCCTCCTCATTTCCTGTGTGCTTTTTTCTTTTTTTTTTTTTTTTTTCAGACTAGCCAATTGACTCAGACTGTGAAGTCAGACCCTGGGCAATGGGAAAGAAACACAATCAAAACCTAAGCTAGAATTAAAATTAAGTACACGTCCTGTCTCAGTATACCCTCTTGTTCAGACACTCACTTGGAGTGACAGTCTCTTTCTTTGTGACCCTGAACTTATTTCTGATGCCCTGATGACAGCAATGTACTTCCACAGCTGATTTAGTTTGGGTTTTGTTTGTTTGTGTTCAGGGGCTGGGGATACCGGTAAGCACAGGCTCACCTTGATGAACCAGCCTGCCTCCATCTTAGTCGTAAAAGCCATGTTATAGTTAAGATAAACTAGGTTTGTTCCTGTTTATGATTAAATCTCTGTTTCTCCAGGATGAGGCTGTATCCCACCCCGACCTTAACTACAAATGGTTCTGTAGCGCCTGTTCCAGGAGTGGCAACTAAGTCTTTGTTTCAAAAGTTATTATGACCACTGTTGTTATGACCACCTGGTTATTAACTCCTTGCATCCTTGTTTCAGGTTGTTATGATCAACTTTTCTACTTCTGTAACCCCACCAGTTTGCCCAACAAATCCCCCGTTTAGAAACCCCTACTTGTTGGGTGTGGTGGCGCACACCTTTAATCTCAGCACTTGGGAGGCAGAGGCAGGCGGGTTTCTGAGTTCGGGGCCAGCCTGGTCTACAGAGTGAGTTCTAGGACAGCCAGGGCTACACAGATAAACCCTGTCTGGAAAAACCAAAAAAGAAAGAAAGAAACCCCTACTCATGGACTATAGCAAAGTCCTTACCTTCCCCATGTCAAGAGATCTCTTGAACCCCACTTGTAGGGAGAGACAGCCTGTATACATAAACAAAAAAAGCTTGCTTTAATTAATTACTTGCTTTAATTATTTGCCCATGATTTGGGTTGGTGGTCTTTCTCCTCAAATCTGTGGGATTAACAACCTGCAGGCCCGAGAACACATCTACTTTTAGACCAAGTCTGGAAGATAGTTTGGACTATTTTTACTGTTTAGTGAAAAGGGGAGGCCAAAGTTTCACATGCAAGTCCTTGGTTTTTCTGTCTAAGGCCTGGGCATTCCCATACATCCAGGGAGTCTGTTAAAGCTCCCAGCCTATTTTGCCCGGATGAGAATGCACTGTTTGTAAGTGCCTTCATTTATACAAGAGTTTCTTTAGAATGAAACTGGGAACGGGGCCTGGTTTATTGAGGGAAGGACCACACATGGAGCTGACAGTCAGGACCAGCCTTCAAGATGTCTTCTGGGGGCTGGGGTGCAGAACACTTGTTTGTCATGTGCAAGTGAGACAAACCCACCTCTGCCTGGAGCAGGTGTTAGATGCTGGAAAACTGAGATCATGATGAGTGTTAATAAGCTCCTTAAGTTCCTACTGGAAGCATGGAAAAGTTTGGGCGCTGGGGCAGTCTGATGCCGTAATTGACAACTGAATTCTTCAGAATCCAACCATTGCCCTAGTGGCTCTCAACCTTCCCAAAACTGTGACTCTTTAATACAGTTAGTTCTTCATGTTGTGGTGAGTCCTAACCATAAAGTTATTTCCATTACTACTTCATAACTGTGATTTTGCTACTGTTGTGAATTGTAATGTAAATATCTGATATGCAGGATATCTGAGATTCGATCCCTGTGAAAGGGTCATTTGATTCCCAAAGGAGTCCCCACCCACAGGTTGAGAACCGCTGCTCTACTCTTGTCAGCATCAGGAGTTCTGAGAGAAAACTACTCAGGCCCAGCTGACCGCCCCTCTCCTGGAGGTGCAGTTGCAACCTGGACTGTCTGAAAGACTAACGTGCAGACATTTTGCTATTGTGGCCTTAGTAAACTCTAGACGTTCCCATAACCATCTTTGCCTAGCCCAGAGGGGTGACACTTCCACTAGTGGCCTAGCAAAGTGTCGGCTGTGACCTGTGCTCGAGACAACCCAGTGATTGGTGCAATCGCAGACTTTCATCTGCAAGTGAAGTGTATTGTTGTTAGTACAGTCACCCCTTCTAAGGCATATAAGCAGGCGGTTCGGGCTCTCTTGGTGAGTTGGCTGGGAGACAGATACCATCCTGTGCTGTCTCCTCTGGTGTTGCAACATCAGGCTGGCTCCACAGAAGTCTTTCAGTCAGTCTTGTTGTACCTAGTTTTAGTACCGTGGGATGAGGAGTAACCAAGAACGCAGCAGCAGACGAAGCAGCCAAGGCTACGGGTTAGCAGTCACTCAATACACGAGCAGCAAGGTAGCCCGCTCCCCGGGAGCTGAAGAGGCTGAGCAGGTCAAGAGTGGCCAGGGCAGGGGCAACAGATGGGTGGAAAGAGAAGAGAGAGAGCTGAGGCAGAAGTGACGAACCTAAAAGCCGAGAAGAGAAACTGCAAGCCTTGCTTGCTATTGGAATTCTGAAGAAGTCTGGCCTTGGTGGCGCACGCCTTTAATCCCAGCATTCAGAGGCAGAAGCAGGGGGATCTCTGAGTTCAAGAACAGCCTGGTCTACACAGTGAGTTTCAGGACAGCAAGGGCAGAGAAAAAGGACAGAGAAACGCTGTCATTGAAAAACCAAAATTAATTAATTAATTAATAATAAATAAAAGTAAAAGGACTCTGAAGAATCATCAGGCCTTTAGGGCCAAAAATTTGAGATAGTCCAGGCTTAGGACCTATAGCATGGCTGCAAGCAAGGTCTGAGAAATCTTCCTAGGCTCCATAGAGTGCCAGACATAGCTGGGTGTGATGGTACATACTTGCAATCCCAGTACTCAGAAGGTCGAGAGTTCAAGGCCAGCCTGAGCTACTGATGGTCACCCTGTGTCAAAAACAAAACTATAGATAGATAGATAGATAGATAGATAGATAGATAGATAGATAATGAAACTTCGGTGATGATTTCATTTTCCCTTACCCTCTTAAACGTTAATTTCAGAATCTAAGACGTTTGTTCCCTTTGGCATCATGAAGAATGTACTTTTTCTGTCTTAATGGCAGCTGAGAGATCAGAGGACCCAGGGATTAACAGCAACATGAGCAAAGCACATCAGAGCTTACGCCTGCAGCTCCATCCGCCTGACTTCAGGGCTCGCAAGTGTCACCAGGCAGACCATTTCAATAGTCAGTTTGATGAAATGAAAAACAAACAAACAAATAAACAAACAAACAAAACCCTGCCATCACTGAGGCACTGCTCTGGATTTGTCTGTGGAAACATTTCCGAGGAAGTTTAACTGAGGAGGGAGGACCCACCCTGATGCAGGAGCACCATCCAGTAGGCTGAAATCCTCACGTGCATTAAAAGGGGGGAGTGGGGAGAGGAGAAGGTGAGCTGAGCCCCCGCTCTGCACCTGCTCAGGCAGGAGCACACAGCTTCCTGATGCTTTCCCTGATGTAACAGACTGTATCCTCAAGCTGTGAGCCAAAACCCTTCCTCTTTTCACTTGCCATTTTGTTCCGGGTATTTTGTTACTGCAATGAAATAAGGAAGCCGGCACATCTATTTGCCAGCTCTAGGAACCTGCCTTAACAGTTTGAGGCAAATGGTTACCTGGGTCCAAAGGGTTAGCTGTAATTAAGCAATGCAGCTGGGCGTGGTGGCACTCACCTCTGCCCCCAGGACCTGACAGCCAGATGGGGGTTGTTGTGAGTTCGGGGTCACCTAGTCTATACAGCTAGTTTCTCGCCAGTGAAGGCTACAGAATAAGAAGGCCCTGGGTTAAAATGACTTTAAACAAAAGGTGTGACTGGGTGCAGGAGTGGTGGCTCAGAGGCTAAGAGCACTGGCTGCTCTTCTAGAGGACCTGGGCTTGCTTCCCAACGCAGTTTACAACTGTATGTAACTGCAGTTTCAGCGTATCCAATGCCCCCTTCTGGGCTCTGAGGGGAAGGTCTACAACATGTGTGCAGGCAAAACAGCCATATGCATATAAAGGATTTTTTTTTTAAAGGCAAAACAACCAAACCTAGACTTCAGATTCCATTTAACTCACCGATGTATTTGTATCAATCCGTTTATTTTTATTGGCTGACTGATTGATTGATTGATTGATAGGGTCTCACTATATAGGCCATGCTGGCCTCCAACTCACAGAGATCCACTACATTTGCCTCCTGAGCACTGGGCTGTTATGCCTGGTCTTTTATTTCTCTTGTTTGTTCCTGTACAACCTAGGTTAATTCAGGTAAGTCACCTTTTAGGTGATGAAAATGGAACTCTGTGTGTGTGTGTGTGTGTGTGTGTGTGTGTGTGTGTGTGTGTGTGTATACGACCAATTTAATTATCTTATAAAGCCCTTTTACAGGGGTCTCAACCTTCCTAATGCTGTGACCCTTTAATACAGTTCCTCATGTTGCGCTGACCCCCCCCAACCATAAAATTATTTTGTTGCTACTTCATAACTGTAATCTTGCTACTGTTATGAACCTTAATGTAAATATCTGATGTGCAGGATGCCTGATGTGCCTGTGAGAGTGTCCTCTGACCCTTCTCCCCACCCCCACTCCCACTCCACAAAGGGGTCATGACCCATAGGTTGAGATCCGGCTCTCTCTATGTCTGTGGTTTGTCACCCTCTGGGGAATCACAAATTCCTAACAGTAGCAAGATTCCAGTTATGAAGTATCAACAAGACAGTTTTATGGTTGGGGGTCAGTACAACATAAGGAACTGTGTATTAAAGGGTTTCAGGATAAGGAAGGTTGAGAACTACTGCTCTATGTAGCTCTGGGAGGCCTGGAACTTGACATGTAGACCAGGCTAGCCTCAAACACACAGAGACCCTCCTGTCTCCTGAGTGCTGGGATTACAGGCATGTACTACCACATCTAGCTACTGAATTTCTCTTAAAATATGCATGCCTTTAATCCCAGCACTTGGGAGGCAGAGGCAGGTGTAGCTCTTTGAATTCAACCTGGTCTACAGAGTGAATTCCAGGACAGCCAGTTACATAGAGAATCTCTGTTGAGAGAGACAGAGACAGAGAGAAAGAAACAGAGAGGGGGGGGGCTGAAGGGTTTTGTAGCCCCTGGGGCGGGGTGAGCAACAGTGTCAACTGGCCAGAACCCCCAGGAACTCCTGGGGACTGGCCCACCAACCAGAGTACACATGGGAGACTCATGGCTCCAGCCGCATATGTAGCAGAGGATGGCCTTGTTGGACATTAGTGGGAAAAGCGACCCTTGGTCCTGTGGGGATTCAATGCCCCAGTGTAGGGGAATGCCAGGGCAGGGAGGCTGGAGTGGGTGGGTGGGGGAACACCCTCATAGAGGCAGGGAGAAGGGAATGGGTTAGGGGGTTTTCCAGAGGGGAGACCTGGAAAGGAGATAACATTTGAAATGTAAATAAAGAAAATATCCAATAAAAGGAAAAGAGAGAAAGAGAAGAAGAAAAAGGAAGGGGGAGGGGGAAGAAAAGAAATTAACTAGCTGGATGCCTGTAATCCTAGCACTCAGGAAGCTGAGGCAGGAGAGTGAGAATTCAAGACCAACTTAGACTACAAAATAAAATTTGATCTAAAAAAGTAACAAATAAATGCATTTCAGAGCTGGGCAGTGGTGGCTCATGCTTTTAATCCTAGCACTTGGGAGGCAAAGGCAGATGGATCTCTGAGTTTGAGGCCAGCCTGGTCTACAGAGTTATTTCCAGAACAGTCAGGGCTACACAGAGACACCCTGTCTTGAAAAACAAAAACAAACCAACAAACAACAAAACGTACCTTGGACTAGAATGTAGCTCAGTGATATGTAACTGTCTAGCATGCTCATAGCTTGGGTTTGATCAGCACCAAGAAAATAATTAATTAATAAAAACAGGAAAAACTCAAATGTCCGAGGCAGGAGGATTATCATGAGTTTGAGGTCAGCCTGGGCTACATGGTAAAACTGTATCAAAAAAGCACAAAGCAATAGCTAGCAGGGCAGGCGTGCTGGCACATTTCTGTAATCCCTGTGTCTTGGAGGCGAAGGCAGGAGGGTCATCAGTTCCAGGTAAGCCTGGGCTACCCAGTGACACTCTGTAGGGAGGAAAGTCCTAAGTGAGTTGACCTGGGCATGCCTCGTGGGAGTGGCAAAGACTTCTCCCCTGGTGAGGCTCCGTGGCATGGCACAGCCTTTCCTCTGGTCTATGTGCAGATATTGATCCTGAGAGCAGAATATACCTACTATACCTTTCTCCCCACCCCCACCCCAGTGTGTGTAGCTACAGAGGTTGCCCCTATGGGAGATCAGCTATGCCTGCCTCCGAGCACAACTGTTTATGATAACCCTGCCCCCTTGTTTATCTGCGTGTGATAACCCCGTCTCCTCCATCAGCTGTCTACAACACCATCCAAGGAGCCCAGACCACAGGTCTCAGCCTTTCTCTGTCATTTCTCCATCCCCTCCCTCTCCCTAGTCAGGGTTCTGGGACCCAACTGTGCAAGGATGCAGCAAGATTCTGGAAACAAAACAAAACAAAAACCAAAAGCCCACAAAACTCATACATAATAAATAAGTAAGTTAAAATAGTACATTTAAAATATTGAAATAGGGCCTGTGAGATGGCTTAGCCGGTTAGCTTGTCTCACAAAGTGACCTCCTGAGCCCCATCCCTGGAACCTTTGTATAGGAGGAAAGGGGGAACCAACTCCTGGAGTTGTTCTCTGACCGCCACAGTCACTGTGGCACAGCACACACACACACACACACACACACACACACACACACACACATTATTAATGACAATAATTAATTTAAAAATAGTCTAAAAGACAATGTGAAGGAGCAAAGGGAGAAACAAAATGAGGAGACAAACAGAAAATAATCAAAAGGTGAACTAGATTCCAAAAAACAGTTACATGGAATGAAAATTGTCTCCAGGATAGCCAGGGCCACACAGCCCTGTCTTGAAAAACCAAACCAAAACCCTTCAAAAAAAAAAAAAAAAAAAAAGGAAAATTAGTTGAGTACACCAACTAAAATGCAACACATGACTAAATTGCTTGGTCTGGTTTGGGTGCTGAGAGAGAGTCTCAGCTTCCAAGGTACTGAGGCTATGCATAGGACCTTGTTATGCCCAGTTTTAAGTTGGGCTTTTGTTTGTTTGTTTTCCCCTTTGAGACAGAGTTTCATGCTGTAGCCCAGGCTAGCCTCATCCCCATGCCAAGCTTCACCTACCCAACTATCAGGATCATAGGTTATGCTACTATATCCAGCTCCTGGTTTCTTTAGTTGGTTTGTTGGGGTGTTTTGTTTTGTTTTGTTTTGTTTTGTTTTTGTTTTATTGGAGACAGTTTCACTCTGTAGCCCAGGCATGCCAATATTCCTGCCTAAGCCTCCTTCCAAGTATTGGGATCAGAGTCATGAACCATTTTTCCCAGATTTTAAATTCTGATTTTTAAGGGGAGTCCTCCAAGAAGTGCTTGACATATAATGATAAAGAAATCTTTTATTAAGGATGGAAAACTTCATACCATGCCGATATAAGGCCAGGGTGCCTATATTAATATCAGATGAAGTAAATACCAAAGCAAGAGAAAATGACCAGGAATAAAGGAAAATATGACATTACATAATGAGAAAAGGGTCAGTTTGTCACCAGAAGAAAACCTCACCCCATGAGATGCCTTCAGAATCAACTCAGAGGCCAGGCAGCCTGTCAGAGAGAAAGCAGCTCCTTCATAGAGAATGAACGGACCCTCTGGTGTCACCCAGGGAAACATGAAGAACCTCCCTAGGCTTTATCACTCTCAGCCAGATTAAAGGCCACTAATTTTGGAGGTCACGTCGTAGCTAGGTAACACACTGCTAGTCCCCGCTGCCTTCCTGGCTGCAGTGTGTGTTGTGGCTGTGGTTGCCAGCGGTACTTTTGAGGAACCTGAACACACTGGCGTTTTGCTTGGGCCTGCAGCCGACAGACAGGTAATTAGGAGGATGAAAGGCGAGCCTTACACGGTGTCTGCCTCATCTCCTGCCTCAACCTTCGGGTTAATCTGACTGACTTCTCCGTGTAAGCATGTTAAACATCTGAGAAATGTTTTGCCCAAAACTATAAAACAGGGTTAGCTTGACCTATTTTGCCTGGTCTGTCTCTCGCCCAGCCTTCAAGGCTAATGACACCCATAGCTACCATGACTGGAAACACCAGACCAAGAAGGCAGTGCAAAGAGGAGGCTCCTGAGCACCTAGAAGAGCCCCACCTTTTCACAGAAGTGCCATGAATACTCATTCTTCACCATGTCCTGGCCTTTTGGTCCTCTGCATCCCTATCTCATAGGGTAAGGAAGGTGATTTCCTTCATCTATTTATTGTTTTATTTTGTGCTTTTGAGACAGAGCCCCGCTATGTAGATCACGCCGATATAGATCTCACATACTTTAGGCTAGCCTTGAACTCGTGACTCTAGAGTTTTAGGCTCTTGACTGGTGAGCTTGTGGGCATTTGCTACTATGTCCAGCTGGAGAAGCTGATATGGGAGCAAAGATCTCTCGTCTCCATCCTTTGCTCCCTGGCCAAGCCTTCAGCCACCAATACGATACATCTTTATCCACAACATCCGTTTCCCAAGCACTGGTCTTTCCATAGAACAAACACCTGGATGTGGATCTCATAACTACTTGACCAAGAAGAAAGATCCACCCTAAACATATGCCTAACAACATAGGTTTGAATATAGGCAGCAAGATCTGTAGAAGCTATAGGAGAGATGAGGAAACAGACAGTTATAGTTGGGAGACTTCAGTACACCTCTCTCAGTGATTGACGCTATAACTAGGCAAAAAATAAACAGATATAGGATTGAGTCATCCCAGCAACTGAATGGCTCTCATTGACTTTTATGGAATCTTTCATCAAATAAAAGCAGAACACACAGTCTTCCCAAGTGCACGAAGAGCACTGTTAGACCATATCGTAGCCCATAAAACAAATCCCAACGCACTTACTTAGAAGGAGCTCATCTTTTGGTTGTAAGCCAAGCCTTTAATGGCTAAGCCATCTCTCCTGCCTACTTAAAAAGGCTTAGAATGATATAAAATTGTTTTCCAAAAGGGAATTAAAAAGGGAAAGGGGAATAACAGCATACTTCTTTAATTTAGTTTGGCTTTGTATTTGTGTTTTGTTTTGCTTGAGGGCAGGGTCTTCCTTTAGAGTCCTGGCTGGCCCAGAACTAACTATGTAGACTGGCTTTTCAAATTGATGGCAATCCTCCTGCCTCTGCCTCCTGAATGCTGGGATTTGACAGACATGTGGCCCCACACTGGCAACAGTGTATTTCTAAAGTGGGAGACTTAGTCTGAATAGAAAAACATTCAAACCAAACAAAAATGAAAATATAGCCTATAAAATTTTGTGGGACATCAGTAAGTGGTGCTTAGGGGAAATTTATAGCATGAAATGCTTATTTTAAAAGAAATAAGAGGCACCATTCAAAAGTTCATCTAGATCAGGCATGGTGGCACATGCCTGTATTCCCAGCACTCAAGAGGGAGAAATAGGAGAATAGGAAGTTTTAAGGCAAGCCGGGCAGTGGTGGTGCACGCCTTTAATCCCAGCACTTGGGAGGCAGAGGCAGGCAGATTTCTGAGTTTGAGGCCAGCCTGGTCTACAAAGTGAGTTCCAGGACAGCCAGGGCTACACAGAGAAACCCTGTCTTGGAAAAACAAACAAACAAACAAACAAAAAAGGAAGTTTTAAGGCTAGTTTGGGCTACTTAGCAAAATCTTGTCGCAGCACTCGAACATGAACACACACATACAGAGAGAGAGAGAAAGAGAGCACTAATCTTCCTCCTTAACTAAGAAAAAAGCAAAAGCAAAGAAATAATAAAAAAGGAAAAAAGAATCAGTAACATTGAAAATGGAAAAACAGGGAAAAAAAAGAAAAAGAAAACAACCAATGAAACTGAAGCTCAAGTCCAGGGTGACGTAAGAGCTCTGTGTCAGCTTCTGGGAAGGCTGAAGCAAGACAGTCACTTAAGCATGTAAATTCTAGACTGAAACTGGGGAGGTGACCAGCTGGGATGATATTTGTAATCCCAGCATTTAGGAGGCAGAGACAAAAGGATCATCACAGATTTGAAGCCACCCTGCATAGTGAGCTTCAGGAGAGCCAGGAATGCCTAGAGAAACAATGTTTCCAATAGACATTTAAAAAGTTGTTCTATGCCAATTTAAGCAGCAAGTGAGGCTTTTGTGGGAAACATACATAGGTAAAGGCCCACTCACACTCACACACACACACACACACACACACACACACACACACACACACAGAGCGGGGCTGTTTGTTCTGATGCCAGGGCACCTGCTTAGAACCACAGGACTCAGGAGGCAGAAAGTGTGCTACAAGTTTAAGACTAGCCAGTGAGCCAGGGTGTTACACAAAGAAAAGAAAAGAGAAGAGAAGAGAAGAGAAGAGAAGAGAAGAGAAGGGAAGGGAAGGGAAGGAAAGGAAAGGAAAGGAAAGGAAAGGAAAGGAAAGGAATGGAAAGGAAAGGAAAGGAAAGGAAAGGAAAGGAAAGGAAAGAAAAGAAAAATGAAAGCAAAAGACCAGCATGTGCTACACAGTAGACTCTATCTGGAAAACCCAAAGAACCAAAGATCAGAAAAAAAAAAAAAAAAAAAAAAGAACCCAGTAGATTCTTTGACAAGACAAGATCAGTAAAGAAATGCACATAGCAGTCTGACAATTCAGAAGAAAAGGAATCAATCTATTAACCCCTCAAACCACTACAACTCCAAGAGGGGACGGAAAGACTCAGTAATCTTATACCTATTAAAAGGAATTGAACGTCTAGTTCAAACACACCCCCACCGAAAAAGATTCCAATCCTTATCAGATACTTAAAGAACATATTAAAATGTGTTTTTCATACTGTCAGAAAAATAGAGGAGGCTGGACATGATGGTGCACGACTTTAATCCTAGCCCTCAGGAGGCAGAAGCAGGCAAGATCCTTGTGAATTCCAGGTCAGTCCTGTCTACATAGTGAGATAAGATCCGGTCTATGAGGAGATAGCCTGTCTCAAAGAAGAAACTAACTAACTAACTAACTAACTAACTAATTAACTAAAACACCTGTAAAGTGGGATTTCCGCAGATGAGGCGTCCCTTCCTTTGAAACTCAGAAGCATCTGAAGCCAATTTTAACTTCAGTTTTAATTAATTATTTAATAACTATTTTGAGACAGTGACATAGATCTCACTATGTAGTTCCGGCTGGCTTGGAACTCATTCTATAGACACAAACCTTTCCACAAAGGTCACCGGAAGGCTGTTTCTCCCAGACCCCAGTTAAACACTGTGCGCTGAAGCATCTTCTCTTCTTTTGAGAGTTTGTTTTCTTCTGCTTGTACTTTCAAATTCAAGCCGTGCTGTGTACCCTCACTCCCTCTTCCAAAGACATAGGTGAGGATATTGAAATGGCATGGATGTCTTTTAATTCAGAATGGGGGGCGGGGGATTCACCACAGAGAAATTTCTAGCACACTGAAGCCCTGCCTACTATATTTGATTCAAGCCCCAGCCCACCCTACACATAAAAAGCTCACAAAGCAAAAAAAAAAAAAAAAAAGTCACTTAATGAAATGCTAATTATAGTTCTTTCCATTCAGCTCTCAGAAACAGACCCCACAATTATGCCCTCCACATTGACCTTAGAAATTTCCCTCATACTCCGAAGTCATGCCAGGAGTCACAAGGGGCAAACAACCGTAGGTAACTAAAATAACTAATAATAAGGTTGGCTTCTTTTTTTTTTTTTTTTTTTTTTTTTGAAAAACACGGCAGCCAAGTGTAGTGTTACAAACTCGGACTTGGAAGGTGGGGATAGGAGGATCAGAAGTTCAAGGTCACCCTTGGTGATAAAGCAAGTCTGGGTTACCTATGGCCCTGTCAGATGGAGTAAGGAAGGGACTGGGAAGAGAGTGCAGAGGTTAAAAACAATCGCTGCTCTTCTAGAGGACTGGAGTTTGCTTCCCACACCCACACTGAAATGCTCACCGCTGCCTGTAACCCCAGCTCCAGGGAACCCAATAACTCCAGCCTCCAGTGGTGGCCCCTGTACTCACATGCACACGCCTCCGCCCACGACTGCTGCCGGCACACACTCAGTTCTGACGAAAGTCTCCTAGTCCTTTCTTGGAAACCATGGAAAGGCGGAGTGAAGTGTAGAAAGACCAAACTAACTTGAATGACACAAGCTTACGTACTCCCCTTTGTCACTGAACCCCAGCTCCTCTCTAACTATAGTGCAGTTTCTCAATCCACACAAATCAAATACAGTTGGCCAGAGCCAGGGTTCCCAAGGAAACTGCAGGCTGGAAGGGCAAAGGGTCCATGGATAGGAAACCTCTTTCCTAAAGGTGAAACAGTTCCATGGGAACCTGAAGTGTTGGTTGGCAGTGTCTGCAGACACGAAGAAAAGGTAAATGAGGTTCTGAAAGCCCATCTGGCAGGAGGGGTGGGTGGGTCTCCTCAGGCCTGCCTGTGCCTAGCAGCTCCATATACAGCAGTTTCTTCCACCGTCAGATCTCAGTTAAAGAGGCATCCCTTGCTGGATAGTGGTGGCGCACACCTTTAATCCCAGCATTCAGGAGGCAGAGGCAGGTGGATCTCTGCACTTGAGGCCAGCCTGGTCTATAGAGTGAGCTTCAGGACAGCCAGGGCTACACAGAGAGAAAACCTGTCTTAAAAAAAAAAAAAAAGAGAGAAAGAGCCCCACCCCACCCCCCCAAACCCCCAAGGCCTTTCTCTCCATGCCTATTTACTAAGTGTTTATTGGACTAGACACTTATGAATGAATTCAGAAGTGGCTCTCTAGTCCCAGGGAAGAACCTGCCCTAAGGTCCTAGCATGTCTCTTGAGTTCTTTTTTAAAAAGATTTATTTATTTATTATATGTAAGTACACTGTAGCTGTCTTCAGACACACCAGAAGAGGGCATCAGATCTCATTACGGATGGTTGTGAGCCACCACGTGGCTGCTGGGATTTGAACTCATGACCTCTGGAGGAGCTTTTAACAGCTGAGCCATCTCTCCAGCCTCAGTCACCTGAGTTCTTATCTTGTTACTCTCTGGAGGCTCCATGGGAGCCCAGATCAACATTCCAGGCACAGTGCAAGCCCTGAAAAATGCAAGCCAAAGGAGAGAGGAAAATGCTGACCCATGCCTACACATGAGGCAGGAGGATGGAAGTGTGGCAGCCAGATTGGGCTATGTGGTGAGTTCAAGGCCAGCCTGGGCTCCCTCACAAAAAGAACAAGGCAAAACAACAATATGAACAAGCAGGATCGAATGCCGACTCTCTCGGGAAACACCAAACCGGTTCAGAAGCCTGTATAACGCCAGCAAACCCATCGGGAGCTTCAAACACCCAAAGGGACAGCATTTGCCCCAGCTTCCCTGGCACACTGCACTTTGATTCAGTTTGCAGAAGTTTTAGTTGGAGATGCAAAGTGACCCGAGTACTGATGGGCTCATCAGTGCTTGACCTGGCCCAAAGGAAGCAGGGCATTCTGCATTGGGAAATATTTCTAGATAGCCAGGGCCACCCCCAAACGGCCCTCTTTCTCCATTCCCATGACATTCTGCCCATCCAGTGCAAGGCTAGCCTAGCTGTCTACCACGAAGGCCACTTCAGGCCGATCTCCAGTGACTGAGCCAAGGAGAGAGGAATTATGTCGTCAGCCTCATCAGTGGGGGCCGCCAGAGGAAGAGGGTTCCCAGAGCAGCAGAACTGGGGTAATTAAGCACACTATAGCTGCGTGTGTTGATGAATGTCTTTAATCCCAGTTGCAGGGAGGTGGGGGTCGATCTCTGTGAGTGAGAGGCAGCCTGGTGTACATGATGAGTCTAGGTAGGCTAGCCAAGGAGGAGGAGGAGGAAGAAGAGGAGGAGGAGGAGGAGGAGGAGGAAATATTAGTGTATATTCTGGAAGAAGAAGACCATGAAGATGGGAAGGGGAGGTTATCAGTTTGGGGAGTCACGGTGCTAGCAATGGAACCCTGACCTTGTGTGTGCTGGGCGGTCAGGTCTATCATTTCCCTAGATTCCCAGGCCTGGGGAGGTCTTTATATTACTCTGATCAATGCTGTGGGCAGAGTAGGGCTGGGGACTATTCTAGAGTGGGTCCCTTTAGTTGAGAGATTATTACCTAAAAGCACTGCATGTCCATCCATTTGGAATGTCATTATGCTAAAAGGCCTTCCCAGGGGCCTGTGAAATGGCTCAGCAAATAAGAACACCTGTCGCCAGGCAGAAGGCCAGCGTTTGGTCCTCCCAGGGCTCGTGGGAAGGAGAGAACTGTTTCCTACCAACTGGCCATACGTCCATGTGTGATCCTGCGTGTGCAGAAGCACGCATATACTCAAGTAAGTACATGTTAATTTGAAGAAGCAATCCCTGAAATCTCAGCCCTCAAAGACAAACATTTAATTAAAATCTTTTTTTTTTCTTCATGACCTGATAAGTAACTTGAGCCCCAGAAGCATAGCGAGCGAGCCTCTAGTCCCTGCCAGAGAAACCCGTCTTACCTGAAACCTCTCTCTGCCTCCCCACCTCCTTCCCACTGCCCCACGGCCCGGTCCTCACCTTATTCTGCCGTGTGACTCCAGTCTCCACTTCTGGCCTGTCTTTGTCTCTGGAGCTCCAGGAGCCTGCCAGGGTCCTCTTTCCAAACAGCTGCTCGGCCCAGAACATTGCCTGAGCGAGCTGCCTTCCCGACTGCCCTACAGCCTTCAGGCTAAAGTCCAAATTCCTAAGCAGAGCACCTCCCTGGAGGCTCGGCAGCCGTCCCCTCCTTCCTGCCCGGTGTCCTTTAGTTATCACTCACAACCAACCAAGACTTCAGAAAGCACCGTCCAACCAACAAGGACTGGAACACACTGTTTTGAGCCTGCAAAAACCCCCGTGTCTTTCAGTGTCTAGTGCTGTCTCACCACAATCTTCCCAACTTGACATTCCAGGGGCTAAAGCGGGAGGATTTGAAGTTCAAGGCCGGCTTGGGCCAAATAACAAGTTAAGACCTTGTGGCAATAAACAGAAACAAAACCAAACCCCTTCCTTTTTAAAATCCTGTCGCAAAGAGTGGGGGACCATGGTTCAGAGCAGAGTATAGGCCTGGTATAAGTGAGGCCCTGGGCTCTGTCCTCAGCACCATAAAAGCAAGTCCCAATCTTCACACAGCTGATTACAATCACTTCTATCAGAACAGCTCATTTATGCCGTACTTGTGTGGTCTTCATTGCTTTTCTTTCTTAGGGGAGGGTGACTTTCTATAACCCTCACCTCATACTCTCAATTTTCTCTGGCACCATGCAAAGCAAAAGTTATCTGATCATTGCTTCTACTAAGTTTTTCTGTATTTGTTATTTTGGTTTGACGAGACGGTCTCACACTGAAGCTCAAACTGGACCAAAACTGTGTAGCCTAGGCTGGCCACCAGCTCACCATAATCCTTTTGCCTCAGCCTCCTGAGTGCCGGCTGGAATTGAAGGTGTAAGTCACCATGATAGGCTATTTTAAAATTTTTGTTTTGCACTGGGAAGTGGTGGCTATAGGCAGATCTCTGTGAGTTTGAGGCCAGCCTGGTTTACAGAGCTAGTTCCAGGAGAGCCGGACTTATACAGAGAACCCTGTGGTGAAAAAAAAAAAAAGAAAAAGAAAAAGAAAGAAAGGAGAGAAAAGAGAAAGAAAATTGTTTTCCTGTCGTCGTCCCGTCCCCCCCCCACACACACACACACTTCTTTTTTAGACAGTTCTGCAAGGCCAGGAGAGGGGAAGCCTGAAGAAGCAACCACAGTGCTCCTTCATGGCAAACCCCACTCTTACTTCAGATCTCTGCTCCTTCCTGGATGGTGTGATGATGTTGGAACAGATTACTGGGAGAGATATATGAGGCTTTTAATTACTAATTTCCTCGTTTTTGAAACAAAATTTTTGTAACCTTGACTGGGTCCCGTTGTCTCCAGCCTAGGCTTCCACACGCCTAGGGTCTCTGGGAATGACAACCGTGATCTTGGCGCCACCTAGTGGCCGTTTTGAGGAAGTGGTCGCGGAGGAAGGGAGGGGGGGAACCCACCAGCTCAGTTGCCAGCCAGGGAGGGAACCAGAAATTAGGACAGGTCTACAACGGACAAGGCAATTCTTGTGTTTTCAATTAGCCTCTCTGTCTGTCTTCCTCCCTTCAGGGTCCCACTGTGTGGCTGAGGATGAATGACCCCAAACTTCTGATGCTCTCCCCTCCCCTTCCGGATTGCTGGGATCGCAGGTCTGCACCACCAGGCTTAGTCTCCCGCCTTTTTGTATCTTTTTGAGACAGGGTCTCACAAAGTTTCCCAGACAAGCTTTGAAGCTGCCATCCTCCTGCCTCCGCAAATAATGACGACTTACAGATCTACCGTTTTCTGTCTTACCTCACTGGGATCTCATGAAAGCCAAGTGCGTTTAGAGTGACAGGAACCACATCGCATGCTGTTGAAATGAGGTCACTTTACGCAGTTGTTTCACTGTCCAAACTAACTAATGCCACTTTGTACTGACAGGCATGGGTGCACAGAAATGACAGGGGAGAGGCACAGCCAGTGAATGTCGTCTCCAGACACCTCCTCGGCACAAATACAACCAACCCGAAATTGACTGACATGAGAAACCACACGAGGAAAGTGGTCAGCCTCACTATGGCACGAGTTTGGAGCCAGCTCTGAAGAAAGGGGCTGGGTCTCTGGGTACAGGTGTGTCAGAAACTGGTGCCAGAACACCCTGAGTTATGGGCCACGGACTTCTGAGGCAGGCCTGTACCTGATTTTTGTATTTTATCTTCCATTCAACATATGCCCCGACCTGTAAATTCAAGAGCCGGGCCTCTCCTGCGGCTCATACAGTTACATAAAGGATAACATGTTCTACTTAGATCAGCTCCATTTTATCTGATAAATCAAGAAAGAGTTTGAAAACACAATGTTTTGTTGGGTTCTGTGGTGCTGGATCAAACCTGGGGCCTCAAACACTCTAGGCAGGGGCTCCACCCCTCAGATACCCAGAGTGGATAAACAATTTATCTATTTATTTGTGACAAGGGCTCATGTAGCCTGGGTTGATCCTAATAAGACCTCAAATTCAATATGTAGCAAAGGCTTGCCCTAAATCTTTACCTCTTTACCATGAGACACTATGCCTGACTCTTAGTCTTTATTTTATAATTTCCCTCTCTTACATCCTTATTCCACACACACACACACACACACACACACACACACACACACACACACACACAGGCTTTTCTATATAGGGTTCCCTTGTATAACCCTGGCTGTTCTGGAACTCATATTCACCTGCCTCTGTTTCCTTCCTGTCTGTTTATTTGTGTGAGGAGGGATGTGTGTGTCATGGCGTGTGTGCAGAGGTGGGCATTCTCTTGTTCTCTTCCATGTGGGCTCTAAGGATCGAACACGGGTCCTCTCAGGAGCTATTGGACAAAGAGCACATTTACCTGCTGAGCCATCTCACTGGCTGTATCTACTGTATTCTTTGAGAGAAGATTTCACTACGTTCCCTAAGTAGTGTCTAACTAGAAATCCTCCTGTCTCAGCCTCCACAATGCTGAGATTATAGTCCAAGCCCCCATTGGAAAACAAGTCTTAAATGAGTAAATGTACGCTATACCAGGGCTTAAATAGCACTGTAACCCAGTACAAAATCATCAGCTTGGTAAGAAAATCCAAGCAGGAGCACACTCACAAAGAATCTCGGGGCTTGTAGTTTAAAATACATTAAATACACATGAAAAATTACCCTCTGTGTTCCTGCCATTGAAATGTAAATGTGGTCTCATTCTCCCAACTCTGCTGCCGGGGCCTGAAATTCCATTTGGAATTCCATCTCCCCATAGACATCAAACTCATTACCTCTCTTCTCGTTGATAAGAATGCCCTGCCTGAGGCTTTTTGCAAGAATTCTTTTTTTTTCTGTAACGAACGCTCAGTGGCTCAGGCTTGTCTTTTCCAGCCTGCTGGATGTAAGTGTCCCCTGATTAATGGACCTGCCAGCTCCGAGGGCTGATAGCACACCCGCAAAGGCTCAGCTGGAAAATGTCATTTCTTATCCCTGTTGTTCAAGGCCTTCCCTTCCACGAGTTCTGTGAGCCTCCAGGGACGCCCACTATTTCATGTGAGGGTTTTGTTAGTTGTAAGGGTCACCTTATTAGTGACAAATTGAAGTAGATCATTGAATTATTTAACTCAGAAATAATTTCTTTTGTCAGGCAATGTGATTTGCATGGCAAGCATAAGCTCACTCCCATTTCCCCTTTCAATTCTTACACTGCAATGTAACCATTTAAACTCACAGATTCACCACTCTAAGCAACCTCTTGTTTTAAATATCTGTTTTTATTTTATGACTGTTTGCTTACACATACTATGGGCGCCATGCGTACGTTTGTTGCCCTTATAGGCCAGAAGAGAGTATTGAATTCCCTAGAACCAAGATTTCAGGCAGTTATGAGCCACCATGTAAGTCCTGGGAACCCAGTCTGGGTCCTCTGCAAGAACACAGCAAGCACTCTTTGTTGTTTTTACGATTTATTTATTTATTTACTTACTTATTTTATGTATGTGTGTACACAGTCACTGTCTCAGACACACCCAAAGAGGACATTGGGTCCCATTACAGATGGTTGTGAGCCACCATGTGGTTGCTGGGAATTGAACTTAACCCCTCCCACATTATTACACTTCATTTAGTGTGTGTAGCTGTAACAACATGTAAGAATGGGGGTCACAGGATAACCTGAAGGGCTCTCCCCTCTTACTGGGTGTGTCCCAGGGACCAAACTCAGGTTCTCAGATCTGGTGGGACTGCCCACCAAACGATCTCGCCAGCCCCCAACATCATTATTTTTTTCTTTCTAGATTCCACCTAGAGGTAACTAAAGGCTTGTGTCTTAGGGTTTCTATTGCTGTCCTAAAACACCATGACCAAAATTAACTCGGGGAAGGAAGGGTTTATTTCATTTTACAGCTTGTAGTTAGTCATCCCGCAAATCCAGGGCAGGAACTCAAGACAGGAACCTGGAGGCAGGAGCTGATGCAGAGCCCGCGGAGGGGTGCTGCTTACTAGCTTGCTCCCCATGGTTTGCTCACCTACTCTTTTGGTTTTTGTTCTTGTTTTTCAAGATAGGATTCCTCTGTGAAATCCTGACTGTCCTAGAACTAGCTCTGTAGATCTGGCTGGCCTTGAACTCAGAGATCCACCTGCCTCTGCCTCCCCATTGCTGGGATTAAAGGTGTGAGGTGAGGAACCACCCAGTTTTTCAGCCTGCTTTCTTTCTTTTTTTTTTTTTTCTTTTTCGAGACAGGGTTTCTCTGTATAGCCCTGACTGTCCTGGAGCTCACTTTGTAGACCAGGCTGGCCTCGAACTCAGAAATCCGCCTGCCTCTGCCTCCCGAGTGCTGGGATTAAAGGCGTGCGCCACCACGCCCGGCTCAGCCTGCTTTCTTATAGTACCCAAGACCAACAGTCTAGGGATGGCACAACCCACAGTGATCTGGGCCGTCCCCCATCAATCATCTGGCAATAAAATTCCCCACAGGCTAAATCGGTGTGGGCATTTTCTCAAATGAGGTTCCTTCTTTGCAAATGACTCTAGCTTATATCAAGTTGACATAAAGTTAACAGGTACAGCTTTCAATAGTAGAGTTACTCGAGATGAAAAAAAAATAGTTCTTCAGGGCTGGTGAGATGGCTCAGTGGGCACAGGCTAATGCTGCAAAGCCTGGCCGTCTAAGGTAGTTCCCAGGACCTCCATGGTGAAAGGGAAGACGTGAGCCCCAGCCTCCTTACAGAGGACCACACATATGCACATCCTATACCTATACAAAATAAATGAACGGGTGTAAGAAAAATATAGTGCTTTAGGGCTGGAGAGATGGTTCAGCGGTTAAGAGCACTGACTGTTCTCCTGAAGGTCCTGAGTTCAAATCCCAGCAACCACATGGTGGCTCACGACCATCTATAATGAGATCTGATGCCCTCTTCTGGTGTGTCTGAAGACAGCTACAGTGTATTTACATATAATTAATAAGTAAGTAAATAAATAAATAAAATATAGTGCTTTAAACAAGCCCTGGTGGGCTTACTCTGTGATGCAGCACATGGAGCACTTGCCTAGCACACAGGGACCATGGGACCGGTCACCAACACCTTGCAGACACTGAGTCAAAGGCATGGAATCTGTAGCAATAGATACAGAGCAAAAACCAAGGGCCTGTGCTTTGACACTTTGTTTTGCCTACACTTGTATGTAACTGCTGCTGATATTCAGTGGCAGAAACAGAGCTTTCTGACTCCAAATGAGTGGAATCAGGGGATGCTTCACACGGGTGCAGAGACGTCATTATTCTAGGGAAATGACGGGCAATTGAGTAGAATAATTTCAAGAGGATTGAAGACTAGTGATCCTAAAGTCATAAGGCAGTGTTTTATCCTGAAGTTGTGTTCCCTGGAGTGAATGAAGTATGGATGGAACTGTGCTGGGGTCCAAGCAGGAGCTGGCGAGCTGGCAAGCTGGTGAGTTAACATGCTTGCCATCTTATCCCCAAAGCCTTGGGGCAAGGAAAACTGTTCTCTAACCTCCATGCATGTGCCTGTACCAACAGATATCACTCACACACACACACTAATAATAATAATAATAATAAATAACTAAGGCAAACCCTAACTGGGCATAATGATGTTACCCCTGTGGGCCCAGCACTTGGAGTTTGAGGCAGGAGGATCCTTTGTTCAAGGTCAGTTTAGGCTACAGAGGGAGACCCTTTCTCAAAACAAAACCAACAAAATGGCTTCTTCCAGTTGCCTGAAGAATATGGCTTAGACTTTCTTTTCTTTCCTTCCTCTCTTCATTTCATTTTTTCATTCTTTTTTCTTTCTTTTTCTTTCCTTTTTTTTTTTTTTTGGACAGTTTTACTACGTAGCCCTGGCTGTCCTGGAACTCAGTAGTTCAGGCTGGCCTCAAACTCACAGAGATCTGTCTTCTTCTGCCTCCCAAGCACTGGGATTAAAAGCATGCACCACTATGGCCAGCAGACTTGCTTTTGTAAGTAACCCAGACCTGAAACAACATGATTCTGCCCACTTGACCTGACACCTCTGTCAAGTTGCTGCCTCTCAACACTGTTAAGAATGGCAACTACATAGCCGGGCATGGTGGTGCACACCTTTAATCCCAGCACTCGGTAGGCAGAGGCAGGCAGATTTCTGAGTTTGAGACCAGCCTGGTCTACAAAGTGAGTTCCAAGACAGCCAGGGCTACACAGAGAAACCCTGTCTCGAAAAAAAAACCAAAAAACCAAACAAAAACAAAACAAAACAAAAGAATGGTGACTACATTTCTGTGTGATCTTTGGAAGAAAGGATACAAACCACAGCAGGGCCTCACCAAATTGGAGCAACATCTAGACTTGCTAAAGGGACTGGAGGTGTAGTTCAGTATAGCTCAGCCCTTGCCTAGCTTGCTCCAGGTCCAAGGCCAAGAAATAAACCAATGATAAGGCGTCATCCACAAATAGGACAGTGGCGATGAGAGCAGAACCCAGGGAAGTCTAAGTGATAAGACACTCATATGAGTGCAGTGTACAAAAGCTCGGGAAAGAGAGAAGATCTGTGGCTTTCTAAAGCAGAAAACATAAAGACTCGAGTCAGCACTTAGCAGATACTACAACGCCTACCAGAGGCTAAAGCAATGGATACAATGATTGCCTCATTTTGTTACTTTGTCCTAAAACTTACCTCTGGTAATAAATACTCCTCTAGTCAATTGTCTTTACACTGACAAACACCCAAGGTAAAGTAACTACCGAGTAGAAGGATTGGGACTCCTCCCAGCTTTGGGTGCTGTTAATTACACCACAGCTGCTGCGTGTCACCTGCTGACAGATTTACTACAGCAGTAACGCTGTTTTCCCATCGGCCATGCCATGCCGATATTTTTAGCCCTGGCTTATTAGAATTGGGTGGGTGCCCTGTGATTCCCCCCGCCCCTTGCCTCTGAGCTGGGAATCCGTGACTCAATGTCCTTATTCTGCTTAGTTTATTGTCTGCAGAGGAATTAGTCATTTCTGGGCGACGACAACTGCAGCCTGCAGTGGACAGTTCAAATCTGAGTCACAGTTTTCAGCCGTAAGTGTAGTCATCGTGTGATGTTCATGAGCAAGCAGAAATAAACAATATGCCTCCTTTATTTCTGCCCCTCCCCCCACAACACCCCCGCTTCTATCCTTTCATGTAAATGCCACAGGCTGATGGTGACAATACAAAGTCCCCTCTCTGGGCTTCAGTGGCTCAGCCATCTCTTCTTAGCACTCTCCTTCCTGGCAGACACTGCTTACTGATGGATCTGCTGAACGCAGTCCAATCTATTATCCTCCAGTGAACTTTAACTGAGATACATCTCACTCTAAAGCTTAAGCACTTAAAATCTGAGGGACAAACAGCGGTGCAGTAAGCAGAAGCGAGATGGGAAAAACAGTCAAATTTCAAAAGCAAGGCACGGAAGTCAGAGAAACGATGAGACGGAACGAGGCGGTCTACTGACATGGGGAACCAGGCGGTCTACTGACACTGGGAAAGCGGGCTGAAGAGTGTCTGCCCATGGATATGAGGTCAGAAAGTGCAATTCTAGACTCTGGTGTCGTAGGGCAAAGGAACACATGAGGAACACGTGGAATCTCATCACAGAAGCTGGAATAGCAGTGCATGCCTTTAATTCCAGCACGTGGGAAGCAGAGGCAGGGTAGATCAAAGTAGGGTTCAAGGCCAGCCTGGTCTACAGAGAAACACGGCGGGACCCAATGTCCAAACAGCTGGAGAGATGGCTCATTGGTTAAGAGCCACTGGTTGCTTTTGTAGAGGAGCTGGGTTCAATTCCCTACAACCATGTGGCGGTTCACAACCATCGGTAGCATGGTGGCTCATGACTGTCTGTAACAAACTGTCAGTTACAAGAGATCAGATGTACTCTTCTGGCCTATGTGGGCGTGAGGCACACAGGTGGCACACATATGTACATGTAGGCAAAACATTTACACACATTAGAAAAATAAATATTAAAAAGCAAACAAACCGGCTTCTTTAGTTAGCCGTTAACCAACAAGAGCTCCTCACTCAGAACCGAACCCGCCAGTGATGATGCAGTTGTTATGGGTTCTGTTTTGGGCAGGTGACCATGGCTCTTTTTGACCCTTTGAGTCAGGGTCTTTACAAGTAGCCTGAGCAGGTCTTGAACTTAGGTCCTCTAGCCTCAGCCGTCCAGTCCTGGGGTGATAGCTGTGTACCGTCACATGTGGCTATTTCCTTTTTTTTTTTTTTTAAAGATTTATTTATTTATTATATGTAAGTACAATGTAGCTGTCTTCAGACACTCCGGAAGAGGGCATCAGATCTTGTTACAGATGATTGTGAGCCACCATGTGGTTGCTGGGATTTGAACTCAGGACCTTCGGAAGAGCAGTCGGTGCTCTTAACCACTGAGCCATCTCACCAGCCCCGTGGCTATTTCCTGGATGACTTGTTTGGATCTGTCTGTCTGCAGTGCTTTAGGTTTTGTGCAACCGCTCTGCCCTCCATCTTTCTTTAAGGATTAACTCTCTGGGTTTCAGAAATTAGGAGGTCTGAAACCTGGAGGCCCTACTGCCCTGGGGGTGGGGGAGCTCTGTAAATACCTGATAATTAGCTCTTCAGGCATGTGTCTAGTTAATTGCTTTCACTGGAAAGGGTGACAAAGTCCTTTACTTCTGAGACAGGGACAAGTGGCTGCATCTGAGCCTCGGTCCCCAGGTCATTCCCCAAGGGCATTCCTGAGCTGCCACTTTAGGCATTTACATGCCAAATGGCACACGGTTCCACACTTTAAAGAACTCTGAGTTTTGGTGTGGTTTCCAGACAGGGTTTCTCTATGTAGTTCTGGCTTTCCTGGAACTCACTCTGTAGACCAGGCTGGCCTTGAACTCAGAGATCTTCCTCCCTCTGCCTCTTGAGTGCTGGGATTAAAGGCCTGCAACACTACCACCTGGCTAACCTCTGAGTTTTCAAGGCAGTCTGGAGTGACTTCACACCAAAGAGCTGGCACTATGAATCCCTTTCACGAGGGAAGATGAGGATAGCTACTTTTCCTTTTTGTATTTTTAGTTATATTTTATATTTTACCGTATCTGTGTGTTCTTATGCACATGGGTGTATGTATGTCTTGGCATTACAAGTGGTCATCAGAGGACAGTTTGAGTTTCCTTATCTTTCACTTCTGGTGTGGTCCATAGCCTGTGTAGATCAGCCAGAAGGCCTATGGTGTGTGTGTGTGTGTGTGTGTGTGTGTGTGTCAGGAGACGGCAATGCATTAATTACTTAACATCCAGACAGAAGTAAATAAGATGAATGGGAGGAGCCGCAGCAAGCCAGCCCCTTCTCTCCTCCCTCTGCAGGTGCTTAGGACGATGGAATCTTACCAAAGAGTATCGATGCCTCATGTGGACCTACAAAGGAGCTGGCTGCCCTGCTTTGGACACCTGCTTGTCTCTGCTTGTGGGCCTTTCCATCACCGAGTGTCTATCTAAATACTGGGGAGAGACGAGACTGATAGGAAACACCTCCAACCCCAATACTCAAGCAGCTGAGGCAGGGGGATCATGCATTTGAGGCAAGCCTGGGCTACGAAGCTCAAGGCCAAAACAAATGGGTACAACCTAACCTGTTTCATTCTCCTTTAAGGCTGAAAGCACACAGAAAAGAGTCGCAGAGGCATGCTCTTGTCGGCTTCTACAATGTCCTGTTCCAGACCTTCAAACAAACAAACAAACAAACAAACAAACAAACAAATGCCTGCTTTTGCTTGGACTGCAGGTGACTCCCAGGAAAGACTGCCTCCCGGAAGAGGACACTCATCTGTGCTGGTGAACTGAATCCTGGAGCAGGACCAGTTCTGCTACCTGGAGCTACCTCCTGGGAGCTCGCTGGTTCCACTGCTGTTACCACTGTGGCCAGCAGCTTATGTAGCACTCTCTCTCCTCCTTGCCCCATGGGGGGATTATGGACACTCTGCTCCCCTTCCCATGTGCACAGGTTAAATCACCCCTGCTTCTCAGCAGCCCTCACCCCTTCAGCTGGCAGTTACGGATAGGTAGCTGGGCCCACTTACACTCCTCGAGCAATCAGAGCTGACTGGAGGAGCTGAGGCATCCTTTCAAAAACCCTAAACCTGCCTCTCCAAGCCGTGGGGTGCCAAGGCTGCACCCTAAATCTGCAGAACAGGAGCTACTGGTCTCTGCCTAAGGATGCCAGGTAAAAAGATGCCCAGTTGAATTTCAGTTTCAGGTAAGTAGCACAAACATTGCATAGGTATATAAGTAACACTTTGTGAAATAATACTCCAGAAATTATTCATTGCTTATTAGAAATCTAAGAGAACTAACTGGACATCCTGTGTTTTTGTTTCCTAAATCTGGCACAGATGATGGCCAGGAAAGGCCTGCTCGCAGTACCTTGGGACCACTGAGGGAGTGAGATGCGAAAAGAATATTGGTTTTCATTTCCTTCATTTTTGGATGCTTAGAAGAGATAGTGCCCGGCATAGTCAGGAGATGTTCGTATCTGCACATTTAGTTCCCTAATGGTTTATCAAATGTCTATCTAATATACTTTAAGGATGTTAAGATATATTTTCATGTATATGAAGTTTTGCCTGCATGTATGTATGGGTACCACACACACATGCCTGGTACCTGTGGAGGTCAGAAGAGGGTGTTAGCTCCCCTAGAAATGGAGTTACCAATGGTTATGGTCTGCCAGGTCAGTCTAGAAAGTGAACCCTGGTCCCCTACAAGAGCAATCAGTGTTCTCGTCTGCTGAGCCAGCTCTCCAGCCCCCAGTGGTCTTACAAGCACCTGCAGGGTTCGTATCTACACATTTAGTTGGAACAGTAAAATCTCCCTCTTTTCTGTTTTAGTAGTTTATTATTTTAAAGTGTTTATGTATGATGTGAGTATGTGTACACGTGTGAAGTGTCCTCAGAGTCTAGAGATGTTGGGTCCCCCAGGAGCTAAAATTTCAAATGGCTGTGAACTGCCCACTGTAGGTGCTGGGGACTGAACTCAGGGCCTTCACGAGAACAACAAACACTCTGAATGTATGAGCTATCTCTCTCCTCTATACCCCACATTTAAAATTTAGCATTTCACAGTGTGGCCTGGACTGATCCCTGAATCGAGACCCTCTTCCTCTAGCCTTCCAAGTGCTGGGAGATGGGTACGCACTGTTATCCCTGCCTAAAAATACCATGTAAATGAAAGTTGCCAAGTTTAGGTGATAAATAGGCAAGCAATGTAAGTGGGACAGAGGCCTCCTGCCTTCCTGAGAGCTTTCCAGTCAGCTATTTCTGTCTCTAGCCAGTGATAGAGACAGACAGATAAGTCCTTCCTTTAATTTAGATTTATTCACTTACTTATTTTGTATTTTTATGAGAAAGGATCTCATTTAGCCCACGCTGGCCCCCAACTTGTTAAGTAGTGAAACTCACTTTGAGTTCCTGATCTTCTTTCTCTGCTTGGATTATAGGTACACACCATTAAAGCTGTTCTAATTTTCTTTTTTCAGACAGGGTCTTGTGAAATCCTTCTGCCTCAGCCTCCCAAGTGCTGGGATTACAGGTGTGTGTTCCACTCTTGGTTTCCTTTCTGTCTTACATTTGAAATGTCCTCATCTATAATTTGAGTCTTGATTATCTCCTTCCTGGTCAATTTGCAGGAGCGTAGCAGTCAAACCTGATTGAGTGGGAAAGGTCTCTGAAGCACCAGAACACAGTTCATTCCTATAGACAGCTTAGAGGCGGGGCCAGACTGATAGATACTCACGAGGAGCCTTTGACTGTAGAGGCTAGCCATCCTCTGAGAGGCATTTGACCTTGGTCTTGGTCAAAACAGTTTATTCTCTTCCCTCATCATCTTTTTTCTGAGCTTTTCCTGATAATTACACTTAGAAACAAATACTTACTTATAAACAGGTTTTGAACAGAAACCAAGACGTGTGCTATGCTGAAAGTCACACCCAGAGTGGGTGGCCAAGATCTTGAGATGAAAGCCATCAGGTGACTCTGGGAAGTGCCTCACCTACTCTGCTAAGGTTTCTCCTACTGTGAACAACAGAAACTAAATCTGACCCATTGACATTTAGACTCAAAAGACACAGGGTGGCTTGTATGATTCAGGGGAAAATGGAAGACCAGCCCAGAAAAGGCAGAAACACAGGGACTCCTGGGGACTCATTTCTCACCTGCTCAGAGGGTCCAACCCAAGTCTAGCTGACCCATTTCCTCACGCACATCTCCATTCACTGCTGATGTCAAGGTCAGAAAGAAGCTTGAATAACACAGTGTACAGCTGTCCCATGTGATGGTTACTCTGGAGTGAGGGGTCTCGGGTTGATCTGGTAAATATTTAATGATCTACACCGATTCTTTTGCATACCTATCTGTGGGTTGCTGGGGATCAAACCCAGGACCTCCCACGTACCTAGGCTCCACACTTCAGCTATGATTTTTGGGCTCTTCAGGAGCAGATGGCTGCTTTAACTCCAAACACATCCTCCTGACAGCGTTGCAAAAGAAAGAAATGCAGCAAGGATGAAGTATCCCCTTTACCAAGACCTTCTAACCTTTGTCCTTTTATAGTTCACGGTCATAACTGGGTCAAATGCTCACCTCTACAACAGGGAAGGCTGCCAAGCAAGTGTTGTGTAGCAAGAGAAGAGCAGGCAGGGATCGTCTTAGACCAGGGCTCCACCTCCTGGACTGTCAGGACCAACCCATAACTGAGTTGGTGTAAGGAAGAAGGGCTAACAGCTCTTAAAACTGAGCTTCTCAGTTGCCTCTTAGAGGCCACCATGCCTGAGTGACCATGTGGTTATTGAAATTCTTCCCTTGGAGAGACGTCTACTCCCTCCCTCCTATGGTTCTATAACAAAACAAGGTATAAGTCCACCAGATTTACTCTGCGGAGCCATAAGCTTATTAGTCTTACTTAAGAGTACGGGGAGGGATTATGGGCAGGAGCATGGGTGACATTAAAGCAACCGCACTGGACAGTCTGCACGGAGCACGGATGGATCCCACTCTGCAGACGGCCTCCTCCTCCCCTCCTCCTCCCCTCCTCTTTCCCCTCCTCTGTCCTCTAGTCTAGCCCGGAGACCCAGAGCCTACAAGTAACTAGGACAGGATTGCATATGACTGGCTAGGGAGGGGGGTAGCTAGATACTCAGGTGAGGGTCCTACGACTTCCCCACCCTTTCCTTCTAGGAGGGAGGGCTGACAGCTAACAATCCCAGCTGTGACAATCTTTGGTGAGCAGCTGAACTGGAAATGGTGGCAGTTTGCCTCAGGATAGCTAGCCCTGCACAACACTGTGCAAGATGGAAAGGCAGTCCTCCCAAAGGATCCTGGGACTAAAGGCTAGAGGAAAGGAGATGGATACTCTGTCTATCTATCTATCTATCTATCTATCTACCTATCTATCTATCTATCTATCTATCTATCTATCTATCTATCTATCTATCTATCTATCTATATCTACCTAACTACCTATCTGCAGCTAGCAAATCATCTTCCAGGAGGAAAAAAATTACTTTGGCTCCTGGTTTCAGAGACTTAAATGAAGATCAGTGAGATCCATTTCTTTGAGGCTGACAGGAAGCCGAAGACCTGGTGAGAGCAGCAGACAAGGCTGCTCATCCCCGGAAGTCCCCTTCTTCCAGTCAGCCCCCAGCGTTCCCAGTTTCCACCACCATTCCAAACCTATCTGTACTGGGTAGTTTTGTGTCAACTTGACACAGGCTGGAGTTATCACAGAGAAAGGAGCTTCAGTTGGGGAAATGCCTCCATGAGATCCAGCTGTAAGGCATTTTCTCAATTAGTGATCAAGGTGGGAAGGGCCCCTTGTGGGTGGGACCATCTCTGGGCTGGTAGTCTTGGGTTCTATAAGAGAGCAGGCTGAGCAAGCCAGGGGAAGCAAGCCAGTAAAGAACATCCCTCCATGGCCTCTGCATCAGCTCCTGCTTCCTGACCTGCTTGAGTTCCAGTCCTGACTTCCTTGGTGATGAACAGCAGTGTGGAAGTGTAAGCTGAATAAACCCTTTCCTTCCCAACTTGCTTCTTGGTCATGATGTTTGTGCAGGAATAGAAACCCTGACTAAGACACCATCCAACCCCAAATCCATCCATGGCTGAATGTACTGATGAAGTCAGAGATCTCATGATCCAGCCATCTTCCCAGAGCCCCAGTACTGAGCGCTTCATTGAGGGCTACACCTTCTTCACTCCTTGTGCCTTTGGGGAATATCTTGTATCACGATCATACCACTAACCTTGCAGGACTGGCTATATCATTTGTAGGGCCCACCCAGGACAAATGAAAATGCAGGACTCCTTAATAAAGACCCTCAATTGCAATAATAGCAAACAAGTGTTCTTTCTGACAGAGAGCCTTGTCTGGCTACAGGGGTCACATGTCTGTGAATCCCACCCCGGGCCTATCATCCTAGGAGACCATAGTTCGAAGTTCAACCTGGGCACTCATTTGGTTTTATTCTTCATACTCATTTCCTCCTTTTCTTTCCCACATTTGTGTTTAGACTTTGCAACACCAGGCTGTTATTTGATCATCAGAGTGGTCCCCATCTCCAGTTCACAGATGAGGATTTGTTGATCTTATTTATCGTTAAACAGAACACACAAAAGCCCCAATCATTTACCCCATCCATCATCTGTAGTGTTCTTTGTATCTTCACTTTATTAGTCTCTGCCATGATCCTCATTATTTCCGTCTGCTGATTTTGTTTTCCCTAGCTTGTTCTTGTTTGTCTAAGACTTTACATCACTAAGTATTTATTTGCAATCCCTCTGATTTTGTTTGTTTATTTTTCGAAACAGGGTTTTCTGTGTAGCCCTGGCTGTCCTGAACTCACTCTGTAGACCAGGCTTGTCTTGACTACACAGAGATCCACCTGCCTCTGCCTCCCGAGTTCTGGCACTCTGGTTTTTTAATGTATTCATTTAACATATTCTCCTCTTAGGACTGCCTCTGGTATATCCCAAGTGTTCTAATCATTTATGCTTTTGTTTGCACTTGAACCTAGGAGTTTTCCTGGTGTCTATAAGGACCTATGACCTTCCTTGTAGAAGCAAAGATATTCTAAAGAAAGACGCTATGCCTTACCCCTCGGACTATTGAACAAGGAACCCAAGGACTTAGAGTGTCCCCAGGAATCTCAAGCGAGCATGGAAGAGGCTGAAGCCTGGTGCTAGGCAGAGAGAAACTTGTCACCCAGGAAAGGAATGTGTGCACTTCTGACAATCTGTCAGACTACCTTGCTGGGTAGACAGGGTGGAAATAATGATGGAATGGGGCCATGTTTGACCGGGACTGCTTGGTCATTCCTACCTCTTTCTATCTATTTCAAACCTGAACCTCATGTCAGCACCCTGAAGAAGGACTTGGAGGTTCACTGGACCTTATTTCCTTGTTTGTTCCTCTTCCCAATGTGGTCACACCGAATAGATTGTTTTCTCCTTCACTATCACCATCATCATCACAACTACTATTACCATTACACTACTACTATTACCATTACCATCACCATTACTATCACTATTACTATCACCATTACTATCATTATTACTGTCACCATTACACTATCACTATCACCAGCACTAGTACACTGTTACTTTATTATTGTCTCTTTAATTGGTCTACTGAGTACAAATGACTGAGACACGCTTGTTAAAGTCACCAGGACCCAAGTTTTGACTCTGGTCACTAATTTGGCAAGCTGAGTTGGGAGAAAAGACATGTTTAAGATGTCAACCACACAGAGACAGGAATCGTTTGATTCTAGAAACTTTTCTTGGTTTTCCACTTCTCACGACACAAAGAAGGGAGCATTGGAACTTTCATCTTCGGCTTAGAAGAAGTATGACCAGTGTTCCATGGGCTTTGCTTTCCTTTGGTTTCAAGGGTTTTGTGATACATCAGGGTCTGGGAAGCAAGGCTGAAGAAAGGGACTGGTGAGCTTACAGTCCTCGACCTTTTGGAATAAGGAAAAAAGCTGACTGAGCAGGCTATAAAAGGCAGCGGGTGTAGAGTAGCTAGAAACCTATCTATAGGACGAGGAGCTGTGAACCTCCATTTAGAAGGAGTATTTTTAAAATTAGCATGGGTTTCCTGGTGCACACCCGTGTGTATGTGTGTGTGTATGTGTGTGTGTGTGTGTGTGTGTGTGTGTGTGTGTGTGTGTGTTTCTGGCATACAATTCATTCCAGATTAGCTGGGATACAGTTCTGAGAGGTTAATATGCTCTGTATGTAATCTCCATTTGTACAATCTCTGCAGTGTAAATATGGGTCAAACAAATCAGGAACACAAACAATGGTGGTCCTGGTTGACCAGTTCAGTCGGTGCAAGGATGGGCGTCAAGTTACAGGTTTTGCTATTCCTGGGCCAGACTTGTAAAAATTCACTAGTGGAGAGAAGGACAGAGAGGAGAGAAGGAGAAAAGGAGAGAAGAGAGAAGGGGAGATAGCTCAGAAGTTAGAAGCATTGGCCGTACTTAAGGAGAATGCACACACCCAGATGTCAACTCACATCAGTCTGAAAATACAGTTCAGGAGATCCAGCGCCCTCTTCTGGCCTCCCAGAGAACTAGGTAAGCATGTGGTACACAGAAATGCATGCAGGCAACACACACCCATGCACACGCGCGCGCGCACACACACACACACACACACATGCACACACACATATACACACACACAAACAAAAACACAAACACACGCTAGTTCCTTTATCTGGTCTTTCATTAATGGCCTTTCTTCTACACTCTTTTGAGCCCTTTGGGCTCTGTTGCACAGTTTGTGCTATTACGCTGTTTGTAGTTTTCTTGACCTGTTTGAATGACGGGGAGATTGAAGTGTATTCATTTTTGGGGCTCTTTAGCATCATGAGGGTTCTGTTGAGTTGTTTGGGACATAGGGAAACAAGATTGTTGAATATATCTGCCTTGTAATTTAAATAAACCATTCAAAATATTAAGCCAGGTATGGTGGCACACACACCTTTAACCCCCGAACCTGGGAAACAGATGCAGGAGGATTGCTGTAAATGTGAGGCCAGACTGAACCACATAATGAGTTACAGTAGGCCAGCCAGGGTTACATGGTGAGATCCTGTGTCAAAACAAAAACAAAGGGACAAACTAGAATATCGAGTCTGTCGTGCTTGGTGGCCCCTAGCGAGAATTTGGGCTGACAGGTTTTGTTTTGTTTTGTTTTGTTTTGTTTTGTTTTGTTTGTAAACTCACCTGAGTGTAATCTGAACCAATATGCTGGTGTTGGAGTCACCAGGGGAACCTAGCTACAGTGGACACATGCCATTGTCCACTCCCGAGAGTCAACCCAGCTGAGCATGGTGGTAAGTGCCTTGGCTCTCAGCCCTTGGGAGGCCTTGGAGCTCTGATGCAGTCAGTGTAAAGAAGCAGAGGGCAGAAACCAGCCAGAGTCTGACTTCAAAAGAGGAGTATGTTTATTCGCGCGCACATACACACACACACACACACACACACACAGAAGGGCAACCTCTCTCTGCGAGGGGAAAAAGCTGGCTGTGACTCTTCATAGGGCTGGGGTGAGGAGCTTGGGTGTGAGGGCTTGGATGCAGCCATAGGTGGGTGTTTGTCTCCCTTGCAGTCTCTCCGTCCTGAGACTGTTTGCCTGGGGCAAGGCAGACTATCCGACATTCCACAGGGGGGATGACCACTGAGGGCTGAGCAAGCCCAGCTGTAATCTCACAGGAATCCTGTTTTCACACTCTACTGGGAGGCAAAGGCTAGCTCTAGATCAGCTAAGGCAGAAAACAAGGAGTTAATCCGGTCAGGTAAATCAATCACTTGGCCAAGGTGATTCACCTTAAGCCAGGCTGAAGAGATAGAAGGAAATATTAGCCCTTTAGTGAGATAATGCATTTTCTTTTCCAGAATTCCCTCCCCTTAGCAGTCTCTCTAAATCACCATGAGGTACATCTCATCACAGCAGCCCCTCCCTCTTCTCTTCCCAGTCCAGCCTTTACAAATCACTCCCCCATTCTCCCCTCTGGCTCTGACTACTTGTCCACCTCTGTACCAGTTTAGCTCAAAAGCTTAGTTCAACCGGCTTTTTCTCTTCCTCCTCTTCAATTTCCTTCTCTAAATAGCTGCAGAGATTTACAGATTGCCTGCCTGGGATTTTTCTCTAATAAATGTGCTCTCAAGTTTCCTCTGGAGTCCGTTCTTTTATTTCTTTAGGTTTGTTTGTTTGTTTGTTTTGTTCTGGTTGTTTTTGTTGTTGTTGTTTTGAGACAAGGACTCACTTTGTAGCCCTGGCTATCCTGGAGCTCACTGTGTAGACCATGCTGACTTCAAACTCATCGATCCACCAGCCTCTGCCCCTTTACCCTGAGTGCTGGGATTAAAGGTGTACACCACCACACGTGGTCCAAATTCTTTTGGTAATTAGACTAAGGACCTGAAGAGGGAATCCCATTTATCCCAGTAACATGTGGTAACCACAAAGGGACTCCCCCAAATTTCTATTAACAATTGCTTTGTGTCATTTTGTACCTAAAACTGAAACTGAAGCCTACCTCTAACACCCCTGAAAAGTACACAGCAAATTTCTGGTCACTTCATTTTTTTTTTTTTCAAGACAGGGTTTCTCTGTGTATCCCTGGCTGTCCTGGAACTCAGCAATCTGCCTGCCTCTGCCTCCCAAGTGCTGGGATTAAAGGCGTGTGCCACCACTGCCCGGCCCACTTCATTTTTAAAAACTCACTGAGCCAGGCAATGGTGGTGCATGCCTTTAATCCCAGCACTTGGGAGGCAGAGGCAGGTGAATTTCTGAGTTTGAGGCCAGCCTGGTCTATAGAGTGAGTTCCAGGACAGCCAGGGATATACAGAGAAACCCTGTCTCAAAAAACAAAAAAACCAAAAAACCAAAACACACCCCCCTCCAAAAAAAAAAAAAAAAAAAAAAAAGAAAGGAAGAAAGAAAATGCAGTTAATTAAAAATAGAGGAATTAACTGCAGGATCTGAGACAGAAGATAATGAAAAGTTAATTTTGAGCTTCCTTCCTGATAGAATGATTTAGAGTCTGGCACTTTCAAATGTTAATTCTAGAAATGAACCGAGAAAAAAAAAATCTTGGTACAGGATTTACGAGAGGTAACAACGCAATTTACCAAGAAAGTTTAAAATAAAAGCGAGTGATGTTAATGTGTCCTGAGTAGAGTTTAGATTTAACTATGTGTTGAGAGACCTGAGAAATAAAAAGTGCCGGTTTTAGTTTGGCTTCTGTTGCTGTAATAGAACACAAACCACAACTGGCTTCAGGGAGGGGTGGATTTACCTTACAAATCCCCATCACAGTCCTCCATAGAGGGAAATCAGGGCAGGGAATGAAGACAGGGTCCTGGAGGCAGGACTGAAGCAGAGATCACAGTGGCCCGCTGCTTGCTGGCTTGCTCCTCATGGCTTGTTCTCAGGACTTTTTAAATACATCCCATGACCACCTGCCCCAGGGAGGGGAAACAGGAAAAAAGGAAGCCTTTCTCTTTGCCTCTTACCCTCACCAGAAAGTCCATTCCTTCACTGGCATTAGAGCCTACCTACCTCTTGGGGATTCTGGTGTGTACTGAGGACCAGGTGGACTGAACAACTAACTACTGGATTCCTGGACCCTTCTGTTCATAGGCAGCCATTCATTGTTGGATAACCTGGACTACAATCTCAAGGCACTTTAATAAATCCTGTGTGTGTGTGTGTGTGTGTGTGTGTGTGTGTGTGTGTGTGTGTTGGCATCAGCACGGAGGCTGGAGAAGCCATGTCTCTGGAGCATAGCATTTCAATCCTATGGGCTACTTCCAAGTTCATATACAGAATAGCATATTCTATTGAGAATATTCATAGAGATCCATTCTACAAGTTCTGTTCCTCTGAAGAACGCTAACTAATGCTCCTGTGTTTATGTGTTTCTAATGGTACAACTATAGAGGTTATCACCAATGAGCTGTGAGGCTCTTGGAAATTAGGATGTCCACACAGGTTTTGTCTTTGAATATGCTCAATGTATTCACACAAATATAACTTATTTTTTTTTCTTACCACAAATATTACTTATAATACTATGGGGATTTGAATGAAAATTCGTCCAATAGTCTCATATATTTGAATGCTTGGTTCTCAGTTAGTGGACAACTGTTGGGAGGGGCTAGGAGGCGTGGCTTTTGGAGGAGATGCATCACTGGAGTGAGATCTGAGGTTTCAAAAGCCCATGGCGGCTCTAATCTAGTCTCTCTCTCTCTCTCTCTCTCTCTTTCTCTCTCTCTCTCTCCTCTCTCTCTGCCTATAGATCAGGATGTAAAGCTCACCTGCCATGTAGGACCATGCCTTCCTGTCTGTATCCTCCCTGCCCCCGATTAAATGTTTTCCTTTCTAAGACTAGTCTTCATCATGGTATCTCCTCACAGCAATAGAACGGTAACTAAGACAAATACTATGCTATATAATAGAGCTAGACAGACATCTCACCACGTGGAGAATAGGTAGTCAAGCAGAAAACACCACTGCAGGCTCTACTGGGGAGCTTTGCTGAGGATGTTCCGGAAGCTTGGCATCATGTCCACCATGACGTCCTTCGGCTGTGGCAGGACAGGAGATGGCACTAGAGGAGGTCCAGAAGGTCCCGGAGAGGACTGGCCAGCAGCTCGTGCAAACATGTGGCCATGTGTGAGCTCATCAACGGAACCAGAAGCACAATGGGCACCAAAACTAGGGCCGCATACAGACGCCAGTCGCAAAGGCCTCTTCATAAAGGGCATCAGCACAGAGGTTGGCAGGTAGCTGTGTACTTTCGGGGCTCACAGCTTAGGGCTGGTTCATTAGCTCATCAGAGCTGTCTTGGGGTTAGTTCATTAGCATATCAAGGCCTATCTTGGGCTTGGCCCATATCTGTGCTTCCTTGTGGTGAGTCCATTAACGTACTATAGCTTGCCTCTGAGCCATCAGAGCTGCCTGGTGGCAAATGCCTATCTTACAAGCCTTACATTATTCCAAGTCATACAAAATGGTTTTTAAGTTATAGAAACTAGTTTCTCTTTTGTACCTAACAATTATATTTACAGAAACCCTCCCCTTCAGCATTAGATTTCTAAGGCAGTGTCAAGATGTAGAAGGCAGAAAGACAGGAGTCTGACCTTCAACAGACAGAACTATTTATTAGTGAGGGGCAGCCTCTCTCCCATAGGAAAACAAAGGGTCTACCAGGAGAAAAAACTTAGCTGTGACCCTTGTAGGCGCTGGTGAGAGGCTTGGGAGTGAGGAAACTGTTGTAGCTGTAGCCTACCTGTCTCTCCTGCAACCTCCTGCAACCTCCCCTTCCTCGAGTTGTTCAGCCTAAAGCTCAGCTGACTCACTACAGACCTTGCTTTCTGTGCTGACCAACAAGGTTGAGCAAAGTCATCTATAATCTCATAGGAATCCCCACTCCACCAAGCAGACACTCTTTTGTTTGTTTTGTTTTGTTTTGAGACCAAGTTTCTCTTTGTCCACCAGGCTGGCCTCTGCCTCTGCTGGGACTAGAGAAGGGCAGAGCACCACCCTGCACAGCTCACGTAGGCATTCTTATTAGCCTATGCATCCTGGGCTAACCTGGAATTTATAGAGATCCACCTGCCTCTACATCCAGGTGCTGGGATTAAAGTCATGGGTGGCGTAACTATTCTCCCGAAGCAGAACAATTAAACATGTCCTGACACTGTGTGTCCTAAGCAGTGCCTTCAATTACTAGAAAGACACTGGTCACTAAGAAGCACTCTGTAAATAAATGCCTAATTTTCAAACCATTTAAACTTAAATGGCCGCTTGTTTTTGTTTATAAGACTGTTTAGCTGTTATCTCTTGATAACATTTTGTAGAAATATAAATTCTTTTTTTGACAGAATTTCACTATGTATCCTTGTCTGGAATTTGTTATAGTAACCAGGCTGGTCTGGAACTCATAGAGATCCACCTGCCTCTGCCTCCTGAGTGCTGGAATAAAGTTGTATACTATTACACACAGAACTATAACAATAACAATCACTTCCTTCTCTCCCTCCTCCTCTTCCTCCTCTCCTTCTTATTCCTCCTCCTCTTCCTTGTCTTCTTCCTCCTCCTCTTCCTCCTCTCCTTCTTATTCCTCCTCCTCTTCCTTCACGTATTCTTCTTGTTTTGGGGTTTCTTTGTATAGCTTTGGATGTTTTAGAACTAGCTCTGGTGACAATGCTGGCTTTGAACTCATAGATATCTGTCTTGCCTCTGCCTCCCAAATACTGGGATTAAAAGCATGCATCGCCACACCCTGGCTAGAAATATAACTTCTAACAAAAGAACACACTACATTTTTTATCTACTTTTATTCTATGTATATGGGTGTTTTACTGATTGTATGTCTATATACCTAGTTCCCACAGAGGACAGGAAAGAGCATCAAATATCTTGGGACTTGAGTTACAGACAGTGTTAGACTAGATTGTTGGAGGTGACATGAAAATAAAAGAAAGAGATAGACCTTTACACTGGGGAGGCAGAGGCAGGCAGATTTCTGAGTTTGAGGCCAGCCTGGTCTACAAAGTGAGTTCCAGGACAGCCAGGACTATACAGAGAAACCCTGTCTCAAAAAACCAAAACAAAACAGAATCAGACTGTCCTTTATTAGAACAATGACAGGCAGCCATCTCTCCACAGGAGTGGACACTTTTTATAGGGCAGAAAAATGGAATTTTTGAGGTGGAAGATTCCATCTGAGGATCTGCTCCCTTGTAATCTACAGTTGTAAATACCAAAGAGGTTGGTGTGCTGACTTTCTTGTCAGCAGCTTTCCAGCTCCTAACTGCCTGCAGATGTTATCAACATTTCAAATCTCTAGTTTCTCAGCTTACTCGAGGATTTAAGGTCATTAACCCTTCAGAAAGCACTATGTGGCTGGTAAGTGAACCTGTGTCCTCTGGAAGAGTAGCCAGAGTTCATAACCACTGAGCCACCTCTCCAGTCCTCAGGGCAGGCAGAATTAAGTTCAAGAATAGATTCCCTGTAAGCCTGCTCTTAGAGTCACTCCTCTACACCTCTTAAATTAATTGAAGTTGCACATCACATGTTTTATTTACTCTAATTTCTTGGCAACATCACCCTTCCAGGAAGGGATCAGATCTCATTCCTCAGTGACAATTGGCAGTCAAAATTAGACCACCAGATTAATTGATGCTTTCAGAGAAATTTGTTCAGAGAAAAGAGGCAATATTTTTAGAATCAAAATAGAGTCCCACTGGCACATGGTGCTTGCTTTCATTCCAGCATTTAATAGGCTAACGAAAGGAAGATCACAGGCTTGGTTCTAGCCTTGAATTCAGAGAGAGACCTTGTCTTGAAGCCAACAAAAACAGAGTCACTTGTGCCTACCCTTCCAAAAGGAACCAGAGCCGAGAGCATGGTGGCTCGCACCTTTAATCCCAGTACTTGGGAGGCACAGGCTAATGGCTCTCTCTGAGTTCAAAGCTAGCCTGGTTTATAAACCAGGTCAGTTCCAGGTCAGCCAGGAACTCTTTGTTAGATCCTGTCTCCAAAAACCAAAACCAAAATAAAACAAAAGCAAAACCTAACAACAATAGCAACAAAGAACTAAGGCCAAAAGGTAATGGAGAAATAAGTCCTTCAGCACGGCCACCCACCACTAACTGAATGTCCCCAGCCTTGGTTTCTCCTTACTTCTGTTTACGAGGCTTGATTCTGGCACAGGCATATCGCAGGAATTCTCACACCAAGTCCCTCAAGACCTAGGTCTGAAGATAGGACTGTAACTTATCCTGGCCAAGCTATTCTAAAAAAAGGAGCGGGCCCCAGGCTTCAATTACCACATTGTTGAGACAACAGACCCCAAAGAACAGGAATTTCCTCAGGAATCTCACGCTGGGGCAGGAAAAGGCTGAAGCTGTGCCACACAGAAGAGGCATCTGTCTCCCAGGAAGAGACTTCACACAATTCTGACAGCTTCTCAGATGCCTTTAGGGACAGACTGTAACTTAGACAGTGACAGTCAAGAATGGATGGGTGGGGCTGTGGGTGGGTGGGACCAACTTTAATAGCACTATATAGCTCTTCCCCTTTATTTAATCCTGAACCCTATGTCAGTATCTCAATACTATCTAAGGAAAGCCGTCACCAGATCCCTACATTTGTTTTTCTATCTAATGAGGCCACATAGAAGAAATCTTTCTCCACTTTCAACTATTGCATCTCCATAATTGGTCTCCTGATGATAGGGGGTTGAACTTAGCTTATTATTACTACCAGGGCCTGGGTTGTAACCCTAAAACTGCCAGTAACAGGACCAAGAATGTATTGTTCCATTTCCATGTATTGGCACTGTCTTTGTAGTGTCTTGATAATTGGTTTCTAGTTTTATTTTACAGCGATATAAGATACAATTCTTGTATTTATGGAGACTTCTCTTAAGACCTAAAACTGTGATCTGTTTTGGGAAAAGTTCCCCTAGTTGATGAGAAGAGTATGTATTCTGTAGCTGTTGGGTGGGATATTCTTTTTATTTTTTGAAGATTGTATGTTTTGTCTGCATGCATGGCTGAGTGCATGGTGTATGCCTGGAGCCTATAGAAATCAGAACAGGATGCCTGGTGCTTTGGATCAGGAGTTGCAGATGTTTGTGAGCCCCTGTGGTCCTCTGCAAGAGCTGTCTCTGCTGTCCTGGAATATTCTTTTTTTGTTTTGGTTTTTTCGAGACAGGGTTTCTCTGTATAGTCCTGGCTGTCCTGGAACTCACTCTGTCGACCAGGCTGGCCTCGAACTCAGAAATCCGGGAATATTCTTTATCAGAGTCTTTAATTCATTTTTGTACGGGAGTTATTGCAAAAAGACTTTTCCAAGGAAGACATAAACAATGTCTACACTTCCCCCTAAGGTTCCTAGGACAAACACGGTTCCACCAAAGGGCACTCTGGAAAACCCCTCCGTGAGGACATGTCAACAGCCACCAAGCCCAACTAAGGTGATCCTTCTGCAATAGGGAGAAGATGAACTCTCCAAGATGGAGGTTGCTTGGCTCCATCTCTGAACCGTGGCTGTGGGTGAGTCTTGGGGAATGTGTGGGTATGTCTCCAACTATAAAATACGAGTGAGGGAAAGGCTGAAAATGGGAAACAGAGAAATATCCAAATGGGCACGACTGTGATAATAACTTGTGATTGCAATCATAGTAAGAGGAAGCAACTTAACCTTTGTGTCCTTTAACCAAGCTATGGCAGTCGCTCTTCCACTGGAGCCTGTGGCTTTCCTAACCACAGGTTGTCTGACTTCTCAGTACTAGATATGAATTGCCCTCTGTGATACAGGTCTTGGGCTGTGGGACAGTGAAAGGCAGCCCGGTTTCTGATTGAGCTACCTGGTGACCCCACAGGGGATAATCCTGCAAGGGACAGTAGGCGTTTTACCATGCTTCTAGACACCAGGCTCCTGACATGAGGCCGAAGCTCTCCACTCCACAATTTTGTGACCATCAGTCACAACAGTAAGGGCAACGCCCAAGTCCCTCCACAGGTAGAAAAGGTGACCACAGATCACATAGCCTCAAAACAGATCTCCATTTTAATGAGGTACCTAGAGACCTGAAGGGCTTAGCCAATTAAGCTCCCCTTCCCAGACACTCCTCCTGCAAAAGGTATTTAACCTCAGGCCTGTCCTGAGAAAGTGGGTACAGTTTCACTCATCACAACTCTTCGCCATAACAATAAATGCCTTAAAGCCATGGACTGTGTCTGTTTATTGGGATCTGCTGTGGGGAGTAACGGAGCAGGTCTTCATTTAAGGAGCCACATCTAGTCTCCCGCAGAAGGCCTCTCAGTGCTCCAAGCCATGGTCTCCACCAAGCCAAGTCATCCACGGAGCAATCCAAGGACTCTCTCCTCCCTTTGGGACCCAGCCGAAGCTCACTCCCCTCCCCTTTCAGCCGGGCCAGATCCACCCTGCGGGCCCTCACCCCCTTCTCAGCTCTTCCGTGGAATCCATCAGTGTCTGGAGTGCCCAAGAGTCTGAGAACCTGATGTCCTCGGCTTCCGTGGAGGTCCAGGGACCCCCCCCCCCAGCCAACTCTGGCAGTCCCCAGGGACCTCAGACTGTGTTCCCCACCCCTGGAGTGGGGTCCTGCGGCTGCCTCCTGCCTCCCACAGCGGCCCAAGCTCTGGGATGGACTCGGGCCACCATTTAAACCACATTGGGCCTTCAGTCCAATCAGAGAATTGGTTTTACCCGTAACTACTCAAGCCACTATTGCGCAGGCTAGCATACCTTACCCTGCACGTTCATCATAAAGCTGAATAGGTCTTGTCTTAATTCTCCCCAGAATCCTTAGTAGTATCTTCTGACACTGTAGGAGCTAGCCCACAGGGAGGGGACTCTTTAGGCGACTCGTTTCTTCAGGTCCTGCAACCAAAGGATGCAACATCTTTAGCAATAGGGTCCACCATGTGGTTCTGGAAGGCAACCAACCATTGTGGCAAAAGTCTTCTCTGTTTTAGGGGGTCTCTAGGACTTCTGTGGCCATGATGGGCATCCTTGGGTCATCAACTTGAATACACTCAATGAGACTTAAAGCTAAGCAGGCTGCTAGAGGGAAAATAGAAAGTTCATTTCATGCGGAGATATGATACACCACTAAAGAGCCGAATGAATTTGCTGATTTATTCAAGCAGAGGCCTGGAAACTATGTGTGGGTGTGGAATGACAGTGGAAGGGATCAGGTCTGTTGGGAGCTATTAAGACAACTCTTGATCTCTGAATTGGGCCTCTTCCCCCGAGAAGAAAAGGGGGTCAAAAGCGGGCTACCGACGCACCATTCCAAGAACAACCACAGAATGTTCCAGCCCTAAGTCATCACCGATGTCCTGACCACACCCTGATACCACCAAGTTCCTGCTTCCCCTGTGTAGCTGCCAAAAGAAAAAAATTTCTATTGCCCGCCTCCCACTGATAAGTACTTCTCCTTTTGCTTGTATTGCCCCTCCCCTCCCGCTGATAAGTATCTGTACTTCCCCTTTTGCTTGTGCATTTAAACCTTGTGCCTGGCCAATACATTGGGGTCTTGATGCAATTCAGAACATTTCCGTGTCATTATTCGCACAAGACCCTCGTCTCTCTCTACCCCCCATTTGGTTCTTAGGAGAAGGTCCCCTCAAGACCCTCAAATAACTGGACCTGCTGGATGGGTCACAGGTCAAGTTTCTTGATAAAGGTCCACTGAGCAGAAATTCTAGATTTAATATGGAAGCTTGAACATACGTGGTGTTAAATGTGTGGTTGGCCTAAGCATTTGTCAAAGGGTGGCCTACTGAAAAGAAGCTGGAGATGGCTGATGGATGTCCCTTGGATCAGTGCTGATGAAGGGGTTTTAAGGCTCAGGGAAACTGCAGTGCTAGAGTGGGTATGCTGGGTAAGGCCTAGTTCTCCACATTGGAGGAAAGGAAAGCTAAGTCTGGAGTGGAGAGGATCCATGAGGGCGTCTCTCCGTTATCATGTCTTGTGACTAAAGTCAGCAGCAAAACAACAGCAATGCAATACAGTCAGGATGACAAAGGACATCGGTCCTTCAGGAACGAAGACAGGGATCTCTCCTCTGGGCAAAGATCCAAGACCGTATGAGGTGCTTGCTGAAGGTAGAGAAAATATAATGGGTAGCAGAGGAAGGTAGTTATAAATGCCATCTAAAGCCATAGGGCCAGTTGCAGGAAGGAGGACTATAAGGGACATGGGTGTTTCTGTCATATTTTGTTAGGAATGTGTTTGTACAGATATCTGTGTTTTCATCTGTTGATTTCTTCATTATAAAATATATAATCAATTAATAATTAGTGATTATCATATTTAAGTTATGAGACACTAAAAATGTCCTTCAAGTAACATTACCTACCTATCCTAAGATACATGATACATTTTCAGTTGTACATAGGATAGTTATATCATGTTACCTATATTATGACCTGGTTATTATTTTCATTTGTAGATTAAGCATGACATAAGGAGATATGATTGAGTGTCAAGTTGATAAGGGTGGACTTATATTGTCTATTCTTGGCTGTCAACTTGACTATATCTGAAACTAACAAAAACCCAAGCAGCTGGGCACATCTGTGAGGGATTTTCCTTGATTGGATCATTCGATATAGGAAGACCCCGCCCCCAACTCTGGGTCATCCCTTCTCAGGGCAGCTGATGTAAAGGATTTGGAAGAAAGGAGTTTGTGCTTTTTGCCTGCTTGCTCACTCTCACTGGCAAGGTCATATGTCGACTACAGAGTTCACATATCATATTCCTTTGCTAGCTTTAGAGCCAACTTCATTGGGATTCTGGCATATACTGAAGACCACTGAGACATCCAGCCTCATGGGTTGAACAACTTTTGGATTCTTGGATATTCTCTTGGGAGGCAGCCATTGTTGGACTAGCTGGACAGCAACCTGTAAGTCACTCCAATAAATCATAAATATAGCCATCCTATCAGTTCTGTCCTAACTCAGTGATTCTCAACCTTTCTAATGCCAAGACCCTACAACACAGTTCCTCATGTGGGGGTGAGCTTCAATCATAAAATTATTTTCATTGCCACTTTATAACTGTACTTTTGCTACCATTATGAATCATAATATAAAAAAACCTGTGTTTTCTAATGGTCTTAGGCAACTCCTGTGAAAGAGTTGTTTGGTCCCAGAAGGAGTTGCAATCCACATTGAGAACAGGTGCTCTAGAGAGCCCTAACATACGGCAGCCAACAATTGCTATGGCAGTAACCTAGTCCTCTCTTACTTTACCTCACCTTATGGCTTCTAGGAGCATCTGCTTTTTTTTTTTTTAGGTTTTTTGAGACAGGGTTTCTCTGTGTATAGCCCTGGTTGTCCTGGAACTCACTCTGTAGACCAGGCTAGCCTTGAACTCAGAAATCCGCCTGCCTCTGCCTCCCAAGTGCTGGGATTAAAGGTGTGTGCCACCACCGCCCGGGTGAGCATCTGCTTTTAACTTTGTGAACTCTTTAACATTTACAGGCCTAGGCTCTTGTGAATTTTTCTCAGTCACTTTGGTGTGTTGACACTGTGGCTGCATCTGCATCTGTGGCCTCTCCATCCACCACAACTGGCTGATAAGGGAGGCCCTGGCCGAGAAAACTATCTCCACCCACTCACATACCTTTCTGTAGGACAGAAAGGTGCCCAGCTTAGCCTAGAGAAGTAATTGCCCACCTCTGAGACAGGCTTGATTTTCTGCACCTGTGTTGTATAAGAACCATTAAATATGAGTCTTTTCCATCAAATACTATAAAACTTGTACTTGAGACTTAGGGTTTTCATTGCTGTGAAGAGACACCATGACCAAGGCAACTCTTGTATAGGACAACATTTAATTGGGGCTGACTTACTGGTTCTGAGGTTCAGTTCATTATCTTCATGGCAGGAAGCAAGGCAGTGTCTAGGTAGACATGGCGCTGGAGGAGCTGAGAGTTCTATATCTTGTTCTGAAGGCAAACAGGAGAAGTCTGTCTTCCAGGAAGCTAGGAGGAGGGTCTCAAAGCCCACCCCCACAGTGATATGCTTCCTCCAACAAGGTCACACCTCCTAATAGTGCCACTCCCTGGGCCAAGCATATTCAAAACACCACAGAGACCAGGAATTAATTTTTTTAAAAAGTCTTTCCCACCTTATAAAACTTTTATGTAAATGCTTTGATCCTTCCTAACCAGTAAAACCTTTGTTTACACAAAGGCACTTCTACCCCACCATGGTCTTGATCAAGAGTAAAATTTCTTCAGTGTGATGGTACACAACTTTAATTCCAGCACTAGAGGAGCTGAGGCAGGTGGCTTTCTGAGTTCAAGGCCAGCCTCGTCTACAGGGCTAGCCTAGTTTACATAGTGAGTTCTGGGACAATCTGGGAAAACATAGAGAAACCTTGTCTCAATAAACAAACAAGCAAACAAACAAATAAATGATGGCCTTGTCCAGATGTTTCAGTTAGAGTGGTGGCCTCTTTCTTTGTGACTCCAAAATTATTTCTAACAATTCTTTTTATCCTGTTGCCTCCTGTGAACTGCTTCACATCCATTGGCACAGAATTTGATTTTCTGTCGATATTTTACCTCAGGAATTCAGGCTTGAAGCAATTATTGCCACATTTAGCTTCAAGTGATGGAGACAGACCCCTTTCTCTGCACTGCTCCTTATGTGGTGGTTTGAACAGGAATGGCCCCTATTGCTTGGTCCATTCGGAGTGGCACTATTAGGAAGTGTGGGCTTGTTGGAGAAAGTATGTGACTGTGGAGGCGGGCCTTGAGGTCATATATGCTCAAGCTCTGCCCAGTGTGGTGCACAGTCTCCTTCTGCTATCCATGGATCAAGAATCAGAACTCTTGGTTCCTCCAGCACCATGTCTGCCTGCACACCCCCATACTTCCTGCTGTGATGATAATAGATTCCACCTCTAAAACTGTAAGCCAGCCCCAATTAAATGTTTTAACTTTATAAGAGTTGCCATGGTCATGGTACCTCCTCACAGCAATAAAACCTTAACTAAGACACTGGCCTAAGGCCCATAGATCCGCCCCCCCCCCCCCAAGCATTTCTTGCCTCACAAAGACCCTATTCAATACCAGGCTCAGAAGAGTGACTGAAGATCCATGCCAGTCAGAGAGACGTGGACCAGAACAGCCTGAGGATTAGCATGGAGACTTTGATCTGTGGCAGGGACTTGATGCGTTTGCTCAAGGCAGTTAACCATCAGGGTGGATGAGGAAGGTGACAGCTTATCTGATGTCTTAGTTAACTCTTATTAAAAAAAAAATTAATTGGGGCTCGTTTACTGTTTCAGAGGTTCAGTCCATATCATCATGATGGTGGGAACATGGCTGCATCCAGGCAGACATGGTGCTGGAAGAGCAAGTTCTACATCTTTTTTTGTTTGTTTGTTTGTTTTTTTGTTTTTATGTAAGTACTCAATAGCTGTCCTCAGACACTCCAAAAGAGGGCTTCAGATCTCATTACAGATGGTTGTGAGCTACCATGTGGTTGCTGGGATTTGAACTCAAGACCTTTGGAAGAGCATTCAATGCTCTTACCCGCTGAGCCATCTCACCAGCCCAAGTTCTACATCTTGATCCAGAGGCAGCAGCAGGAGGTTGTCTTCAGCAGGCAGCCAGGAGGAGGGTCTCTTCAGCCCTGGGTAGAGCCTAAGCAAAGGACCTCAAAGTCCACTCCCACATTTCCTCCAACAAGGCCACACCCACTCCAACAAGGCCACACCTCCTCATAGTCCCATGGGCAGAGCATATCCAAACCACGACATCTGGTAAACAGAAACCCACTTTGCAGATGCTCGAGGAATACTGGGTTTAGTTTTCTGTTTACCCACAACAGTCCTTCTGTTTATTGGGTCAGAGTCCTGCCTGGGTTAGTAAACTAAGGTTTAGAAAGGAAATGAAAGCAATTATGAAGAGGGAGAGAAAAGAGCGAGAATATGGAGAGCTAGGGAGATGGCTCAGCACTGCTTCCTGCTCCTGCAGAGGGACCAGGTCAGTCCACAGCACCCACAGCAAGTGGCTCACACGGACCAGTCTGTAACTCTAGCTCCATAGTATCCAGTACCCTCAGCTGGCCTCTGTGGGTACACACACACACACACACACACACACACACACACACACACACACATTAAATCTTAAAAAAAAAAAAAAAAAAGGACTGCCCCATAATGAGAACTGCATAACTAAGGTAAATGTAAGAAGGGGAATAGAGAATGAAAACATGAATTTTTTTTTTTTAGTATTTTTGAGACAGGGTTTCTCTGTATAGCCCTGGCTGTCCTGGAACTCACTTTGTAGACCAGGCTGGCCTCGAACTTAGAAATCCGCCTGCCTCTGCCTCCCAAGTGCTGGGATTAAAGGTGTGTGCCGCCACCGCCCGGCGAAATATTTTTTTTAATTAAAATAAGATAAATTTAAAATTATAGAGGAAAGGTTACTATTACCGTGAAAAAAAAATGCACTGTAATGTGAAATACTGAGTGGGCACAAAGTGTTTACTAACAAAACCTTTTTTTTTTTTTTAACAAGGAGGAGGCAGAATAAAACACTTTGGATGCTCACAGTCAGCTATTGGATGGATCACAGGGCTCCCAATGGAGGAGCTAGAGAAAGTTGCCAAGGAGCTAAAGGGATCTGCAACCCTATAGGTGGAACAATATTATGAACTAACTAGTACCCTGGAGCTCTTGACTCTAGCTGCATATGTATCAAAAGATGGCCTAGTCGGCCATCACTGGAAAGAGAGGCCCATTGGACACGCAAACTTTATATGCCCCAGTACAGGGGAACGCCAGGGCCAAAAAGGGGGAGTGGGTGGGTAGGGGATTGGGGGTGGGTGGGTATGGGGGACTTTTGGTATAGCATTGGAAATGTAAATGAGCTAAATACCTAATAAAAATGGGAAAAAAAAACACTATGGAGTCTTGCCCCATATAGTTGGGGGTAGAGGAGTGGGGAGAGGCGGTGTGGAAAGGTGACAGCTATCACTTTAGCAGTTTCCTTTCTTCATGGATTATGGGATCATCGCCCTCTGGTGGCCACACTTAGTATTGCAGTCTGTGGGCTGGGCCGGTTCTCTCACTCTCTGGAGGTTCCCCAGTCTTCCCTTTCCCTCCAGGGTGACTAAATAAGGTGTTGAGCAGGGGATGTCTCCCAAGTGGAGTGCTCTGGTATTTGGGGAAAGCAAACAGCTGAGATCTGTGTGGGAGAATCAGTCCCTATGCCTTCACAACCCACTCAGCATTCAATCTGGATAGATAAAGCTAGGGATGGTCTCGCAGTCGGCTGGAGCTTCAGAGCACTCTGCTCCCTAGCAGCGAACCTCATGGTAGTTCTGCCTCTAGAGGCTGATCTACCCCAGACCCCAGGCTTATGGATACCTGTCTTAGTCACTGTCCTATTGCTGTGAAGAGACACCACGACCAAGGCAACTCTTAAACACAAGAGCATTTAATTGGGGGGCTTGCTTACAGTTTTAGGGGATTAATTCATGATCATCATGGTGGGAAGCAGACAGGCATGGCGCTGGAGCAATAGCTGAGAGCTACGAGTTGCAGACAGAGAGAACAAGACACTGGGACTGCTGTGGGCTTTTGAAACCTCAAAGCCCACCTCACTGCCCCCTCCCAGTCACCTCCTCTCACAATCCTTCCCCCTCCCACTTCCCCTTCTCCTCTGAGCTGGTGGGGCCCTCCTGGGTATTCCCCCACCCTGGCACTTCAAATCTCAGCATGGCTAGGCACATCCTCGCCCACTGAGGCCAGACATGGCAGCCCAGCTAGAAGAACACATCCCATGGACAGGCAACAGCTTTTGAGATAGCCCCCACTCCAGTTTTTTGGGACCCAAATGAAGACTAAGCTGCACATCTGCTACATATGTATGAGGGGGCCTAGATCCAGCCTGAGTTTGTTCTTTGGTTGGTGGTTCAGTCTCAGCCCTAAGGGTCCACGTTAGTTGACTCTGTTGGTCTTCTTGTGGAGTTCCTATCCCCTTTGGACCTGCAGTCCTTCCTCCTGTCCCTCCATAAGAGTTCCCAAGCTCCATCCACTGTTTGGCTGTGGGTGACTGTATCTGTCTGAGTCAGCTGCTTGGTGGAGCCTCATAGAGGAATGGATAAAGAAAATGTGGTACATCTACACAATGGAATACTATTCAGCTATTAAAAACAAAGACGTCATGAATTTTGCAGGCAAATGAATGGAACTTGAGAATGTCATCCTTAGTGAGGTAACCCAGACCCAAAAGCACATGCATGATATGCACTCACTGATAAGTGGATATTAGCCATGAAATACAGGATACCCATGCTACACTCCACAGACCCAAAGAAGCTAAGCAAGAAGGAAGGCCCATGTGAGGACACTTGAATTTCACTTAGAAGGAGGAATAAAATACTCATAAGAGGAAGATGGAGGGAGGGAAATCAAATGGAGAGGGGATGGGGAAGGGAATGTGGGGGAGGAACAGGAGAGATGGCCAAATGGCCATGAGAATGAATAGAAATCTGCAACTGATGGGGCTGGGGAGGTAGGGGGGCAGCTCCAGAATGAGACAGAGACCTGGGATAGGGGAGGTGCCCAAGAACCAATGGAGGTGACCTCAGCTGTAACTCATAGCCTTGGGGATATGGGACCTGAAGAGGCTACCTCCTATATCCAGGCAGGAACTCCATTGGAGCTATAGAGACATCAACCCACCCACAAAACTTTCAACCCAAAATTTACCCAGTCTGCAAGAAATCCAGGTACAGCTGATGGAGCAGGGACTGAAGGAATGGCCAACCAATGAATGGCCCAACTCAGGACCCATCCCATGGGCAAGTTATCAATCCCTGACACTATTAATGATACTCTGTTATGCTTGCAGGAAGGAGATAACTCAGCTTTCACCCACTTGAGCATGTATTCACAGTACCCTTCACGACAAAATCAAACCTCTCGGCACCTGAATTTTCCAGCCTGTCAATGACTGGCCCTTCCCTCTCTCTGTGACAGCTGGAGTAGCCTCTCGTGGGTGATCACAACCTTCCTAAGTTGTTCCTTATTATCAGGCCTGGATGGAAGTTCAGTCTTTTCTTGGTTTTTAAGACAGGGTTTCTTTGTATAGCTCTGATCGTCCTGGAACTCACTCTGTAGACCAACCAGACTGGCCTTGAACTCAGAGATCTGCCTGTCTCTGCCTCCCAAGTGCTGGGATCAAAGGTGTGCACTGCCACTGCCTGGCTTGGAAGTTTAGTCTTAAACAATAGGTTTTCTCTCAAAACTATGGCCAGCCACAACCCTCTTTGGAGAGTAGTAAAATGGATGTGCTATTCACAGCTGATCCCTCCCTCAGGAGGAGGAGGTATCTCACCAGAACAGCCAGCCCTCTGGTGTTTTGAGCTTGTCCTGTAGACAGGTCTACCAGTTGTCTTTCTCCACGGCCACCCACTTTACCTTTAGGATGAGGTTTCTGCTTTCCTTGCCCCTTCTTATTTATTTATTATATGTAAGTACACTGTAGCTGTCTTCAGACACCCCAGAAGAGGGCGTCAGATCTCATTATGGAGGGTTGTGAGTCACCATGTGGTTGCTGGGATTTGAACTCAGGACCTTTGGAAGAGCAGTCAGTGCTCTTAACCACTGTGCCATCCCTCCAGCCCTACTTGCCTCTTCTTGCTCCTTCCTCTCACAAGAGCCTTTTGGTTGGTTTGCCTTTTGACAGGGTATCCTTATTTCACCAGGTTGACCTTGAACTCTCAACCCTCCTGTTTCATCCTCCCAGGACTAGGCGTACAGGTATATGCCACCAAGCCAGCCTTGTAATTTTCCACTTGTTGGCGTTGTTGTTGTTGTTCACTTGTTCATCTGAGACAAGGTCTCATATACCAGCTGGCCTCAATAGTAGCTGAGGCTAGCCTTGAACTCTTTTTTTTAAAAAGATTTATTTATTTATTATATGTTATGTACACTGTAGCTGTCTTCAGATGCACCAGAAGAGGGTGTCAGATCTCATTACAAGTGGTTGTGAGCCACCATGTGGTTGCTGGGATTTGAACTCAGGACCTTTGGAAGAGTAGTCAATGCTCTTACCTGCTTAGCCACCTCTCCAGCCCATCCTTGAACTCTTGACCCTTCTTCTCCCACCTTCTAAATGTTGGTATTCCAGGTGTGCACTGTCACACCTGGCCCCAGCTGCTAGTTTTAAAATGAATCCACAACCCAGGAATGTTTGTCTAAACTCTTTAATTAATTAAAATGAGCTGTACTGTGAAAGCCGGCGTGTACAGAAAGTATTCTTGTGTGCTGTGGAAACAGCTTAGACTAGTTCCGATGGCTGAGCATATTTTGATAATGAAGTTTTTAAGCAGCTTCTTGGTTTTAGTTCTATTTAGAATATTTATATGGTTTTTTTAAAAAAAGTGGTATGCTGTTCATTATCAATCAAATTATCAATGCAAGACCCAACAAGGAGATTAAAAGAGGAGAGAATCAATGGGCACACATGCGTGTTCTCTTCAGGCTTCAGGATTACAGCAATCTCTGGACTATATCAGTGGCCAGCCAGTCCAATTCAGACAGGAGATTAGTGCCGGTCTCCAACTCAGTTTACCTAACATCTTGTTTCTGTGAGTCTCACCGTAAATGAGATAGCTCAGTGAAATTAAGACACTGCCGATCTCATTTCGAAATTAACGTTCTTCCCAGGAACCACGGGAACCTCTTGCTTCATATAATAAGCAATATATTTTCAAGGGCTAGCATCTAAAAGTAGGTGCATTCACAGAAAACAGATTCCGCATGAAGCAGGCTCTCACGTGGAGGCGCCAGGGACACATGCCACCGTTTACTGAAGGGTGGCATGTTTACTCTGTAGGAGCATCCGGAATACTGGCCACAAGCGGGTAGCATTCTCAGGGCCCGGGCTTTAGAACATAGGATGCAGCTCTGAGGATGCTGTTTAAGGATGTTAGGGTTAAAAAAACAAACAACAACAAAAACAAAACTGACTAGACTCCCAGACCCCACCCCACATCGCTTAAAAAAATAAAGTGTGCTAGTGAGAGATTAGCTCTGTGTGAGGTTCTTTCTTTTGGTATTGAGGATCAAACCCAGGAAGTCACACAGGCCAGGTAAATGCTTCCTAGTGAGCCACCCCATGTGTAGGAGATGAGTTTATTACTGCGAGCTCGTGGAGTCGACTTTGCAGCTTCACATGGGTTTCAGAGATATAACTTAGGTCATCACGTTTGCATGGTAGGGTGGCAAGGGCCTCTGCCCACTGAGCTCTCTCAATGGCCCTGCCATGTTATTCTTGATAGAGTGAGATCAGAAAACAATCCAAAGGCTCACTGATGAGCAGTGGCTGAGATGTCACCACGCATTTAAACATGGACTGTGCTGTCATCACCAATGAACCAATACACTTCCCCCTTTCCTTTTTAAGATGGGATATTGCTATCTAGCCCAGGCTGATCCCCCTGCCTCCATGACACCCAGCTACAAGCATACTCTCTAAATGCTAGGACCAGAGTAGCATGGAGAGCTCTTGATATCGTTACCTACTAAGATAAGCAATACTTTCAAGGGCGCTAAGATGATAATGCAGCCATCACTACCTGGAGCAAGGAATACCGGGATCACCTGCCCTGCCATCAGCTAGACAACTGTGTTTACTGCTGGGATGTGGATGAGCTTAGCTCGGTGATTCTCAACCTTTCTCACACTGTGACCCTTTAACACAGTTCCTTGTGTTGTGGTGACCCCTAACCATTATTTCCAATGCTACTTTATTACTGTTATTTTGCTACTGTTGTGAATCATAATGTAAATATCTGATCTTTACAATAGTCTTAGGCGACCCTCCCCCCCATCAAAGGGTCTTTGGACCCCAAAGGGGTCACGAGGTGCCTGGGAACTCCTCAAGCAATTTTGCTACTGTTTTCTTTTGAGGCAGAGTCTCACTATGTAGCCCTGGCTGCCCTTGAACCAAGGACTATCTTGGTCTCCCCAGTCCTGGGTTTGCAGGTGCTCAGTGGGACTCCAGCTCTTCACCATTTAAACAGAGGGTGGCTTCTGGTGGGGACCCTACCAAGTCATCAACCCTTGATTTGTCTAGTAGAGTTCTCCTTGATGTTGGAGCCCTCTTCTAGTCTCTCCTCAAATCTTTGAGAAGTACAAGGCGGTTTTCTTCTTGAAAATAGCAACCTCAGGAAGGGAGCAGGGTGCTCAGGGAATGGCAGGAGCTCGAGGGCATCACTACCACCTGGTGAAATTTGAGCGTTTCTACAAGCCTGTGAGAAGGCGCCCTTAGGCTGGGACGCTTGGCGAGGCGGGTGGTTCAAAGACCTGGGGATGGGATCTGGGCGCTTCATGCACCTCACTCCGCCCCCTCTTTCTTCTCCTCCAGCACCTCCACCGACAGTGTCTGCTCCCCGGGATCAGGGCCTGGACTCACACGGATCCTCACCGAGGGCTCCGGGGGCCCTGCTGCCTCCCCCGTGCTTTCCTCGGGCTTTGCTGAGGCTGGAGGTGGAGAGCTCTGGGCTGAGGGCTCTGGTGGCCCTGGTGGCTTCGGAGGGTCCTTGGGCTCTGGTGGCTCCTGGGGTGCAGGTTGGTCTGTGGCCCCAGAGCCCTCCTCTCCCCCAGCTTCTTGCGAGCTCTTGGCCTGAAACCCAGAGAGCATGACACATGAGGCATGATTTTCCAAGGCACAGGAAGATCTTGCAAGCCAACTCGCCCCCACTTTCTGGGGCATCCAGAGGACAGGGTGCACAATGGGTGAAAGCAAGTAGCCTGGCAGGGCGGCATCGTGGTTGTGTAGGAGAAACAATATAGTATCAGCAAGTTGAAGTTTGAGGATGAGAGGCCAGCATGTTTGGGGAATTTGTTTTGTTTTATGTCTCCATATGTAGCTCAGGCTGACCCTAAATTTGGTGTGGCGCACAAGTTGGCCTCAAACTCAGGATCCTCCTGTCTCAGCTTCTCCTATACTGAGATTGCAGGCGTGGGCTACGATGCTCAGCTACTAGGGATAGTTTAGGGATCATATTCCTATTCTCTCAACATAATTTCTTATTTGGGGTTGTTTGGGAAAGGGCCTCATACAGCTCAGACTGCCCTTAATCTGTGTAGCCCTGGCTGACCTAGAATTCGTAGCGATCCTGCCTCGGCATCTCACCTATGGGAGATGCCAACCAGGTTTCTCTATCTATCCGGTTTGAACCTGTCTCTGTCAGTTTCAACCAAACAAGGCCTGCTGCTGTAAAGGAGACAGAAAGGCTCAACACTGAATGTGTGGCCGGCTCTTAGAAGTCCCGGGCCTTCTTGAAACAAACCTGCTAAGGGGCAAGAGCCAGGGCCCGGCCATGTTACCTGTTCCAGCAGCTGTTGCTGTCGCGCGGCTGCCTCCAGTGCAGCCAGTTCCTTGAGCCTGGCTCTCAGGTGGGCGAGCTTGCCGCCCTTGGCTCCCCTGGGGCCCATCTTTCCTGCAGCAGCCAGGGCAGCATTGAAGAGCTTCGGGGTGCCCGCACGCGGGGGCAGGATGAGCACACTCTTTTCCTCCTTGGGTTTGTTGTTATTTCTTAGCATGCGCCTGAAAGAGAGAGACACCGACGTCCATTCCACGTGCGCAGCAGTAGAATTCCTCACCTGCGCTTGCGTAGAACCCTCCGCGTAGCTGTGTGATGGCTGTGGTTGGTAGTGTTGGTGCTGTCTTTGGTTGGTGATTTCAGGGTGTTGTGTGCTTACGATAGATGGATGCTTAGAATCGCCACAATGGGGTGGAGCTTACTGTCTGTGCCACAGGGATAAGAACCCCGAGGTTAGGAGTGATTGGTTAACTTGCCTGAGGTCACACGGGACAGACTGAAGGATACAGCTATAGTTTGGGTGTGGTTGGACAGTTATCTCTAAGGGTTCATAGGCTCATGGTGAAACTGGGAGGGAGATAGCATGGAACCTTTGAGAGGCGGGATGTGTTGGGAAGTCTTTAGGGTCCTGAAGGAATGATCTAGTTCTCACAAAAGGGGTTATTATAAAGGTCATCCTGGCCCCCTCTCTGCTTTATCTGAAAAAAAAAAAAAAAAAAAAGACTGGGATTATCGTGCCCCTGAAAATGGGGGAAACTGAAGCTCAGAGCAGGGGCAGGGACAGAAGTGCTCCAGGTGGCCTGGAAGTGGCAGAGGCAGAAGCAGAGGAGGGATCAGGTGTGACCCAGCACCCTGTCTCTTTGAATAAGGACAGAATTTTCCATCGAGAGAGCCAGCACTTTTTACTAGGGATTTTTCATGCTATCAACGTGTGATGAACAGCTTGGCTCAAGAACAATTGAATTTTGCCTGCAGTCTAGTGGGTGAGACTGCTAATTGGCAAATTCATTCATCAGGGTGCCAGCTCAGTGTGTTTGGTTTTTGTTTTTAAATGAGGCTGCTGCCGGCTGCTTAGCAAATCAGAGCCAATGGGCTTAAACTGCGTGCGGTGATATTAATCGCCTGAGATTTGCATTTCTCCCTGGCTTTCCCCAGGAGACACAAGCGTGATCATCCATCAGAAGGCTTGGAAGCCGGCTCGCCAGCAGCCCAAGCGCTGTCACCTCTGTCATGTGAGTCCATAATTCACACATGACAGGCAGCAGGGAGGCTCCGTGTTGTGCTGGAGTGACAAAGAGCAATGGAGGGGACAGCTGCTGGCTGCTCAGCTTTGAGTCATGGCTGGCAGACCTGTCTACATGAATGGAATTCTCCATGATCCAGGCAGGCCTCTGCTCTGGAAAGTACATGAAGCAGGAGAGTGGGGACTAGAATATACAAATGAGAAAAGCCCATTCACAAGGATGTGTCATTGGGAGTAATACTTTGAAGAGGATCTGGGATTTCAATCTATCTGGCTGGCTGCCTCCCTCTCCTCTCTCTTTCTCTCTCTCTCTCTCTCTCTCTCTCTCTCTCTCTCTCTCTCTTTCCTTCTCCCTCTCCCTCCCTCCCCCTCTCAGTATATTGTGTACATATTTATCTATACATTTGTATATACATGTATGTGTACATGTATGTATGTATGCATATGTGTGCATGTATGTGTCAGGCAACCATGGAATGAAACCTTTGAAACCAAGAGCCCAAACAAACTTTCCCTCCTTTTGCACTGATCTGCTCAGGGGAAGGGTATCACCTTGTTCGACACCAGCTACAGCACACACTAGGACCCAGTCTATGGCCACCCTGTGCAAGTCTGTGGTGATCACAAGGGTCTGCTATTAGAATCTGAGCCAGACTGCTGCTCAGACCACGCCCACCTGCAGCGGCCTCCTTTCTTTTGGAAAGGAAACAGCAAACCCTTTACCCAGGGCCTGCTTGTGAATCTTTAGGCTCCTAACTGACTCCCCGATGCCTGGATTCCAGGAGAATCCTCATGTCCCTCCTCATTTCCCCAAAAGGCTCAGGTAAAGAGCTCCTGCCATGCTGCTGTCTGTCTGTCCATCCATAGTATTAATAATTCTCCTAATAAATCTTTCTTAAAAGGATCATCAGCCTCCGTGACCCCAGGCTGGAACCCGTCTACCAGTGAGCACCGATCTCCAAGTGTTAGCAAGAGGAAATCTGCAAACACAGGCCTGGGCTGGATGAGGAGGGAGGGTGTCTCTGTGCTCAGGAGAAAGACATAGGACACACAGGTCTTCAAGGCGGGTCTCTGCTATATAGGGAGTAAATTACAAGATAGCCTGAGGCTATGAGATCACACACACACACACACACACACACACACACACACACACACACACAGAGGCACACACACGGACTATTACATTTTTCTTTCTTTCTTTCTTTTTTTTTCCCCCTTTTTTTCGAGACAGGGTTTCTCTGTGTAGCTCTGGCTGTCCTAGAACTCACTCTGTAGACCAGGCTGGCCTCGAACTCAGAAATCCACCTGCCTCTGTCTCCCGAGTGCTGGGATTAAAGGCGGCTGGACTATTACATTTTTAACATGGATGGTGTTGTCTTACTGTGTTTTGTCTTGTTTTGTTTTGAGACTGGGTTTTACTAGGTTATTCTGGCTGTCCTGAACCTCAATAAATAGACCTGGGTAGTCTTGAACTCATAGAGATACACCTCTACCTTACCCAGTGCTGGGTGTGCCACCATGCCTGGCTTGGACTAGCTTACTTAATCTTCACAACAGACAAAGTAGGAGATGGTTACTTCTATTTTATAGATGCAGAAACTAACCCTAGAAAAGTCAAGTAAATTTTGCAAATTCACCCAGCCAGTATATCACAAAGAAGGGATTTGGGTGTCACCAGCCACCCCACACCTCCCGAGCCTCTCAATACCATAGCATGCTGCTCTGTTTGAAATCTCATCTGAAGGACTAGAAAGCAGAAATCTGCTCTTCTAAAAACAAAATAACTTACTGCTCAATACAAAATCCAAACACACATGCACGCGCGCACACACACACACACACACACACACACACACACACACACACCTGCATTGCTATTCATAGTTGTAAAGCATTGGCACTATGCCAAGTGCTCACTGTGGGGGAAGGAAGGGGAGGAGAGGGGAGGGAAGGCTGTCTGTGACTGCAGCTGACAATAAGCTATCATCCACAAAACCGGAAGTAAGAACACAGCCAAGGGCCTGCCTGTTTTTGAAAAGAGGAAAACACAAGATGGAAAACATGGGAGTCAAGGAGCCTAGGCAGACCAGGTGGCACAGGCCTGTGAGCCCTGCTCCTTAGGAGGCTGAGGCAGATGGAGACGGAGATGGTGGTGCTCACCTGGACTACAACAGGAATGGCAGCCTGGCCAATGGAGCAGGATCCTGCCCCAAATACAAATCAAATATGACAAACTTAAAAGCTTGAGGCTAGGCTCCGTGATAGAGCATCCACCTAGTGTGTGCAAGACGCTGGGTACTAAAGAAAGAAAACAAAAATATCCCCAAACCTAATGTATTTAGCTCCTTATAGGGGCAGATGACAGGCGAAGGAGGACTTGTGACACTTTCCTGAGCATACAGTTTTGTGCTTCAGGAGTACTGTTAACATTTTATATTCTCAAAAATTAAAACAAATCAACAACAACAAAAACAGCAACAACAAAAACCCAATCTTGCTAGCCGTGGCAGAACACACCTGAGATTGCCCTCAAGAAGCTGAGACCGGAAGTTCACTAAGCTAAGCATAGTGGCGCATGCCTCTAATTCCAGCCCTGGAGAGGCAAGTAACTCTGAATTCCAGACCAGGTAGGGCTACACAGTGAGACTCTGTCACAAAAACATCAACATCAACTATAGTCAGATGGGTAGAGCCTTAAACAGAAGGCAAGCCCAGCAAATAAACCTAGCATATTACATGAGAGCTAGTCAAATGTTTCTGTTTTCTTATGCTGTCTCCTGGACCCTCTTCTCCTGTTTGAATTCCCAATTATTCCCTGACTGGTCAATATAGAACTGATCAGCCAATGATTGAATGGGGGAGAGAATAAGCCAGGGGAGGGGGAGGGAGAGAGAGGACACAGGGCACAATAACATTGTGCCTACATCCCTATCCGGTCCCATGCTGGAGTTCCAGTCCAGAGTCCCAGGCCCAAGAGGCAAGTCTTTGTTGCTGAGCCACACTCCAGCCCTCAACTCACATAACTTCAATATTTTACCATAGATATTTACCATAGATATTCGAGCCAAAGGCAAAAGTAACTTTTATCTACTCTGCTTGAAAGTCTTGCCTTCTCACAGTGGATGGGTTAAAAATTCTGAAACATTGTATCATTGGACAAATGAATAAATAACTCAGAAGACAGCCAAGTGCCTTTGGTGTCAGGAAAGGGGTTTAGAAGTGTAGAAAGAGGGCTGGAGAGATGGCTCAGCGGTTAAGAGCACTGACTGCTCTTCCAGAGGTCCTGAGTTCAATTCCCAGTCAACCACATGGTGGTTCACAACCATCTGTAATGGGATCTGATGACATCTTCTGGTGTGTCTGAAGACAGCTACAGTGTACTCAAATATATATATGTATATAATTTATATAAGAATTAAATAAAAAAAATAAAGAAATGAGAGTCACTCCCAGGAGCCCATTATATAAAAAAAAAAAAGTGTAGAAAGACAGATGATTAGAACCAACTCTAGAGTTGCTCTGAAATTGTCTTGTCGATCTACCAATTCATCACTATCTACGGAAAAATCAATATTGACATGTGTGTGCTTATAAATCTGAAATATTCACATGTATATATTGATATACACTTAACCGGATTCACGAGGAAACCTGGTAGCAATAAGTACTCCTTAGGTTCAGATCTTGTTTCCATTTTATTTTTACCTCATTATTTTAAGAAATATAGCCCTGGCTGGCATGGAACTTGCACCACAGACATGGCTGGTCTTGAATTTGCAGCAATCCTCCTGCCTCTGCCTCTGCAATTATAGGCATGAAACACCACACCAGTTTCTAAAAACTACTGGTGGGCTGGACCTAGACAGAAGCACACATGCCTAGCACGGGTAAGGCCCTGGGCTCCATCCCCAACCCATCTCCCACAGAACTCCTCCAGATATTTCCCACCAGAAGAAATTTGGTTCCTTGAATAAACTGCCCTTTCTAGGAAAGCAGTGGCGTGGGCGGTGGGGGAGCCCAAGATGAGCCGGGCTGTCTTGGGGTGCCTATTTCTTCCTGTGCCTGCAGACACAGGAAATGTTGACTTGTAACGGGACATCAAAGGGTAACAAGAATCAGCTTGAAGAGGTTCCACTGGCCAAATGAGAGCAACTGGAGCCTCAGAATAACTGTAATAGGTGTTTCTTAAAACAAAGTAATGCCTGCCCATGGAAAAAACACACCTGGGACATGGTGGGGGAGGAGGGAGGGTTTCTATATAGCCGAGTGGGAGCCACAGGAGTGGGAGGCCAGGGGAGGTTAGACAGAGATGGCTCAGAGAGACCACTGAGCAGCAAGGTGCCTAGGGGCAGACTAGTGCCCACCAAATGGCAGGACAAGCTGGGTAGGAGCAGGAACATGTATGTGCCTGCAAAGAGACCCCACTAATTGCTTGTCAAGTAGCAAGAAACTGTAACTTTGAAGCACAGAAATCCTGTCCCTGAGGTTGAGGGGAATTCATTACCTGGGAAGAACCCAGACAACGTGTCCCTCTTATGCTGCTTTGAGGTCATTTCTGCACCAAGTGCAGAACCAAAAAGCCATGGCCAGAAAATACCAGATATACCTAATCCAAGGAGCATTCTAAAACATAGCTGGCCTGTTGGCTGAAAAGAGATCAAAGCCATTAGAGATAGCCACCTTAGAAAGGAGCTGCCCCAGGTCAGAGGAAACAGGACACTGGGCACATTATGCAGGACGGGGCCTTTGACTTGATCCAGGAAGGAAAAGGAAGCTACCAGACACTCCACACAATCTGAACATGGATTACTGTTGAGAGCACAGTACAGTTTCTGTAGCAAACACCCTCATATTCACAATGGTCTTACAACGATAGGAGAGCCCCTCCTTCTCCCAGTCACTGCTCAGAACCTGAAAAGAAAACAAACAAAGGGAATCTGTACCTGGCCTTCTTCCGAAGTAACTTCTGAGATTCCGGGTAATGCACTAAAATTTCATTCAAGTCCTTCTTGTCCAGTATGAAGAGGTTGGTGAAGCCATGGGCCACCACGTTGGCTGTGCGCCGGTTGCCACCCCCGACAGCCAGCAAGCTGGAGTAGAAAGGTAGGGAAATGAGACCCTTTGGAGGCTGTGGTTTTAGAGAAATTGTTTTAGGTTTTTGCTGCTGTTGTTGTTTCGAGACAGGATCTCACTATGTAGCCCTAGCTGTCCTGGAATTCACTATGTAGACCAGGCTGGCCTTGAACACTCAAAGAGCTCTGCCAGCCTCTGCCTCCTCAGTGCTGGGATTAGAGGTGTGCACCATCATGGCTAGAATTGTTTAGGGTTTGCAATAGAATATTACTGTTTCTTTCGGGCTGATTTCCTATGAGCCTCCCTGGTAACTGGAACTACGGGTGTGTGCCAGCCAGGGGCTTGGCTTTTGTTCCCATTCATTCAACTTTGCATTTCCCCACCACCTTCACACACACCGCCTACCGCCACTGACCTTATTTCTCCAAACACCGATCCGGCTTTGAGTGTCACCAGTACAGCCTTCCCATCTGGGCCGCCCAGCACCTGCACCTGCCCCGCCTGGATAATGTACATCTCTCGGCCAATCTCCCCCTGGAACAGAAGAAGGCTGAGTCCCACACCCTGTGGCCACTGAGGCTGCTCCAGCCCTGCCCTACCAGATCGTGTGGTGTGATTGGGTCAATTTCCTCTTGGCCTCCATCTTCTCTTCTGAATGTTGGGTATGATGCTACTCTGTAGCTCTCCCTTGTACTACTACCCATGATCCACACCGAGTGAGAATCTATGCTCTCACCTCAGGAGCTTGGCTAGTGTTTGCTGAGACGAGAATGATGGTAACTGTCAGGAGGCCCACAGGCCCCAGGGCATTTTCTGGGCTGCTGTCGGTGGGCGTGCTTCCCACGGGTGAACCTGCTATGGTAAGATTATGCTCTACCAAGACCATAATGCAAAGTCAAACCAGGACTGGGATTTCGGGTCAGACAGCTTGACTTCAGGGTGCATGGTTGCCATGGTCGATCTCTGCCCCCAAACCTAGGCTCTGTCTGGTGAGACCCTAAATCCCCAGGACCCCCTAATATGCCCTCAGTTGGCAGATGACCTACTTGAGTAGATTGGCCCTAATCCTAGCCAACTTGCACTCTTACAGAAAACATCTATAGGTGGAAGAGAGCCAGAGAGAAGATGCCTATCTTGTTCCTTGAAGAAATGGGCCAGTTGGTCTGCCAGCCCTGTCACACAGTGGTTCAAATCCCAAGTTAAAAAGCAAAGGAGCAAATGAATGAATGAATGAATGAATGAATGAATGGACAAATGAATGAGTGACTGTGGGAATGGATGAATGTATGGCTTGCTCTGGATTCGATCAGAAACGGGAACCTGCCATATACCTTCCACACACCTTCCAAGCCTCACCCTGTCTTGACGGCCACCTGTCAATCACACCTGTCATGATTAAAATGGGTGACAGTAACCCAGTCACACCTTGACTTCCTCTACAGGATCCCAGTACATCACACACACTCGTGATCTGGTGTTCCCTTCTCTGTTCTGACATCTGGGGTCAAAGTCCCAGTGTCTCAGAGAGTCTCGGAGGAATCAACAGCAGGGGGTGCTGCTCACACATGCTCCCCAACACCTTAGTCGCCTGATGCAAACTCCATGCCAACACACAGAAAACAGTGACAGCAATTGTTTCACCCTATGAGGGAGGCACTGCACCTACACTTTTTATCCACAAGAAGAATGGGACTCAGAGAGGGGAAGCCACCTACCCAACCAAGGAAGTGGCTCTAACACTGACTGTATAAAGTGCTCTAATGCTCCCAAACTTCTCCCAGCCTCCCAAGGCAGCAGCTTTAAATGCTCAGCCTTCTGAATTCTCCTCTCCTCTCCTGGCTCAGCAGTTTACTACCAAAAACTTCATTGCTACCTAGCATACTGCCCAACAGACATACCCAATCTGCGGCTCTCTGAGCCACATTTGGCTAGGGATAGCTATGGGTGTTGGCCCAACACAAACCTGTAAACTGAACTCAAGGGATGTCTTCGCAGGTAGAGGCATCTGCTGGCGATCCCGAGGAGCAGAGTTTGGTCCCCAGAACCCACAAAGGGGATGGAGAACCAAATCCTTCAGGTTGTCCTCCTACTTTGACCTGGTTGTGGTTGCACAACCCACCCCCTCAACTCCCTATAGCAAATAAGTAATTTAAAATGAGGGGGCTGGATGGAGGCTGGAGAGATGGCTCAATGGTTAAGAGCACTGATAGCTCTTCCAGAGGTCCTGAGTTCAATTCCCAGCAACCACATGGTGGCTCACAACCATCTGTAATGGGATCTGATGCCCTCTTCTGGTGCGTTTGAAGACAGCGACAGTGTACTCATATAAATAAATAAATAAATAAATAAATAAATAAATAAATAAATAAATAAATGCACAAACAAATCAATCAATCAATCTTTAAAAAAAACAAATGAAGGGCTAGAGAGAAAGCTCAGTAGTGAAGAGCACTTAATACTATTTCAGAGGACTGAAATATATATTTAAAGCCAGGCATGGTGGCACACACCTTTAATCTCAGCCCTCAGGAGATAAAGACAGGCAGGTTTCTGTGAGTTCAAGGCTAGCCTGGTCTACATAGTGAGTTCCAGGATAGCCCCGGCTATATAAAGAGATCCTGTCTCAAAAATAATAAATAGTACTAATTTTTAAAAAGGCTGAATCCACCTGACAGGGGTTAGAGGCTTCCAAGTCTTACAACGTTTTCACCCCATACACTCACCCAGACTTATTAATACCTCCATACAAAAGACTTAAAATTTGCCTACCCCCTGCCCCTGGTGACCTTGCAGCCACCTTGGACCCTTTAACAAGGAGCACAAAGGGCTTTCGACACTGTCAAGAGTCAGATTCTAACATACATGTTTCCTGTGTGGCTCAAAGCAATGAAGGGAACCTGGTGTGGGGTGGAACAGAGAGGTGGGACCTGTGGTGTCCTACAGGGAGGGCACCACCTGTCCCTTTAGTGTTAACCCCTACTCCTCCCATGCCGACTCTTGCTGTTACAGAAAGTGGGACCCAGAGCTGGTCAATGCTCAGTTTCATCCAGATGTTTGGATTTTGATGTGAAATCTTCCAACTTTTAAATGTCAGGGATTAATTCCACTTAAAGAAATTCACAAAACACTTCAGGGCTATAAACCACCCACGGGTCTCCAGTTGCAGCTGTTAATTTGGCCTATTCCTTCACCCACTTTCCTGATGGCAAGAATGAGACCCTGGCAGCAGGTTTGTGGCTTAGAAGCCCCACCACCCCTTTTCTGCAAGGCTGGCTCCTCTGTGTGATGGGAGCTTTGGAAGCTTTTGGCAGCGGCACCCAGGGCTCATCTGCATCATGGCTGCTGTGCAGGGTGAGCAGACCTTCTCCCAACCCTGTGGGCACACAGCCCACACAGCTCACCTTCTTGCACACATAGTCATTGGGTAGGTAGACAACAGAACGAAGCCGCTTGAGCATGTCGAAGATCATCTGCCGGTCACAGCCCTGCCCAGATGGAGGGGGAGGAGTCTGTCAGAGGAAGGCAGGGGGCTTTGTCCCAGACCCTCCCCCCAGGGGGAGGGCACCTGTGGGGGTACCTGAAAGAGGGCCACTTTGCTGACAATACTGTAGTTCACATCAATGGCCAGGTCCAGTCGCATCTTGTCCGGAAGTTGTACCATCAGCTCTGACTCATCTGGAAAAGAGACCCAGCAGGGGTCAGAGTTCAGACCTGGGCCCCTCACACACCCGCACACAACCATGTGAGGCCCTGCACTGGCTTAGCCAGCTCAGCTTCTCCCGCCAGAGGGGGCTACTTCAGAATCTATGAGTTCCCTTGTCAGGAACACCATCACCTCCTTTCCAAACTCTGAGTGAGCGTGGTGGCGCATGCCTTTAATCCCAGCACTCGGGAGGCAGAGGCAGGCGAATTTCTGAGTTCGAGGCCAGCCTAGTCTACAGAGTGAGTTCCAGGACAGCCAGGACTACACAGAGAAACCCTGTCTCGAAAAACCAAACCAAAACAAAGAACAAAAAAACAAAACCAAACAAAACCAAACCAAACTCCTACTCAACCTTCAAAACTAAGGACTAAAGCCACGTCCTCCAGGAAGCCTGTCCTTGGTGTCCCTACCCAGCTTCTGTGTCAATAATCTCTACTTGTAGCTACTTGTAGCACTGTCAACCCCTACTTTGATTTTAAAAATACAAAACAAAAACATGTGCGCATAAACGCACTGTACCATGGTACACGTGGAGAGGTCAGAGGACAATTTACAGGGGTCAGTTCTCTCCTACCATTTAGATCCTAGGAATTGAGCTTGAGTCATCAATCAGGCTTAGCAGCAAGCCCCTCCACTGACTGAGCCATCTCACTGGCCCACCCACCACTTTACTCATTTGGAGACATGGTCTAGCTGTGTGGTTCAGCCTTGGGTAAAACTTAAAGCAGCCCTCCTAAATGCTGGGATCCTAGGCCTGGGCTGCCACACCCGGCTGTTTACTTGGTTGGAAGTGCCTACACCTTGGATGGAGCTGCGTCTCAAGGTAGATGGAGCAAGAGGAGAGTGGCTGTCCAGAGGACATGCCCCTTAGGTTTTCCAGAGTCTTCACTGGCCTTGAGAGGTTTCTCTAATATCAATGGCTCAGGGTACAACCACCAGAGAATCCTCAGGACACACAGGACAAGGGAAGAACTGGTCAATCTGAGAATCAGGTGAAGGCTGGCTGGGGGATGTAGAGGGTTAGGGGCTTGGCCAGTCTTACCCAGCATGCCTTGCGAATGCCAGGTGTACTCATACCAGGTCTTGACACGGTTCTGCACAGACCTGGGGATCTTGTAGAAGTTCATGTACTTCACTGTGCTGTCCATGCAGCTGCGGTAGTAGGTCTGCCCCGCTGTGGCGGCCCCCACCACATCTCTCATCTGGAACGAGACAACAGCGAGGGGAGGTCAGAGAAGTGGCTGGCCTAAGCCAGGCAGGACACTGGTTGGATATGTAGCAGTACAGAAGTCAGGGACCTATGCTTGTAGGTAAGCCAGAGACAGAAACACAGATGGCCAAACATAAAGCAAAGCCACTAGAAGCTGATGCATGGCTGCAGACCTCTCTGGCCATCTCGGGTTCCTGGCACCATGTTGGGGTTGGATGTCTCACTGTGATAAGCTGATTCTGTGTATAGCCGCTCTCCTCCAGGGTGGAACTCTGGGCCCCCCCTGAATACTGCTTCTCAGAATGGGCCCCTTCCAAGTTTGCTTTGAGAACTCTCAGCTATTGCCTCAGGCCCAGACTAGAACACAAGTCACACATCACATCAGAGACCCCGAAAGGGTTTGCTTACAGGGAACAGCCCGGGTTCGCAGCCTTTGAAAAAGCCAGGTAGCCACCTGGCTTCCTGTGCTCCCCAAAGGGACTACCATTCAAACAGGAAGGCCTCGGGCAGTCCTGGGACACAGACATCTTCTGGTCCCAAGTCTTCCCTGAGCTCAGTCCCCAAAGCCACAACGCACAGAGAAGCTTCCAGCGGGGGTGGGAGAACTACAGGTGATGGATGTGTGATGTGGCTGCAGTCACCTACCTGTCCAATCATCACAGAGAAAGCAAAGACCCCGGTAAAATAGTTCAGCAGCTGGAAGACAATCTCAAAGAGCGTCTGGGGGTCGGGCAGTCCTCCGATGGTGATGAGGGTTTTCACAGCCCAGTAGTAGCATCGAATATAACTAGTAAGAGGTGGAAAAAGGACCTTGGTCACTACAGGAACGGCCGGGCTGATCTTGTGATCCTGGTTCAGACACCCATAGGGATCCCATACAGATGCAAGAAGATGCCCCCTCCTCTCAAGTGTTACGTGGGGTGGCTGAGGCTCTGCCCCAGCCTTGTGAGAACATGCCATCCTGGGACATAGATATGGAACTGAGGTCCCAGGAGGCACCTAGCCACAGCTCCAGGCTGAGTCCTTCTGGATATCAGCAAAGGGAGGCCAGCAGGGTCAAACAACCTGACTGACTTCCCTGGGCCTTCCCACCTATGCAGGGCACCACCAAAAGCACAGGCCCAGCCGGGCGTGGTGGCACACGCCTTTAATCCCAGCACTCGGGAGGCAGAGGCAGGAGGATTTCTGAGTTTGAGGCCAGCTTGGCCTACGAAATGAGTTCCAGGATAGCCAGAGCTACAGAGAGACAGAGAGAAACCCTGTCTCGAAAAACCAAAAAAAAAAAAAAAAAAAAAAAAAAAAAAAGCACAGGCCCTAGCATGGACCATCTCCAGTCGTCTTCCTCCTCTCTAAAATGGACACAGCAGGGGAACATTCTTCCCAGGCAACTGTGAGGATGAGTGAGCTGGAAGAGTGACCAGATCCTTATATCAGTCATCAAGACTCACACAGGGACTGCACCTGCCAGCTCATGCTAATGCCCATGCAGGCCTCAGACAAGCTGGGGTATCTTAGACAAGGCTGCTTGCCACAACAGACCAGTCTGCCCTGACATTTCCTACTATACCAGTACTGGTCACCAGGGGGCGCCTGGATCACCATAGGTAGATCTAAGCAGCCCCTCCTGCCTCCGGTTCAGCCATCTAACCAATCAAACTGTGGAGGGAGCTGAGTGTTCGCGCAGCTGGGCAGTGAACCACACAGAGGGAGGAAGAGGGGTGTCCTCAAAGTCCTAGCTTTCCCCTAAATGTTTCTAGTTGGCGTAATCTGACAAGGCACTTATTGGGTCCTCCTGGAGTGGGGCGCCGCCCCAACCCCGCTCAGTGCTACAGGCTGAGACAGAACACAATGGACTGCGTTAGGCAGGAACCGGTTTTCCAAGGCTTCTTGCTCCAGCACACAGCAGATCCTCCCCCGAGGGTGGCGGCTAATTTTTAGTTTATTTATAGTTATTTGCATTTTTTGGTTATTTGTAATTTATAGTATAATTAATTTATAAACTATAAAATACTACAATATTTTATAGTTGTGATTTTTTATATTTTACAGTTTTATTTTATATAGTTATAACATTTTATGGTTATAATTTGCAGTTATTTATACTTTTGAACTTCTTGAAAAAATTTTTGTTCTTTTTCTTTTTTTTTTTTTCTGGCTTCGAACTCAGAAACCCGCCTGCTTCTGCCTCCCAAGTGTTGGGATCAAAGGCGTGTGCCACCACTGCCCAGTGAGAAGGGGGTTCTTAGATTACAGGCATAGACTCCTTTGAGACTTGAAAGAAAGCCAGAAAACAACCTAGAGCAGCTTGCATAGTCTCAGAATTTAGCTTATGTTTCTAGGCTGGGCTGTTACTGTTTCCAGAGGCCAGGTTCTGAACTTCTTCCCGGCGTGGCGGCTTTCACGGCTGGGGCAGGCACTGGCCAGGCATGCGCACCAGCCAGACGCTCACTCATTGGTTTGTTACCGTTCATCCTCACAAGAGTCCTTAGTAGCTGCTTCCTAGCACTCAGGAAGCTAGTCAGGATAGAAAGCCCAACGGCGACTTGAGCTACAGAGTGAATTCAGGGCCAGCCTGGGCAACTTAGAGAGACTGTCTTTAAAATGCTTAATTAACCACACAGAAGGCCCTGGGTTTTGTCCCCAGAGCTTATGTATAGATCATAAAGAAGCAATGAAACCAGAGGCCTGAGATTCATGTATAATGATGTGCCCTCTGTGTGTGTATATCTCTGTGTGTATGTGAGTGTGTGTTTGTGTGTGTGTGTGTGTGTGTGTGTCTGTGTGTGAGTGTGTGTGTAATACACACACGATTTGAAAGGTGTAAGAGGAAGTTCTCCACTGTCTAGTGAACTCATACTTAACACAGCCATTACACATAGCAGTGATAACTCTGTCACTGGGATTAACCAAATATATTACTGTGATGGTTTGTATATGCTCGGCCCAGGGAGTGGCACTATGCAAGTGGGTGGCCCTATTGGAGTAGGTGTGTCACTGTGGGTGTGGGTTTTAAGACCCTCACCCTAGCTGCCTCGGAGTCAGTATTCTGCTAGCAGCCTTCAGTTGAAGGTGTAGAACTCTCAGCTCCTCCTGCACCATACCTGCCTGGATGCTGCCATGTTCCTGCCTTGATGATAATAGACTGCATCTCTGAACCTGTAAGCCAGCCCCAATTCAATGTTGTCCTTTATAAGAGTTGCCTTGGTCATGGTGTCTGTTCACAGCAGTAAAACACTAAGACAATTACTAACGTTGATGCGGCTTCCTTTTGTGTCTTTGATATGGCTGTTAAAGCATTTCAGGTCGCATGCATGAGGCACCTCATGCTGCTCCTGTGCAGCCTTGCTTTAGGCAGTGGGGATCCAGCCAGGGCTTTCCGTTTGCTGTCCACTATGCTGGATATATACATATGCTCAATGCACGTGCAATTCTTTGCTGACTTGAAGAGAAAAAGCAGGAAACGTTCTCCTGTTATATTTCATCAGTTCTAAGATGCAACAATCGCACAGCATACCACGGAGTCAATTCTGCCTTTGTGTGCACGCACACCCACATATTGGAGACTGTACCAGAGCCATCCGTGTACATGCTAAGTGACAGCTGTCCTCCCACTGAGCAGTATCCTCAACACAAATTCAGCTTTTTGTACAAAAATAAATATCATGTTAAACGTACATGTGGATTTTCCGTATACCTCAAATCTAGAAGTGTTAAAATCTGAAAAAGTAGGTTGCCCACAGGGAGGTACAATAGCTCATAGATGCTCTGAAACTTTGTCGCTTCCACCAGAAAGCTTCTTTCACTGGCCCTGGGGGGCATTTCCATTTTTTCTATATGACAAATGACATTATGGGGAATACCTTTATCCACAGTCCTTGTCCCCTGACCTGAATGTTTCCACACACTAAAGGCTGTGTGGTATATTTGGCAACCCTACTGGACTTAGGTATGTGAGAAAGATCTTTCTATTTCTAGCACAGCAATTTTCAACCTGTGGGTCGTGACCCCTTTGGGAGGGTCACACATCAGAGACTATGCATAGCAGATATTTATATTATGATTCATAACAGTAGCAAAATTACAGTTATAAAGTAGCAACAAAGTAATGTTATGGCCGGGGGCACTACAATGTGAGGAACTGTATTAAAGGGCCGCAACATTAAGAAAGTTGAGAACCACTCACTGTTCTAGCAGGTCTGGTGCCCAGACCCTCTCCTGACACTAGCAATTCCCAGGAGACCTTAGCTTAGGATGGGGAAGGAGAACTTGGCTTTAGAATTTTAGCGAGGAATGACTCCTCCAGAGCAAGGTTGTTTTGGCAACGCAATAGCCATAGGACACCTTTCTAGGTGTCTTTCTGTTGTAACTGTAAAGGACAAAAATATTACCCCTGTGATGTCCTGGGGGAAGCCTGACTCACCTGTTCCCCACTCCGTCGTAAACCCAGTGAGTGGAGCCGATGCCCTGGAAGGCTGATGCCCAGTAGTAAAGGCAGGAGTTGAGGTGCAGGCTGTACAGCAGGTAGGCCGTGGTCCTGATGACTCTGCAGAGGGAGAGAGAGTGTCACAGCCATGGAGGTGATACCTCGCCCCAGGGGGCGGGGCGTTGGGAAGGAACTAGATCTCAGCTCCCCCAAAGCCCACCTCAGAGGTTTCCCTCTGTTGGAGCCATATAACCCTGGCCAGCCAGTTATCCAATCAGTGGATAACCAGTCTCAGCCACCCAATCAGTGGTTAACAGGTCTCAGCCACCCAATCAGTAGGAAGGGGGTTCAGGGGGTGGGAGTGGGGGCTCAGAATTGAAACCCTGGGCAGTGGTGGCTCATGCCTTTAATCCCAGCACTCCGGAGGCAGAGGCAGGTGAATTTCTGAGTTTGAGGCCAGCCTGGTCTACAGAGTGAGTTCCAGGACAGCCAGGGCTACACAGAGAAACACTGTCTCAAAAAAAAAGAAAGTAAGAATGAAAGGAAGGAAAGGAGGGAGGGAGGGAGGGAGGGAGGGAGGAAGGAAGGAAAGAAAGAAAGAAAGGGAGAGAGAGAGAGAGAGAGAGAGAGAGAGAGAGAGAGAGAGAGAGAGAGAGAGAGAGAGAGAGAGAGAGGAAGAGAGAGAGAAAGAGAGAAAAGAAACCTGGGCGTTTGATTTGGAGGCTTGTCAAAATGCAGGGCTGGAATCATCCCAGCTGTGTCAGAGAAATCTATAAGATGAGGGGCCAAAGGGGAAATAAGGCCCGAGGGAAGAGCAGAGAGGATTTGGTGTCTGTAGAGAAATGACAGTGAGCTGGGCACTCCTTTAGGAACAAGGAGCCTTGCTCCCCAAGTATAGCTGAGTTAGTCCTGGGCTCCACCTTTAACATCTGTTTTCTACCAATGTGTTCTTACAAATGGTCCTTCAGTTAGAGCTAGGATGGGAGCTTCAATTCCTTATACTGACACGGAAATGCTGCCTTGTCACCGAGTGTGTGTGTGAGTTTCCTTGTCACAATGGGGGTTAAATAAGACATTCCTGATTCTACATAAAACCAACCAACCAACTAAATATCCTTTCAGAGAAGAAGCTGGGCCAGGAAGTGGCATGGATTCTGAAGGCCATGGGAGATGGGGGATGGGGGCAGCAGAAAGGAAGAGGCTAGGGTATATGATGTGTGTGTGTTTGTGTGTGTGCTTCTGTGTGTGCAGTGATGTGCATATGTGCACGTGTGTGCATGGGGAACTCTTACCTGTAAACGTAGGCTTTGCTGAGGATGGCTTCCAGGCGGTTATTAAACTCAAAGAAGGCCATGTACTAGGAGAGAAGAAGACATTAGGCCAGCTCTGGGCCTGCTGGAGACATGGCTGCACAGCCCTTGTCTTCTACCCTATCTGATGATTACCGATCTTCTCTGCCCTCTTTCTCCAGGTAACCAGTGTGATCATGGTTACCCCTGTTGGTAATTTCCCCCATTTACTGTCTTTGCAAAAGAGCACTAGTATCATGTAAGGGGAATAGTAAGTTTAATTGGTTGGATAGAATCTAGGAGATCCTGAATGTTCTGAGTGGCCATCTGCCCTGATCACATTCAAGGGTACTTGTCGGATCTCCACTCTGAATCCAGCAGATCCTCCTAGGACCCTGGGTCCAGCCAGTGAGTGGCAGAAACAAACAAACAAACAAACAAACAAACAAACAAACAACTGGAACCACTGTTAGAATAGGCACCATGCATCCAAAACAGACCTTGGGGCACAGCTTTACTCCTGTTACCTTGGGGGAGTCACCAGGCCATTCCAAGGACCAACTTCCCCATCTTCTGAATGGAGTCTATTATAAAGCAGAAGCCCCTTCCTTGAGATGTGCTGAGCGGATGGAGTTGGAGCTAGATTGCCTACATCCAAATCTAGACTCTGCTCCTGCCTAGCTGTGTGTCACTGGGCAAGTTCCTTAGCCTCTCTATGCCACTTTCCTCATTTTTAAGATGGTAAGAACAGCATTCATGTCATGGAGTCGAAGAACTAACATCAGTAGTCTCTGGATCAGAGTCTAATGAGAAATGTCCCCCAAATTACCAGTAATTATAATGGACTTCTTAGTAAGGCATGCTTGCAGAACACCCACCTCCCCAGGGTCTCCTCTTGGGGACACTCTCCCTTCCCCAGCTGGCAGCGTTCAGGTCAAGCACAGAGGAACCGAAGTCTTTGGGGACCTGCCAATCTTACCTTCAGGCAGCGGGGCAGGCGAAGGAGAGGGTTGATGCCAAGTTTCAAGTAGAGAAAGTCCAAGGGCAGGAGGCAGAGCAGGTCCATCTAAAATCCCAACAGGCATCGCAGGGGATAAGACACAGAACTCATGGGTAGGAGGGCTAAGGGGGCATGGCTCTATCTACTAGAGAGCTCAGTCAGAATAGTCAGGGCAGTGTCAGAAGAGAGGGCACAAGACGTCCCACGAACCCACTCTGTGTGGCTTCATAATCCACATTGCCCACCTCCAGCACACTGTCCCCAACCAACACAAGGGACTCTGTGCCACCTAATTGGAAGCAGAGGCACAGGCATGGAAAGGTGTTCTGTAAGAGCCACCCAGTCTGGGCTGTCTCGGAAGACTTGTGGCCTAGTGGGCACTCCCACCGGAGATAGGACCAGCCTCCCTTAATGTGACAGGAACTACATAACACAGGTCCCCAAATACCTAGTTGCAAACGGCTCATCACCCCCCACCCCCCCACACACACACACCTTAAACCGGCGAGACTTCAGGTAGTTATTACGCATCTCCTTCTTGTCTGTCTGAAAGAAGGAAGCACAATGATGTTAGATCAAGCTCTGACCAGAGAGGTGGGGTGACCTCACAGACACATGCAGCTGCCCCAAAGAGAAGAACTTGTGGTTTCGGGTGGGGAGGGGCTGGGGATGACCAGCCATAGGAATGAGCCTTGCTGGAGTCACCAGCCAGACTCTGAGCTCCTGGATGGAGGAATGGAAGAGCTTGGAGTCTATTCTCTCAGTTCTCAGCTCCTCCCAGGACTGCTAGCCACTTTGTGAGGGGCTGGCAACTGCTCTGATGAGGCCAGGGGGAGGCTGGCCCAAGGCTTCCCTTTCTGGCATATGCTGTCTGGGCTTATCACAGGCTCTTTAAGCATTTAAGACTCACTTTAATTCATGGTACCTGTTATGACAATAACATTTGCAGCCTGTGAAGCAGCTGTTGGCAGAGCATTAATTGCTATGGCATCCAACACACAAGATACAATGTCCAAAATCTGAACTTCTAGAATGTTAAATTTTATTTTGCCCATTTTTGAGTGGGCAAAAATCTCAAAAATCTCAACCGTGGATTAGTTCTACTTCACGCAGCTTAATAATTAGCTTCAAAACACTATTTACTTTTTTTTCTTTAATGTTTGATTCTTTTTGCTAAAAGATTTATTTATTTTTCTTCATGTGCATGCGTATATGTGCCTATGTGTCGCAGGTGCCCACAGAAGCCAGAAGAGGGCATTGGATCCCCTGGAGCGACCCGATGTGGGTGCTAGGAACTGAACTTGCATCCTCTAGAAGAGCAGGAAGTGTTCATAACTGCTGAGCCATCCCCCCAGAGCCCTTGACCCGTTTTGTTTTGTTTTGTTTTGAGACAGGGTAGCCCATGTCTCTATGTAGACCAGGCTGGCTTCAAATTTACAAAGATCCTCCCTGCCTCTGCCTCCTGAGTGCGGGATTAAAAGGTGTGCTACTATGCCCGGCTCCCTCTTAAGTCTTAATCAGTATAATGAAGTGGTAAAAATCTTTCTTGGGCTGGAGAGATGGCTCAGTGGTTAAGAGCACTGACTGCTCTTCCAAAGGTCTTGAATTCAATTCCCAGAAGCCACATGGGGGCTCATAACCATCAGTAATGAGATCTGATGCCCTCCTCTGGGGTATCTGAAGACAGCTACAGTGTGCTTACATATAATAAATAATTAAATCTTTCTTAAAAGAAAAAAACTTTCTCTACCTATTACTTGTTGGCTCCTTATCACTCCCTACACACACACACACACACACACACACACACACACACACACACACACACACTAATATGTTAACTGCCTGACTTCTTCCATGAACACAACAGCAAGGCAATGTCCCCTTTCAAAAAAACCTCTAATCCAAAAGAAAAGGCCACTTAGAAGCTGTTTTAGAGGAGAGCCCCCACTTTTACTATAGAGTGGATTTAAAAAAACAAAAAGAACCCAGAAAAACAGCAGGGCAGTGGTGGCACACTCCTGTAATCTCAGCACTTGGGAGGCAGAGGCAGACAGATTTCTGAGTTCGAGGCCAGCCTGGCCTACAGAGTGAGTTCAGGACAGCCAGAGCTATACAGAGAAACCCTGTCTAAAAAAAAAAAAAAAAAAAAAAAAAAAAAACACCAAAAACCAAAACCCAAAAAACTTTGCAGTAGACTGACCCAGGGAGTTGGGCAAGAGCTCTAACACTGGGCTACACATCCAGGCCTCAGTGTGAACTGTGGAAAGTGACTTGCTCACAGCAATGGGAAGTGGGGTGCCTGGTTCTCTTTTCTCTTTCTTTTCTCCTACACCTCTCCCAACCCCCAACCCCTACATTTTAAAGACATGGGTTCACTACTCAGCTTGGTCTAACCTCAACTCAGCTCTACCTGCCTCAGCCTCCCGAGTGCTAGGATTACAGGTATATGACCACCAGGGTCACAGTTAGGGCTGTGGTTTCCTCACAGGCACAGGGCTGGCTCACATAGCAGATCGTCTCCGTGTCCTTTGCAGGACGCACTCAGCTCCCCGAGCTCCCTGCATCTTCTAGTTCTCACAGCAATACCTGTATCACTTTGGGAGCTGCTACCACCCCATTCATAGACGAGGATGCTGAAGCTCAGATGGGGATGCAGCTAGAGTTTGAAGCAGGTACACCTGCCCCAGATGCCATTCTCTGGACCACTTCTATAACTCAGATTGTCTGGGAACCAGTTCATCTTTGAGTGGTATGCAATGCACATAGTGTGTTCAACATGCAAGGGGTGAGAGGAAAAAAACAAAAAAACAAAAAAACAAACAAACCACTGACAGCGGCTCCCGGGATCTTGTTCATTCATTTCGTCCACCGCTCACAGCATCAGAGGTCAGTCTCCTGAAGGCCCTGGCTGTAGGGTCTGCCCAGGTTCCCTCCCCCTCCCCCTGCCCATGACTCACAATGATGTCCCCGCCTTTGACAAACTGCAGGCGCATCTGGAACACGGTGATGTCCAGGAGGTAGATGAAGTCGCACAAGTAATCCATGAGGAGCCAGAAGTGGATGTTGTCTGCCCGCTGGTACGGGAAGGCCCAGCGCACAGGGATCAGCCAGCAGTTCCAGTTCCAGGCCAGCACCACAAAGAACAGCCACAAGATGTACATGAGGTCTGGGGGAGGGGAGACAGGAATGGGCTTGAAGGGCAGCAAGAAAGTGCCCCCCCCCAGCAACTGTGTATGGATTTCATCACTCAGAAGATAGACAGACAGATGGACAGACAGGTGGATCAGTGCATCTAGGTGGCCATGGAGGTCCCTGATAGACCCTAAAACATCAGAGTCTGCTGAGGAGGGGACATGGTGGCACTATTGGATAATGACTGTTAAGGTTCCCTTCTTTCTGAAATTTGAAAAAGAAAAACGTTTTATTATATTCATTTATTTATGGGGTAGGGTGGGTGTATGGGTACCACAGCCCATTTTGGAGGTCAAAGGCCACACCATGTGGGTCCTGGGGATGGAACTTAGGCTGCCAGGCTTGGAACTAAGCTATCTTGCCAGCCTATGAGTAAGCTTTGGCAATATATTTTCTGTCTTAGAAAATCCAGAGCAGCAGCAAACGACACGTGGATGGATGGACAGACAGGTGGGTGGATCTCTTGGTATCACTGCAGATCACTAGAGATCACTTGGTATCTTAGAAACCCAGTGAACACCAAGAGTCAGAGTCCTACCCCCCAAGTGACTCCCTGTTTAACTTTGAGGAACTTCCTCTCTGGCACCTGTCATGGTCTTTTTTGAAATCACAGGGACTCACCAGCTGAGAAAGCAAGGGACTCCAGTGTAAACTGTGAAGTGTCGTGCACACATGGAAGGTGCTGGGCCGGAGGACTATGGAATGGGCTAATAGAGGCTCATGGAAATTCACTTCAGACTCTGATGAACTCTGACTTAACTCCTGCTCAGAGCAGGGGTCCCAGGAAGGAGCCCACATGGCCAGATTAGAAAACTTGGCCTAGGTCAAGGTGAAGAGTCTAACTGGCTGCATCTTAGGGTAGCTCACATTCTTCAGTGCTTCAGCTCCGTTGGCTGTGAGATGGCCTATGTTCCTAGTCAGGGACGTGTGTTAAAGAATCAGGCAAGGATGTGTGGAATCATTTTGGAAAGTATAAGGAAAGAGTCATGGACCAAGGATGTCCATGGTACTGGACCCTCCCCCTCCCATATTGCATGGGAGGGACTCCCTCCAAGGGAACTCACTGGTCAGTGGGTCGATACTCTGGGGGAACCGGTACATCTTCAAGGGCCTGCGCTTGAACTTGCAGCAGAGCATGTCGCAGTAGTGTTCCTCCTCTGCCACCTCTGCCTCCGCTGGCTTCTGGGCTGGGTCTGGTTCTGGGGCCTTCTTGGCCGGGGCTGTGGGGATGACCTTAGTGACCATCTGACTCAGCCCTGAGGCTAGGGAAAGAGTCCTACCCACAGAGCTGGGACTTCAGGGCCTCCCCACTTCCTAACATATAACTTGCTTATACACTCTGGGTGCAGAAGGCCAGTATGCTCCTCTGGAGCAAATTCCATGGCCCTTTCTTTCTTCCACAGCAGTCTGGAGTCCCCAGCAGCTCTTCCTAGACCCCAGATGTGTGTTTGTGTGTGTGTGTGTGTGTGTGTGTGTGTGTCTGTCTGTCTGTCTGTCTGTCTGTCTATATCCATGTCTGTCTATCTGTCTGCCTGACTATATCTGTGTCTATCTGTCTGTCTGTGCATAGGCAGACCCTTTCTTTGCTCCTTGGATGGGTGGAGTATTTTGTGCCTATGATCCCTTCTTCCTTATTCAGAACACTGAAGAACTCAGCATGGGGACATGTTGGTTCAGACTTTTCAGAATAGGACTCAGTTCCATTCTCTGACTTGAGACTCAGCCCCTCATGGGTCTGTGGTGCTTGGTGACAGACGCCTTTGCTCTTAGGTGTCCAAACACAGCTTCCAGGGTTAGGAGTGTGAAGTCAGGCTCTGTTAACATGTCTTGGGCACTTGAGTCTCAATATACAACCCTTGTCAGAAAAAAACAAAAAACAAAAAAACTAGAAACTATCCCTGACAAAAAGCTTGTGCATTTGGCTAGGGGTGGTGGTGCAGGAGGCAGAAGCAGGAGAATCTCAGTGAGTTCGAGACCAGCTTGGTCTACAAAGTGAGTTAAGGGCCAGCCAGAGCTACATAGTGAGACCCTGTTTTTAAAAGAAAAGAAAACATGTTCATTTTCCTTCTCTGTCTCTGCTTCTCACTATGGAGTCCAGGCTGGTCCCAAACTTGTGATTCTCCTGCCTCAGACTTCCAAGTGCTAGGGATTCCAGGCATTTATCACCTTGCCAGATGACTCCTTCAAAGAAGGGGACCTTTGGCGACCATGCTGGCTCACACCTGTATTTCCAGCCTTTGGGGGGATTGCCATGAGTTCCAGGCCAAGCTGGGGCTCCTGAGTGAGTTCCAGACCAGCCTGAGCTATAGAGTCACCTATTCAGGTGACCCCAGCAAGGCATGGGTGCCTCTGAACATTAAGACCATCTGCTTCCAGAGTAGCTATGCAAAAGTGAGATAGAAATACCAGTCACCATGCCCGGTGGGAGGAGGCAGACGAATCTAAACCATTGGCTTGTGGGAAGGCCAAGTTCACCTTTGACCTTCTTCCACTCCTTAGTACATACCTAAGCCCCAAGCTTTTCTCATAACCCCAACTATCTGTTTATGCTGTCCTCCCCAGTAGTATTTCCTGGGGTCCCGTGGGCACCCCATCCACCTTGGCCTGTGGCCATCTCTATCCCCACTCACAGGGCTTGGGGCTCTCCTCATCAGAGGTGACGTCAGGGTCAATGAGCTTCTCCTTCACCTTCTCCGTCCGCTCCTTGAACATCTTCACCAGCTCCTGGAGCCGGTCATTGATGATGGCACTGTTCTGGCTGGCGGTGGAGGCTGCTCGGTCCTGGCCACTGTGGGGACACAGCAGAGGATGAACAAGAGACAGGAAGGGTCCCCAGGACCTCAGGCCTGAGCTGGGTAATGTCTGTGCCTCCTCTTCCAGCAGAGCCTAAGGAAGGTCAATCCAACATTGCTCTGGCAATGTCAGACCCACTCTTAGATTCTGAGTAGCTGAGATTATAGTCCTATGTCTACATGCATGATTAAAGTTTTCTCTTTCTAGTTTTGTCCAGAACATCTTATATGCTACATGGAGATAGCAAAGCCACTGTCACTTGGGTCCCTGAATGATTGCATGAAACAGAGCCTTCCACTGACCTGAAAATACACAAGTGGTTAGTTCTGTGACTGCAGCATAGGCGACATCTTGTCATTTTAGCCACTGAACCATCAGGGCCTGTTTGTCACAGAATCTTAACCTAACTACCTAATACAAGAGTCTCCATGTTGATCTCCTTGCATGTCCCCAGAGTAATTTTTATTATTATTTATGATTCCAACCATATTTTTCTTACATTAAACCAGACCCTTGTCCCTGCTCTGCTACATAAAACACAATTTCATTGTGATTAAAATGTCATCTGGACTGTGTGAGATTTGAGGATTTCCTGAGCCTATCTTTTCTAAAATGTCTACATTTCCGATAAGTACAAAGTGAATACAGTTACGGAGAGAGGCCAACAAGATGGCTCTGCAGATAAGTGTTTGCTGCACAAGCCTGAGGACCTTCAGCCAGAGTCCAGTGAACCAGTCAGAGAGAACTGACTCCACTAAGCTATCCTCTGACTTCTACGTGTACTGTCGCACATACGTGCTCCCCGACATCATGACACGGAATAACAGCAAATACATGAAAAGTCAAATGAATACAATTATGGATAGAAAAAAACCCAGAAGGGAGAAGGCAGGCTTGCTTTTAACATGGTGGTCATGGCTGGAGAACATGGTAGGGTACCTCCAGCCAGTGTCCAGGGCTGGGTACTTAACATCAACCAGGGTTACTGAAAAATTCCAGGAAAGTCTGACACAGTCCTGGGGACAGTTAGATGCCGGGGACTCAGCTTCCTGTGCTGCTACGGTGGCCTCCAGTCACACCCCACACCCCAGCTATCACAGTCACCAGAATACTATGGAAATGCAGGTTTCCAGAGCCACTGTCTCAGGCTGTGTGGAGCCTGGGGATCTAATTTTACAAGCTCCAAGGTAGAGACAGAGCCTGTGGTCTTTCTCTACCTGCTGACTTATTTGGGGATCAGTGCCAAGATCTTCAGTGGGGGAGGATGCTTCTGCCTAGGCATTCCTTCCTCTCTGATCCCTGCTGGAGTGAACACATCTGGCCTAGAGTCCAAGTCCACCCTGCTAAGTCTGTAGAACCCCTGGGCCAACCAGGAAAGCCCTGTGCTTGAGAACTGGCCCTGTCTCAGTGCTCCAAAGAATGAAGTTCACCTAGTGTGGGGTTCTGAAAGCACCCCCTCCCCGTTCCTGCTCCTCTCCTTGTCTGCTCATCCCAAACCAGTGTCTTGAGACTCAGGGGTGGCTCTACTTACTCAGCCTCCTGTGGGGTGGTGGGGTCCGACCAGGCAACCACTGGGGACTCAGCTGGTGACAGGGCCTTGAGCTCTTCGGCCTCATCATCCTGAGAAGGTAGCTTCTTCCTGTAGAGACCCAGACAGGTAAGGATCCTTCCGAGAAGGCAGGCTAAAGGAAACAAATGGCTGCCTTGGAGCTGGTTCCCGGGAGGTGAGGGGGCTTGACTTGGGACCTCAGTTTGCACAACTCTCAATGGCCTGGTCCAAAGTGAACAGCTTGGACTCTGATCAGGCAAACTTGGAGTCTGACCTCAGCACAACACTTAAAGTCTAAGCTACTTCCATTGCTTCCTCTAGACATGACACTGAATCTACCCAATGAGAGAAGGAGGTATTTGTTCCTCAGTCCAGTCTCTGCGTAAGTGTCCTTCTGCCTCTCATTCTGATCTGAAGTCCCCAGTGCCTTTGTCATGCTTCCCTCCAGCTGTGACACCAAGCCATGGAGTCTGATCACCAGCTCATCGTGTGACTTTGAACAAATCCTTCCTTCTTAACCCTGGGCTCCCTGAGAATGAGACTGAAGTTATCTAAGGAAGCCCCTGTCGTCCAGGAAGCCATGACTGTTGCAATCGGAGCCACTGGTATCTTGTCTGATTAGGTCTGAAGGTCCATAGGCCAGAGCCTGGGTAGCATGAGCTGTGAGCTGGGGGTGCCCTTGGTACTATTTGACATTGGTGTCCTTGATGCTAATCCTCTGGACTTTCCCACCTTCTTCCTCAAGAGTGGGGATGAGTTGCTTTGTGGGAAAAGCCCCAAAACCTGGGAAAGAAAGACAGGCATTACTTAACACTATGAAGAAAGCCATCCCCAGGTTCAGAGAAAGATCTGCTAAGGGTGGTGCAGAGTGAGTCAATAGAGAGACACAGGATGGCATCTGGTGGATACAGGTCAGGGTAACATCTAGGGATGATTCTCTGTGAGTCTATGTATCTTTGGGTGTGTCTGTTTGTGTCTGTGTCCATGTGTCTGTTTCTCGTTTCATTTTTCATTTTTTTGTTTTGTTTTAATTAATTAACTTATTTATTTACTTATTCACTTTATATCCTGCTCACTGTCCCCTCCAGGGGCCTATCATGTGGCCTGAGCTGGTTTCAAGCTTTTAATCCTTCTGCCTTAACTTCCTGAGTGCTGAGATTAGATGCACATGCCATCCCCACAGAGTTTAGAAAGAAACATTTTATAAATTAATGTCTGCAGAAGAGAAGAAGGACTATTTCCTAAAGACTTGTATTAGCACATAAACACAAAATGCTCAGGGCTCACACATGGACCAAGAATCTAGGAACATAGATAGGCATGTTAGTGTATGATGGCAACATGTTAGCCCATCAAGTAAGGTCAGAACATCAGGTAACAAGAAGATGAGGGCGCCAGGCAGTGGTGGCCCACGCCTTTAATCCCAGCACTTGGGAGGCAGAGGCAGGCAGATTTCTGAGTTCGAGGCCAGCCTGGTCTACAGAGTGAGTTCCAGGACAGCCAGGGCTACACAGAGAAACCCTGTTTCGAAAAACAAAAGGAGAAGGAGAAGAAGAAGAAGAAGAAGAAGAAGAAGAAGAAGAAGAAGAAGAAGAAGAAGAAGAAGAAGAAGAAGAAGAAGAAGAAGAAGAAGAAAAAGAAGAAAAAGAAGAAGAAGAAGAAGAGAGCTTAAGGGCTTAAACATGAGTGTTATACCCCAACTGGGAATAACATGGCAATGCACATGGGTGGACCTGCATAGGAGGGTCAGCCTTTAGGACACAAACAATAAAAGAAGTTAGGACATGTGTGCTGGTTTACCTCCACAGTCCCAGCACTTGAGCGGCAGAGCAGGAAGCTTGTGAGTTCAAAGCAAGCCTGGACTCCATGATGAGACACTGACTGAGAGAGAGAGAGAGAGAGAGAGAGAGAGAGACAGACAGACAGACAGACAGACAGACAGAGACAGAGACAGAGACAGACAGACAGACAGAGACAGAGACAGAGACAGAGACAGAGACAGAGACAGACAGACAGAGAGGCAGAGAGACAGACAGAGACAGAGAGAGACAGAGGGAGAAGGAAGGAGGGAGGAAGGGAAGAAAGGGAGGGAGGGATGGATAAAGGGAAGAAGGAAGAAAAAAGGGAAGAAAGGAAAAGGAAAGGAAAGGGGAAGGGGGAAGGGAAAGGGAAAGGAGAAAGGGAAGGGGAAAGGGAAGGGGAAAGGGGAAAGGGAAGGGGACAGGGGAAAGGGGAAAGGGGGAAGGAAGAAAAGAAGGGGAAGGAAGAAGGGGAAGGAAGAAGAAGGGGAAGGAAGAAGGGGAAAGAGGAAAGAAAGGGGAAAGGGGAAAAAGGGGAAAAGGGGGAAAAGGGAAAAAGAGAAAAAGGGAAGGGAAAGAAGACAGTGTGGCTACAGAGTTTGCCCAGCTCTGAGGACAGGACACTGTGCTGAATTCAGTTCCACTACTATCAGCTCGGGGCACACAGGATAGTCTGGCTGTGGTCCTTAACCATGACACGGCAACAACACAGCAAAGCAGTTTGGTTTAAAAGTGAGGCCCTGGGTACTGTCTGGGTACTGGGACAAGATGCTTCCATGGGTAAAGGTGCTTGCCCTGCAAAACTGGAGGTTCCATCCCCAGAGCCTCATAAAGGCAGACGGAGAGAATCCACAGCACAAAGCTGTCTTCTGACCCCCAAATGCATGCCACGGCACATGCTCACACTAAATAAACGAATGGATGCCAAATAAATGTATTTTTAAATTGTTAAGACATTCTGGGAGCGTGAGCTTTTGACTGGGATGTGAAGTCCTGAATTAAAAAGAAAAACTAAGAGAGGAAAAATAAACAAGATGTAGGACTCTGGCAATTTATAAAGCACACGGAAGCTTTAGGAAGCGATGTGCTGCCAGAACGTAGACTGAAGCAAGATTTAAAAAGGGGGCAGAGGCTAGTTGTTACATTTAGTGTATATGTGAACAATAGCATTTGCTACAAAGCATCCCTCTGTCTTGCAGCTGAGACTGCTTCTCAGCCGCGCAGGCAGAGGAGATCTGAGTCCTGCTACTTCCCATCTCTATTGTCTGCCCCATCTGTCAAACCCGCTAGCCAGCCGCACAGCTCAGATAGAGATGCAAGCAAGTCATCATGGGTAACCTGTGGCCTGCTGCAGCGGCGCCGGGAACTGTGAGGGTGTCCGACTTGACAGGAGACGGTGGTGGTCTCTCAGGTGGAGGGAGTGTCTCCTCTGGGATGAGGGGGCCACTATCAGCATCCGTGTCTTCTACCTGGAGCTCCGGGTGCTCCTTTGTGGCTGGTACTGTGGAGAGTCAGAGAGAGAGGCCAGGTCCTAGGGCTGTCATTGAAGGGTTTCTCCTCACCCTGGGGCCCCCAGCCAAGCTCCATGCAGCCTGAAGCCCTCTGTGTGTCTCCACCATCCCAAACCCAATCCCAGGAGCTGGAATTTTAGCCTAAATGTTCCAGAAATCAATCAATCAATCAATCTCTCTCTCTCTCTCTCTCTCTCTCTCTCTCTCTCTCTCTCTCTCTCTCTCTCGTCAGCTTCTCAGCATGGAAATTAGCAGTGATCTGGGGAGGCTGGGACTAAATATTACACAGACAGGTCCATCTGTTGCCCTCTGAAGGTAGGAGAAACCATGTCTCCCACACCTGTAGAGAAGGGTAGAAGCCAAAGCCTTGGATTCTTGAAGAGACTCCAATTCCGATGTATTTGCTGTCCTGGCCATGTGTTTGTCTAGGGACCTGCTTTGGAGGGTATTTACATCTATAGCAGGAGCACCCAGAGGTCACCTGCTGCCTATTTGGACCTCTGAAAAACCTGAGTCTTCCTCAGAATCAGGTACTTCCTGGGATGGCCGGGGCATGACACCTTTTAGGCTACAACACTAGAGTCAGCAGGCTACAGGCCTGCTCCCCAGCAAGGCTGGGAAGTACTCTGAAATAATTGTCCCTGGGATGTTTCTTTTCATGGCCACCACAAGAAATCCAGTGCACAGCTTACAGCTATACAATGGGGAGGAGAAGGGGCCTCAGACCTGGGCGTTTCTTTTACTAAGTCATCAACCTCCCCCCCACATACACACCAGGAGGACCACCAAGAATGGGAAAGGTTTTTAAAAAAAGCTGAGGCAGATCATTTGCTATACTGACAGAGGTCCTCCAGGCTGAGGGGAAGATAAAAACCTTACCTGCTGCCCACTGCTCCCCATGGAAGGAGAAGAGGAAAAACCCTAAAGGTTAGCCCTCGGGGTTCCAGTACAGCTCCCAGCATGGTCTCAGCTCTAGGCCCAGGATAGCCAGTCTGCTACATCCTCAAGAAGTCTGACTCAAGAATCCAGGCAGGGCAACGCCTCTCCCCCCCCTCCTATCTCACCCCACCCCTGCTTGCTTTGTGCAGGACTCCACCCATCACGTCCATCCCCCAGCGCAAAGAAGAAACAAGCAGGCAGTAGAGGGCAGCTCAGATGAGATAGTTTACATTATATTGATTTCTAGACTAATAATGCTAGAAACAGGAACATTAAAATGTTGTTTACTGTGAAGCATTTCAATGTGCTTATAGCTCAGCACTCCCTCCCTCCCTTTTCTTTCTTCTTTTGAAGTTTTAAGAAAACTACATTTATTAGCTGGGTGGTGGTGATAGTGGTGGCGCACACCTTTGATGCCAGCACTTGGGAGGCAGCAGCAGCTGGCTGGATCTCTGAGTTTAAGGCCAGCCTGGTCTACAGAGCGAGTTCTAGGACAGACAGAACTACACAGAGAAACCTTGTCTTGGAAAAAATAGTTTATTTATTATGTGTGGAGTAGAAGTACACACTGGTGTGTGTGTGTGTGTGTGTGTGTGTGTGTGTGTGTGTGTGTGTGAGAGAGAGAGAGAGAGAGAGAGAGAGAGAGAGAGAGAGAGAGAGAGAGAGAGAGAGAGCTTGTGGGAGTTGGTTCCCTTCCTTCCATCATGTGGATTCTGACATGTGGATAAAGACACCCTGACTTTTCTTGCTAGCCAGCCTGCTTGCCTGCCTTCCTTCCTTCCTTCCTTCCTTCCTTCCTTCCTTCCTTCCTTCCTTCCTTCCTTCCTTCCTTCCTTCCTGGGTCTCACTATGTAGCTCAGGTTGGCCTTAAATTCCCAATCTTCTTGCCTCAGTCTCCACAGTGCTGGTTTAGGGGTGTACCCTGGGACTCTCTCTGTCATCTAGGCTGGCCTAGAACTCAGAGATCTGCCTGCCTGCCTCTGCCTCCAGAATGCTGGGATTAAAGGCGTGTGTCACCAGTGCCTAGCTTCTGGTATTTGTTTTTAAATGTCAAGTACTCACATCTATTCTCGCCCCCCCCCTCCCCTAAAATGGGTCTTGCTGTGTTGGCTTGAGCTGGCAGTGTGTTCTGGCCTCTTGCCCCAGCTTCCTGAGAGTCTGTAACTGTAGGCTCTCACCAGGATACCAGGGTGTGTTCACCTCCCCAGCAGCTCTGCAGGGCAGTTGTTACTGTTTCTGGTTTACCAGTAAGGGAACAGCAGGGTAGGAAAATTCAAAGGCCTGCTTCAGAGTCAGCCACAGCTCAGAAGTACTAAGGCATCACTGACAAACTGACAAACAGTTGGGAGTTTTGTGGTCTTTCCTTTTTTTTTTCTTTTTTGAGGCATGGTCTTGCTATGTGACCCCACTCGAGAGCATCTTTGTTTCTTTCTTTTTTTTTTTTTTTTCCTTTTTTCTTTCTTTCTTTCTTTTTCTTTTTTTTTTTTTTTTTTTTTTTTTTTTTTTTTTTTTGGTTTTTTTCAAGTCAGGGTTTCTCTGTATAGCCCTGGCTGTCCTGGAACTCACTTTGTAGACCAGGCTGGCCTCGAACTCAGAAATCTGCCTGCCTCTGCCTCCCAAGTGCTGGGATTACAGCCGGGCACCACCACATCAGGACCCAAAACAACATTCTTGTTGAACCTCTTAGATTCCACCTAAAATTCCGTGTCCTGGCCTCGCTGTACCAGCCACAGCCTCGTGGTGCTCCTGGGAGTATTTCCCAGCTGGAGCCCCCAATTTCCCAGAGAGGACATACATGATTCCAGACGCACAGACCAGAAAAGGGGAGCCAGAGAATGAGACCATGGCACCACTGTCACTCTTCCTGCATCTTGATTACAGAGGGGACTAGTTAAGTCAGTGCTTCTGTGGCCTTGGCAGTGCATCTGGGCTCCAAGCCTTCAGCGGGTTCTGTATCTCATGAGTAACACGCGAGAACCACATGCAAACCATAGCTCTGTTTTTCCCTGTGCTTGTGGTTATTCCTACTGATGCTATCTGTTTCTGTTTCTGGCCTTTATTTTTTAAGGCAGCTTTGATTTGTAGCCCAGGCATACATTTAACTCAAGACCCTTCTGCTTCAGCCTTCTCAGAGTGCTAGGAAGATAGGCAGTTAGCTTTACCTGTCAACTGGACACAGCTCACACTTGTTTGAGAGAATTCCATTGGGAGTTGCCTCCATCTGATTAGCCTGTGGGCATGTCTGAGAAGTATTTCTCTCTCTCTCTCTCTCTCTCTCTCTCTCTCTCTCTCTCTCTCTCTCTCTCTCTCTCTCCTCTTTCTGTCTCTAAATGGGATAGGAATATCTCCTATCTATTTATTTATTTATTTATTTATTTATTTATTTATTTATTTAATGAATGAATGAATGCCTGAGTACTACTGCTGCATGCACACCTACATGCACACCTGCATGCCAGAAGGGGGCATCAGATCCCTTTATAGATGGTCATGAGCCATCATGTGGTTGCTTGGAATTGAACTCAGGACCTCTGGAAGAGCAACCAGTGCTTTTTAACCACTGAGCCATCGCATCACCCTCCCCAGAAGCATTCTCTTAATTGCTAACTGGAATGGAAGAGATCTAGCCGAGCAAGTCAATAAGAGCGAGCCAGTAAGCAAAGTTCCTCCACGGTTTCTGCTCCAGGTTCCTGCTTTGAGCTCCTGCCCTGGCTTCCTTCAATGGTGGACTATGACCCGGAAGTGTAAGCTAAAATAAACCCTTTCCTCCACAAGTTGCTTTTGTTCGGCATGTTATCACTGCATCACTGGAGCAAACTGTTGACATCTTCTGTCTATGGAGGCCATGCCGGTCTTCCATTTGACTGGCCATTAAAAGTTTTCCTATTTAAAAAATTAAAATAAGAAAATCCACCAAAAGAGGTCTAGTAAGTAATGACAGTCAAGGTCAGGAGACCTGTGGAGCAGTATAGTTGCCCCAGCTACTGGCAGACAGAGCTCAGGCGTCACCCCTCACTGCAGGCATGAGCTCAGCCCATGCAGTGCCCATTGTGAGCCAGGAAGAGGAGACAAGGACAGCCACATACCTACCTCCCTACCCCCCCCAACTGCTTGTCCTTTTTATTTTTTATGATAACCCATCAACTCCAATCTGTGTTGCCCATATAAACTCCTGGGTAGAAGGCTATCCATCCATGGGGCATGGTGGACCCACCAGGAGCCACATCCTTACAGAAAACTGCCTCTGCCCACCCACCAGAAGCTATCAACTGTCCATAACACTTCAGTTAGGGGTGGGAGTGACCCCTGCCCCTTGATCCAGTGTTCTCACCAAGTTTCATGGCCTAGAGAGCTGACTGATTTTTAACTAGAGTGGGACTGGCTGCCTGTGTAAGAGGATGACCTGTAGAGACTGCATGCAGTTGAAGAACTAAATTGCTGAGTGTGAAGGTGTAGGCATATGGAAAGAAAAGGACTAAACCCTGCTAGATCACTACAGAGTAGGAGGGAGGTCTGTCGAGGCTCCCATGAGTACAAAGCACGTTCCCACAGCATGGCACAGAGGTGACAAGACAGCCCAAGCCATGCAGAAACTCTACTAGGCCACATCGCACGCATGCTGGGGGGCAAGATCACACTACCCAGGCGACGGATGGAGCTCCTGATCTCCTTGGTGAAGTTGGAGTTGGACAAGGCCGTCCTCCGGGAAACGAGGACAGGGATGCGGGTGGTTGCGGGCCGATAGCTGGGCACATTGGGGAGGTGCTCGGCTGGGTTTGGGGGGCCAGGTCTGGGGCCCTCCTGGCCAGGTGGCTGGTCCTGAACCAGGCGATTCAGCTCCATGTTCAGGCCTGGTTTAGCCATGGTACTGGGTCCCCGAGGTGGCAGGCAGAGGCGTGATCCTGGAGACTATAATCAGGAGCTGAGTTGAGGGAGTTGTGGTGCAGGCAGGGCTCCTCCCCAGCAGGGACATAGACCAGCCTAGGACCCGCCTGTGCTGCAGCAGCCCTGCCCAGGTCTGAAGCACCCACTCCTGTCCCCAACGACATAGACCAGCCTAGGACCTGCCTGTGCTGCAGCAGCCCTGCCCAGGTCTGAAGCACCCACTCCTGTCCCCAACGCTCAACACTAAGAGCATCACCGAGTCACCTGGATAATTCACCCTGTAGCTTCAAAACCATCTTGGAGTCCTGGGCCTGCTGACTAGCCACAGTACTATTCGCTGCATCAGATTCAAAGGACCCCAGACTCAGAACCTCAGAAGCCAGGCTCCAGTGTGCTGAGATCAGTACAATCTTTCTGTTCAAAGAACCCCTGCTGCCAATTCATCATCCTTCCAACCAGAAACCCTGCATTAGAACCCTAGGGTCAATGGGCTGCTTACTAAAATCTCTTGAGGTTGCTTATGTGGTCCTGAAGCCCAGCCTTGCTCCAGGTATCTAAGAAGTAAGGCTCAAGGCTATTGTGTCAAATGCTAACATGAAGACAAATCACCTGACAGCAGGCAGATTCTGGCTCCACGGGGCTTGGTAGGACCTGAATTCTGCATCTCTAACCAGTTTCCAGGAGAGACTGAAACCGTCAGCTTTTGAGTAGTGATGAACACTACTTTCCAGACTACCTGGGACAGAGGACAGAGCCAGCACGGCTGCTTTTACCTTACGTCTCTGTAGATGTTCAGTGCCCAGCCTGGACACTATAGGTTCTTACAGACAAGTGTTGACGTCAATAGAGAAAACTTTTGAATGACAGGTAGAGCTGCCATTTAGCCTGTGTGGGAGGTCCTAGCACCATTCTACTGATGGAGCTCTGGGTCTCACGGAAAGGAGGAGCCAGAAGTCAAAGCAGTCTGTGCCCTCACATTTTGCCTATGCTGGAACACACCACACGCCTCAGTTCTGTTATTTGTAAAATAATCTATCAGCCTTACTAGGTAACTCAAGGACCCAGTAGCTTGAAGAACAGAACACTGGGGGTGCATAAGTAATGCCACCCTGCTGGCAAGGATGTCATCTGTCCAGAGGCGATGGTCTAGCCTCCTCCTTAGCACCCAACCCCTAGAATTCCCAGCTGTGGTGGTTTGAATGAAAATAGTCTTCCATAGGTTCATAGGGAGTGGCATTACTAGAAGGTGTCACCTTGTTGGAGGAAGTGTGTCACTGGGGGTGGGTTTTGAGGTTTCAAATGCTCAAGCCAGGCCCAGTGTCTCTCTCTCTTCCTGCTGCCTGAAGGTCCAGATGTAGAACTCCCAACTACCTCTCCAGCACCATTTCTGACATTATTGCCAACATGAAGATAATTACTAAACCTATGAGCCTGTAAGTCAGCTGCAATTAAATGTTTTCCTTTATAAGAGTTGCCATGATCATGGTATTTCTTCACAGCCATAGAACACTGGCTAAGACACCAGGCCAGGGGTTGAGGTGCTAGAGAGGCCACAACACAAAGCTGGGTATAACTGCAGCTCCCTGCCCAGAACATTATCAAAAAGATGGGGGTGTGGCCACAGAGATGGGCATGGTTGAGCCATTTACAGGCACTGCCCCCTCCACCTCAGGGTCTCTGCACAAGTTATACTGCATTTTCCTTAAGAGGAGGTGGCATGAGGGACCAGCAGGATGAGACTCTCCCAACACTCTGGGAGTCATTTCCCCATTATCTTTGAAGGACATCATCTCGTTGGAATAATGTGGCTCCAAGACACAGAGGAGGGTCTTTGCCCAGGACAGAATGGTGGGAGCCCAAGCAGGAAGGAGATGAAGGGTATGGAAGAGGACTCCCCACCCCAAGCTGTCACCAGCCTTAAAGTCCCTAGAGCATCCTATACAACTTCACTCCTACCTGTTGAGTTTGTGGCCTCCCCTTCCTCCTTCTTCTCCACTTCTTCCTCCTTCTTTTCCTCCTCCTCCTCTTTCTCCTCCTCCTTCTCCTCTTCCTTCTCCTCTTTCTCTTCTGGCAGCTCCTACAGAGACACATAAAGAGGACACTGAGTGCCCCATTGCATTCTGCCCAACTCCTACCCCACCCAACCAAGGCATCTTCTGGGCCATCCAAAAAGGTGGCTTAGTAGAGGGCAGTGTCTAGAAACCCAAGGTCCTAAACCCAGGATTATCTTACACACTGAGAGGACCCCCCATGAGATAAAGCTACCCAAGCAGTCACCCCCAGAATCTTTACTCCAAGATCACATCTCCCTTAGTATGTCAGCCTCTTAGGGTTGTCCCCCCAACCCCGGCCACCAAAATTTCAGCTTTCTCTGTCCTATGGACAGTTCACCTGCAAACCCTATTCCCACCCTTTCATCAAAGGGGTTGGCACTCTCTACCTGGATCGATGCTAGCTCTGACGGTGTCCTTTCTAGCTGGCACTCGTCCACATCAGCCTGCACCACCAAACAGCTATCCAGCAGGACACTGTGGCAAAAGGGACAGAGGAAAGAGGCAGTGTTAGTAGAGGCTGGCATTTCCAAATGCTGCAGAAGGCCAACTCTGACCAGGAACGACAGACAGGGAGAAGTCACAGGTTATGTCATAGCCACACTGACAGTCTACTGTCTGAGACAAGGAACTGCAATGAAGCTCACACTTATCCAGGGAAAGAGGGCTCCCCCAGGAAGTGGCTTAGACACTGGGCCTTTGAGGGTGACTTCAGACATGAGGAGAGGAGCAGCCCAGAAAGAGGACACCATAGGTGATGCAAGCCCATTCAGAATATACACCCTAGGTGTCCTCAAGTCTGAAGGAAACCTTGGTGGCTGCATGTAAGGAAAGGGATTATGAGGAAAGCAAGGGCTGGGGTGGAGCTCAGTATAGAACACTTACCCAGAGTGTGAAATGTCTTGGTTTCCATCCCCACAATGGAGGTGGGGTGGGGGGCAGGGAGGTGAAGTGGCCTGGACCGAAACCACTAACCTTAACCCAAGGCCCTTGCTGTTCCTTCCTCATGAGTTCAGCACCAACAACAGTACAATTCTAAGGGATTCTGACACCACTGACCCAGACGGCAAGTATATACATGAGTGACAGGGTCAGGGGTGGGGGAGGTCCTGGAAGGAGCAGGGAGGAGACTGTGACAAACAGGAGAACTCTCGTCCCTGTGAATGGGGCCCTATTCTGTTTGGAATGATGGACAAGAGAGTTCAGATCTCTTCATTTTCCAGAGAAGTCCAAAGCAGGTTTTTCAGGTAGACTGTCCTGATATTTGAATGCTGTGTTAGCGTGAGTTTGCCCAGAAGAGCTAGGCAATCCCAGCACTCAGGAGGTTGAGGCAGGAGGATTAGAAGTTCAAGACCAGCCCAGGTTATATAACAAGTTTGAGGCTGAGCTACATAAGAACCTATCTTAAACAACCCACCCCACCTCACCCCATCACTACCCAAGAGCAAGCCTAAACACACACACACACACACACACACACACACACACACACACACACACACACACGATTCAGCCTCTAGGAAGATTTGGGCCCTTAGATGTCTGAGCGTGACCTCTGGTTGTGACCTCTATGTTAGAATGATAACTCAGAGCTAGGGAAACAGTAATGTGAGTGCATATGTGAGTGCGTGCTTGAGTGTGTGTGTGTGTGTGTGTGTGTGTGTGTGTGTGGTGTTTAAACAGGGTCCAGGTTGTCCAGCTTAACCTAGAACTTGCCATGTATTCGAAGGCTGACCCAGAATTTGTGATCCTCCTGCATCACTTCTCTGGCGTTGGGATCCCAGGCACGAGATTCTAACGTGTCTTTTGTAGTTAGAACTAGGTAGGCCTTGGTTCCTAGCAGCCCCACCTGACCCTCAGAGCCCTGTCCCTAAAGATTCACAGATGTCCCAAGGTGCCATATGTGCCCAGAGGGCCATGTCTCAGCTCTCCCCAGGCGGGTGAGCAGGGGCTGGGACAAGATGTAGTGGCATCTCTGTGAAGCCTGCTGCCAGGGTCTGTGACTGAGCCTGTGATCACGTGGCCGTAGCCACTTCCATGACTTGTGTGTCAGGCTCCGTGCAAAGCTCTTTACAACATTATGACCCCCCCCCTTCTTTATCCAAGCAGCCCCCGCCAAGGTTGTGGTGCAATGGCGCCAGCGCTTCATCTTAGAAAACATAGGCTCAGAGAGGCCCCCAGGCAGCCTGTGGTCACACAGCCTGCTCAAGGTGAGTCCAAGTGTATGTGCTAGCTCTGCTGCCCTCCAGCCACAAGCAGTGTCTGACCGCCTCACACCAGATGTTGACAATGCCCTGGTACATCAGCCTTCATGGATCTTTTCACCCCTAAAAATATGTTCAAATTACTTTACAATGGCACTTTATGAAGAAAATGTTCATTTATACCTTGCAATGTTTTCTTACGTCTAAAAGTTCTTTGGGCCTGCTTTTAGGAAAAATGAACAGTTTCTTAGGTTGGCAAGCTTGCCTACCATTCGTGAAGCCCTAGGTTCAGGCAAAGTAATATTCTAATATTCTCTCAGACCCCTAACGTACTCTGGTGCTACGCCTCCTGCCACAAGCACAAGTTGGCCTCATGCAGCCGGGCCTCCTACACTTAGGGCCTGAGTGGAGTCTTCTAAAAACAGCTCCGGTCTGCAGCCCTGACCAGAGGCCTCCGACTGTCAGGTCTCTGGCCTTGGGCAAGGAACCTGGAACTCTGGGGCTTCCTGTTTATTTCTATGTCAAAAAACAAAACAAAACAAACAAACATCTCAAACCAAAACAAAAACAAAAACACCCCCCCTCCAAAATAACAGGGCCTTGCGTGGGGTGCTGGATGTCAGAGAGCCAAACCCTGAAATAGAAAAGCCATAAGAATGCCAGCTTTTATTTCTGGATTATCTCTGGATTCTTCTGGTTCCTTGGTGAGATGCTGGCTTTGTCTGCATTTCACTTTGGAGGAGCCAGACCCAGCCTTGCACTTCCTGGCAGGGCAGCCAAAATCACAGCTCAGAACCTCAATGTGCCTGTCTGTGAAGTGGGCTCAGAATCTGACATTCCTGTTGTCTTAACAGTGTCTAGCGACTCTTGTTATCACTGCCCACAGCAGTCTTACAGCTAGTCCCTGCAGTGGCCTCCAAGGCAGGTTAAGATACCACAGCCAGGCTTTGATAAACAACTTCAGCTAGCAAATCCATTTCCGGTGGCTCTGTTGCATTACCAAGGGCTGCTGAGGGGGGGTCTGTGTATCAAGGCCATGCTGCTACTACTTAACCCAGGATTTGCCATGGCTCCCTCTTGCTTAGCAGTAGCTCCCTCAACTTCTAGAAAGTTCCCAAGTCCCAGGGATCTCTGAGTAGGTAGGAGAAGGGCTGAGGTAGGCTTCCAGCAGGCCCCTGACTTCTAGGTGAAGAATTAAGATGGCTGTCTTCTACATTTAACAGTCTTCTCCTCCCCCACCCACCACAGGCCATGTCCCCCCAAGTTCAGGTCTGCCAGTCACCTTCAGCATGGTCCTCCTCTGAAATTCCAGCTCAGGAGGAAGAGAGGACAAGAGTTCAGGGTCAGGAGCGGTCACCTACTTGGGTCTTTCGGGCTCTGCTGGTAGGAAGGGCCATGTTGCAGTAGGTTAGCTTGGGGCTGTGACAGCGAAGCCAAGCCTGGGACGGGAGCATATGAGTAGAGCCGGGAGAAGCCCTGGGTCAGCCAGGACAGCAGCTTCTAAGATGCTGTGATTGGCTCAGCTCGGAGCTGGTGTCCTTCCTGGGTTTAGCCACACCAAGGGGCTGTGCAGAGAACTGCAGGAACACTCCAGGGAGGTCAGGTGGGGACCATGGGCCAAGGTTGCTAGGAAAAGCAGAGCTATTGCCTGCAGAGACAGGGTTGCTAGGCGACCATCTGTGTTACCAGGGCCTTCTCGTCATCAGTAACCTGTGTCTCTGCAAAGCTGGCCAAGGGCATCCTTCCCCAGACAGTAACAGCCCAGCCCATGTCTATCCCCAGCTTCACATCTTTTCTGTGTTGTGCCTGGGACCACTGACTGTCATCAGAGTGTTGTTCTTCCTTGGGCCTGGGGGCCCAAAGGCTCTCTGAATTTAAAGGGGCGAGTGACCACTTGTATAGATGAATGTGTGCCTGAGGTGTGTGGGCTGTGTGTGCCAATGTGCACGTGGGTACCTTTATGCACACATGGGAGACTGTGTGATAATGCATGTGTGTAAATGTGTGAGTGAGTATACAGCCAGTGTGTGCCATACACATATGCATGCATGCCCATGTCATTATGTCTTGAGGACACAGGTATAGCCATGGGAACATTTGTGTGGGCCCTATACAGCCACTGGCCTTCAGAGGTGTCTGTATTCAAGAACAGGACACATGCCAGAATTTCCAAGGAAGACCCAGAGGGCAGAAATGGGGGGCACATGCTTAATCTCCCCCAAAAGGAAGACTTTCACAATACTAGGTATGGGATGGAAAGTTTATTTTAAAAAGATGTTTGTATGTGGATGTGTGTGGTATATGAGCACATATATAATCATGTTTGTATGTGTGTTCACACTGGGTTGTGGTATGTGGAGGCCTGCAGTCTCCCTCTATCACTTTCCACTGTATTCACTGAGATTCTCTTGGTTGAACCCAGGTCTAATCCAATTGACTAGCCTAGTTGGCCAGCTTGCTCTGGGAATCTCATTTCCATCTTTCAAAGGTTAAATCATGGCAGGCCACCATGTCAGCTGGCATCTATGTGTATCCTGGACACCTGAGCTCCTAGAAAGACAGGTCTCCCCAGCCCCTAGAAAGATAGGTCCTGAGAGGAGATGAGGTGGTAAGCATTGGAGAACTCAGAGGTAGGCCAAGAGAAATTGTGGATGTCTGTTATGGTTGGGAAGGCAACATGTAAAGTGAGCAAGACTGCCCTGAGAACTGTCGTTACCCCCAGGATTCTACCCCAGCTCTTATGCTGGTTTCATGGTTAACAATTTCTTGACTAGGGATGACGTAGTCCATAGTGGGAAGAGAACATTAGTCACCAGTGTGTCCTTACTCCAGACTCATTACGGCACTCATCTCTGTGACCCCTCTGCAAGGGCTGTTATCGGCCCCCAACAGCTGTGGAGGTGGCCACTGGAGAGGGAAGCCACTTGCCAGGTAGCCGGTCTGACAGGCACGGTACCATTTCTGGAGTAGAGTTATACTCTGAAGATTTACGGTGTTGCCCAGCTTCAAGCTCTGGCCAGAGAGATAACCCAGGGACTATAGGACTGGGTGCAGTGCTGTGGCAGTGGGTGACATGGCAAATACAGGGAATGAGGCAAGGTGTTAGAGTAGGGACAGATATGTTCCCTCTGTCCACAGCAGCTTCTCCCCACTCTTCCTGCCCACACCTCTCTCCAGCACCCCTGCCAGCGATACCACTAGCTCCTAACTAGGTCAGGGATCTAGTTCCAATTTTTAAATCTATTAAAAATGCACTGTGTGGACTTTGATGCTTCTGCTATATGGATGTGGAAATCAAGTATTACTGGACAACAGAGCAGAATCCAGAGCAGCTATAGACACTATTAGAGGCCACACAGGGCCGTGGAGGGGGGGGCACACGCACGCGCACATGCATATGTGTATGTACATGTGTATATGTGAATGCATACATAGGGGAGACAACCTTGACTTTGCTGTCAAGAGAGAAGTACTCTGAACTCAGTACATGTGTTCACTCATTGTCATGGTTTGAATATGCTTGGCCCAGGGAGTGCCACTCTTTGGAGGTATGGCCTTGTTGGAGTAAGTGTGTCACTGTGGGTGTGGGCTTTAAGACCGTACTCCTGGCTGCCTGGAAGACAGTCTTCCACTAGCAGCCTTCAGATGAAGATGTAGAACTCTCAGCTCCTCCTGCACTATGCCTGCCTAGATGCTGCCATGCTCTCACCTTGATGATAATAGACTGAACCTCTGAACCTATAAGTCAGCCCCAATTAAATGTTGTCCTTATAAGAGTTGCCTTGGTCATGGTGTCTGTTCACAGCAGTAAAACCCTAACTAATAAAAATGTGTATCTATATGTCATTAATTTTATATTTATTCAATGCCTATTGTATATTAGGCATTGTTCTTAACTCATTGAGTAGTGAAAACAGGTTCTCAAACGTCACAGAGGTGCACCTGTGTGAGTTGAGGTGTATATATGGGGCAATGGGTTTCTTTTGAACACAGTGGGGACCCCAGCTTTCCCAGTTCTCTGATCAATACTTGACAGTGCTTAGCACAGAACAAAGGCAGAAAGCATTCCACCCCAGGAGGCCCTAACCCCACTGCCCAGGACAAGTGACTCACATAGGCTCTTCTTCCTCCTCCTCTTCTTCTTCCTCCTCTTCCTTCTCCTCCTCTTCCTTCTCCTCTTCTTCCTTTTCCTCCTCTTCCTCTTCCTTTTCTTCCTCCTCCTCCTCCTCCTTCTCTTCCTCTTCCTTCTCCTCCTCCTTCTCCTTCTCTTTCTCTTTCTCTTCCTCCTCCTTCTCCTTCTCTTCCTCCCCCTTCTTCTTCTCTTCCTCCTTCTCTTCCTCATCCTCTTCCTGCTCATCTTCTCTTTCTTCTTGAATCTTCGTCAGCTCCCTGAGTCAGGACCAGAGAAAAGAGGTAAGCCCCCATGGCTACTCCAGTCCTCTTCACCCCATCTCTGACATCTGTCCTGGGACTTCCCAGCAAAGTTCCACCTGAGAACTCCATTCCAGTAACCACAGGCTCTCTCTAGCCACAGCCTTCCTACATTGTCCCGGTGGTGACTCAAGCACAGCGCTGAGCTTTAGTGAGCCTCAGTTTCCCCTTATATGTTTTTTAGTAATTTAGGTCAGGAGCATGACTCGCTCATCATAATAATCCCTTTCTTTCTGGTATGCTTCCTTGACAGGAAGTCCATCCTTTTGTTCTTCCCCACCATACCTCAACATGGGCTCAAATCCATGGGGCTACTGCCCATCAACTGAACTTCCAAAGTTACAAACTAAAACAAACCATATATATAAAACTTGGTGACCTTGAGTATCTAACTACAGCAGAAAACTAACACACAAAATAAATGTCACCAGTGGAGTGTCCAAACATGGTCCAAGAATGGAGTCATGTGAGGGGAATCCTGAGCCCTTGGGAGAAAAGTTCAAGAAAACAAGACAAGAGACTAGTGAGCTCAGTTTCTTCAAAAACACGGAATTGTTCTTGGAATGTACTTTTGTGCCCCTCCCAGGGGTAGTGGATAGGAAGGAGTGAGTTCACTTTGGACTGTCCGTCACAATTGGCTATTGTTGTTTGTTTATATGCCTGTATGGGAAAGAAAAAGCACGTTTGGCCACGTGCTGCTTGTCCTTGTGATTGTACACTTTATTCAGGTGAATAAATTGTCTGATGCTCTGAATAAAGTTGGCCAGTGCATTTAGTCCACCTCATTTTTTAGACCCTGCTTTCTCAGGTTCACACTGCCAACCAGAGCAGTAAACGATGGAAGACGTGTCAAAGCTGGGCTCAGAAATACACACTTTTAATCCCAGCACTTGGGAGGCAGTGGCAGATAGATCTCTGTGAGTTCAAGGCCAGCCAAGACCATGTAGTGAGACCTTGTCTAAAACCAAACAAAAACGATGCTATAGTCATAGAATACTGTAAATTATGAAAACAATGAAGGTGACTTCCACCTAGTGAATTATAGAAAGCTTCAAGGTAATCAAGTATAACAAAGGGCAGATAAGTACATATGCTAGGCCATGTTTTGTACACACAAACAGAGAGGGGGTTGTCTTGGTTAGCCTTAGTTGTCAACTTGACATAGCTCAGAGTCCTCTGAGAGGAGAAGCCTCTATTGAAGAACTGCCTAGATCAGACTGGTCTTTGGGTATATCTGTGGGAGACTGTCTTGAGTGTTAATTTGCATAGGTAGGCCCAGTCCACTGTGGGCAGTACCATTCCCTGGGCAAGTGGTCCTGGACAACATGAAATGCTAGCTAAGCATAAGCCTGGAGAGCAAGCCAGCAAACAGCATTCCTCCATGGTTTTGGCTTCAAGTTCCTGCCTGACTTCCTCAATGATGAACTATGATCTGGAGGTATAAGCAGAAATAAACCCTTTCCTCCCTGTTTTAGTCAGGGTTTCTATTCCTGCACAAACATCATGACCAAGAAGCAAATTGGGAAGGAAAGGATTTATTCGGCTTACACTTCCATGCTGCTGTTCATCACCAAAGGAAGTCAGGCCTGGAACTCAAGCAGGTCAGGAAGCAGGAGCTGATGCAGAGGCCATGGAGGGATGTTCTTTACTGGCTTGCTTGCCCTGGCTTGCTCAGCCTGCTCTCTTATAGAACCAAGACTACCAGCCCAGGGATGGCACCACCCACAAGGGGCCTTTCCCCCTTGATCACTAATTGAGAAAATGCCTTCCAGTTGGATCTCATGGAGGCATTTCCTCAACTGAAGCTCCTTTCTCTGTGATAACTCCAGCTGTGTCAAGTTGACACAAAACTAGCCAGTACACTCCCCTATATTGCTTCTCATCAGAGTGTTTCATTACCGTAACAGAATCAAACTAGAACAGGGGCTTGCATGTATACTTGTCCCCAGATTATCTCAGAAATGGGGCCTGGTAGTCATGTGTCCAGGGGCTGAGGGCAGGTGCTGAGGGTGGCGGGGCAGGTGTGGTCATGCACTGGACTCTTTTGTGCCTTCAGGATTCCACCCTGTAGCATTCTCAAGCACTGATGCCTTCTCCAGGACTTCTCTGTTTTCCCACCTGGGTATCTCCACTATGGCCTCACTCTCTTCTTCATGAGCTGGAGCCACCTCTGTCTCCTGCGGGCTGGCGCCATCTTCCTGCTGAGCATCCTCCCAGCAAGAGTCCACCTCCTCCAGGACAAGATCATGTTCCACCTGTTCCACGGGGAGGATGCTGACTGCAGGGAATAAAGAGGAGTCATTTGTGGGGTAAGGAGGGCACCTTGTGTCCCTAAGTCCTGGGGGTCCATCCTGGGAGTCCTACCCCAGTGTCTTGGCTCCTAGTTGGCTGTGTTACCAATAGGATCATAAGCAGCCAGCTCAATACCCCAGGGACGGCATTAAACAACACAACTACTTATCCATCCTCCTCCTTTGACTCTGCCTTTTTCTCCCCCTTGGGATCAAGCTCTGGTTGCAGCTCACTGAGCTGCTTTCTGTCATGGTTTATCTGCCTAGAGGTTTGGCTCAGAGCAGAGGGAATATTCTACTCAGTGCCTCAGCTGATGTCAAAGGACCCAGACTAGATGCTTCACCACCCCCAGGGACAGAGTGCCCTAGATTGTCCTAAGGGGTACAGGGAAAGCCTGCTCCTTGCCTATTTCTTGAGTGCCATTTCTTGGTGACAGCATGTCTGTGAGCTCAGCAGCCGTTTCTTGGAGACCCTGTGTCCCTCCATCTAGGCTTAGAATCTCCACTCTCCAAGACAACGTGACTTTTTCATGGGGACATGGAAAATAATTACAGGTGCTTGTGACTTCTAACGGTTCTTTGTGTATCCCGGCCCCTGACCAGTACATGGCGCTAGTCTGTGCTCTTGGCAGCAGTAGGTTCAGACAACCTGAGTGTGGTGGCTCACACCTGTAATACTGGCACTTGGGAAGCAGAGGCAAGGCAGGGAGGATTGAGATGTGTGAGGTCTATGCCACCCTGGGCTACACAGGAAGACCATTTCTAAATAAATAAATAAATAAATAAATAAATAAATAAATAAATAAATAAATAAAACAAAGATGTGGGCTCAGGACACCTCACGGGAGACCCAACTCACTCTGGGCAGGTGTCAAGGAAGGGAGACTTCCTTCATATCGGGTATTTCTTAAAAGTCCCTAGGGTCTAGCTGGGCAGTGGTAGCACACTGCTTCCCAGCACTTGGGAGACAGAGGCAGGCAGATCTCTGAGTTTGAGGCCAGCCTTGTCTACAGAGTGAGTTCCAGGACAGTCAGGAACCCTGTCTCTGAAAAAAAAAAAAAGAAAAAAGAAAGTCCCAAGGGTCTTGGTGGCCCTCAATCCAAGCATGAATGAATAATGGTGACAGTCTATTTTGGTCTGGGGACACAAGGTCTTGCTATGCAGCCCATACTGACTTCAAACTTTGATCCTCCTGCCTCCACATCTGAAGTGCTGGAATTACAGAAGTGTGCTGCTACGCCTGGCAGATATTTGTGACATTAAACAGGTGCTGGTATCAGGTCTTACCCTGTGACCATCAATATACAGATAGCCTAGTCCCTTTCCTGAGCACTTGCTAGACTCCAGGCTCCACACACTGGGACTTCCAAGACTTGCCTATCCTCACATCACGCTTTTGAAGAAGAAAGAACCGTTTGCCCCATTTTATTCTCTGGTTTTATGTTCAAGTCCCATCCTACAGATGGGGTAGCACAGCACCGTTTAGCGCTGTCTAGTTTGGCTTGGCCCCAGTTTCTACTCTCCCTGTAGACACCCAGGGAAACCCAGAAAGCCTGGGGAAGTGCCACACTCACCCCAGCTCAGTTTTTCTGCACCTGATCCTGGATTCTCCTGTCCTATAAACAGCCCTGGGGTTTGACTCAGCAGCCTCCTCCTAAGATGGCCCCCAGAGCAAGAGGTGAATCTTATTCTGTTCCTCGCTACCAAGTCCTACCCAGAGGGGACAATGTAAGGGAGAGGACATTCCCAGCTTAAGAGAAGAATATTTTACAGGCAGAAGAGCATGCTCAGAGAGGCCGAGCCTCTCTTTGGACATGTCCAAAGCCACACAGGACATGTGGCAACAGAGCCAGGTCTTCTGACTCTCATTTCCCTGCCACTGTAAACATGCCTGTGAGTGCCTCCCCAGGCCTGGGTCCCAGTTCCCAGTGGTGGTGTCATCACTGTTTCTTTCTCATGAACTCTTTTTAGATGCTCTGAGCATGAGTGCTAGGTGGTTGGCCCTTCATAAGCATCTCCTCCCTTCATCTCTGCAGCCAGCCTATAAGGTGCCCTTAGAATGTCCCTGTTTGCAAATAAATATGCCACAACACTGGGCCTGGTTACCAACCAAGAAAGGCAAGGGTGGGGTGTAGCTGACATACTCCCATGGTATGGGGTTGGGGCAGATGGCAGCTCCCTGGGAGAAACAGCTGTCTACAGTGTTCCAGCCCCTCTCTGTAATAGTCGACTTCTTGTTGTCCATAGCCCACCCAGGAACCCTGGGCTGGCATAGCTCACACTATTAAATTTCACTCCTGGAGTCTTTCATGGGCATGCTACCTCCCAGTCAGCAACATGTCTACTCCAAAGTCACTGCACAAGATTCTGCCCCGAGTCAGTGGCAGCCAGCTGCTCCTGCTTTCTGGACCAGCTGTCACAGCGTCTGGGTACCTAGGTTCTCACCAGGCCAGATGCTCTGGCCTCAGGTCTCCTGAAAGCCAGGACCCAGGCTTCAATCTATCTTCTCCAGCAGGCATGGTTTATACCACTTCCTTCCCTCTGGGCCAGGCTGTCTCTTCCCACATACTCTGTCCTGAAGCACGGGCTCTCCCTCAACCTACACATTTCTGAAGGTATGGTTCCAGGCACTCCCATCGCCAAGATCACACAGGGAAGCCAGAGTCGCTGGGAATGGCAGATCGCCAGGATGCCCAGACCCCAGCCATGATGTCTGGAGGGAGGACATTCTTCATAACTGAGCCTGGCTGTGTGAGATGTGAGGCTGCTTTGAGCACATCCCCTGCCTGCAGGACTTGCTCAACCCCAGAGTAGTCTTTGTAAAGTCAGTCCCTGCTCAACCACCTCCAGGGCCTCCCCATTGCCCAGAGCCCTGACCCTGCAGGGTTAAACTTCTAGCTTTGACTTCATCAGCAAGGACTTAGGATCCCAGTTAGCTGACATGCCCACAGTTCTTCAGCCTCAGTGCCCTCACCTCTAGGCACGTCCTGCTTTACTCTCTCTGCAGGACTGCCCTTTCTCACTGCCTGCAGGTGACAGCTGCTGTTTAGACCTTTCATGTGAGCACAGACCAATCTGGTTTCTGACAGAAGTCAGGCCCTTCTGTGGAAAGCTGATTTTTGTTTTTTTGTTTTTCTTTTTGTTTTTTGTTTTTTTGTTTTTTGAGACAGGGTTTCTCTGTATAGCCCTGGCTGTCCTGAAACTCACTTTGTAGACCAGGCTGGCCTCGAACTCAGAAATCTGCCTGCCTCTGCCTCCCAAGTGCTGGGATTCAATGCGTGCGCCACCACGCCTGGCTGAAAGCTGATTATTTTATTTTATCATTTGTTAGTTGGTTTTATTTATCTGTTTGTTTATTTATTTGTTTTGGAGACATGGTTTCTCTGTGTAGCGCTGGCTATCCTAGAACTTGATTTGTAGACCATGCTGGCCTCTAACTTAGAGATCTGTCTGCACCTACCTCCTGAGTGCTGGGAGCACACCCAGCTTGAAAGCTGATTTTTTTTTTAAGGTTAACAATTTTGCTTCAAAATCAGTCTAAATAAAGACATCTAGGGGTAGCTGGGTCCTTAGGGTCCCTGACCAATTCCTCCATCCTACAACCCCAGTAGCACAGACAATGCTTGTCCAGTCCACCTCTCTTTAGTACCTAAGTACTACAGGGTTATGGGGTATACTCACAATTCAAACACTCAGAGGCTGAGGCAGGAGGGAGAGTTGGGAGCCAGCCTGGAATGTACCACAAGAACCTGTCTAAATAAATAAAACTTGAAGACTTCTTTCAGACTTGGCTTAAGAATATCACACAGTCACAGGTTTGAGGTGCAAAGTCACACTCTTTAATGTCAATTACAATGTCACAGTCGGTGGTGGTCCCTCACTCTTGGGAGAGAGAACTAGGGCAGGCCTTGGAAGAACCACTTATAGGGAAACTGAGTCCCGTGTAGTGTGGATGGTGCCAGGTTCCCCTTGTGAGAGCATGCTCAGACACTGAGGCCTCAATAGGGAGGGCTCTCTGTAGTCTCACACCAGGAAGTCTTCCTTGCCCTTGCCCTGATCTGGGTGCTGCCCCCTGCCCAAGAGCCCTGAGAGGAAGCTCTGGGGTTACACTTAATGACTCTGGTTTCCTCTGCCCTGCCTGGGGGTGCAGGGGGCTCACTATTCAAAGAGGGTGGAGATTAGCAGTCACTGCCCCCTAAAGTTCTTCTCTTGAGGCATCCTTCAGTCCTTCATCCATCCATGCATCCGTTTGTCCATGGGCTCCCCAGGTCCCCTCTCCCTTGTTTCAGAGGCCTCCAGCTGCTGTCGCCCCTGAAACAAAGGAGGTGACAGAAATGTGGGCACCTGAGTAGACACACAGAGGATGGATGGATAGACAGATGGAAGGATTGATAAGCATCTGGGTGGCTAAGCAGAGGATGGGTGGATGGATGGGTGGATGGATGGATGAGTGGATGAGTGGATGAGTGGATGGATGGGTGGGTGGATGGATGAGCATCTGAGTGGCCAAGCAGAGGATGAGTGGATGGGTAGGTAGATAGATAGATAGATAGATAGATAGATAGATAGATAGATGATAGATAGAAGGCTGGGGATCTGCATGCCCAAGCAGAGGATAGTTGGATGGGGAGACTAGGGGACAGAGTAGAGGAAGTGAACATGTATCCCCAGACCCTCAGTCACCCCATGTAGCGGATTAAAAAGTGTCCCTGAAAAGACATGCCTAGGTCCTATTCTATCCTATATAAATGTGACTTTATTTGAAAATACAGTCTTTGAGAATATTATTGTCCTCAGAATCTCAAAGCAAAAGACTTCTGAATTTAGGGCAGGCCTTCCCCCAGTGACAGTCAAGGACACAGGGAGTAAATAGAAGGACAGCTGGAAGCCAAGGAGGCTCAAGGGAATCAGGAGAGCGGCAAGGACATTCACCACCACCCCCCCCCCCACACACACACACACTGCCTTCTCCTAGAGTCTCAAAGGGAAAGGACCCTGCCAGCACCTCAAACATGGATGTGTGCACATTTGTCACCACAGCCACAGGACACAAGCCTGCCTAAGCTCTGTTCTTTGTGCTAAGCCTGTGCCCACTCATGCCGAGTGCCCACCAGAGACCTGCCTGTTCCAGGAACTTTGAGATTAATCTAATTGCAATCAGCTGAGAATCCTGCATCTTTCCAAGGAGCCAAGAGAAAGGCAGGAGGACCTGTCACACATCTGAGCTCTCCACAGTGTTATAGATGGTCCCTGTCCTGGGAAATTTGGGGCCCTTGAACTTCAGACTGAGTAATTACCCACCTGGCCAAACAGGGCCTAGTTTTTGCTGCTATAACGTACTGAGGAGAAACCTCCGGTTCTCCAAGGTTTGACCTTTCTCTGCTCTAACAGCCTATTGGGTCTCTATGTGAGACCCCAACTTAGAGCGTTTCTCCCTGGAAGGTAAAGCCCCTGGACATTCCCCAAGCTTGTTTTCCCCGATCTCTAAAAATACAGCCAGAAAGAAGCTCTTTGTTCTCTATAGCCAGCAAAAAGCCTTTTTGTTTCTATATCTTACAACCAGAGATGCCTGCCTTCCTGTGCTGAGGACATGGAGATAAAAATTCAGAAAGAACTCACTCCCCACTCCTGCCTTGTAAATTTCACCAAGGAAAGAGTTTCTCTCAACTCTTCCCAACTCCTCCCAACTCCTCCCAATTCCTCAGCTAGCTGTTAAAAGCCCCCTACTGTCACCTGCCCTGCACGGGCGGTGGTGGAGGGACTTCATCCTCAGCTAGCTGATAATAAAACCTCTTGCAGTTTGCATCAGGTGTGGTTTTTCTCTCGAGTCATTTGGGGTACCAACCAGCTCATCCCAGGACTTGAGCGGAGGCCCAGCTTCGGGGGTCTTACACCTACATATTCAAGGACTACCAGGAGTCCCAGGAGAAAGTGAGCTTGCCCCATCTTGAAGCTGGCCAGATTTCTCCCT